>NC_059170.1:4109494-4732351 GCF_019923935.1 Bubalus bubalis | reverse complement strand
GGGAAGATCCCACATGCTGCGGAGCAGCTGAGCCCATGCGCCACAACTGCTCAGCCTGTGCTCTAGAGCCCGGGAACCGCAACTACTGGGGCCCACACACCTCGAGCCGCTGCTCCGCTACAAGAGAAGCCGCCAAATGAGAACCCCTTGCACCACGAGAGTGGCGCCTCCTCACTGCAACCAGAGAAAAGCCCTCGTGGTGAAGACCCAGCAGAGCCAAAAGTAAACAAACAAAATTATTATTTTTTAAGAAGTCTAAAAAAAATTCTGTCACGCTATAGATGAGGTTTCTCATATCCTCAATAATCTCCAAAAAAGTAAATGCTTCTTCTTTATTCTTTGCTAAACTTCATTGTTACAGCCAGAGGCCCCTCTTGGCTCATTTTCCACTGCTGGTATGCCTGCAGGCTTCATTTAGAGCAGAATCTCATTTACCGAGAGCCTACTGTGTAGACAATGCTGTACCATGTAATGCCAAGGACAGCAAAGGGCCTCTGAACCCTAGTGAAAAGAGACACAGGCTCCTAAAGCAGAAAAACAAATATACTCCCATGTCCCAAATAGTCTGACGAATATTGTTTTACCAGGGCACTTCATTTTCTAACTTCAGATCTATCTCGATGCGATACAAGAGAAAGAGCAATGGGCTTGAAACCCAACCCCACTTAGTTATATGCATGGGCCCGGGCCACAGTTTCCTGAGCCTCAGTTTTTCCAGCTGCAAAACAGAAAATCAAGTCCACAATTCCTTTTTTTTTTTTTTTTTTTTTTTGATACTTTTAAAATCCAGGGACGGAGAAGACAATGGCACCCTACTCTAGTACTCTTGCCTGGAAAATCCCATGGATGGAGGAGCCTGGTAGGCTGCAGTCCATGGGGTCGCTAAGAGTCGGACACGACTGAGCAACTTCACTTTCTCTTTTCACTTTCATGCATTGGAGAAGGAAATGGCAACCCACTCCAGTGTTCTTGCCTGGAGAATCCCAGGGACGGGGAAGCCTGGTGGGCTGCCATCTATGGGGTCACACAGAGTCGGACACGACTGAAGTGACTTAGCATAGCATAGCAAAATCCAGGGAACAAAACCATTTGCTTTTTTCTCCATCGGGTCAGCAGAAATGCGATGACCAGCAAAACCTGAGCCGAACTGGCATGAGACTTATTTAAGACCTCCAATTAGCTCATGGAAGGTGAATGTTGACACATTCTGCTGAGAAATACAAAGCTTGATAACAGGGTGTTGACCCCTCCAAAACCTGGGAGCCCTGATGCTGAAACCCGCTGGCCCCAAGGGGTTTGCATTAGGAATGGTGGGCCTGTAATACCCAGTTCGGCCTCTGGCCAGCAGGAGAATTTGCAGAAGGCCCTAAGCTCATGCCTGGGTCACCTGAGTCCTGCCCCTTCACACTTTCCTGGGCAGCATCTTCCCTCCAGCGTCTGTTTAGATGGAGGCAGAACAAACAGCCTGGGACCCACATTTCAGTAACTTGTTCAATTGTTAAATCATGTCTGACTCCTTGTGACTCCACAGACTATAACGACTAGGCTCTTCCGTGCATGGGATTTCCCAGGCAAGAATACTGGAGTGGGTGGCCATTTCCTTCTCCAGAGGATCTTTATGACCCAGGGATTGAACCCTGGTCTCCTGCATTGGCAGGCAGATTTTTTTTTTTTAACCACTGAGCCACCAGAGAAGCCTTAGATTTCAGTAGCTAGAGGGGTAAAATCTCCTCTTTCCTCTAAACCCGTGATTCTCCTCTCACTTCCCAGGACACATGCAGCGCTAGCCAGAAAGCCAAACGACGCTTAGGGAGCACTTTGAACCTTGACCCTTGGCCTCTTGCCTCCAAAGCTACAAGACCCTTTGTGTAGCTCTGTTGCGGAAAGAAAAGCCACAGTGAAAAACGGATCAAATTCCTGGGGAGAATTAGAAGCCTTCTTTCACAGAGAAAGAATGGGATGTGCTGTCTTCCATTACTATAGAGAGATCATTTCAAAACTGTGTTCGAAAAAATGCTTTTAAAGCCTGGCTTTTCACTGTTCTTCTCTCAAGAGGGGTTGTGTTCTAAATCATTTTGCTGGTGGGGAGGCAGAGATGCTGAGCAGGAGAGCGACTTCAAATTTTAGAGAAACGTGCTTATTGAGGACGGACTTGTATGTGCAAAGGCAGTCACTAGATTCCTACGGTAAGCCCCCCAAATGGCCGACGTGGGCTCTGCCTCGGGAACTTCCTGTCTGATGGTGGCCTTACAACTTAGCAGAAGGTACGAGGTAGCAGAAGGTAAGCTTAAAAGGCCCATCTGTTTGGGGGTCAGAAAACAGGCCATGGGAGAACGGCCTCGAAGACTAGGCGGAAACGCAGGGAGGGTAGTCGGCCCCGGGGCAGCTGAGGCCTCCAACATAGACACACGGGACTCTGATGTGGAGCCTGGAAGACGTGGGGCGTGTTCAGGGGACCCCGGGGGCAGAACCCAGAACCTTCACGGACCGAGAGGTCAGAGAGAGACTGAGGTCAAGTGAGGAAGAGTGTGCCAATGAGGGCATCTCATTAACTGCCATGTCACAGTGCAGGCCCATGGCTTCCTAAGCTTTCCTTTCCTATCGAGAGAAGCCGCAGCTGAATGTCTGTGCAGACTGTCAAAGGGCACCATATTGAAAGATACAGACATTTAAGCATAGTTCAGTTCAGTCGCTCAGTCGTGTCCGACTCTCTGCGACCCCATGGACTGCAGCACGCCAGGCTTCCCTGTTCATCACCAACTCCCGGAGCTTGCTCAAACTCATGTCCATCGAGTTGGTGATGCCATCCAACCATCTCATCCTCTGTCGTCTCCTTCTCCTCCCGCCTTCAATCTTCCCCAGCATCAGGGTCTTTTCTAATGAGTCATTTCTTCACATCAGGTGGCCAAAGTACTGAGCTTCAGCATTAGTCATTCCAATGAATATTCGGGACTGATTTCCTTTAGGATGGACTGGTCGGATCTCCTTGCAGTCCGTCCAAGGGACTCTCAAGAGTCTTTTCCAGCACCACAGTTCAAAACCATCAGTTCTTCAGTGCTTAACTTTCTTTGTAGTCCCACTCTCACATCCATACATGACTACCGAAAAAACCATAGCTTTCACTAGATGAATCTTTATTGGCAAAGTAATGTCTCTGCTTTTTAGTATGCTGTCGAGGTTGGTCATAGCTTTTCTTCCAAGGAGCAAGTGTCTTTTAATTTCATGGCTGCAGTCACCATCTGCAGTGATTTTGGAGCCCAAAAAATAAAGTCTGTCACTGTTTCCATTGTTTCCCCATATATTTGCCATGAAGTAATGAGACCGGATGCCATGATCTTAGTTTTCTGAATGTTGAGTTTTAAACCAGGTTTTTCACTCTCCTCTTTCACTTTCATCAAGAGGCTCTTTAGTTCCTCTTCGCTTTCTGCCATAAGGGTGGTGTCATCTGCGTATCTGAAGTTATTAATATTTCTTCCAGCAATTTGGTTCCAGCTTCTGCTTCATCCAGCCCAGCATTTCTCAAGATGCACTCTGCATAGAAGTTAAATAAGCAAGGTGACAATACACAGCCTATGTGAGGCTTTCCTGGTGGCTCAGGGGTGAAGAGTCTGCCTGCAATGGGGGAGTCGCAGGTGCAACCCCTGGTTCGATCCCCAGGAAGATGCCCTGCAGAAGAGAATGGCTATGCGTTCCAGGATTCTTGCCTGGAGAATTCCATGGACAAAGGAACCTGGCGGGGTATACAGTCCATGGGGTCACAAAAAGTCGGACAGGACTGAGCAACTAACACTTTCACTTTTCACACGTACGTGTGTGTGTGTGTGTGTGTGTGTGTGTGTCTATCTGCCTCCAGAGCTCCTGCATCTTGGTGTCAACGATGTGGAGGTGATGCGGTGCAGATCTCCCTGTGTACTAGACGCCCCAGCCTGGGCTTCCTGGCTCACCTCTGTGAGTGCGCTACAGCAGGGAAGGGCTCCACCCTCATGATCTAACCACCTCCCCAAGTCCCCACCTCCCGAGACCATCACCTTGGGGTTAGGATTTCAACGTATGAACTCGGGACACACACATTCAGCCCATAGGGTCAGGCTCCATGGCAGGGCCAGCACTCAGGTGAGGCAGGAGGGAAGCCCAGGACACACCCGCCAGCAAAGGGAGACCCTCGCTCCCGGGGGCTGCTCCTGAGCAGGAGGCCCCTTAACAGTCTGTCTTCCAGGGGTCTCTCTTGCCTCCTGCAGGTCCGAGCTCTGCTCTGTGGGTCCCCATTGGCATCTTAGGGTTCAGAGATGACACTGGCAAGGGAGGGCTGGGCGTGGGGTCTGAACTGCACCATTGAGCCTGAAGTTCACTTGGGGAACTGAGAGCAGGAGGACATTGCTGGCTGCTCCTTTGGGAGGGCAGTGAAAAGGGGGGTGGGGTGTGCACAGGGGGCAGGGCAGCCGCCCACCTTCCCAGAAGGCCAGGCTGGGCTGAGGCGGCAGCCCCAGGACCAACAGCAGGGCCACCCTGTAGGAGGCAGGACGGGAGCAGCAGGCAGGCACCTGGGTTCTTCCATTTGCTAATCATCAATATGTTGTGTTGTTCAGTCACTAAATTGTGTCCACCTCTTTGTGACCCCATGGGCTGCAGAGTGCCTGGCCTCCCTGTCCCTCATTATCTCCTAGCGGTTGCTCAAATTCAGGTCCACTGAGTCAGTGATGCTATCTAACCATCTCATCCTCTCCTTGGCAGCCTCCTTCTCCTTTTGCCTTCAGTCTTTCCCGCATCAGTCTTTTCCACGGAAAAGACTGGCTCCTGTTGCCTCTTTGCAACAGGAGCCCAAAGTATTGGAGCTTCAGCTTTAGTCCTTCCAACGCATATTCAGGGTTGATGTTCTTTACGATTGACTGGTTTAACCTGCTTGCTATCCAAGGGACTCTCAAGAGTCTTCTCCAGCACAATTGGAAAGCAATCAATTCTTCGGAGCTAATTATAATCCCCGGCAAGTGATTTAACCTCTCTGGGTCTCAGTTTCTTCATCTCGAAAATGGGTATCAGCAGAGTGGCCCTGTCTCCCAGGGTGCGGTGGAGATTCAAGGCAAGCATCTATGTGAAGAGTTTAGAACACAGTCTGGCCCCCAGGAAGTTTTCACATTCTCAGTGAGGACAGCGGACCTTAGAAACGGGTAGCTGCAGACTCACAGGCCCACAGAGCTAACCAGCGCTGGATCCGCACAGATAGAATCACCTGGGGAATCCTTCCAACCTCCCCAACCCAGGCCACGGTCCCCAGCCCGATTAAATCCCAGTCTCTGGGGAGCGGTCTGGGCATCGGTATTTTTCTGGACGTCTCCAGGAGTTTTCAACGCGCAGCTGAGTCTGGCAACCACGCTCATCTAGAACTTCGGGTGCCTGAGGCCTGAGTGGACAGAGGTGACCTTGAAAAGACACACACAAGCAACCATTTTGCAGCTGGAGGTGAAGCCAGACGGGGTGGGGGGTGGGAGGCTGGGGGGCCTCGGGGCCCAGCCCGGGGGCGGCTGCGGCGCTCCCTCGGGGGTCGCGGGGCCCGGCGGCCAGGGCGCCCTCAGCCCCCGCGGGGAGGGAGCCGGCGGGCAGGAGGCCGGAGCGGCTCGGAACGCGGCTCGGGCGCCAGGGGGAGCTCGCGGGCGCGCCGCGCCCCTGTCCCCGCAGCTGGTTCAGACTGGTTCGGGCAGGGTGCGGCCCGGCGGGCTGCATTCCAGGCCGCGGGCGCGCCGCCGGCTCCGGGGTCGCCCCGAGCGCCTCCGGGGGGCCGGGGAGACTTGTTTGTAATTGTCTTCTTTGTTTCAAATCATTCATTTGGCCCCCTACGGGGGCTCCTGAGCCCGCCGACACACCCTGGGCTATCCTGGGTATCCTGCGTGCATCACAGGCAACCGCAGAGCTTTCCAGAGTGGCCCCGCCCAGCGCCCCTTCTCCCCAAAGACTCCGACTCCGAAAGTTGGGGTGGGGCTCCGGGCAGCTGCATTTTAAGCAAAATGTTTCTAAGGCATCATTACATGGTGGGGGGGGCGGTGCGGGGGGAAGACTGGAAGCAAAAGTGCCTGTTGGCAAGCCAACTTGGCCCCGGGTAGGCATCCCCTTGACGCTTGTGCAGAGCGAAGATCTCTTCCCCCGACACCCCATCTCCAGGAAAAGGGGGTCGGGGTAGGCAGCATTTTTAGCTAACACCCTAGGGTTTTGGTTTTTCTATTTTTTTTTCCCTCTCCAATGAGTCATATTGGGCATCTTTAAAGTTTAAATACTGTAACAAGCATCAGCGGAAAAAATAGAACACTAGGAATACATAATTGAAACCCCTCTCGTACCCTCCCGTTTCCTCTCCGCCACCCCAAAGTAACCAGTTTCCTGAATGTGGCGCCGCACCCCCGTGCACAGCTTTATACTTTGACTCCATATGTCTATATCCATAAACAATATATAGTGCGGTTTCGCGTGTTTTAAAAACTTTATGTTAATGGCAGCGTGCCCTACAGAGCCTTCTGCGACTTGCTCCCCGCCCCCTTCCCCCCCTTTCCTTCTCTTTTTCTTAACATTATGTTTTTGAGATTCCTCCATCAGGGGAAGTTTGCTGCTCTTAGCCTGTTTGGCTAATCTGAAGCCGGTTCCGTGCGCAGGGGTGAGTGAGGGTCAGAGCTGGGCTCCTGGCTGTCTTGTATGATGCAGAAGAGCTCTGGCCATCAGACGCCTTAGGACAGCAGTGAATGTCCAAGTGCAGGTTCAGTGAGTTTCTATTAAATCCTTTTCCTTAGCACCTGAGGCCCAAGTCTTGGCCAAGAATTTTCCAGAATATTCCTCTGGCCCGAAAGCCTGGATATTTGGGCGGCGGTGTAAAGCAATTAGCAGTGGACAGCTGTGGAAGGGGGAAGATGGATTACCCAAAAGACACACCAAGCGTACGCTCACGCCCCCCCTACCTAAGCTTGTCGGATAAAATACAAATTCAGATTTAACAGGATGGGGATAAGGGGAGTCCTGTATACTTATTTTAGCCCTAAGCCAAGCCCGATTAAAAAAAAACAACAACAACAATTAACACTTTAAAAGAAAAATAATCATAGGATAAATTAGACTGCTAGACCTCCGGATACCTCGTTACATTTAAAAAAACTTGACTCACTTGCACGTCCGTCTAGTCAAAGCTATGGTTTTTCCAGTAATCATGTATGGATGTGAGAGTTGGACCATAAAGAAGGCTGAGCGCTGAAGACAAGATGCTTCTGAACTGTCGTGCTGGAGAAGACTCTTGAGAGTCCCATGGACAGCAAGGAGGTCCAACCAGTCAATCCTAAAAGAAATCAACCCTGAATATTCACTGGAAGAACTGAAGCTGAAGCTCCAATACTTTGGCCACCTGATGCAAAGAGCTGGAAAAGATGCTGATGCTGGGAAAGATTGAAGGCGGGAGGAGAAGGGGACGACAGCGGATGAGATGGTTGGATGGCATCACCGAATCAATGGACATGAGTTTTGAGCAAGCTCCAGTAGTTGGTGATGGACAGGGAGGCCTGGCGTGCTGCAGTCCATGGGGTCGCAAAGACTGAGCGACTGAACAATTTTAGCATTGCTTTGGACCCTACCCTCTTCAGCCTCTAAGGAGTCTAGACTAGCCTCTTAGGGGGTGGGGGTCAAATTTAGGGTGCTTAAGGATTCCATGTGGAGTTTACTTTAAAATCTGCCCCAGGGAGGAAAAGGATCGCTACACCCAGCTTCCCTAACTTTTAGGACTGTCAGCCAGGCGCAAACAAGCTGCTGTCCTAGGAGAGGCCTGGTGGGCGGGGTGATGGGGGAGGGGTGGTCTTTAAATGAAAGGCTCCTCTAAGATAGCTGTTCTCTATCCTGAATGCACGCTGAAACCACCCGGGGAGCTTTACAAACTACTGATGCCCAAGCTCCACCTCCAGAGATTCTGCCTGAATAGGCCTGGGGTGAGGTCTGACTTCCGGGCTTTTAGAAACTTCCCAGTTCAGTTCAGTCGCTCAGTTGTATCTGACGCTCTGCGACCCAATGAACTGCAGCACGCCAGGCTTCCCTGTCCTTCACCAACTCCCGGAGCTTGCTCAAACTCAAAACTCTAAGGAATCGGTGATGCCCTCCAACTGTCTCATCCTCTGTCCCCTTCTCCTTCCTTCAACAAACTCCCCGGTCCACTCGAAAGTGCTATGGGAGCTGGGACCCGCTGCTCCACCGGATTTCAATGCAACGGGGTAGTCTGTACCCACGGTTCTCAAACTCAGCGGTGTGTTAGAATCACCTGGCGAGCATGAAACCATGCAGATGTCCAGGTTCCAGCCCTAGAGACTGTGTGTGGCCTGGACGTGGGGCGTTTTAAAGGAGCCCCCGGTGATCGCCGTCTGGAAGCGAGTTTGAGACGCTGGTTTGCCAGGTGGTGCGGGGGCCCGGCGCAGGGAGCGCGCGCGCCACTGGGCGGCGCTGCCCACTCGGCCCGGCGCTCCGCTCCGCGCGCAGCGGCCCCGCCTCCGCCAGGCGGGCCCCGGGGCGTGCAGGGCCGGGGGCGGGGCTCCGAGGCCGGGACACGGCGTCGGGCTCCCGGGCAGCCTCCGCCGGCTGGACCCTGCCGCGCTCGTGATGCTGCTCGTGGACGCCGATCGGCCGGAGCCCGTGCGCGGCGGGGCGCGCGAGCTCGCGGTCTTCCTGACCCCCGAGCCCGGGGCCGAGGTAGGGGACGCGGCTGGAAGTGGGGGAGGCGGGTCTCGGGGTTGGGGGGGTCCTGGGCCGCGCGCCCCAGCGGGGGAGTGGACGAATAGGGGTGGGGGGACCCCTGAGCGCTGAGCCCGGACCCTCGGCTTCCCCGCAGCTTTTTCTCGTACCTGGCGCTGGGGCTCCGGGGACGCACGGGGGGCCCCGGGGTCCCTCCTCGGCGGCGCGGTGGCTGCCCAGGGTCACCCAGAGATGCGCGTCAGGTCGCTCCCGCCCCGTCCTCCAGCCAACACGGCTCTCAGGGGCCCAGACTCGCCTCCCATCCTTACCTGAGCATGCCCTCTCCCCGAACACCCCCCCTCCCCCCGCCCCGGCCCTCACCGGTATCCGCCGGGATGCCAGAGAGAGGCGCGCTGAGAGCTGATGCCTTTCGCAAACCCGGGCCCTCGGGGCGGCCGAGCCCTGGTCCCGCCTCTGCCCGCGCGCTCGGCCTGCTCGGCTCTGAGCTGACGCCAGATACCCGCAGGAGGCAGGCAGGCTGCGTCTGTGAGGATGCACCCGGCCTCGGTCCGCTTCTGTTGCTAGGAGGAAAAATACCTCATCTCTGGCTGTTCTTGCTGTTTTAAAAGCACAGAATAAAAAGTAGATCTAACGCTGGAGTCTTTATTTTCCAGCTGAAGCCAGTATGTTGACAGTGCCATGAAAAAGTTATTCACCCAAGTTCACCCGGAGTTATTTAGGGCCAGAGAGTCAACCCATTCTCTCTTAAAATCTCAGAAGTGTTACGCAAGTATTTAAAATAAAGAGGAAGCACCTTTTGTCTTTCTCACCCCAGTTCTGGTTCCCAGAGATAATCATCTTCCACAGTTTGGTGTACATCATGCCAAGCATATTAAAGATGCATTTACAAATGTAGGCAGGCATGTATACTAACAATTATACCTAATTAGTTTTTACAAAAACCCCGCTTGGTACTAGAATACTGTTCTACAACTTGCTTTTCGTTATTCAAAATAGCATGGACAAATAGGAAGTGACTTAATGATAAGGCACAAGGCATCTTTTCAGGGTGATGAGAATGTTCTGGAATTACTGCCTATGGTTGCACAACTTTGCGAATTCACTGAAAACCACAGAATTGTACACTTTAAAAGGTTAAATTTTATAGTATGTGAATTCTATCTCAGTTTAAAAAATAGTATGAACATATTTCCATGTCAGAATGTAAGAGCTGTCCAATAGAAATATAATTTGAGTTCAAATATGAGCCAATAATTTTATTTAACATTTTAAATATTCTAGGAGCCGTACAAAAAGGGAGAAGAAACAGGTGAAATTGTAATATATTTTCCCCAGTTTTATGGCGATCTAATTGACATACAATGCTATAAGATTAAGATGTACAAGTTTCAATATATGTAAAATAACTATCCAAAATGTCCTTTCAGCATGTCATAAATGTAAAAAGAATTCAATGATATTTTTGTTTTTTTTAATTTTTTTTTTAATTCAAGATACACTTATTTGCTGGGGACAGTCTGAATAATGAGTAAACTATAGTGCCAGTGAAGTTGCTCAGTCATGTCCGACTCTTTGCGATCCCATGGACTGTAGCCTACCAGACTCCGCCATCCATGGAATTTTCCACACGAGTACTGGAGTGGGTTGCCATTTCCTTCTCCATCAATGAGATTTTTACATTTTCTTCTTTGGACTAAGTTTTCAAAACCGGGCTTGGAATATTAAGCTTACAACACACCTAGGCGTGGACCAGCCACATTTTAAGCATTTAATAGTCATAACAGTCTTCCCTAGTGGCTCAGCTCATAAAGAATCCGCCTGCAATGTGGGAGATCTAGGTTCGATCCCTGGATTGGGAAGATCCTCTGGAGAAGGAAAGGCTACCCGCTCCAGTACCCTGGCCTGGAGAATTCCACGGACTGTGTAGTCCATGGTGTTGCAAAGAGTCGGACACGACTGAGCGTCTTTCACTTTCAGTAGTCGAAAGAGGCTGGTGGCGTCCATGTTGAAGAGTGTAGGTCTTCATCGTTCTTCACCTTCCTAGTGTCCTGCCATTACATAATGTTGTTTAGTTGGCAAGTCGTGTCCAGCTCTTTGTGACCCCATAAACTGCAGCATGCCAGGCCTCCCTGTCCCTCACCATCTCCCAGAGTTTGCTCAAACTCGTGTCCACTGAGTCAGTGATGCCATCCAACCATCTCTGTCACCCTTCAGGATCAGTCCTTCCAATTAGTATTCAGGGCTGATTTCCTTTAGGATTGACTGGTTTGGTCTCCTTGCTGTCCAAGAGACTCTCAAGGGTCTTCTCCAGCACCACAGTTTGAAAACATCAATTCTTTGGCACTCATCCTTCTTTATGGTCCAATTCTCACATCCATACATGACTACCATTACATAATAATCCCTCCTATTTTCTGAGCATATTCTATGTGCCAGCGGCATGCTGAACTCTGTTCATGGACTGTGTCATGGCATCCTGGCAGTGACCCAGTGGCTAGGATGTTGCTATGTCAGCCTCATAAGTGTGAAACCTGAGGCCCTCACCAAATAAGCAACATCCTGTGGATGTCTGGTAATTTCTGAACCACGCCCCCAGGCATGGGCATTGAGGCTGTGTACCTGCTTAAGGGTTTAAGTAACCTGAGCGTCTTTCTTGTTCTTTCTCCACCTTACTCTCAGCAGCAAGATGTCATTGTGCCCAGGGGCTCAGCCTCATTTTGTCTGATTAGGGACAGCCTCCAGGAGAAGCTGCATGCATTCACTTCATTTGCTCACTCGGGGCTCTCTCTAACTCAGACATAAGCTGGCTCATGCTCATTTGTAAGGGCTGTAATGAAGAGCCGAACTCCCCGTAGCTCCACACGGCAATAAAGGCACTTCAAGCTCTTGCTGAAGTTTATTTACCAAAAGAAGCAAAAACGGCCCGGGTGGAGTCACTTGCAGTGTCTACTTAAAGCTTAATTCATTAGCAGTTCCCCCGTGCTGCAGCTGTTTGTAGAGATGGGCAAATGAGCTGGGAAAGGGAAGCCTGGTTTGGGATCAGGCCTGGGTGCCTGGAGCCTCCTGTAGCAGCCCATGTCCTCGGGCCACTTTGGGCTTTTTAATGGAGTGGTCGGAGTCTCAGACTCTAGTCCTGGGGGTGCCCTGGAGTTCCTAGGGAGGTGGGTCCTTCAACACCTCAAACCCCTGCTGTGTGCTGGGAGTGAACCACACAAGGGCCCCCCACTTTCATGGCCCTACTCTCAGTAAACGTGTAACACACAAAACCTCTGGGTTGTGATGAATGCCATGGGGAATGCAGCATGGGCGATGTGGTAGAGAGTGTCTGGGAGACTTGGGTGGGGAAAGCCTCTCCAAACCCCTGAGGAATGTGCAGGGAAGAGGGAGCACAGAGATCCAGGAGGCTGAGTAGCAGAGAGACCCCCACTTTGTCTGGGAGCGGTCAGGGAGGGCTTCCCGGAGGCGACATCAGTTTAGGCTGAGCTCTGAAGCATGAATAGGAGTTGACCAGCCTGAGAGGGAGGAGAAAAATGTCCCAGGCAGAGGAAACAGAACTTGCAAAGGCCCTGGGGTGGGATGAAGCAGGGTAATCCTGAGGGGAGAAGAGCAGCAGGTAGAAGGTGGGGCAGTGGGGCAGGGTGGGGCCAGTGAGAGGACCAGAAAGAGGACTTTGCACTGCCTCCCTGGATGGAGGAGCCACTGAAGGGCTGCGTGTTGACCAGTTGACTGGGGAACATTTCACTCTTTCTAGGGCCTTTGGGTTTTTCTGTCTGACCAACTTTTTTGTGGTTTACTTTCTCTCTCTTTCTGATTTGAACTTCCTCTTTTGGGGGAACTTTCAGGCAGGGTCTCCAGAAGCTGCTTCAAGATGGCAGGGGAGAAAGAGATGTTTGCCTCTTGGGGGCTCTCCTAGATGGCTGAGTCCTGATACCGACCCAGGGGGGACTTCCTGACAAGACTCAGAGTTCCATTTGGTTCCTGTGCTGGGATACAGGACAGGTTTGGCCCACAGATGGGGTTCATGATCTGCCTGGAGGGAAGTAAAGGACTTCACTTGCTCACACTTGCTCTGCCTAAGTGGGCAGAGATGAGAGGGGAGAGTTAACCAATGGATGAGGTCCTGGGCTGCAAACTGGTGGCCCAGGGGCTGAATCCAGAACTCTGATATAATTGGTTTGCTTCACGTAGGGACTCTTTTTTTGTTGTTGTTTAATCCTTTTTTCACAAAGGGGTTCTTAAATGGAGAATATTCATGAAAAGAAAATCTGAGTTTCTTGTTTGTCTAAGATAATGGACAGTCTGGAAATCCTCGGTCCCTGTTTCCTAGTCGTGGTCCCCGTTTGCCACGCTCCCCACCTCTCCTTGTTGTCTCCCTCTACTGAAGCTGGTATCAGTTACCACTTACTGTGTGCTTGAAGCTGTGACGTTCTATAGTCACGAAAAGAGGAGAGGAAACTGTTTCTCCAAACCAGGAGTCTGGACTGAAATAGGAAGACATGAGTTAGCCCCAAATGCCCTTGGGTCTCAAGACAAAATGTAGGAGAGACCGTTTCTGTGTGGAAGCAGAGACTGTTTATTGGGTCCAACCTGTAGACACCACGTGCCTCTGGGAACCCTTGCATGTGTCTTATTCTTTTGATCTACTAGTCCCCTTTCTGTTTTCAAATTTTGGATGTTCAGATTAGAACTCTGTGGGTGGGTTCCAGGGCACAGTCTACTGTGTTTCGAGATATAGTTCTGGGTTAGTTTATTCCTCTGATCCTTATGGTGGGCTTGCTGCGGGCCAGACAGTGTGCTAGGCACAGGGGAGAGGCCAGTGAGATAGATGCAGTGCCTGCCCTCAAGCACAGGAGATGAGCCGGCGAGGAATGATCCTACAGAGTAGCGAACGGTGGTATATGCCCCAGCGGAGACACCTGGGGGCTGTGATGGAGACACACAGGGAGGACTGGAAGGAACCACCAGGCAGAGATCTGGCATTGTGTGTGCGGCTAGAAGCAAGGAAGGATGATGACTCAGGAGGTGCCCGAGTGGGTGGACCTCAGTGATCAAGGAGAGAGTGGGCAGGGCCCAAAGGGAGGAGTCTGGAATTCAATTCTAGGGGGTCATGGATAGAAGCTGTGAGCAGAGCCGAGCTGGGTGTGAGCAGGAGAAAGACAGGATCAGGTCTGTGGACTTAGTGCAGTGCCAGAACGAGTTGGAGGGGCTGGCGCGGCCGCAGGGGGATCACAGATGTGGACATCCAGGTGGATGAGCTGGCCGGGCTCCCTGAATCAGAGCCTTCGGGGGTGTGAGAGTCAAGGCCAAAGTGGGCGCTTGGAGAAGGATAGTGTTTCTCAGAAGAAAGTCTGTGTTTCCCCGGGCTGAACTGTCCAGCAGCGGAAGGACCCATTCCCGACTCTGAACAGTCTCTTATCACAGGACATCTGGGCTTTGGGGGTGGGTCACCTTGGAACCGTGGCTAAAAGCTCCCAGTCTGCTGATTCTCAGCACTAACCAAGAAGCTTGGAAACAGAGTCCCAAAGGTGGGAAGTAACCCTGGTACCCACCCGTGCAGGCTGGTCATGTAGGGATGCTTCTGCACAGCAGACCTCATGGTTGCAGCAGGAGCCGCTCTGAACACACCATTCTGGAGCCAGGGGAGAAAAGAAGATGCCCAGAGGTGTGTGTGGTGTAAATAAAAACTTTAAGGAAACCACTTATTTCATGCACCTATAAATAAGAGATGAAGATAGACCCGTCTCTAGGGGGTGGGGTGGAGTATGGCCAAGGTGTGAGCCCTGGTGTAGGGCGTGGTCCCCAACCTGTGCCTCACATCGGCCTCATCTGTGATCTCCACCAACAACGAGAAGAACTGCTGCCTGCCTCCCACCCCTGACACCCTCATTTCATTGGAGTGGGCACCTCCTGGGCACTGGAATACTGAAAGCTTTCCCGCAGGATTGAAAAGCCCGGGGTGACCAAGACCAATTTGTCTGTTGGAAAGTCCCCGTGGCTGCTGACTGTTGGGGGCACCCGGGAGGCACCCCAGGCCTGGGGATCTGGACTTGTAAGCCCTCTCCGGAGATTCTGATGGTCAGCCTGCTGGGTAGCTCACAGCTCGCCTCCCTGCAAGCGGGACCTGCCACAGGCCTGGAGTGCTGGCTCCCCGCCATCGCAGAGGGCAGAAAACCCTTCGATCCTGCCTGCTGCGGTGTCTACAGCACCGGTTACTGACTCCTCGCGTATCCATTGAAGCAGCATCCTTTGCAGATGTGTGCCCCCCAACCCCACCAGCACCCCTGCCCTGGTCAGGCTGCGTGGTGGGAGGTCAGCTCCAGAGCCACAGGGCCTGGGTTCGGATCTCAGCCCTGCACCCGCTCTGCCGGTCCTCCCGAGCTGTGGGGTTGGGTGAGGTGATGTGCGGGTGATGCTTGGCTCGGAGTCTGGCTCACAGTAAGTGGTCTGTGGCATTAGCTGCGATTATCCATTTATTCATTCTGTAGGTGTTTCTGGAACCGGTATTGGGTGTGGACTCCGAACCAGGTGCTGGGAAGTAAGAGTGCAAGGGAGGCGTGCCCACCCGCAGGGCTTTCCGAACAGGTGGGAGAGGGGGTGGGACACGCACTGATAATTCTACTTCGTGTTTGCAGGAGGGCGGTTTCAGCCTCCACTTGTGCAGAAGATGGTGAGTTCTTCTCACTAGCATGACCTCCTGGAGGCCTGGAAGTCCAGGGCTAACTCTCTCTGTCTGTGCACATGAGGCCAACCGTAGATCCCAATTTTTGATTTGCAAAATATAGTTGCTCCTTGCATGGTCCACATGAGCCCCCGGTTCTCTTAAACTGTTTCAGGATCTGAATTGATTCCTTGGGGCAAATGTGGTGGACATTTGGCCTGTGGGTTCCTCTAAGTGGATTGGAGTTGATTTGATTTTTAAATAATTGTATTTATTTTTTTATTTTTGGCTGTGCTGGGTTTTCATTGCCCCCACAGGCTTTTCTCGGCCTGTGGCGAGCAGGAGCTCCTCTCGGGCTGTGGTGTGCGGGCTTCTCGTTGCGGTGGCTTCTCTGTTGCAGATCACGGATTCTAGGGTGCGTGGGCTTCAACAGTTGCGGCTCCCAGACTCCAGAGCACGGACTCAGCAATTGTGACACACGGGCTTCATTGCTCCTCGGCATGTGGGATCTTCCTGGATCAGGCTTCCCTGGTGGCTCAGCTGGTAAAGAATCCGCCTGCAATGCGGGAGACCTGGGTTCGATCCCTGGGTTGGGAAGATCCCCTGGAGAAGGGAAAGGCTACCCACCCCAGTATTCTGGCCTGGAGAATCCCATGGACTGTATGGTCCATAGGGTCACAAAGAGTCGGACACGACTGAGCAACTTTCACTTCACTCCTGCATTGGCAGGTGCATTCTTTACCACTGAGCCACTAGAGAAGCCCGGAGTTCATTCTCTTTAAATAGCTTTTGTTTAAAAATAAAAAATGTGCGCACATGGTACAGAATCCAAAGGTCCCTGTGACCACGTAGGGTGAGGCCCCGCCCTGCCGGGCTTGTCCTAGGGGCTGCACGAGGCCCCGCCCCATGTCCCCGCCCGCGGCCCCGCCCACGTCCCCGCCCCCATCGGCATCTTGCTGTCTACACTCGCTGTGCCTTAGCTTTACATGCGAGTGCACAGCGAGCGCGCCAATTGCTTCTAGCCGCCAAACAATCTCATTGTCGGTCTGAATGGTAATTTAGGTAACCGTTCCTCTCCTTTTGCCGTCACAAAGTCTATTACAATGAGTATCTCTGTACTTACATCATTCTGCGTTTGTGCAAATATGTCTGGAGGATAAATACCTCAATGGGGGATTTACAAGGTCCAAGGATACATGCTTCTAAAATTTAAGGGGAACGTCCTTGGTGGTCCAGCGTTGGAGAGTCTGCCTTCCGACACAGGGTACTTGGGTTGGATCCCTGGTTAGGGAGCTAAGATCCTACATGCCGCGGGGCAACTGAGCCCGTGTGCCGCAGCTAAGACCCAATGCAGCTAAAGATCAATCAATAAATATAAAAAAAATTTTTTTTTTAGTTGCTGTTGCCAAATTAACCTTCTTGTCAGGGTCAGGGCAATAATAGTCAGCCCTTCTGGACATTTAGACCTCAAGGTCAAGGGTCCCTCGGGGATGGGAACGCTTACTTGGGCTGCTTTGGGGGCCTGGAGGAAGGAGTTCCCGCGTCTCCTCTTTGGGAAGTGGATTATCACCTGATGGGCCAGCCCCTCCGGGTTTGGGATTCCAGCACAAGGAAGGAGAGTTCCTTCCTTTGCTCTTTCCAGGCCTTCACTCGTGGCTGGCCCCAGCTCCCAGGATCTTTCTGACATCAGTCCAGCCCTTTCATCCTGTGCACAGAGACGAGACTGCTTCTGCTAAAGACCTTTGCTTTCACTGCCGTCTGAGGGGGCCACCACGAGTGCCTTTGGAGAAGAGGCGGCGTTCCTAATTTGCCTGTCCTGGGTGTGGGCAGGCCTCACAGTCCTTGGGCCGGGCTCACTTTCACCCCCATCCTGTACTCGTGGACCGTGGCCCAGCCTGGCTGGGGGACAGAGGACAAGGTCAGGCCGGAGCACCAAGTGTCAAGCAAAAGCTGAACCCACCCCCACCCCCCAGACTTGGTCTGGCTGCACGTGGGTGTCCTCTGGTTGGCCCAGTGATCTGATTTGTAAAATGCTAAGTAGACGCCAGCCCTAAAAAAAGTGGAGTTTTCACATAAAAATCCTAACATCTGGCTTTTCTAAAAATGTTGTGACAAAAGGTGTAGATCTTCAGTGGCCTTGTCCTGGGCGAGCGGACCTTGTGTTTTCTGGACGCATTCTCACCGAGAGAGAGAGAGTGTGTGTGGACCTTGTGTTTTCTGGACGCATTCTCACCGAGAGAGAGAGAGTGTGTGTGGACCTTGTGTTTTCTGGACGCATTCTCACCGAGAGAGAGAGAGTGTGTGTGGACCTTGTGTTTTCTGGACGCATTCTCACCGAGAGAGAGAGAGTGTGTAAGCACTGTTATTGTGATATAATTCACGTAATGTGCAGTCCACCCATTTAAAGTATACAGTTTCATTCAGTTCAGTTCAGCCACTCAGTCGTGTCCGACTCTTTGCGACCCCATGGACCGCAGCACGCCAGGCCTCCCTGTCCATCACCAACTCTTGGAGCTTGCTCAAACTCATGTCTGTCAAGTCAGTGATGCCATCCAACCATCTCATCCTCTGTCATCCCCTTCTCCTCCCGCCCTCAATCTTTCCCAGCATCAGGATCTTTTCTAACGAGTCAGTTCTTCACATCAGGTAGCCAAAGTATTGGACTTTCAGTCCTACCAATGAACACCCAGGACTGATCTCCCTTAGGATGGACTGGTTTGATCTCCCTGCTGTCCAAGAGACTCTCAAGAGTCTTCTCCAACACCATAGTTCAAAAGCATCAATTCTTCAGCGCTCAGCTTTCTTTATGGTCCAAATCTCATATCCATACAAAGACTACTGGAAAAAACATAGCTTTGACTAGATGGACTTTTGTTGCCAAAGTCTCTGCTTTTTAATATTACTATCTAGGTTTGTCACAGCTTTTCTTCCAAGGAGCAAGCATCTTAATTTCATGGCTGCAGTCACCATCTGCAGTGATTTTGGAGGCCAAGAAAAGAATCTGTCACTGCTTCCATTGTTTCCCCATCTATTTGCCATGAAGTGATGGGACCGGATGCCATGATCTTAGTTTTTTGAATGTTGAGTTTTAAGCCAACTTTTTCACTCTCCTCTTTCACTTTCATCAAGAGGCTCTTTAGTTCCTCTTTGCTTTCTGCCATAAGGGTGGTATCATCTTTGTATCTGGGGTTATTGATATTTCTCCCGGCAATCTTGATTCCAGCTTGTGCTTCATCCAGCCCGGCAGTTCACATGATGTACTCTGCATATAAGTTAAATGAGCAGGGTGACAATATACAGCCTTGACGTACTCCTTTTCCAATTTTGAACCAGTCCGTTGTTCCATGACCAGTTCTAACTGTTGCTTCTCGACCTGCATACAGATTTCTCAGGAGGCAGGTAAGTTGGTCTGATATTCCCATCTCTTTAAGAATTTTCCACAGTTTGTTGTGACCCACATGGTTAAAGGCTTCAGTTAATTTCACTGCTTTTGGTTTATTCATAGGGTTGCACAACCGTCAACCACAATCAACCTTTAAACACTTTTGTTATCCCCAGAAGAAACCCTGGCCCTCTTCACTCTCACACCACCAGGAAGCCCCTAGCTGACTTTCTGTTTCTAAAGATGTGCCTCTTCTGGACATTTCATAGATATTTGCGTTTTAAAGACTGATAAGCCAGCGGGGTGAAGGCCACATTCAACTTGCAGTGAGGCTTGCTTGGCCAACATTGCTGTTCAGCCGCTCAGTCGTGCCCTTCTTTTTGCGACGCCCTGAACTGCAGCGCACCAGGCTTCCCTGTCCTTTGCCATCTCCCAGAGCTTGACTGTCATAGTGTTTTTTAGCTTTTTAGGTTAGTTGTCAACATTTGCAAATTGGGAGAGTTTGTATAAAGACCTCTATCACCGTTCATCTTGAATAAAACCAGTTTTGGTGCATTCCCACCTGGAATGATCCGCTCAAACGAAGCGGCAGCTGTCCTCTTTAGGTGGGGTCAGGGGCCTCTGTTTGCCACGGTCTCCACCTGTCCCTTTTGTCTTCCTGCCTGAGTGTCAGCTGCCATTTATTATCCTGGTGATGCTGCTGTTTCTTAGAGAAAACTAAAAAGCCTCTGTCAAAGGTGGGAAACTGAAATAAGCAATGTGAGGAAAATACCATCGTAAGCTTGGCTTCCTTCCCTAGTATTCATTTCCTGCCTGGCTTCCGTCTCTTTCTGAGTTTGGAGACCCTAGTGGGTCACAGTCCTCCCCTGTGTGGGTGGAGCATCTTGCCAAGTGTAGCCTAGAGAAAGAACTTATCAGACCCTCTTCAGCTTCCAGCTCAAGACAGAGAAAGTCTGAGGAGTTCCCCACACACACACCCTTTCACATGGGGAAACTGAGGCACAGGGATGGTCAGAGGCATAGTTAGGACCTCGCAGCAGGAATGGGAGAGCGGGACTCAGGCACTGCTCATCGAGGCCGCGGTTCTTGGGCTGTCCCTCTTCCAAGAGAGCTCTTTTCCTCCTTCCTCTGGCCTTTTTCTTTTCTCCTCCCTCCCCTCTTTCTTGCAACAAATATTCATTGAGCATTGTATTGGTTACCAGTTGCCAGGTAATAAACCACCCCCAACTTCAGTGGATAAAAACGACCCCCAGTTTAGAGTGCATGATTGTGCGGGTTGGCGGGCTCCTCTGAGCCATTCTGTCCTGTGGCCTTGGGTGGGCTGCCTCACGTGGCTGCAGACAGCTGGGGGTCCGTGGCAGCCGAAGGTCCAACATGGCCTCACTCGTGTCGGGCGGTTGTGCCTCACTCGTGCTGGTAGCCAGGGCGCCTCAGTTCTCCACGGCCTCTCACTCTCCGGGACTGCTCTCCCCCGAGGCCTCTCAGAAGACCAGAACTGCCTGCTGTTGTCTTCCAAGAGGGTGAGCCAGAAGCTGCCAGGCCTCTTGTCTCGGAAGTCAAATGTAGAGCAGTGCATTGCTTCCACATTTCATTGGTCAAAGCAAGTTGCAGGCTAGTTCAGGGGTGGAAAGGAATGATGCTGCCTCCCCATGGGCAGAGGGGCAAGGTCGTATTGCGAAAAGACATGGAGAGAGTTGGAAGGCTATCTTAGGAAACACAAGTACCTACTATGTGCCAGGCATTATTTTAGGCCCTAGGGGCACCCAGGTAAATGAGATGAAAACCCCTGTTCACCAGGAGCTTTCATTCTGTTGAGGGAAGATGACAACAAACAAGTGAAATATGTAGTAAATGGTGATACAGGCTAAAGAGAGAGAGAAACTGGTGCAGGATGGGGCATGGCAGGAAAGCCACAGACCAGGGAAGGCCTCAAGAAGGAGAAGCATATGGGCACAGGCTGGAAGGAAGGGTGAGATGAGCTTTGCCAGTGACGGCAACAGCAAGTGCAAAGGCCCTGGGGTGAGGACCACGGTTGGCGTGGTTGGTGGGGAGTGAGCAGTCAGTGATGAGGTCATGATGGTATGGGGCTGGGGAGGCCTCCAGTAGGTGTTTGCTGACTGAGGTGGAAGATACAGTCAAAGTTAAGATGTAATCCATGCAATATAAAATTTACCATTTTAGAGCATACAGTTCAGTGTTTTTAGTATATTCACTATGGTTGTGCAGACATCACCACAACCTAATTCCAGAACATCTCCATCACCCAAAAAAGAAATCTCATAGCCATTAGCAACTATTCCCTGCTCCCCCCCCCGACCCCCCACCGATTCCATGGGGAGACAACCACTAACGCACTTTCTGTCTCTGTGGATTTGCCACCTCTGGACATTTCATGTAAAAGGAATCGTGTAAGGATTATTTTCAAGGATTATCAACATTGTAGCATGTATTAGAGCTTCATTCTTTTTCATGGCTGAACAGTACTCCACCCTGTGCCCATGTCACATCTTGTTTGCCCATCCATCAGTTTATGAACATCAAGTTGTTTCTACTTGTGGGCTATTAGGAATAATGTAAAAGGTTTTTTTTTTTTTTTTTGTAAGAACCTCTGTTTTTGGTTCTTTTGGGTACATTGCTGGGTCATAGGGTAACTCTAATAAACTTTTAGAGGTTGGTCTCCCAACCAGGCTTGTTACCAAAATAGCTGCACAATTTCACAGTCCCACCAGCAGGTGCTAAGGGTTGCTTCACATCCTCACCAACATTTGTCACTTGCCATTTTTGTGATCGTGGCCATCCTAGTGGCTGAGAATGGTAGAGTGGAAGATTCTGAGCTGAAGAGGGCTTTGGCTTTAACAGAATCTCTGAGGAACAGATTGAAGGAGAGCAAAAGAGGAAGGAGGGAACTAGTGAGTAACAGGCTACTGCAATGGTCCCAGCAGGGGAGAGTGGTGCCTTGCACCAGAGGGGTTGGATCTCGGGTGTATTGTGAAGGCGGAACTGAGAGGGTTTTTGCATAGAGGATGGATAGGGTGAGGGTGGGTGGGAAAGAAAAATGAGCCAAGGATCCTCCCAGGTATTTGGCCTGAGCACCTGGACAGTGGAGTTTCCACTTGTGGCGCTGGAGAAGAACAGATGGCGGAGGATCTTTTTGTGTTTCTTGTGCCAGTCACTGGTGGACAGGGCCAGCCCCTTTTCGGTTTTTGGCACACTCGGCTGGGAAGCTTGGCTTGGCACTTTGGGAGAAATCAGGGGGTGTGGGAGAAGGCAGTAAATGCTGTAATTCACACTTATTAAAAAATGCCCACCTGCCATCCCCACTGGTCAAGCCCTGAATGTCACTTCAAGAGGAACCACTTGCTTCCCTCCCCTCAGAGTGGGACAGTTTCTGCCTGGGGAGTTGCAAAGGATGGTGAGGGCATTCATATTGCTTATGGGCTGGGTTAAAAAGGCATGTGGGTTGCAGCCTGCAGGAATCGTATTTCTGGGGCCACTTTCTGGAAGAAAATTGTCCGGTGAATGATTTGTGGGGCACGGTGGGGTGGCTGATCCTCCCCTGTTGGTTGGGACTGTCTTAGGGCCTGTTCTTCGCTCAGCTGACCAGGCAGTCAGCAGATCATTTCTTCACTCCCCTCCTGCTGCTTTGTGACCGCCCTGGGCACCAGGTGGAGATGGTGGGGGGTGAGCGTGGCTGTAGTTGACAGGAAGCATAAAGCGGGCACACCTTCCCCCTCCCCAGAGAGCACCTTGGTCCTTACCAGCTTCTGAAGTCAGAGAGGTCAGACGCTGGCTTCAGGATGTATTAGCTGCGTGACCTTGAGCAGGTGACTTAAGCTCTCTGATCCTCTGCTTCTCAATTCATAGAAAGGGGGAAATTATGGCACCTGCAGAAGAGAGTTCTTGTGAGAATCAAAGGAGATAATTCATGTGTAGTGATTTGCCACTTCTTCTGTTATCTAGTGAGAGATTTATTCATGCTTACTGTGTGCCCACACCCTGCTAAAGGATGTAGCCCCAGTGTGAGGTTAACCTAGCAACCCTGCCAAGTGGGTGTGGCCCTTCTTGTCCTGGGTGAGCCAACCCAGATGCCCAGCGGAAGCCACTGGGTTAAGGTCCCCCAGGTGGCAGAGGGAAGATGGGGTTGGAACTAAGGACTGACTTCCTTCCTGAACATGCTCGGAGAGGTCCAGAGCTCTTCCTGCTAGCAAAGAACTGTACGTGTGTCTTGGGAAGAGGCCATCCAGCCAGTGGTCCTTTGTGTCCCTCCAGGGTTCCGTCCTCCCAGGCATGTTTGGACTGGGGGTGTAGATCATCTGGGGTTTCCCTGGTGGCTCAGACACTAAAGGATCTGCCTGCAATGCAGGAAACTTGGGTTTGATCCCTGGGCCGGGAAGATCTCCTGGAGAAGGGAATGGCAACCCACTGCAGTATTCTTGCCTGGAGAATCCCATGGACAGAGGAGCCTGGCAGGCTACAGTCCATGGGATGGCAAAGAGTCGGACACGACAGAGCAACTAACACTTTCACTTCTGGGGCTTCCCTAGTGGCTCAGATGGTAAAGAATCTGCCTGCAATGCAGGAGACCTGGGTTTGATCCCTGGGTTGGGAAGATCCCCTGGAGAAGGGAATGGCCACCCACTCCAGTATTCTTGCCTGGAGAATCCCATGGACAGAGGAGCCTAGCGGGCTACAGACCCAACTTGACTCATCTAGACTGTGCTCCATCACGGATCTGTGCCCTCTCCCGTCTCGCGTGCTTTCCTCTGGGTCCGAAGGAACCACCAACCTCCCCGCTCCCAGCTCAGTGGCCTCTTGGCTCCTTTCTCCCTTAGTGCATTAAGGACATTTTTTTTAAAACCATGCTTTTGTTTTTGGGGGGTGGGGGGGGCTTCCTGTGTGTTTCCAGCCCCCCTTCCACTGTGGTCCCCTTCCCCTGTCAAGCCTCCCCAAGTCAGGCACAGAAATAGTCCCAGTTGTGAGATGAAGGCTCCAGAGTTTAAAATTGCAGCTCTGTACTATTTATACTCCAGCCGGAAAGAGGTTTTTTTGCGCAGCCGTTTATTTGGTTGTGGTAGCGACAGCCTAGGCTGCAGGCGGCAGCTTCTGCACTGTATAAACATTTCTCTGGGGACAAGTGGGCGCTGAGGGCAGCCTTCAGGTGAGGGGGCAGTGCCAGGCCTGCCCAGAAACGGCTGGGAACACCTCCCTGCAGCGAGCAATTCGGCCTCTTAAGCCAGAGAAAGTACTTCATGTTCCAACTGAACTTCCTTCCGAGATGCCTGGTTATTAGGGGGAAAAAAGACAAAAAAGCAGGTATTTTATTTGTCATGAAAATAGTACATACTTGAGGGGAATAAGGGTTCAAACTACTCCTTTATGCAAGTGATTAAAGTAGACCCTTCATGTTCTGTTTTGCTTGGCCCATGAAGCATTAAAAAGGAAAAATAATTTTTAAAAATATATGTGCCACTATTTAAAAATCGGGACATTTTCTATAAAGTTAAAATTTCTGGCTTCTCTTGAAAATGGAAGATTCTGGCAACCCTGGCCTCACGTTTCCTGATTTCTCTGAGTGGCTGGCTGCTCTTGAACTAGGCAAGTGCTTCTCGAGTCACTCCGAGCCCCAGTGGCCTGCTTCATTCATTTGCCTTACTGCATGGTCTTGGTAACTTTTGAGTTTTGGACCCTTCACATGACATAAAATATTCAAAGCTCCCATGTCAGGCCGTATTCTCCAGTTCCTACTCCCCAGGGCTAAACAAACACTATTAATAGGGTCTCCAGATAAACTACAGGACCCCCGTCAAATATGAATTTCAGGTAAACAGCAAGTACTTTTTTAGTGTAATTGTTGTTGTTTAGTCTCTAAGTTGTGTCCAACTCCTTGTGACCCCATGGACTGTTGCCCGCCAGGGTCCTCTGTCCATGGGATTTCCCAGGCAAGAATACTGGTGTGGGTAGCCATTTCCTTCTCCAGGGATCTTTCCAACCCAGGGATTGAACCTGCGTCTCCTGCAGTGGTAGGCGGGTTCTTTACCACTTGAGCCACCGGGGAAGCCCAGTGTAAGTGTGCTTCCTTGTGTGCGTGCTCAGTTGTGTCCGACTCTGCGACCCCATAGACTGTAGCCCACCAGGGTCCTCTGTCCATGGGATTTTCCAGGCAAGAATGCTGGAGTGGGTTGCCATTTCCTATTCCAAGGGATCTTCCCGACCCGGGGATCAAACCTGCATCTCTGGTGTCTCCTGCACGGGCTAACCCCCTACCTGTTTGCAGTTTGGTACATGTCATTCAGGTGGCTGTAGCGGTGAAGAACCCGCCTGCAATGCAGGAGACATAATGAGACTCGGGTTGGGTCTCTGGGTCGTGAAGATCCCCTGGTGAAGGAAATGGCAACCCACTACAGTATCCTTGCCTGGAGAATCCCACGGACAGAGGAGCCTGGCAGGCTATAGTCCATAGGGTCGCAAAGAGTTGGACACGACTGAATCGACTTAGCATGCACACACATGTCATTCCAGTTGAAATGAGATGGAATGAAATTCCATTGTTGAAACATACACATTTCTCGGTGTTCATACAAGGATAGTTTTATATTCTGCCTCTCTTGCAGCTCACTGTTTCTCTCCATGGTGTTTCTCAGTAGGCATTTTTCGGTGTTGATAAGAGCAGGCTTTGAGGCTGGGGACTCAAACCTACCTGAGAATGTGGGCCCCAGTGCTTGTTAACTGTGTGATCTTGAGCAGGTTCCCTTACTTCTCTGAGCCTCAGTTTCCTTATCTGGACCATGGGTGGTGATAAGGGTCCCTTTGTTATCTCCTGTGGGTATTTATCTCCTCTCTTTTGAGAACCGCATAGAGCGGATGGTCCGAAGTGGCTTTAACCAGAGCAGTTACACAGAGGCGTCCACAGGCGTCGAGACTGCCACCAGCACTTCCAGCTTTCAAATGAGGCTAGAGAGGTTTTGAAAAGGGAAAGGAGGTCTGGAGGGAACTGGGCAGATAATCCTAAGATTTAGTTTGCTTTAAAAAAAAAAAGGAAAGAAAATGAAGGGCGTTTGTCTCCCTGGAAACCACTTGCTAATCTCCAGGATATTGTCTCTTTTCAGGCGAAGGAGGTGGAGGAGACCATCGAGGGGTTGCTCCTCGGGCTGGAAGAGTTTTGCAGCCTGGCTGACATGGTGAGTGAGGGCCTGGCTGGGAGGCGCGGGTCGAGGCCCGGGCCAGGCTTCAGGGCCCTCCTGGGCCTCCCTGGGGAGCCATCTTGGAGGTGGCTGAGCGAGCAGGAGGCGTGGGCGGCGGCCGGCCCGGGGAGGCCGCCCTGTCTCCCTCCCTCTCCCCACGAGGCTCCCCGAGGCGGCCATCTTGCAGCGCCCTCCGCGGGCGCTTTCCCTCCCGGAGGCGGCGGGAGTGGGCCGCCAGGTGGCGCTCTCGGCCCCGCTGCGGGCGCCGGCCGGCGGGGATGCGAAGCCTATATTTAACTTGCCTCGCTCGGCGCCGTTCACCAGCCAAACGTGGAGACAGCCAGGAAATGGCTTCAGGCCTGGGAGGCCCAGGGGGAGCCTCCCGGCCGGGCCCTGGCCCTGGCGGGGCCGGGCATGGAGTGCCTTCCTGAAGCCTTTGCTGGCTGCACGGTGGCCGCCTCCCCTGTTGTGTGGGGACGGATCCTCCTGGCTGGAGGGAAGATGGTGCCCTCGGCCAGGAAGACAAGGTCTCCAGATTGTTGCCAGATAGATGTGGGGCCCTGGGGAGCACTGACAGAATGTTCTGGAAGTTCCCAAGCTTATTAAAGGCACACCAGCAGCCAGGGTTCGTGGCTTCTGCCTGGAGGCCCAAAGGCTTGAGCTCCATGTTGGGAGCTGGCCTGCCTCTCCCCGAGCACTGGAAGCCCAGCTGGGCGCGGCCGTGGGGAAGGGCTCCGGGTGTCCGGAGGTGCGGCGGTGAGAGCCCAGGGAGCCACGTTTGTTGAGCACCTGCTTTGTGTCCGGAGCGTGCTTCCCGTGTCCTCCCGTCTCACCTCAGAGCAGCCCTCCACGATGGGCGCAGCTCTATCCCCCGCCGCTCAGCACACGTCTCAGCGCCTCCCTGCGCCAGCCGCTGCGGACGCTGCAGTGAGCCAGGCAACAGACGTTCCCACGAGGACCTGTGTGTGTGTTTCTCTCGAGGGCCGATTTTTTAGTTCAGGTGTGGGTCCAGGTGGAAACCAGGTAACGAGACCGACTTTGAACAGCCCGAGTAGTCGTTTCTTCATCGGAACATCGTTCACCTTCTCCGACTGGTCCCGTGAAGAGGCTGAGAATGCAAAGAGAGACCAAGCTGTCTCCCTCCCCCCACCCCCTGCCTCTGATCCCCTAGGTTACCGGGGAAACCGATCTGTGTA
Organism: Bubalus bubalis; assembly: GCF_019923935.1. Lineage (NCBI taxonomy): Eukaryota > Metazoa > Chordata > Mammalia > Artiodactyla > Bovidae > Bubalus > Bubalus bubalis. The sequence continues at coordinate 4,705,231 of NC_059170.1, read as the reverse complement.
TCAGCGCTGGCCTGGAGGTGTGTTCCAGGTGCAAACAGGAGGCTTTATAAAGGGAAAGAGGTTCTAGAAGGAACCAGGCACATAATCCCAAGACTCAGTTTGCTTTAAAAAAAAAAATATATGAGGAGCAGAGGTGTTAAATTCTGCCTGGAAAATTGGGGAGGCTTTGCAGAACAGGTGGTGATTAATTTGGGGGTTGAAAGAAGAAGGAGAAGAGTTCAGTTGCTGGGAGTGGGGGGTGGGGGTGGCAGGCATCCAGGCAGAGGGACTGGTCTGTGGGGGCGGTGTGCTGGGCGCAGCGGACCAATGTGGGCCCTCGCAGCAGGGGGATTGCGAAGGTGGTAGGGACGGGTGATCCTGAGACATCTTTGATCTCAAATCCCAGCCCATCTTCCTCCTGTGATGAGAGACCCACTCTCCACCCATGATGAGAGCTCTGGATGAAAGCCTGCTTGGATAGACAGAGAGGGGCCCAGGCCTTACTAGCCTTACTAGCCTTAAAAACGTAAAGGCTTCCCAAAGCCTGCGTTTGTCTTGCCAGGAGACCCAAGGTTGCATGCAGCATGGAGAAGGTCCTTTCTGAACTCAAAGTCTAGAGATGCATTGACGCAAAGGTTTTAAATACAGAGGTCACAGGATGACCCGTGGGCCCAATCCTGCCTGCAGATGTGTTGGATGCTTCTGGGAAAAAAGAAAGGAGGACTAAGCGGCTGACATTTATAGAATGTCATGCAAAAAAAAAAAATGTGGATTTCCAGCTTCTCTTGGAAAAGCAAAGATCTGTCTTCCACTCGCATCCCCCCACCCCTTGGGTGCTTTTCCTCACCTGGCCAGCATCAGCCAAGCCGGGTAGTGGCTGCCCCCTGTGGAGAGCACACGTGCTCTGCAGCTCGTCACCGTCCCCATGGGAGCCTTCCTGACTCCCCTGCCACCTGCCAGCGGCATCCATCCTGTGTGTGTGTCTTCTGTGGTAGAGAAAATTTCTCTGTACTTCGGGCCCTACTGAAAGCAGGCACATAGAAAACAGACCAAGAGAGTCCTGTGTTTTAAGAAATGGAATAGAGTGCACTTCTTTCAAAGTGAATACTATTTCCATGTGCTTATATGCAAATAAGCATGTTTACATCATAATAGAATGATGCCTTTGTGGCCCTTGGAGGCGTTGTTTTTGTTTAGTTTGCAGTCCCTACGAGGAGGCTCTGCACTGATGATACTTAGATTATAGAGATCCTCTCAGTCCCACCAGCTGATGGTTAGCTTATCCAGTGTGTCTGTGCTCAGGTGTCGTGGACTCCATGGTACAGAAAGAGATCTATCCAGCTAGTGGCCCTGGCTTGGGACCTCCTTTCTTCTGATCCAAGCTTCGGACGAGTGGGGACCTGTGGGAGGCAGGCGATGTCCCAGCGTGGAGTGCTGTCCCCTGCTTGGGCCTTTGCGAACACCGATCAGGTTAGAGGTCCCAGAGAGGCTGGTCTCCCTGGTGGCAGTCCAGAGAGAAACACTTCATTTCTGATGAAATCAGCCTCCTGGAAATGAGAGTCCAGCTTCCAGTCTGTTGTATTAAGTTCTCCGCCAGTCTGTCCCGGATCACTCTTAAATAACCAGCGTTCACACGTGTGCTCACCACCTTTTCTGACCTGGGATATAAGGCCTCTTGGCTTCACCCCAAGCTCTGACTCCTCCCAGTGTGAGGCCGTGGCCACAGTATGTCACCTCTCTGTTCCTTGATTCCCTCCTCTGTAAAATGGAGATGGTGGTTGGTTCTGAGTATCTGTGGTAGCATCAGACTGCCCCAAAACTTCATGATGTGAAACACCCACCAGTTTATCACGTGGGCCAGGACAGGGCACAGAGGGTATGGTTGGTCTGAGCCAAGTGGCACCTGCTGGGGTGAGGCTGTCCAGGGTGGCCTCCTTCCCTCACTTGTCTGATGTCTTAGCTGGGAGGGCTGGGTGGCCGGGGACTAGTTGGCTCAAGTCTCTTCCATACAGCCTCTCCTCGTGGCCACATGGGCTTTCTCGTGGCATGGCAGTCTGGCCTTCCAGAGCCAGCATTCCAACAAACAGAACATAGACGTCTCTGAAGCCTTGGGTATGGCAATTGACACAGTGTGACTTCTGTCATATCTTATTGATCAAAGGAGCCACATAGCCTACCCAGATCCAAAGGGAAAGGACATAGACCCCTCTTCTTCATGGAAGGAACGTGCAGAATGTGTGGCCATCTTTCATCCACTGCAGATGGTACCCATCTCCAAAGAGTTACCATGAGGAATAGACAAGGCAGGGGTGTGCCCTTCACATCCACTAGAATGACCAGAATGCAAAAGACAGTAGCACCTGTGGATGAGGGTGTGGGGAAGCTGAAACTCCCCTTCACTGGCTGGTGGAAATACGCAAAGGGACAGTCACATGGAACACATAGCCATTTCTTATAAAGTCAGACATACACTTACCCTGCATCCCAGCAGTTCTAGTCCTAGATAATAACCCAAGAAAAGTGAAAACAAGCATTCGGAGACTTGCAGATAAATGTTCATGGCAGCTTTGTCCATTGTACTCTAAACTGGAAACAACCCTAGTATCTGTCAGCAGCTGTTGTTTAGTTGTTCGAGTCTTTTGTGACCCCATAGACTGTAGCCCGTGGATACTCTGTCCATGGAATTTTCCAGGCAAGAATACTGGAGCGGGTTGCCATTTCCTTGTCCAGGGGATCTTCCTGACCCAGGGATGGAACCCATGTGTCTCGCATTGGCAGGCAGATTCTTGACCACTGAGCCATCAGGGAAGCCCCAGTCAGCAGTAGAAACCAGTAAATAGGGAATTCCCTGGCAGTCCAAAGGTTAGCACCCGGTGCTCCCACTGCCAAGGGCTCGGGTTTAATCTCTGGCTGGGGAACTAGGATCCCACAAGCTTTGTGGCATTGCTGAAAAGTAAAAAGAATTGAGTAAATAAGCTGTTGTTTATTCATACACTGGGATGCACAGCCATGGAAGAGAATGAGCAGCCATATACAACAACACGGGTGATTCTCACAGACATGCTGTTGAGAGAAAGAAGCCGGACACAGGAGTACTTTCTGTGTGGAGCTTCGTAATCTGAAGTTCAAAAACAGGCAGAACCACTCCCTGTGATGGAAGTCAGATAGAGGTTAGCTTTGGGAGGGTGCTCATGACTGGGAGGAGGCTAGAGGGAGTCTTATGGAGCAAGGGGTGTTCCATGCATTGGTCTGGTTCCACAGATGTAAACACATGTACCAATTCGTCAAGCTGTTGGCTAAGGCCTGGGCTCTCTACTGTGTATCATTTGCACTCAATTAATAATAATTGCTTAGCACGGTGCCTACTATGTCTTAAGTGACCCATGAATAGCAGCTACTGAGGTCATCGGCGTCGTCAATTTCAAAGCACCAGAGGGTCATGCCACCGATGAGTTTATCCACAGAAACTAGATTTGTGAGGCTGCTCAGCTTAGTGCCCTCGGGGGCTTAGGCAGCTTGTCTGGGCCCTCCGAAACCCCAGTGGCCTTGGGCCCACCTTCTGGCAGGGAGCGGACTCTCCCCTCTCTCACGTAAATAGAGAAAACTTCCTGTTGGCCTCGGCCCAGCAGCTGCATTTGGCATTGGCATGTGTTCTTAGGTCAAGTGCATTTGGCTCTCCTTTCTGGGCCCTGCCTCGTCCAGGACAGCCGCGTTTGCTCTGTGATAACCCCCTGCATCCGCTGCCCAGACTTCTGGGCTCCGGAGACCAGCTCTGGGGAGTGGAGATGACAGGCTCCCAGGTCCATAATCCTGGCTGGAGGTTCATCCCAGCAGAGGCTCAGATAGTACTGATTCTTCCCTGCCATCTTTGTTCTTCTGAGCAGTAGGCCCAAGCATGAACTCAGATGTCTGTGATGTGATGATATGAAGTGGGTTGGATGTAAGAAAAGAAATGTGTTCCTTTTCTCCCGCTCCCCTAGAAGATGATACAGTGTGGGGTGTGGCCACGGACACCATGTTGGGGAGACTTTTGGGAGTGGTGGGGACTGTGGTTAACCCAAGGAGGCCATTGTCACCTGGCTCCAGCTGATTGTTGCCACGTGGGACATGGGCTCAGTGTGGCTGGGGCCTCTGGTTTTTCACAAGAAGCTAGAAATCTGAGTTTCTAAGGCGAATGCCTGCAACTCTAGATCTTGGCACCTAGCTTGGTTGTACTTCTGGGGCTTTAAGTGTGACACAGGCTGGCTCTGCATGGGCCCACTGGAACACATCTGCAGATGTCTGGTATAAGCGGGTGGCCTCAGACCCAAAGAATCGACCATCTCCCACTTTGCAGCTTTGTGACCTTGCCCAGATGATGTGGTTTTTCTGTTTCATCACCTGTGCAATGAGGTTGAAGAGTGAACAGTTCCTGCTGTTCATCATTCACGTGATGAATGCTCCTGGGTGTTGGTGTCCCGCCCTCCCTGGTTTTTGCCTTTTGGTTCCCAGCTTACTGGGGAGCCCAGGGGAAGACTTGGGGTTGTTTCAGACGCCCTCCATTTCCTCCTCAAGGACCTGCAGTCTGCCTTTCGGGCAGGAGTGGACAGTTCTCCGCTGCCCTCATTCTCAGCCAGTGGAGAGGCCTCTGCGGACAGGGGTCTTCCTGCTCCGCCCACAGACCCTCGACCCTCCAGTTCCTGCAGATCCGGAGGAAGGCAGGGAGCGGTCCCTGAATCTCCTCTCTGCCACGTTCCCTTCACCCCATGGGTTGCTAGGACCAGTCCCTCCTGATGCTCACATGTTTCCCCTCTTTAGAAATCAGCAGAAAAAAAAAGATCTGCCTTTGATCCTGGTGCTCCTGATTGCCATGAGTTTCCTGTTCTTCGTTGTGTCTTAGCAACTTCTCCTGAGGTTAGCCTTGTTTGCTGACAAAAGTCCGTCTAGTTAAAGCTATGGTTTTTCCAGTAGTCATGTATGGGTGTGAGAATTGGACTATAAAGAAAGCTGAGTGCCAGAGAATTGATGCTTTTGAACTGTGGTGTTGGAGAAGGCTATTGAGAGTCCCTTGGATTGCAAGGAGATCCAACCAGTCCATCCTAAAGGAGATCAGTCCTGACTATTCATTGGAAGGACTGATGCTGAAGCTGAAACTCCAATACTTTGGCCACCAGATGCAAAGAACTGACTCATTTGAAAAGACCGTGATGCTGGGAAAGATTGAAGGAGGGACGAGAAGGGGATGACAGAGGATGAGATGGGTGGATGAAATCACCAACTCAATGGACATAAGTTTGAGCAAGCTCTGGGAGTTGGTGATGGACAGGGAAACCTGGCGTGCTGCAGTCTATGGGGTCGAAAAGAGTCAGACACGAATGAGCGACTGAACTGGACTGAACTAGTCTTGCTGAGGGAGAGACTTCTCTCTAGACATTCAGCCTGGGGGAACAAAGGAAGATATTGAGCATTTTTGCCTATTCCAGCTGACAAATGCAGGTGCCTACGGAAGCTCCAATGTAGGCTTGGAGCTTGGCTGAAAACAGGTTGCCAGCTGACCCCACACAAGCTAGACCAGACTTGGAGGGGCCTGGGAATCAGCATTAGGCTTCCTCCAGAGTTGGACATGACTGAAGCGACTTAGCAGCAGCAGCAGCAGGGGATCTGGATGCTGCTTAGCACCTGAGAGTCATATGTATACTGCCTCTGCGTGATGAGGTCGTGGTAACATGGAAATTGTATCTCTCTCTAACACACACACACACATATACATACACACACACTTAAGGATTAGACGTGTCCTCTTGGCTCTGAAGGAAAATGGAGGCTTAAGTGTCCAATCTCAGTGCTCACGAACTACAGCTTCCCAAACTTCACAGTCACTTTTGGGGTCCTTCCAAGCAGAAGAAACTTAAATGAGATACATGATGTGCAGGAAATACTTCACACAGTGGCTACATGTTGGAAGCAGTTAATGATTATTATTAATTCTCATTAGGGCTTCCCCAGTGGCTCAGACAGTAAAGAATCTGCCTGTAATGCAGGAGACCTGAGTTTGACCCCTGGGTCGGGAAGATCCCCTGGAAAAGGGAATGGCAAGCCTCTCCAGTATTAGTTTCAGTGGAACAAAAACTTGACTTTGCTCAACTTTAATTTAGGGGAAAGATTTTGATTCTTTCCATTTGGTTCAGTTCAGTGGTTAATAAAATAAAGATACTTAGTTTGAAGCTGGTGCTGTTTTAGATGTTTGCAGGAACCAATTAATTCCCTTCTCCAGGGGATCTTCCCAACCCACGGATCGAACCTCAGTCTCCTGCATTGCAGGCAGATTCTTTACTATCTGAGCCACCAGGGAAGCCCAATTAATTTGTAGCTCAGTAAATCATACCTGGTTGGGTCTGGGTCCCCAGGGGCAGTGACATCAGTCCCCACCTGGGACTCAGGGTCATTCCTGAGCCTGTCCCTGGGCAGGGTGGCACTCGGTGTCTCGGCCACTGGCAAGGTCTCTACAGAGCCTGGCCACCCCCAGAGCAGGCAGAAGCAGGGGCCGGGGCAGAGGGGCTCACGAGCTGTCCTGTTCCATGCAGATCAGGAGCGACACCTCACAGATCCTGGAAGAAAACATTCCCCTCCTTAAGGCCAAGGTGGTGGAAATGCGTGGCATCTACGCCAAAGTGGACCAGCTGGAGGTGAGTAGAGGGTAATTAACTTTCTTTGTGAGTCTGTGGACTTGTTCTGGCTCTTCCCGTCCTCTCTCCCAAGATGCTGATCTGGCGTTGATAGTGTTAGGCCTTAAACCCAGTGGAGGGGGTGGGTGGCAAAAAGGGACCTACATTGTATTTTTAAAATATAAAAAATATGAATTTATATAAGGAATCTCATTTTAAAATTGGGGTACTTTCTATAAAAACCTAAATTTCAAGCTGCTTTTTGTTATTTATTTATTTTTGGCCTTGCCACACAGCTTGTGAGACCAGGGATTGAACCTGAGCCACGGCTGTGAAAGTGCGGAGTCCTAACGACTGGAACGCAAGAAACATCCCTAAGCGGCTTTCGGAAATGTAGAAGTTCTCAGTACTCTGTATTTCTTTAAATAGTTTGTTCTGTTTACTTTTTAAGGTATAAATACATAAAGTGTACACATCATAAGTGTACAATTCAGTGAATTTTAACATGTATCAACCCCCTTGGAGGCCTCCCCCGTGGCTCAGTGGTAAAGAATCTGCCTGCAATGCAAGAGTCGCAAGAGACGCAGGTTCTATCCCTGGGTTGGGAAGATTCCCTGGCAGAGGGCATGGCAACCCACTCCAGTACTCTTGCCTGGAGAATCCTATGGACAGAGGAGCCTGGTGGGGTCCATGGGGTTGCAAAGAGCCAGACACGACTGAAGCGACCGAGCACACACACGCATAAACACCCACATGAAGATGACCCAGGTTGAGAAACTGAACCTTTCCACTCCCTAGGCTGCATTCTGGTAGAACTGGTGCAGCTGCCCCTCAGACAGGGCACGCGCTCTGTATTTCCCCATAGTCCCCACCCTGCCCTATTGCCTCACTGCGGGCGTAGTTCACCTGCCTTTTATCTGTGGGCACCGGGCCAAGGTGCGTGGTGTCTCAGTGGCTCCTGGCTGCACTGCGAGTCCGCACCTTCCCCTTGCCGTCTCCCAGAGGAGGAGCAGGACTTCCGTGAGGTCACCCACTTCCCAGGGATCACACAGCTGATTCCAGGAAGCAGGGGCTTCAGTTCACATCCATGAGAGCCCAGGCTTTTCCTCAAACTGGGGCCCTTGGCTCAGGCTCCTGGCTCCTTGTGCAGTGAAAGACCGGAAGGCTGGAAGAGCCTGCAGTGTAGCAGAGGTGCCTGGACTGGACGTGAGCCCCTCCAGTCTGCCCAGGAAGGGAGCCAGCAGTGGGCCCTGGAGTTCGCGGAGAATTAACATTCTTGTCAGCAGAGAAGGAGGCAGGAATATAATTAAAACTTTGCCCTTGGAATAGCTGATTCATTTGGATTTTATTCCACACGTTTGAAGGAGGACAGAAAAATGCAAAGATGTGCAGCCCTGGTTCTGGCCTTTCTTGGGCCACCCCACCGCTCGAGCCCCATTTTCCCTTAGTATTCAGTCTTCTGACGCTTACTGAGGACCTACTAGATGCCGCTGCGGGCCCTCACAGTGGGAAAGACAGAGTTCAAGGCTGTGGTTCCCGCCAGGAGAAACAGCAGGAGCATGACCACTGTGTTTCCTGGGGCTTCTGTGACAAGTTGTCACAAACGGAGCGGCTTAAAACAGCACGAATTAAGCATCTCACAGTCCAGAGGTCAGAAGTCTGAACCGTGGCAGCAGGAGTCGGCAGGGCCGGCTCCCTCTGGGGGAGAATTCCCATCCTGGCCTTTGCCAGCTTGCATCTCCCAGCTCATGGCGCCTTCCTCCAACTTCAGAGCCATAGCACAGCATCTTCCAGGCTCTGTCCTCCCCTGAGTCTCCTGATGCCGTCTTATAAGGACCTCCACGATTACCAGGACAGTTTCCCTGGCTCAGGATCTTTTTAACACCTGCCAAGTCCCTTTGGCCATGGAAGGTGATATGTTCACAGGCTCTGGGAATGAGGCTGGGGACCTTTGGGTGGGGTCATTACTCTGCTGGCCACATTCACCAAGGGTGACTTCAGAGGCACGTGCTCTGGAGGGCAGTAGGGAATGGGCAGTGGATGCTACAGGCCCTGGAGGGTGAGTGGAAGGAGCTGGGGGGCACAGCCGGGGTAGAGGCTCGGCGGTGGGAGGCTCTGGGCTCTGGGCAGCAAGATGATGGACCAGAAGGATCTGGGAAGGCCAGGTTACAGGGGCGAGGCGGGTGATGACCAGAGCGGGGCTGGAGAAATTGAGCCGCAGGAGCCTGGGAGATGCCAGCAGGGCCCAGGACTGCCCTGGACAGCCAGGGATGAGAAGACCAACCGCAAGCCACTCCTCCTTATCCTCTGGGAACAGCTGGAGCTGAGAAGCAACTCTCCCCTCCCATGAGGTGTGAATCTTCAGGCCGCCACAGCCCCCACTCTGACCTAGAGTCTGCTACCATCGAGGCCCGGTGGCATTTGCCTCCTGTCAGCCCTCTGGGCTGCTGTTTTCCTTAGAGCATACAGAGATTTCTCTGCAACTGGGCCCTAGTTAAAAAGAAGAAAAACTACCTTGGTCCAATAGGGTCATGGATTTCAAGGCAAATGGGAGACTTCGTATTTCCCGCTGAGCTATGTGCGATATAAGACATAGGACCTGATCAGAACCCAGTGTTGTGCTGAGGCAGATGGATTCCAGAGCTGGACCGCCTGGGGCTCAGATCTGCCCCTTGGAGACGGGTTTTTGTTTGGGGTTTTTTTTTTTTTTTTGACTGCGCCATGCGGAATCTTAGTGGCCTGACCCAGCATCAGAGCTGTGCCCACTGCCCTGGGAGCACAGAGCCTTATCCGCCGGGCCCCTGGGGACGTCCTAGGTCTGTGACGCGGGTCACTCACTCCCCTCTCGCATCAGTTTCCTCCTCTAGGTGGGGTGTGTCGTCGTGAGGGTGTGAGGTTGGCCCCTGGCATCCTGCAGGTGCTCGGGGAAGGCAGGCTGTCACTGCGGGGGTGCCCACAGGCTGAGAGCCGGGATCCAGTGCCTGCTCATCACTCTGCCCAGCAGCTGGGGGCTCCAGGGAGCCCAGGACCACTCTGCTCCCATATCACTGTGACCCACTGAGGGCCGGGAGGCTTGAGAACCGTGGGGGTGACTTCTCAGGCCAGAAAAAACCAAGTTACTGAGCCACCGCTGTGAGCCAGGGACTCTTAAGTGCTTTAGATGAAAGAGCTTGCCTACCCTTTGTGGCAGAGCGAGGTCCTGGTATTGGTCCTGTTCTATAGAGTGGCTACGGCACAGAGGTGATGGGACTTGCCCAGGGTCACACAGCTGGGGAGTGGCGGAGTTGGGATTACAGAAGTCTGCTCCGGACCCCTCCTCAATGCTGGGCGCTGGCCCCCCTCTGGACCTGGCCCTGCTCTGAACCCGGGGGCCTTTGTCACAAGGATTCAGGCACAGCCGAACTCACACACCTGTGTTTTAGACCATGTGACTGTCCCGTCTCTCTCACCCCTCCCCCTCCTCCTTCCCTTCCTTTCTTCCTTCCCACGCTTCTGATAATAAAAGTGGCTCATTTTCACAGTGGAGACAATCACGTGGAAGTCACCTCTGCTCCCAGGGGTGGCCACAGTCCCCAGCTGCCTCCTCCTGTGCCCTCTCCTCCCCACTCCGTGTGGATGCCTGGCAGGGTCGTCCCACTGCCCCTGTCAGCTTTCCTGGCCAGGTTCGGTCTCTCCCTGGCCGCGGCCTGGCCGGCCTGCCCTCCCTGGCAGGCGTTTTGGAGGCGGATCAGACCTCGTGAGCGCACATTCCTCCGCGTCCCTCACACTCCCCACCACAGCGGCATTAACGCAGGGAGCGTAAAATTGGAATCGGCTGCAGGGAGGGACTGCAGGACTTCTTCTTTGCTTTACAGCCAGATGTGCCAGCCGGTGAGGCCAGGGGAAGCGGCCCGGCCCAGGGCTCCTCTCTCCCCCTCCACCCAGCACACACACCCACACTTGAAGTGCCTTATTCAGAGCCTTTCAGCTCTGCCCTTGCCAGAACCACAGGGCAGCAGCCACACAACACTGCTGCCATCCTGGGCTCGTCCAGTGTCTTTTTGCTAAGGATGCAGTCATTCATTCATTTACTCATGCACGCATTCATTCCTGTGTGTGCATTCATACATGCGTGCATTATTCATGTGTGCACACCTTCATGCATGTGCGCATTCATTCATATGTACATGCATTACGCGTGTGTGTGCCTTCATTCACGTGTGCACGCCTTCATCCGTGCATACGTGCATTCTCCTGTGCGCATTCATCCACTCGCGCGCATGCATTCCTGCCTCCGCCATCCAGCTGAGCAGGCCCCGGTCGTGGCCTTGTGAACAGCAGTGACTCAGCACCTGCTCTCCCAGAACTCACTCTGGAAGGAGATGGCCCCCGAACCGGCAGACAGGAAGTTGAGAGGGAGAGGAGAGCTAAGAAGACGGGCCTGGGCAGCTCTGCGGTGGGGCCGCGTTAGCCTAGGTGGTCGGGGACGGCCCCTCTGTGGAGGGCCCAGCGGACCCTGGGCCTGGGAGACAAGCAGGGTTCACCCATGGAGAAGAGAGAGGTGCCCGGGCATGGAGGGAGCTGCTGCAAAGGCCTCGAGGAGAGTGAGGCTGGAGTTTTTGAGGAACCAGAGGGAGGCCTGGGTGGGACACAGGGAGAGAGGGCAGAGCGGTGCTGGGCCTTGCTGGGCGGGCGGGCCTGGGGCTTTCCGTCTGCGGAAGGAAGGCTGCCCCATGGGGCCTGGCGCCGAGAGGGTCTCCTGCCTCTTCCTGGTGCAAGAAAACCTTCTACATTTTCCTTTGGGAGCAGAGAGGCCCACAGAGGGGAGGCTTGTCTGAGATGGACCTGGAGTCACCACATTCGGCGGCCTTCGCAGGTGTACGAGCAGTGCATGCACACGTGACACGTGAACACACCCGGCACACAGGCACACAAACGCAGGCACAGATGCCAATGCCCGTGCACCCGGCACACAGGCACGCCAGGAGTCGCAAACAAGTGGGCCGCACAGCCTTGTCTTAGACACTCTGGAGTTATTGCTAACGTTGTTAAAAACTAGACATTTTTCATGAATCTGAATGTCCTGTTTTTTCTTTTTAAATGATGTTATCTGGCATTAATTGACCTCTTAATATGCCCTGAGCACTAAACTGCTGAGCAGGGTTGATACTGTTATGATTCCTGCTTCACAGATAAAAAAAATTGGGGGTAACAGAAATGAAGTAACCTGGCAAAAGGCATACGACCAGTGAGTGGTAGATCCTGGGTCTAGTCCAGCGGGTCTGACCCCGGCCTTCTCTTTTCTCAACGCTGGAGGTTCTGCAGTAGAGCCCCAAGCTGAGTGACCCCCAGGGGCCAGGGACCTGGTATTTCAGCTCGCCCAGCCTGTTCTCAGCCTGTTTCACTCGCTTGTCATCTGCCTACCCCTTGGCGGTTTCTGAATGTGAGACTCCCCAATACCCATCAAATATTAAACAGAGCAATTTTGGGGAATTCCCTGGTGGCCCAGGGGTTAGGATTACACGCTAACTCTGCTGGGGGCACAGGTTTGATCTCTGGTCGGGGAACCAAGAGCCTGCAAGCTTCATGGGTGTGACTAAAAAACCAAAAGAGAGCCATTTCGGAAAACTTCATTTTTCATAAAGAAGGCCGTGCAGCCTGAGTCTCCTCTCTGCTGCTGCCTGGCTGTGTGACTTTGGGTAGGTGGTCCGACCTCTCTGACCGTTGGTTTCTCCCCTCTGTAAAATAGTCTCAACAGAGGGTCACTAGGGGGAGAAGGGGAAAGGATAGGAGTGGAGGCTCGGCCTGGCCGGGGCGGAGGGGGCGTCACGGTTACCGTCAGGGTTTCTGAAGGTGCTCCCAGCAAGGCACCAGCGAGCCTGAGGTCTCCCAGAGCCTGGCGCCCGTTGGTCAGGCCAGAGGGAGGCTGGAGGCAGTAGCTGCTGGCGGCCGAGGGAGGCAGCCGTGGCATCTAGTCTCTCCGCTCCCCCGACAGGCCTTTGTCAAGATGGTCAGACGACACGTCTCCTTCCTGGAGGCCCACGTGCTCCAGGCCGAGCGGGACCACGGGGCCCTCTCGCAGGCCCTGCGGAAGTGGCTGGGCTCCTCGGGGCTCCCAGCACTCGGGAACGTGAGTATCGCCACCTCCCCGCCCCCTCCCAGACCCCGGAGCCGGGAGAGGGGCACCGGAAACGGGAGTTCAAAGGGCACGGCTGGCTTCTGCAGACAGGAAGCGGCGTCTGGCTGGGGCATTGCAGACCCTCCCTGGGGTGCCCCCGTGTTCCCTGATTGGTGGTGCCATGGCTGCCCGCCCCCTCATCCACCGTTTAGTAAATGCTGCTGTTTGCTAAGCACGGGTCTGTCTGGAGTTCCCATGCTGGTTAGAAACAGCTCTTGGCCCTTCCTTCCGCATCTGAGGCTCAGGGCCATTTCCAGCATTCAGGTGGGGTTCCCCTTCCCAGGGCACAAATCACCCTCCAGCAGACCAGAAGGGCGGGGCACAGTGGGAGGGGCATCGAGCCCACAGCTGGCCAAGGCCTCTCCCTCCCACACTGCTACTTCCTTGGATTTCTCCCTATGCAAAAGGAAGGGTCACTGTGCCCCTTATACTGGTGGGAAAACTGCTATGTGCTGCTTACCTGCTTGCCTCCAGGTGAGGGACTGGCCCAAAGCCAGTAGCAGTTGGATTGTGGCATCAGAGTTCATGGTCTCAAAATTCTTACTGATTCCTTAGAGCCCAAGTTAATGTCACCTCCTCTGAGAAGCCCTCTGGGATTGTGCACTCTCTGGACAAATGCTTCTCTTCTGCCTGCCAATGACAGTGAAGTCGGGAGCAGCCTCCTTGGTCCTCCCCTCCCTTAAGTTATGGTGACTATTGCAGGGCACCAGGGCCCCCCACTCACACGGTGCTCTGCCCACTGATGGCTCAGAAGCACCACGGAGGAGGGAGGGCAGAGGTCCCTGGCTGCCTGCTGCCTGCAGCAGGTGCCCTAACCTGGGGCCTGCCGGGTCCTTGGTCTCTGTGCCTTACGGTCTTTTTCTGTAACCCGCGGGGCTTCCCTTTGTGGTTGGCACCAGTGTCTTCCTTTAGTGGCAAGGCTTGGAGGGGAGGGTCAGGCAGCTGAAGTCAGTGCTGGGGTTGGAACCCACGCCCGAGGGGCTGTGGGATGGGGTCCCGTGCCCACTTCTGCTGCGGGATCCCATCGGGGTGTGGCCACACACGCTGGGACCTGCACCCTCTCATCTCTGCCAGACTCGGGGGGCCCCCTAGCCCTACCTGTGGTGACTTGTTCCAGGAAACGCGTCCCAGCCAGGGCTGGTGAGTCATTCAGCGACCCTGGCGTGTTGATCTTGGCCCCGGGAGGGCTTTGTGTGGTCCAGGGGATGCGGGCGGGTGTGCTCACACGCGAGTGCAAAGCCGAGGGTTTCCAGGGCTGCATCTGCACCTGAGGCGCCAGCTGCAGGGGCTCTTCTAGATACAGAGTCGTCACAGCTCGCCCTGGGGCCCAGACCTGCCGGGTCTCGCAGCCCATCCTGTGAGGGAGGGCTAGCCATCAGATGAGGAAGCTGAGGCCCCGAAGGGTCAAACCGCTTGCCCACCCAGAACGTGGTGGAGCTGCGATTTGAACCTGCGGAGCTGGTGCACTGCAGCGCCTGGTCCTACTGGGTCTCTCTGAGCCCGGTTCCGACCGCTGCAGCTGCGGTCTGGGGTGGGGGTCCTTGAAGAGCCCCCACGTGGGTCCCTGTTTCTTCTGTCTGGAAGAACCCACCCAGCCAGGGTTTCACGCTATGTCCAGCTGGTTCCCCTCCATTCCTGCCGAGGTGGACGCCTCACTGACCACTGCCCTCACCCTCGGAGGCCACACGCCCCCCCCCCCTCCGGCAGCGAGGAGCCCTCCAAATTCTGCCTTCCTGCCCCAACTCACCCTCCTTGCCCCATGCAGTGAGGGGCTGACGCGGGGCAGGGGCTCTTGGGCTGAGGGTCCTGCCCAAACTCCTTTGGAAGCCCACCCCCTCAAAGGAAATGGGCTGCTCATTGCTGCCCCCGGGCCCTCCCGGAGGCAGGGGCATCAGCGGGGGGCCTCCCTCCAGGGGCTCAGGCAGGAGGCCCTCCGCCCTCACCCCCTGGAGCTGGGCAGGGGCTTTTGGGGGGGGTTGCCCCTTCCCTGCTTGGCCATCTGCTGGAGCAGGCGTCCTGGGGAAGGAGAGGGGTGGGGAGTGGCTGGGTCTGCAGTTCTGCTAACTCTGCCAGCGCCACCTGCCCTCCTGGCCTCCTTTCTGCATCTTTTCTCTCCCTCACTCTGCAGCTAAAGTGGGGAGGTCAGGGAGGGCGCAGGGCACGGGGCCAGGGTCTCCCAACACACTAGCAGTGGGGCCAGAAAGCCCCACTGCACCCCTGCCTGTGTGACTCGGTGCTGGCCAAGGCCTGGGCCAGCCCAGGGATGCCAGCTGAGTGTCCCTCCTCGTCACCCACTCCCCCCTAAGGCTGGGCCTTTGGTCTCCGACTTGAACTACCGGGTAAGTGTGCGGTCAGTGCCCAGACGGGGGTGAGGGGCTAGCCTCTGTGCCCAGACGTAAGAATGTACACACTTCTAGGCTTCAGTTTTCATGCTAACGCACACATGACTATTTTCGTGGTACAGAGGTTCGTGTTTCCATGCTGTATGGCAGGGAAGTTTCCCATTGAGCTTTTATGTTGATTCTTAGAATGCTGCAAACCTCTAACTCAGAATCACGCCTCTCTTTGGCTACGGCAATTTTTAGCTGTGTGACCGTGGGTGAGTCTCTTAGCCTCTGCAGGCCTCAGATCGCTTACCTGTCGGTTATCATGGTCTTGATCATGAAACAGTCTGCCTGCTAGAGAACTGGTTTCGATTTGATGTGCGATGAAGAGGGCCTCCTCCACTAAAGCAGTGGGAAGAAAAAGAAGAAAGAGTCCAGAACTCTCAGACGGAGGGTTCCGAGCATTGGTGGGTCTGCGAAGTCAGCTGCGCCTTTAAATAATGGTTCAGGACAGAGTGCCTGGGCCCTCCGGGGTGAGCAGGTTTCATGGTGGTGACAGAGAGCAGGCCCTGCAATGCCAGCTGCTGTTCTCAGCCCCAGTACCCCACAAGGGAGGTGCTAGTGTTAACCCCGGCCAGGGAACCAAGGCACAGAGCAGTTTAGTCCCTTAGCCAGGGCTACACAGCTGAGCATCAGGATAGGAATCTGCTTGAATCTGTCCCTCGTTATCTTGGGAGAGAGCCGTGACCTCTTACTTCAGGAAGCACATGTCCAGTGGGAGAATAGAGGCAATGACCAAATCCTCAGAAACTTCAGTAACCGGACATTTCGTTCTGAGGGATGACCTCTAAGGAAGGGCCACGTAAACTGAGACCCGGATGGTGAGTGAGAGAAGGCTGAAGTCAAAAGCAGGGATGTTTCCAGCAGTGGGATGGCAGGCCTGGAGGCTCTGGGGTGGGATGAGCTTGGGTCCCGAGGAACAGCAGTGAGTCCCGTGTGGGGAGCCGGGAAGGGTGTAGGAGACGAGGTGGGGGGCAGCCTGGACAAAAGCAGGGGTCTCGGGCCACACAGGGGGCCCGAGCACTAGTCCAGCGGCGGCAGGGAGCCTTGGGAGGGCTCGGAGCCAGGGAGTGACTGGGTAGATGTGCGCTGCTTTAGGGAGTTTCCAGGGCTCATTCTCTACCCTGAGCTCAGGCTGGCATTCGGGGTCAGCGCTGTCTTGTTTAGACTTGACCACAAGAGCTGAGCCGGGCACAGGCATGCCCTCCAAGCTTCAGAGTTCAGCTGTTAGGACTGCAGTTCCTTGGCCTGGAAACCCTGCATGCTGTGCCCGGAGCTCCCTGAGACCCTTGCCTTGCCGGGTCTCGGGGCCTTTGTCCAATTGGAAGAGAACAGGGGCTCTCGGGGGAGGCGCACAGGTCTCCCGGCATGTGTATGATCCCAGAGACCCTGCCTGAGGAGGCGGCCCCCCTGCCTGCGCACACAGGGCCCCTCACATCTGGAGATCGTTTCAGGCACATGTGGGAGTGAAAGTGAGACGGAGCTGCAGGCGTGTGGCCTTGGAGGGGACGTGGAGAGCATGCCAGGGGTCGCCGTGCCCCCCAGGTCCAGGTCCTGGTGATGGCCGAGCGCCCATCATGGTGTCCTGACCACGCCAGGCCTTCCGCTCAGCGCCCGCACCCAGAGGCACAGAGCAGCCTCACTAATTTGTTGTCAGCCACTGTTTGTTCTCCGCCAAACCAAAACATCTTGTTCACGAGGTGTCATTTTGATTAATTTCCCGATGGATAACAGTATAGCGTTTTCCAAAGAAGGCTGTCTGGCTAAGAGCGAAACCACTTGGGGCCAAGTCCTGACGCAACACAGAGCAGGCTGCCGGGGTGGACTGTGGCCTGGGCACGACTTGGGGCTGCCCGACGCACCTGTTCGCCCCGCGCCTGCCCACGGGGCGATCTGTAACACAAATGGGTGTGTTCCGCCAGGTGTGACACAGTAGGGAATGGTGTAGACTGTGGCGAATTGCAGAGCCTGTGCCTTAATGATAGAGGTAGCGAATTTCAGAAGCAGCTTTTGCAGAAACGGGATCAAGGAGGGCCAGATTTTCCTATTTGGGGGCAGACGCTGGGCATGTGGAGTTTTATATGAATCTTGTAATGTCTAAAAGTCAGCAACTAATTTTTCTCACTGTTAAACATTTGAGGGGGAAAAAAATGTGTTGTGCCCTGGGTCACACCCAGCACACTCCCCAGCTCTGGATTTGGGGCTGATGGCCGGTATCCCAGAGGTCCCCTGGCACCCCCCCCCCACTTCAGAGGCATTTGGGACCAGGGATGAGGGGAAAGCTCGTGGCGTCTTCCTTCACTCTGCGCCAGCCCCAGCAGGGGCCCTCAGCTTTCTGCAGCAGCATGATGAGCAACCTGGAGTTTTATTGGGCGTCTACTCCAGCTCCAAACCATGGTAGTTGTATTGAGTTCTTTCGGGCTTCCCTGGTGGCTCAGATGGTAAAGAATCCGCCTGCAATGTGGGAGACCTGGGTTGGTCTCTGGGTTGGGAAGATCCCCTGGAGGAGGCCATGGCAGCCCACTCCAGCGTTCTCATGGAGAATCCCATGGACAGAGGAGCCTGGCGGGCTGCAGTCCATGGGGTCGCACAGAGTCAGACAACTGAGCGACTAAGCACAGCACAGCGCGTTGAGTACTTTCATGAAGGACTTTCTGTGCCTTGTCTCAACTTCCCATAATAGCCCCAGAGGTAAAGGGTATCGTCTGAGAAAGGGACCTGAGGCTCAGAGAGGGCTGTTCACTTGCCCAGGGTCAGACAGCGTAGGCAGCAGAGACAAGATATGACCCAGCTTTGACCTTGTTCAGGGTGTCTCCCTTCTCTCTGTGATCTTCCCAAGTGCAGGAACCACAGCCTAGATGGTGGAGGTTGCAAACTGGAGGTCCCTGGGCCCCCAGTCTGCCTCACCAACATGTGTTCTTTGGCCAGCTTGGTATATGTACATGTTAAATTTCAATTGGCTGCCAGCATCTAAAAAAGGAAATTTTACATAAGAATGTAGACCTCTGGCTTCTCTTGAGAAAACAGAAGGGGGACTTCCCTGGTGGTCTGGTGGCTAAGATTCTGCACCCCCAATGCAGAGGTGCCCAGGTTTGATCGCTCGGCAGGGAACTAGATCCCACGTGCCATGACTGAGACCTGGTGCAGCCAAATAAAATATAAATAAAAATATAAAAAAGAAAAAGCAGAGGTCTGGGCCCGCGAGCAGCATCCCCGCTGAGCCACCGACTGGCCCACATCACCCTTTGTCCTTACCTGCCTGTGGGCACTTGAGTTTCCTACTGGGTCGAGCGCCTAGTAGGTGTTTAATAAACGTTAATCAGTGGATGCTCTGAAGGCGTCCATGGCCCTTGGAGGCCCCCTCCCCCTGGGTCCGCCCTGGGGTGGTCCCCAGGCAGTGGAGAGCTGGGCCGGACAGAGCCCACGTCTGCCCAGCGGCCCGGGGCCGCCTCCTGGGCTTCTCTGGAGGTGGTGGAGGCTGTGGGCGGAGCTGCCCTGCCAGGCCCGCCTGCAGGCGGCCTCGGTGCCAGGCTTGGCGCTGCCCCGCCCCCCGCCGTTCCCCCCACTCCGCCCCCAGCTCGTCCGCCCCGCCCGCCCCGGGGAGGCAGGGGCCCCCTGCCCCGCCCTCTCGCTGTGCCCAGTCCCCCTGGAGGGGTGATTCCCGGAAGGAGGCCCGGCCTGGCTGGGCCTCTATCTCGGGGCCGCACAAAGAAGGTAGAGGAGATCCCCTGGCGCCTTCTCCCGGCCCTGGAGCGGCCTCGCCTCCTCTGCCCCGTGGTCCATTGCGGGGTGGGGGGAAAAATGCAGCCCGAGCAGATGGCAGACATTAACGCAGCAATGGAGGCGAGGGGGGCTGGGTTAGTCCCCCCAGCAGCTTGTTGTCCACGAGCTCCTCAGCACTCACACGTTAACGGATCTTGAGTACAGATATTTGGTGGCAAGGGTGCCAGGGAGGGACAGAGGGCTCCTGGCTGGCTGCTTTGGGAATCAGATTTTTTTTTTTAAGTGTTACATTTTTGTTTTCGCCTTTGAGCGGGGAGGAAGTTCCTTTCCACAAAAAGGAGTGTTTATTTGGGGCAGGGCTTACTGATGAGGCCCACGTGGGAGCACCCCAACTTCTCCGTGGTCGGCAGGACACAGTGCCCTGTCTCCTAACAGCACCGCCATCGGGGCTGCCCCCTGTGAACATTCTTGAGCCCAGTGCTGCCTCGTGGCCCTCCCTGGGCCTGGTGGACACTGTCTCTGGTCTTGGCTCATGCTGGTCCCCTGCCTGGAAGACCCTGCCTGCTCCCTGCGGGGTGCTGTTTGTTTGTCGTTCAAGGATAAGTGGAGCATCAGCACCTCTGGGAAGCCATCTAGATTGCCCCAGGCAGCGTTCCTCTGGGCTCCCCAGTCCCCTGATCTTCCCCTGCCGGCCGTGGCTCGGTTCATCTTCATGTCCATCCACCTGTTCCATGTGTTCCGTCGCTCAGTCGTGTCTGACTCTGTGTGACCCTGTGGCCTGTAGCCTGCCAGGTTCCTCTGTCCATGGGATTGTCCAGGCAAGAATACTGGAGTGGGTGGGTTGCCATTCCCTCCTCTGGGGGTCCTCCTGACCCCGGGATGGAGCCCGGTCTCCAGCCCGCCGCCCGTGTCTCTCCTTGCGCCAACACACAAGCCCGCACCCTGCCCCTGTCCCCAGCCCCTCCCAGCCTTGGTGTCTGTCCAGCTTCCCTAGGGCTCTCACTGGGACCCTCCCTCCTCAGCTGGAAAGAGAAAGGCTGTGGGCCCGAGAGGGCTCCCGGTGGGGACTGGAGGGGCAGGCCGGCTGTGCGTCTGGTCTGCGTCTGCTGCCTGGGCAGCCCCAAGGACGCCTCCTGTCCTCAGAGCCCGGGGCTTCTTGTTGGACTGAAGCGGGGCCACAGTTGGAGGTGGGGGGGGAGGTGGTCCTGCAGAGATGTGCTTAGTGTGCGGGAGACTCTGGTGGGGGCGCTGTTAGTGATATTGGGGGTGAGCTGGGCACTAACGGGTGCAGAAGTGATGCCACTGGTCCCTGCCCCAGCTCACACTCACCTTGGAGAGTGAACCCAGAGGTGGGCGTTACAGCAGAGAATTATGAGTGGGGTGTGTGCTTCGGGCTCCTGTGCATGGCAGAAAGCAGGGGAAGAGGGGCCAGGAAAGGGCTGTGGGAGGGAATGGTGCCCTATGTGTGGCATCAGCCTGGCACTTGGTGGCACGGTGGTCCTGAGCGAGGCAGGCCCCAGCAGAGCACCAGCAGCTCCCATCCATGAGTGCAGGTTGCAGGTGATGTGATGGGTGGAGTGGGTGAGCCCCTCCTGCTGCGGGAACCCCTGTGCTGCCTGTAGCTGGGGTTGAGGCATCTGCAGAAAGTGTGATCCTGTAATACCTAAGGAGCCTGGGAAGTTCTTGAACTTGGCTCCATTCATGGTCAGCTTTCTGCCAGGAAAATAAGCCACGTCTCATTAAGCAGTAAATTCACCCAGGTGCCTGTTCTGGCTGATACCATCACACCTTGTCATGTTGTAATGTCAAGGCCAAAGTTCCTGTTACTTGGAGAGTCCTAATAAGTAACCGGGGAAACTTAGTTGAAGAGTGGGGAGTCCTGGCTTTTCAATGGAGTGAGGAGTCAGAGCAGGGAGGTGGCCAGTGCAGGGATGGACCTAACTGAGCCCCCGCGTGGGAGGCATCCCCTGGTGACCTGGGCCGGGGGTCTCAGCACTGTGGCCCAGCTCTGCCGTGTCCCCTCCTGTGTCTGGCGGCTCCTGGCTGGCTGGACCTGGCTCCAGAGGCCCCGGGCACCGCTCCCAGGAGTGTGCATGAGGAGGGGTGGTGGGCAGGCAGGACGCAGGCGACAGCAGTCGCTGGGGAGAATCGGGAGGCTGTGGGCCAGGGGCCTGGTCTCAGGGCCGGTGCCCAGTGTGGCCCCAGAGATCTGTCCCTATCTGGCCAGGAGGCATTCCTGAGCATCTCCACTGAGCCTGGTCACCTGGGTGATGATAAGCCACGCGTGTTAGGGGCTGAGAAGTATGCTGGATAGTTTCTGAGGGTCGCTGGGAATTAAAAATCAAACCAGAACTGGCTTCCACAGTTGTGGTTTAGTTTAAATACTCATGTTTTGAAACTGAATGCATTGAACACTGAAAAAAACGCAGTGTTGTACAACTGTACACTTGGGCTGTTCACAAGCTAATGACATCGTTTAAGAAAATTGAGGGGCCTGACATTTGCAGCAAGATGGACAGGCCTGGAAACTGTTATACTGAGTGAATAAGTGACACATGGATAGACGCATCATTATATCACTTATGTGTGGAATCTAAAAAAACAGGTGAGGTACAGATGAATGTATTTATAAAACAGAAGTAGAGTTGTGGGTGTAGAAAACAAATCTATGGTTACCAGGGGATAAGGTGAGGAGGGATAAATTGGGAGATTGGGACTGACATATACACCCTGCTGTATGTAAAATAGATAACTAATAAGCACCTGCTGTATAGCACAAGGAACTCGACTCCATACTCTGTAATGACCTATATGGGAAAAGAATAAAACAACAAAAAATGGATACAGCTATAGTATAACTGATTCACTTTGCTGTACAGCAGAAACAAAGACAACACTGAAAATCAAGTATAGTCCAATTTGAAAAGAAAAAAAAATTCAGAGGGCAGTAATAAATAATGCCATTCTCCAGCATTCATTGAGGAGTTACTGTTTTCTAAGCACTTTGGGAGGATTTGGGTAAAACGCCCTTTGAGGTAGAAACTATTATTAGCCCTGTTGGCAGATGAGAAGAATGAGGCACAGAGAGGTTCAGCGCCTTGGCCAAGGTCACACAGCTTGACAGAGGCACTGCAAGCCATCGGAGGACTCGGAAACGGGGCCTCATTTACCGTGCCGGGGGAGGGGTCTTGCTCTCAGCACTGGCAGCTCCAGGTAGGGCTCTCGAGGGGATGTTGAGAGCATCGCAAAGTCTACAGACGATACGTGCTGGAGAGGGTGTGCAGAAAAGGGAGCTGTCTTACACTGTGGGTGGGAGTGCAGATTGGTGCCACCATTATGGAGAACAGTATGGAGACCCCTTAAAAAACTAGGAATAAAACTACCACATGAGCCAGCAACCCCCCTTCTGGGCATATACCCTGAGAAAACCATAATCGAGACAGACACATGTACCCCAGTGCTCACGGCAGCACTGTTTACAATAGCTTGGACATGGAAGCAACCTAGCTGTCCATCGACGGATGGATAAGGAAGTTGTGGTACATGTACTCAGTGGAATATTACTCAGATATAAAAAGGAACACTTTTTTGAGGCAGTTCTAATAAGGTGGATGAACCTAGAGCCTATTATACAGAGTGAAGTATGAAAAAGACAAATATCGTATATTTATATATATATATACATGGAATCTAGAAAGACCGTACTGACAGTCCTATGTGTGGGACATCAAACAAGACACTGACAGGAAGAACAGACTTTTGGACACAGTGGGAGAAGGGGAGGGTGGCATGATCTGAGAGAATACCACTGAAACGTGTGCATTGCCAGAGGTGAAGCCGGCTGTGGGAGTTTGATGTGTGATGCAGGAAGCCAGAGCTGGCGCTCTGTGCCAACCGAGAGAGATGGGGTGGGGAGGGAGGCAGGAGGAGGTTCCAAAGGGAGGAGACACGTGTACCCATTGCCAGTTCGTGTTGATGGCAAAAACCATCACAATATGGTAAAGTAATTATCCTTCAATTAAAAAAAAAAGTGCCAGTCGGAGGTCCTCTGTGACCCCTGCCTTCACTCCCAACCCCATTCCCACTGGCGGCTTGAGCTACTTCAGAGGCAATGGGCAGGTGGTGGGAAGCCTTTACGGCTTGTCCTCGGGCCCCCCAAGAGGCCCCAGAAAGGGAGCTCAGCCTCCAACCCACCCCGGTTTGTTGTTCTCGAGAGCCTGTGGGTGGGGTGGGTTGGACAGCGTGGCCCGGCCTGCCGGTATTGTCCTGGCTGCTGTCTCTTCGTACCCCGGGCTTCTGCTCCGGTAGACCTAGAGAGCTTCTGCCTGGAGGCCAGCCCGCCCATCCCCCTCTGTGCTGGGCTCTTCCTCCCCTTAAGTCTCCACTTCTGTTCCCCTGAAGGCCTTGGCTGCTCCAGGAGCCACCTCGTGGGCAACCCCAGCCCTTTACCCCGTTCTTCCGCAGCCCCTGGGCCGGGCTTAACTCCTTTGATGCCAGATCTCTGCCAACCACCTCCTTTTTCATTCATTCATTCAACAAGTACTTATCATCCCCCACCTATCCGAGCCAGATGCTGTTTCATATCCTGGGAACCTGGGGAGGACAGAGGACGTTCCCGCCCTAGACAGCCGATAGTCTAGTGTAGCATATGAAGTGCCTCCTGGGCGAGAAGGAGGTGAGGGAGGGGGTGATGTGGGTCTGGGGGCAGGAGGTGGTCAGAGAAGGCCTCCCTGAGAAGGAGACATGGAGCACAACGAGGCCCCGGAGGAGGTAAGGAGGGGAGTGTGCAGGCGTCTCAGGCAGGGGCGGGGAGGCGAGGCCTGGTGGGCGGTGTGTTGGAGCTGGAGGTGAAGGTAGGGGAGTGGATGGAGCAGGTCCTGGGATCGTCCAAGGACCGGGCCCTGGAGGGTTTCGAGATACGGAGGGAGATGCTGGAAGGGCAAGGGTGGAGATCAGGAGGCTGGAACTGCTGGGGTGGTCCATAGGGAGACACTGGGGGCCTGGAGAGTGGAGGTGGGGAAACGTTGTGTGTGTTTAATTGAAGTTCTTCATTGACACAGAGATTCACATGCAGTTATAAGAATTTATAGAATAGAAAGCGCCCTTGTACACTTTGCCCAGTTTTCCCCAAATGGTAACATTTTCCAGAACTGTGGTACATCACATCTGAGATTTCGACCTTGATACAATCTGTTGCTGCTCTTGGATCTCCCTGGGTTTTTTGGGAGGCTACATCACATGACATGTGGGATTCTAGTTCCCTGCGTGGTTGCGTTCATGCTCAGTCGCTTCAGTTGTATCTGACTCTTTGCGACCCCATGGACTGCAGCCCGCCAGACTCCTCTGTCTATGAGACTCTCCAGGCAAGAATACTGGAGTGGGTCGTCATGCCCTCCTCCAGGGGATCTTCCCGACCCAGGGATGGAACCCGCGTCTCTTGTTTCCTGCGTTGGCAGGCGGGTTCTTTACCGCTAGCACCACCTGGGAAGCCCCAAACCCGCCTCGCCCCCCTGCCTTGGAGGGAGTCTTAACCACTGGAAGTCAGGGAAGTCCCTTGGGTTTCCCCAGGTTTACCTGTACTCACTCGTTTTAAGTTCTGTACAGTTGGATCTGTCCTGTACAGTCCTGTTGTGTTGAGGTTCCTGTCTCCACCACAGCGCAGGCTGAACGGTCCCAGCCCCGGAGGGGTTTCTCACGTCCTTCTGTGACCACCTTCACCTTCCCTCCCCCAGCCTTCTCCCCAGCTCCTGGCAGCCGCCACTCTGTCCTCCATGTCAAAAATTTGGCCATTTCAGAAGTGTTCTATGAATGGAATCATACAGCGGGTCACCTTTGGGGACTGGCTTTTCTCGCTCAGCATAATTTCCCGGAGATTTCATCCAGGTGGCCGTGAGTCGGGGGTCCTTCTGGGTGCACTGGCAGGCGGAACCAGGGTTGGAGATGCGATGGTGGGGCTCAGGGCTGGAGGAGTCTAACAGGAGCCTGAGGGCTTAGCCTGGAGGCAGAGCGAGCACTTGCTGATTAAGCATCTGCCGTGGACCAGGCGCTCCTGGGCGCAGTGGATGCAGTCACGGAAGAGAGGAGAAGGAAGACGCCCCTGATGCGGGACTGGAGGCCTGGGCTGGCTGTGGGGGGTGGGGGGCGGGGGGCGGCCCGGAATCTCTCTTCCTCTTTCTGGCTTTGCAGCCTGGGACGGGGCACCGCCCCTGGGTGGAAGGGGGAGGCCAGAGGTTTCTCCCGGGTCCTGAGTCAGATGAGAGAAGAACCTGGTGCTGTCCCTCAGGCCAGATGGAGTCTGCTGCACCCAGACCTCCCTGTCTTCTGCACCGGCCTTTGTCCTTTCAGAATACTATTATTTCTTGGACAAAGGGATGGGGTTTAGGGTGGGGTGACTTGGGAGTTTCTTGTGTCCCTGCCGGGCACACCACCTGGGTTTGGGATTGGGGAGGCCCCATATCCCAGGACCGACTCTCCAGCTCCCTTCACATCTGCTCCCTAGTCCTTGCCCGAGTCCCCCGCCCCCCTCAGCCCCCCATTTCCTGTCGAGGCTTCTCGGCACTTCCCTCTCCTCCTCCCTCTCATTTTCTCACCAACCCCCCCATCTTCTCCCTCCTCCTTCCCATCTATTTCTTCTTTCTGAACTCTCCTGTTTCTCGTCTTTGCATCTTCTCTCTCTCTTGTTTTGGCTCTTTCATGTTTTTCTCTCCTTTGTTTCTTGTTTATGTCTCTACCTCCCTTTGTCTGAGTCTCCGTCTCTGGGCTGTGTGCTGTGCTTAGTCGCTCAGTCGTGTCCGACTCTTTTCAACCACATGGACTGTAGCCCGCCAGGCTCCTCTGTCTATGGGATTTTCCTGGCAAGAACACTGGAGTGGGTTGCCATGCCCTCCTCCAGGGGATCTTCCCAACCCAGGGAACGATCCCAGGTCTCCCACATTGCACACGGATTCTTTACTGTCTGAACCACCAGGGAAGCCCCCATCTCTAATTATGTTCCTCTCTGTTTCCACCAAGCTCTGTCTCTCCCTCTTTTCCTTTCTCTTGCTCTCAAATGTTATGTTGCAGACTTTGGAAAACGTCCTTTTTCACGCTCAGGGGGCCCAATGGATAAAGTGTCCTCATCCGACCAGGACAGTGTGCGAGCTGAGTTCTGTGAAAGTGCCTCATGAGACCCGCGTCTGCGCCTCTGGGGCCACGGGGACGGGATGCTGACAGTGACCGTCGGAGGCTCCCAGGCCACCCAGTCTCCTGGGGTCGGGGGGTGGGAGCCCAGTGCCGGCCTGGGACGGCCTTGCAGCAGGTTCTTGCAGTGCTGGGCAAAGAGCAGGGGTGCGAGGCGGGCCTGTGGGCAGCTGCTCGGTGCCTGCCGGTCCTGGTGGCTGCCTCTGTTTTCACCCTGACGGCTTGTTTGTTTAACGGAGAACAGCTGCCCACGTGCGGGATGCCAACAAAACGGTCGAGTGTGTGTGTGTTTGCTCTCTGCTTCCCAGAGCTAACTGCTGCTGTTTCCAACATCCTTTCATGGAGTCAACCACCTTCGAGGTCAGCCATTGAAGCCTTGAGGATTCTGTTGAAAATCAGCATCAGAGTGAAACAAGGATGGCTCTGATGAGACTGTGACCAGCTGCTGGGCCCTGACCAGCTGTTGGTTTGGGCTCATGGATGTGGACGTGGAGAACCCCAGTGGGACAGGAGGCCACTGGCCGTGGGCAGCTGGTTTGGTGCCTTGGCCTGGAAAAGCATCTTCTTTTACCTGATCTGTTCTGGGATAGCCCTAGCTGCAGCCAAATCCATCCACTGAGGTCCTCCCCAAACTCTACCTTTGCTGCCACAAGCCACCCTTGGCCCCATGAGGTTTTCTCAACCAGGAGCTCTGGGCCCACGCTGTGCATGGAGCTGACCGCGTGTGACTGTCCTAAGGATGGAGAACGCAGATCCCAGTTTGTAATCCGGCTCTGTGACTGCAGCCCGCTGCAGAATTGGCGGGGGCCGTGCAAGATGAAAACCTGGGGCCCGTTTGTGAAGACTTAACTGAGAGGGGCTTCCCCTTGGCTGCTCAGTGGTAGAGTCCACCTACCAATGCCGGAGACATGGGCTTGGCCCCTGCTCTGGGAGGAGGGGTCCACACGCCACAGAGCAACCAGGAGCCACAGCTGTGAGCCCAAGTGATGCAACAACGGAAGCCCACGTGCCCTGGAGCCCAGGCTCCCCAACAAGAGGAGCCACTGCAGTGAGAAGGCCAAGCACAGCACGGAGCGCCCAGCACAGCCAGAAATAAGCGAGTAAAAGTTTTCTAAAATATTCAGCTTACTGAGAATTTCAAGATAGTGATAGCAGAGCATCAGATCAAGCCATTTGGCCGGGCCTGCCCGTCACTTGCAAGTGTCATGCTTTGCATGGAGCTTAAGCTTGCAGCATCTCAGTAAAATGGGGTGGACACCCAGGCCTAGCCCCTGTCCAGGACTGTCCTGAGCAGTGACTGAGATAAGGGAAGGTCTAACTGCCATCTTCCTCGCTGTCATCTTTAGGATATTAGTATGATTGTTTGATAGCTTGTCACCTGTGTTGTGCCCTTCATGTGTGTTTATTTTTAAATGACCTTTTTATTTTGAGTAATTTTAGATTTGCAGAAAACCTTTTATAAAGACGGTACTCCTGAGAGCTTCCGGGCTCCCCTTGTTCCGTCTCCCCATCTCCCGTCACCTCACGTGACAGGTGGGTTGACAACCACCGGGAGAGTTGTCAAAACCAAGACCTCCCACACTGGTCCGGTGTTATTCACGGAACTTTGGATTTTACCAGATTTTCCCTTCTCATCCGTTTTCTGTTCCAGGCTCCCCTCCAGAGCCATGCGTTGCTTTTACTGTGTGCTTTGATTTATTTGGCCGTACCAAACAGCATGTGGGATCTTAGTTCCGTCACCAGGGACTGAACCTATGCCTTATGCAGTGAAAGCACCAAGTCCTAACCACTGGACTGCCAGGGGATTCCCAAAAGCCTGTTTCCTCATCTGTGAAGGGCCTTTGTGATCTGCAGATTTAAGTCTCTGAAATGTAGCAGGTGCCCAGTTAACATATATACATGTAAGTGTATAGTAGTTAGACGGTTAGCCTCAGTGGCCGTCTGATGAGAAGCAAAGCCCAGGTCAGACACCCGCCTCCTCCAGGAGATGGCCGGGGAGGGCGGAGGGGCCACAGCTGGAGGGGTCAGGGAGCCCCCAGAGACCCAGCGCTGGAGGGGCCGTGCTGTGACTCCGTCTACCCGCTGTCCTGTCTTGCCTCCCAGACCCCGTGTGAGTTTGCAGTTGCTCGCCAGTGTCTTGGCAGAACTTTCAGGGGCTCCTCCTCTGCTGGTTTCCACGTTAATGCTTTTCCTCCAGCTAAAAGCGGGATCCACAGGGCTCTGGAAGCCGCCAGGGCCAGCGTGGCCTCTCACGAGCCTGCACCAGCTCGTCCCTGCTTCTGGGGTCCCCCTTGCACCGGAGCTGTCCCAGCTGGGGTCCCCAGGCCTGTCCCCGTCACTGCGGCCGCAGCAGCCTCTGCCGCCGCCGTGCTGAATGGGCTGGCGGGGCTGGCGGAGCCGGGGGCTGGGGGGCAGGGGCGCTGGTCCGTGCGGCCACCATGGGGCCGGCCAGCCCACCCTGTGGGCAGGATTGGACACGCAGAGGCTGCTCAAGAGGGATGAGAGGGGCTCTGCTCACAGCTGTCAGAGTGTTCTGGAAGGCTGGGGCCCTGCAGCATTCACAGGCGTGGCCGGCAGGGCAGGTGGGCGGGGCCTGAGGAGCCCTTGATGGGGGCTGAGAAGGGAGGCTGGGCCCGGGGGTGAAGGGCCTTCGGGCTGGCCGAGGTGGAGGCCGCTGCCAGGAGCTCAGGAGAGCCCGTTTGGCGCTCAGCTCTGCCGTTTAGCGGCTGTGTGACCCTGGGCACATGCCCTGCCCTGCCCTCTGCCAGCCGGCGGTCTTCGCCACAGAACAGCCCCGGGGCCGCACCTGACTCTGGGCGCTGGCGTGCCCTGGGGGGCCCCCGGGTTGAGGGCGCAGCCACTGGTCCCAGCAGCGGCCCAGGCTGGCCGTTCCCCCTGCCCCCAGGGGACCAGGTCGCAGGACTGGAAGCATCCACGGCCCCATGGTGATGTGAGCCTGGAGCCACTGCTGACCCAGATGCCCACGGGCTTGGCGATCCTGAGGGCGAGTGAGGCAGGCCCGTGGCAGACCAGACGGCACATGCCCCATCTAGGGGGTCCAAGTCGCCACAGCCCGCAGGAAACGGGCCCAGCGCGGCCAGGTGGCTGCATTGTTCAGGAGAAACTGGGGCGCGGTGTTTACTTGAACCATCCTGGTGCCTCCACGGTGGCAGGTAATGCATTTTACAATTTGCACCAGCCCATCCTGTGAAGTGGCAGACTATTTTGGGGGGCTCCAAAATCACTGCAGATGGTGACTGCAGCCATGAAATTAAGACGCTTGCTTACTCCTTGGAAGAAAAGTTATGACCAACCTAGATAGCATATTCAAAAGCAGAGACATTACTTTGTCAACAAAGGTCTGTCTAGTCAAGGCTGTGGTTTTTCCAGTGGTCATGTATGGATGTGAGAGTTGGACTGTGAAGAAAGCTGAGCACCGAGGAATTGATGCTTTTGAACTGTGGTGTTAGAGAGGACTCTTGAGAGTCCCTTGGACTGCAAGGAGATCCAACCAGTCCATCCTAAAGGAAATCAGTCCTGAATGTTCATTGGAAGGACTGATGCTGAAGCTGAAACTCCAATATTTTGGCCACCTGATGATGTGAAGAGCTAACTCATTGTAAAAGACCCTGATGCTGGGAAAGATTGAGAGCAAGAGGAGAAGGGCATGACAGAGAATGAGATGGTTGGATGGTATCACCAACTCAATGGATATGAATTTAAGTAAACTCTGAGAGTTGGTGATGGACAGGGAAGCCTGGCGTGCTGCGGTCCATGGGCTCGCAAAGAGTTGGACATGAGTGAGCGACTGAACTGAACTGAACTGATTCTGTCAAGTGTGTGGGCCGGATGCTACCCAAAGGCCATGATTTGCTGTTTCTGAATAGGCTAGAGGGGGGGCACCTGAGGGTCCAAGGTTGGAAAGCAGATCCTGGAGGGATGTCTCAAGTCCTGGGCGAGAGCACAGCTCCCTGCCCCAGTCAGCCCCAGGGCCCCTGGGTCCTGGCTGTGCTAGGCCAGGGCGGGCCTGGGTTTGAATTCCGCTCTCTTCCAGTTCCCGGTGGGCGATCCTGGGCAGGTGTGTCTGTGAGCCTTCGTTTCCTCTTCTGGAAAATGGGAGTAGGAACACCCGTCTGTCTCAGCAGCTGGACGTGAACGGGCTGTGGGCCTGTAGGTTCCGCTGTGGGCTGGGCACTCAGGAAGAGCTCATTACTCATCACTGTGGTTGAGATGAGAAAGCCTGGGGGCTTGGTCTGTCCTGATGGACCGGGATGTTTCTGCTGTCTGCCTGTTTCGCCCTGCCTCCACCCAGTACAATTTTGTATGTTAGAATTAGAGACAAGCTGCTGTGATGATACAGAGTCCTCGTGTACCCCTCACCCAGCTTCCCTTATTGTTGGCGTCCTGCCTGACCGGGTGCCCTGCCACAGCTAAAGGACCCTCCTCGATGCACTGCTATCTAACTAACCTCCGAAGCTTTATTCCGATTTCGCTAGCTTTCCCCAGCGCCCTTTTCTGTTCGGTATTAGAGATAGTCATGTGTCTCCTTAGCCACCTCTGGTTTATGACAGCTTCTCAGGCTCTGCTTATTTTTGATGACCTTGACAGTTTTGAGGATTATTGGTTAGGTATTTTGTACACCGTCCCTCAATTAGGGCTGATCTGATGTTTTTCTCGTGGTTAGGTTGGGGTTGTGGGTTTTGGGGAGGGAGACCACAGAGGTGAAGTGCCCTTCTCGTCACATCAGATCCAGGGCCCCTGCTCTCAACATGACGTAGCACGGATGATGTTGCCCTTGACTATCTTGCCGAGGCAGTGTTTGCCAGGTGTCTCTCCTGGGCAGTTATTTCCACCCCGCTCTCTCCCCTGCTCTGTTCTGCGGAAGCAAGTCACCACGTGCAGCCCCCACGCAAGGGGAGTGGAGCCTCTGCAGCTGGGGGCAATGCGTACATCAGTTATTTGGAATTCCATTTTACCTTTTGGGACAATTTTGAGATCCAGAAGTCTTCACTGTTTTGGTGATCATTCCATTCATCATACGAACGACCTGGGTTGAGTCTTGGCTCCACCCATTTATAGCTGCATGACCGTGGGCAGCTCGCTACTCGCTGGAGCGATGGTGAGCGGAATGGCATACGTCTGTCAGGCTGCGCAACAGAAACCTGACTGACATGGTTTAACCAAGTAGGGTTTGTGCTTCTTCCTTGTGTGACAGGAAGTCCTGAATGGCCAGTTGACTATCATCCTCAAGCCTGTGGCGTTTGTCCTCACAGTGCCAAGGTGGCTGCAGCACCTCCAGAATCACTGCCGTGCTCCAGGCAGGACTCCATGAAGTCAGTGGCATTATCCTCATTTGACAGAGAGGAAAGTGAGGCTCCAGAGGAGGGAAAGCTCAGCCTTGAAGCAGGGCTGTGAGGGTTAGAGATGAGCATACTGAACAGGGTCACAGGAGGTGAGGTTGTTGCTTACCCAGTAGGTTGGGCCTCTTCCAAGTCCCCTGGGCTGGAGGTGCCTGGTCACTTGGCGGGCGAGGGTGAGTCTCTGGCTCCCTGCACTTGCATCCATGGTCAGCCTGACGCCTCTGCCTCCCAGAGGTTGACCACACCTTGGAGCCTCAGAACCCGGCCTACGTGTGGGATGGAGGTGCGGTGTTTCTTTTGAAGTGGAGGATGCTTAGTGAGTTGGGACCGGATGGAGTTGCAGTGGCGTCTCAAGAGCAGCCGGCCAGGCATCACTCTGGCCTGGGGTGAGTGGGCCCGGCCCTGACCCTGCAGCCTGTGTCTGGCGGCCTCTTGCTCGGTGCCCACTTGCATGGGAGATACAGGGATGGCTTTGTTATGCCTGTTCTACTTAGGAAGGCAGATTTAATTTAGGGGCAAACTAAAAATACCAAACCTGGCCTGCCCCCATCTTTTTTTTTTTTTTTGCTGCGCTGGGTCTCAGTTGTGGCATGTGAATTTCTTAGCTTTAGGATGTGGGATCTAACTCCCTGACTAGGGACTGAACCTGGGGCCCCCAGCATTGGGGGCGTGGAGTCTTACCCTCTGGACCACCAGGAAAGTCCATGGGGCCTGCCCCCATCTTTGTAAATAAAGTTTTATTGGCACACAGCCACACCATTACTTTACCATCACCCATGGCTGCTTTGGTGCTGGAAGGGCAGAGCTGAGTAGCTGTGACCCTGACCATGGGGCTTGTGAACAGTTACTGTCTGGCTCTTTGCAAAACAAATGTGCTGAGCCTGGCCTGCACAGAAAGCAGTCCAGGCTCGGGAATGTGCAGCTGGGGCTTCCAGGAGGGAGACAGAAGGGGGCTGGGACTCACAGGGGGCCGTGGGGGATTTCTGGGAGCGGGACTGGGCAGATGAAGCCCTGAGGCGGGTGGGCCCAGCTTCAGCAGACGGTGCTCTGACTTGGGGTGGTGGGGGGCTTCACAGGAGAGGCCCCGAACCCAGGCTGGCCTGAGGCTTTCCTTTGCCACATGCTGCAGTGACCTAGTGGGGGGTTTGTCAGAAGAGGAACTTGTCAGGGGTGCAACCCACCAAGGGGGGCCAACCCCGAAGCATCCACCACCAGAAGCAGTGGGTTCTGGAAAGGCAACGCGGCCGCCAGGGGCCTGGGGCCGCCCACAAGGGGCGCCTCGGCCTAGCCACCGGGAGCTTCCAGATCATCTGATTTTCCAAGAGAAGCTAGCTGGCAGGCTGGTTTTTCTGAGAAGTCTGATTTTTTTCAACATGTTTGAAATTAATTCCAGTTTTTAAAAATCATGTAGCCAACCAAGTGTGTGCGTGCGTGCGCGCGCATGCACACACACACACTGGTGTGTGTCTGGTGTGTGGGCTGCGGGTTTGGGAACGCGGGGGTCCCGGGTGGAAGTGAGGAAGACGTGGGAGGCTGGGCAGACCCGGGAGGGCCTGCTAGGCCCAGTGCCCCGGCTCCAGAGGCCCTCCTCCAGCTGGGGGCTGGGGGGAGGGTGGCAGAGCCCTGGACCTGTGGTCTCAGGTTTCCTCCCATCCGGTTCCCCCCTGCTGGAACCTTCCCGCCCACAGGCTGGGGGCAGGGACGAAGCCTCCTTGCGAACCTGGCCGCCCCTGGAGAAGCATCTTAGCATCAGCTGCAGGCCAGGGATGGGCAGGGATGCTCTCAGAAGTCCCCTCCGAGATTCTCCAGGATTTGGGTTTGAGGCTGGAGCCTTGTGGGGCAGTGGGCAGGGGTGACCTGGAGCCGGAGAGGCCTGAGTGGACCCCAGCTCCGTGGTTCCCTGGCTCATGTGACCTCTGAGTTGGGGACTGCCCCTCCTGTTGCAGGTCGTCCTGAGAATCCAAGAAAGCATGGGCGTGAGAGCTGTGTTTCCTTGGCATCCTGGGGGGCCCGGGACTGGGCCCAGACCTCCAGGGTGTGGTCCTGCTCAGCCAGACAGCATCTGCGGTGCCCGGCTGTTGGCAACTTTGCACACCAGCCTTCACCTGCCGCTTTCCCTGCTGGTTTCCAGGCACTTCCCTGCACTCCTGCAGATTTATTATTTGCTTTAGGCAGGATGCTTTGTTGCAAGTGGCAACTATTCAGGTCAACCTGGTTTAAGAAAAGAAGAGAATCCTATGGTCTCAGGAACAGAAAAAGCCCCAAGGTAACACTGTGTTTGTTGGTCGCTCAGTCGTGTCTGACTCTTGGCGACCCCGTGGACTGTAGCCCGCCAGGCTCCTCTGTCCATGGGATTCTCCAGGCGAGAATACTGGAGTGGGTTGCCACGCCCTTCTCCAGGGGATCTTCCCGACCCAGGAATCAAACCCCGGTCTCCTTCATTGCAGGCGGATTCTTCACTGTCTGGGCCACCAGGGGAGCCCAACACTGCCGAGCTAACACTAACCTTGGGCAAAATGTAATTCAGGTGCTCCAGTGATCCTGTCAGGATTCTGTGCTGCTTCACCTCCCAGCTCTGCAACCCTGCTCCCCTGTGTTGGCTTCTTTCTTGGGCTGAATCGACTGCCAGTGTGGGGGCAGAAGTGACCGCCAGGCTCATGGCCCATCCTCACAGGAACCCAGGAAGGGCGACGGGGGCAGAAAACATGCCTCTCCCAGTAGCCAGAGCCCCAAGCCTGTTTCTCAACTGGACGAGCCTGGGTCACCTGCTCACCCCTGGACCAGTCACGGCCCGGGTGGGTCGGGCCTCCTCTCACCCCTCCTTCAGCTGGGGGGCTGGGGAGGGCAGCGGGGATGGGGAACTGACACCAGGGACCCCTCAAGACCATCAAGGCACTGGTACCCATGTGGGACGTGGAGGCTGGACAGGCTGAGCTAGCATCCCATGCCCACCCGCCCTCCAAGAGCAGCATCGAGGGCTGACGCGGCCACCTTTGGAGCCCCCAGCTCAGCTTGGGCCCCCCCGCCCCCCGGCTGACTGCAGGCCCAGAGCTCCGATGAGCTGTGAGTCACTTTCCCAGAAATTTCCCACGTGCCCCAAGAAGTTGTCAGGGGCTGGGCCCAGGGCCAGTGTGGAGGGGTGAACTGGCCTCCGGGGTGTCTCTCGCCATCTCCCAGGCTGGGGGCCCCCGGTGGAAAAGGGGAGCAAGCTCGTCTGGGATGTCTCGTCCTCGTGAGCCCCTGTGGGGTCCGGGTGAAGGGACTTCCTCTTGCAAGCGCACACGTGGCCATTCTCTAATAACCCACGGTGCCAGCAGAAGGCTCACCTCTCCGGGCGTCTGCTCCCTCCTGAATGCAGGAAGGATGCTTCCGCTCCATCACCAGCAAAAGTGCCACCACTTTTTGCACTAGACCTTGCTGGAACTAAAGATACGATTTTATTTAAAGCTGCTCGCAGTCTCTCAGGCCTCCTTCTCCTTGGTTCCTTCATCGTTATATGGATTTTCTCCTTCTTCCAGGAGCCTGTCTCCTTGAGAGAGGAGGCAGAAGCCCCATCCCTGTTGGGAGAACCATTTCAGAAGGAACATGGAGGGACTTCCCTGGGGGTCCACTGCCTAAGACTCCAAGCTCGCAGTGCAAGGGGGCTGGGGTTTGATCCCTGGTCAGGGAACTAGATCCCACGTGCCGCAGCTAAGAGTTCATGAGCACAACTGAAGACCTCGCATGCCACAACTAAGACCCAGCACATCCAGATATATACGATAAATAAATAAATATGCTTAAAAATACGAAAAGAACAGGGGGTCAAGAGGCCCGGCATCCCCAGGACAGGGATACCAGCTCTGGCCTGGCCCCTTGCCCTGGGTCCCGAGATCAGGAGAGGAAGGTGCACTTTAGCCCCCATGCCATGTGTCAGGACAAGGGAGCTGGTCTTTTAACTGTCATTACTTGCCTGTTGCGTTTTCTAGATACCACAGCGGTCAGATCTCAGGAGAAAGAGGGTGAGGATTATCTAAAACGATGGCTTATCCACGGACGGCATCCTTGAGGCTGTGAGACAATCTTGGGGCTCCTTTCCCAGCTGTGTTTGGGTCGTGGTGCTATGGGAAGACTCGAGTCCAGTCGCAGGGGTGGGGGGCAGCCTAGGAAGATGCTGCCCAAGTACCACCCCCACCCCCACCCCCACTCCACCATGCGGGCTGAGCCCAGAGCAGCTGACCCGGCGTTTGCTGGTTAAATGTTCCCTTTTGTGAGGCAGACCCTTGGCCAAGGTGACTTGCTTGCTAGTCCCAGCTTTCCAGACGTGGGTGGTGGTGACTCAGGGAGGTAGGCAGTCCCTGGACCCCGGGTGCATTCTACCTCATCTGAAATCAGGTAGATAAGGTGTTCTTTGGTGGTTTCTTTCTGCAGCAGAGACCAGCTCTGGTGGGGAGTGGGGAGTTCAGGGCTCAGACATTAGAGTCTGTTCTCTCTCACCCCAAATCCTGCCACTCTCACTTTGAAGGGACACCTGCCTGTAACAGCTTCCGCTCTGGTCCCCTCTTTCCCCTCCAGTCTGCTTTCTGCTCTTTCTAAAACACATCTC
The DNA here is from genome assembly GCF_019923935.1 of Bubalus bubalis. NCBI lineage: Eukaryota > Metazoa > Chordata > Mammalia > Artiodactyla > Bovidae > Bubalus > Bubalus bubalis. The sequence continues at coordinate 4,669,220 of NC_059170.1, read as the reverse complement.
GTTACACACACTCCCTGCCCCGCTCTGTCTCTCTCCTGATCTCTTAGGATAAAGTTCTTAGTACCACCTCCAAGAGCCCACGTCATCTGGCCCTGGTTTACAACTTCCTGTCCACACGCTGACCCGGCCTGACTCCAGATGGACCCACCTTGGTGCCCGTGGCCCAGCACACCCCCCAGCACTGTCCACACGGACACGGGGTGTCTGCAGCCTGGCCACCACCTCCCCACCGCCCCCCACACAGCCCTTCCTAGGTCCTCAGCCCCTGGGAACCTCTGAGCCCTGCAGGAGCTGGGCGCCGAGGGCCCCGGTGCCCCCTCCCGTATTCCCCATCACACACTGGGAGTGTGTTCCCAGGGCTCCCTTGTCTGCGGATAAGCAGGGAGCCCTGATGACTGGGGCTGCGTCGTGTTTACGGCGGTGCCCTTGGCCGGGTGCGAGCACGTGTAAGGTAGGAGTTGAGGGGACAGGTGCTCGGAGTTGCAGGTCGGGGGGGGGGGTGGCGGGTAAAGCACCTTCCTGGGCTTTGTCTCCCTCGCCCCCTGCCACAGTGGGGAGGGCGGTCCTGGTGTTGCTGCAGGGACAAGCATGGGGCAAGTGAGGGTACACTCAGGGCAGTGTGGGGCTCATGCGGGGCTGAGTTTTGGTGGCGCTGTTATTAACCGTGGACCGGAGCCCCACACCACTCGCTGGCACCTGTGAGGGCCGCTGAAGGCTGGGGCAGAGCTGGGCCCAGGGGGCGGGCCTGGGGCCTGGGGGCGGAGGTGGCCTGTAGATCACACAGCAGAGGGAGCTGCGGGTGGGGGTGGGAGGACCAGAAGGTGGTCAGAGGGACCCCAGGTGGAGACGTGCAGAACCTCCTCCCTCTGCCCCCCGGACCCCCCCATTAATGCCCGTATCTGCCTGCCAGGTACACCTGGGAGCCTTGCAGGACTTCCCTCCTCCGAGCAGGTCACGGGATCAGCCCCGGCTCTAACTGAGAATCACCTGAGAGCTTTGCAATACTCAGGTGCCCGGCCACACCCCAGACCGATGACGTCAGGCTCTGGGGGCGGGGCCTGGGTATAAGCATCCAGGACTCTCGCAGGGGGTCCCTTGTGCAGCCGCGTTTGAGAAGCCCTGTTTGGGGCGGTCCTCTGTGAAACCGGTTTGACCCAGAGATGCCTATGTAACCTGTAGGGTTAGGAGAGCTTGGAGATCATTGCTTGATGGAAAATCTCCCCTCCCCAATCTCCCTGCCACAAAGACCCACACGAGACATAAGTAAGCCCTTCTTAAAATGGTTCAATTAAAAGAAAAAAATGCATATGGCAAGGCCTTCAGGAGCACAGATGGGCGCTCACAGAACTATCGCCGACCCCAGATCCCCCAGCGGCGGCCTGAGGTGCGGTCTAGACTCCCGCTGCTGCGGGTCCTAAATGCCGCTTCCTCGCACTCGGTGGCCTGAGGTGCAGCCGCGTTCTCAGCCATCCTCCCAGAACCCTCTTCCGCCTGTCCTCTCAAACACTGCGGAGCTCTGGGCACACGGACCAGCCCTGCCGGTCCCCATCAGGTGTCAGGCGGGCTGGCTTTGGCTGTCGCAGGCTCTGTGACATTGATTCTTCATTCTTCACCATGATTCTTGGTGAAGAATCATGGACTCTGCTCACCTGGACCACCCTCCCTGCGGGGTGAACTCCTGCTACTGGAGTTCTTGGGTCTCAGAACAAGTGGCTTCACGTGACTGACCGGGCACCTGGTTTTCTGTCTTTCCAGAAGCGATGGGCACCGGTGGCCCCGACATTTGAGCTGCCCGCGTTGTACAGAACGGAGGACTATTTTCCCGTGGACGTGGGGGAGGTGATGCCCCGAGCCCCCAGCTGCCAAAGGCGTCTGTGAGCACTTCGGTCCTGCCATCCGGGCGTTGGGAAGTGAAATCTGTGTGCAGAGCAGATGTGGTTTTCTTCTTTTCTTTTATTGTTGTGGGTTCGTTTTCTGAGTTTTCCCCCTTGCTTCATGGGGGCGCATGGGGTTTGGAGAAGCGCTTGGGACCCAGGGGGTGGGCAGTGCCTCGGTGATGAGCTGGGAAGGCCTCCTGCACCAGCTGTGGCTTGCCTGGTGGTCTGGACGAGGTGGTCACCCCTGGGGATAGCTGGTCACCCCAGGTGACGGGCTGTGGGGACATGGATATCTTTGCACAGGAATTGTTGGGGTCTTGGGAGGTATCACCAGGGTGCGTGGCTTCAGGTCCATCTGATTTGGCTGGTTTGTCTGAACCCCAGTGCTCACTGGCCCTGTGAACCATCTCAATAAAGTGTCAAGAGGTCACCTGGTGTAAGTGTTTCCTTGATGGGTGCTCCTGCTACCAAGTCAAGCCAGATCCTCAGAAGCTGCTTATTCTAAAGCTCCTCACCTGAGGGGAGTGCACGGCTCTGGCCTTCAGGTGCCCACAGAATGCCGAGACCATTAGGATTTCCTGAGGTCTCCCAAGGGGTGTTGGCTTTAACTTCTCATGTAGATGGGTTTTGAGCTATCGTCCCGAAACGTTGGGTTCCTCACTTTGGTGATGGATATTTCTAGTTTCTGGAATCCTTCCCAGAGCTAAGAACACACACACACACCCTGTACTACAGACCTGCATTCAGATTTCAGCACACATATACCACACACACACACCCCCTGTTCTGCAGACCTGCATTCAGATTTCAACACACACACACACACACCCTGTTCTGCAGACCTGCATTCAAATTTCAACACACACACACACACACACACACACACACACACATACCCTGTACTGCAGACCTGCATTCAAGTTTCAAGGAAATCTGATATCATGAATCAGGCAAGAGCAGTAGTAGCAAGGCAAAAAAAAAAAAAAAAAAAAAAAAGTTGAGCCTTGTCAATTTTAGGATACTTTTTAAAATAAAAAGCTATTACGTGAAGCCCTTGCTTCAAGTAGAGTCAGTGTTTTTGTATACAGATAATTTTTGTAAACATTTTAAAACGTTGAGACCTTATTATCCATTATTGAAGTATATAAATCCAGTGTTGAGGTCACTGAACCTTCGCACACTGAACACATCTGCCTGGCCCTCACCCCATCTCGAAGCGCGCACTCCTTGTCCGAAGCCCCTCCTGCTCCCTTCCAACCACCACCCCCCCCCTCCCCCGCCCCCAGCACCCCCCCACCGCCCCGCCCCCGCCCCGAGCTAACAGCATCCTGACATCTCACAGCGCACACGGGGCTGCTGTCTGGGCTTCTGTTCTGTCCCTGGAGGTGGACTGGCGTGTGCAGGCTCAGCGTGGCGGCTTTGTGCCCGCTCCCGCGGCCGCCGCCGAGTCTGTGGGCAGCGTCCCCGTGGCTGCTGACCGTTCGTTGTCATGGCTGCGCTATATTGAGCAGGACTGTTTTTAACGAAGAGAGAAGCTTAGACCCCTTCCCGGTGCCCCGGTCTGCTGAGGGAGAGCGGAGAGTCGATGGGAAGTTCGTTTTTCAGACAAGCAGCGAGGGCACACGCTTCTGGAAAACCAGGCATATGTTGATGGCTGGAGACGCCCACGCTTCTTTCTCCTTCCAAAGCCTGGACCGAGGGCTCGGGAGAGGCGGGTGGGGGTCACGTGATCAAGCCACAGCCGCAAAGTGTCCTGAAGTAGAGACCTGCAGGCCCAGGGCTCAGAGCCCTCGCCTCGTGCAGCTCTGGGCCGGTGGCTCTGGGCTCGTGGCTTGCCCTCTCTGAGCCCAGTAAGAGGCAGAGAATAAGGGCACCTGCCTCTGGGGCTGCAATGAGGGAGCGATGACCTGTGTCGGGGCCTGGCTATGGGTGCTGGGCAGCAGGTGGCTGTGACGGTGATGGGGCTGGGCCGGGGAAGGGCCGACTGGCCTGTGTTTCTCGGTGGGCTCTTGGCATCCGGGCTGTTCCCAAGGCCCGGGCCCTACCTTTCAGAATATTCTAGAAGGAGGCAATGGCGAGTGAGAGCTGCAGAGTCCTACTCCGCCTAGCCGACTCTGCTGTCCGGGGACTCTTTGTGGGGTCACCCCCTCACCCCCAGGGCAGTGAGGAGGGGTGAGTTTCCTTGACAGCATCTATGGGGAGACAGTGACTCATGAGCTAGAATTGGTTTCCCAAGTTTCCTGGAGTTGCAGTGCCAAACAATGAAATTTTAGGGATGCTTGGAGACATGGAGCAGGAGGGCGAGCCAGGGCACAGGGCCTGCTAGGAATCGCTGACCTCGGTCCTCTGAGCAGCTGAGGTGCTGGCCTGGGGCCAGGTACCCTGATGGGCGTCATCTTCAGAACAAGTGTCGGATGTCTCCTAGCAAGTCGACGAAAGCCCTGGTGGGTCAAACCCACCAAGGGTCAAACCCCTTGGAGGGTCAAACCCAAAGCCCCCAGCAAGGGTCACTTTGCAGCCAGGGAAAGGGTGATCTTCGTCTTTTTCTTTCGTTGGTGGCTGTTTTCGGACAGGGGTGCCAGAACCTAGGCCATTGTGAGTCTTCAGAAGAGCTAGGTCCTTTGATCATTCCCACGCTCCCCATGGATGTGAACTTCACATCTGTCCAGAGCAAGAGGTTTCAGAACGGTGGCCCACAGGTTGGCAGAACCGTGTGGTTTGCCCTAAACTGTTTCAAAATTGTTTTCATGTTGAGACAATGCGGTTACCATCTGGAAAAAATAAAGTGAGTTCCATACCTCACTCTGTACACCAGGAACAGTTCCAAAATTCCAAATGGATTAAGGAGGAGTTCAATGTGTAAAGTGAATTTATAGAATAAGGAGGCAGAAACATTGGAGAATCATAAAAGAATCCAGGAGCCATAAAAGAAAATTGTGAGATTTAAAAAGTTTAAATTTTCTGCATGGCAGAAACAGCAGAAAATCCAACCCCCCCCCCCCAAAAAAAATCAAAACAAAACAACAGAATTCTAACCAAATGCAAAAGCCAAATGACAAACTAGGAAAATATATTTGCAGCTTGTACTACAAAGGGATAATCCCCCTAATATATAAACATCTCCTACAAATAAATAAGAGGAAAGAAACCCCCCAAAATAGCAAAGAATATGAATATGTGTTTCACAGAAAAGACTATGCAAAAGGCATTTTCAAAATATGAAAAGATATGAATCTCAATCTGCAAGTATGAAAGAATATTGAATACTCAGTTTTCATTTATCATGCTGGCAAAAGTAAAATGTTTTTGATGATACTATTGGTGAAATCTTGAAGAAAGGTGCATTCTTATACATTGGTAGTGGGACACGATTCTCATTGAGGTCCATGGGCAGTGCCTATCAAAGTTAGAAATGTATGTGCCCTTAGACAATGTACATACCCAGTTCCATCCCTAGAGATCTAGCCTCCCAATACACACACACACAATGTACTGCACATTGAAATAGCAAGAGATGGGACAGAATCTAAGTGTCCATCAACTAGGGATTGGCTCAGTTATAGTACCTCCACACATGCGTGGGTGGGGGGAATCCTGTGAAGATGTACAAGTTGGATTAGGAGTTCTTTACAATTTGGTGTGGAGAATCCCCAAAACCAAAGTGGAAGAAGGAGGACACGATATGCTATCATCTGTGTAAGAAAGGAAAGCGCTAAAGTTCTCTGGGAGGATAAACAAATATTTGAAAATGGTGAACATTCTGCTTTTGGTGAGATGTGGGCTTTCCATTTTTATTTTATACTTTTTGATATTTTGATGTTTCCCTATTCAAAAAATTTGATTAAAATAAGTTGCTAGCAATTAAAAATCAGGACATTTCTCATAAAGAACTGGATTTCCAGCTTCTACTCAGAAACTAAAATATGGCAGTATTGGGTTCATATTCTTGCCGGACAATAAAGTTGAGTCCCTTTAGAAGGGCCTCACTCTCCATGTTTCTCTTGTATCCAAATTATCTCACTAATTTCTTTACATGCCTGGACTCACTGGTATTTGCATTTGCAGAAGTCCTCAACAAATTATTAGCAGACTGAATCCAGAAACATAGAGGATTATACACCATGACCAAGTGGACTATCTCCAAGGGATACAAGGTGGGTTTAACACCTTAAAATCAATCAGTGCAACACACTTGGATTAACAAAGTAAAAAAAACTTCACATAGATGTTTATGGTCATCTCCATAGATGCATGAAAAAGCATTTGACAAAACTCAATGTCCATTCATCATAAAAGCGCTCCTTCTTGGGGTCAAAAGGGGAGTTCCAGAGAAGAGGTGAGAAGCAGGGCAGACACCCCCAGAGGGGTCTGTTTCCAGGACTATCAGTTCTTTCAAGACAACCTGTTGACCGAGGCACCTGGAGGCCTCAGGGCATCTCCCTCTCCATCTTAAAATAAAATCCCACTTTGTGCTTTGTGTCCTGGTCAGGAGCACAGCCATCTTTGGGTTTTACAAGAATTCAAAGCGATTACGACTGAGCAGCTGCCACAGAATTTCCTCTCTGAGCCCCGTGTGTTTGCTGTAGACATAAAAGCGTCAGAATTCATCTTATCAGGAAGCACCATCTGGATGCATTTTAGCCTTGCAAGCAGCTGGGCAGGGCCGGTGGCCGGAGCCTTGCTTCTGCTTTCTTTACTGGGACTCCTGACGACCGTGCTTTGCTGTCGGCCCATGATGCCGAGTTTGAGGAAGGAGGTAGAGAGATGGCTGCTGGGGGCATGTGTACTCCGTCAGGAGAATGGCAGGATTCCCTCAAGGCACCAAGTCAAGCCAAGCCTGACTGCTGGAGGTCGGCCCCTCAACCAGAAGGACTTCCTCATGGGGTCATCCAGGGAGCAGCACCATCATACATGCTAACGGTCAGTGTTTCATCAGCAAGCCTCTTCCAGGGGGAGATGTGCCCGAGCGGGCATAGAAGACCTGGAGGAGCACCCCGGATGATGAGGTCTGTGCTTTTCTTGTGGGCACCAGGGCTGGGGTGGCTGCAGCGGTGACCGCTCCCGCAGTAAGGGTGCCCTGTGTATGCCCACGGTCTCCTCATGGCTCCCAGGGAACCGTGGCGACATCAGGGCATCAGTTGCACACGTGCTGTTTTCTACACACCAACTGCACCCCTGGGTGTAGAGACGGGGGTTCTTAGGCGGTCCGGCGAGGGTATGTTTGTTGAATGGAGAGAAATAAAATCAGTGGTCTTACCCAGGAGACCCCTGGTAGCAAAGAGATGAACTGGGGAAGGTTCATGCTGTAGCATCATTCACTCGTGTCTTTAGAATGGTGGGGAAAAATTTTAAATAATTTAAAAAAGGAACTTCCCTGGTGGTCCAGCGGTTAGGATTTTGCACTTCCACTGCAGGGGGGCACAAGTTTGATTCCTGGTCGGGGACTAAGATCCCACATGCCAGAAGGCACGACCGAATAAAAAAGAAAAGAATGGTGGTTCTCCGGCTTACTTGTCCTTTGGAGTCAGCTGGGCCATAGCCTGTGACCAACTGCATCAGAATCTCTGGGGGAGGGTCCTCAGGATCTGTTAAGTGTTAAAACTCCCCAGGTGATTTGGAGACGCAGCCGATTCTGGGACATGTTTTCCAAGAAGAGCTGTCAAGAAAAATCTCAAGGTTTCCTTTGAAGAGTGTCGAGACCTCAATATCCGTTTCACATCCTCCCGAGTGTAATGGGTGGAATTGGGTTTGAGTTGGTTTCTGGCTTGAGTTGAACTGATTCCACCCCAGCTCCAGAGATGGGTATTGCCTGATCTAAGCCCATCCAGGTGAACCTAGCTCACAGTGAGTCACCGAGGTAGTTCTGGTCTAAGCCTTGTTTGGTGGTGTTTAGTCACTAAGTCAGAGAAGGCAATGGCACCCCACTCCAGTACTCTTGTCTGGAAGATCCCATGGACAGAGGAGCCTGGTAGGCTGCGGTCCATGGGGTTGTGAAGAGTTGGACACGACTGAGCGACTTCAGTTTCACTTTTCACTTTCATGCATTGGAGAAGGAAATGGCAACCCACTCGTGTTCTTGCCTGGAGAATCCCAAGGACAGGGGAGCCTGGTGGGCTGCCGTCTATGGGGTCGCACAGAGTCGGACACGACTGAAGCGACTTAGCAGCAGCAGTCACTAAGCAGTGCCTGACTCTTTTGTGACCCCATGGACTGCAGCCCGCCAGACTCCTCTGGCTATGGGATTTCCCAGGCAGAAATACTGGAGTGGGTGGTCATTTCCTTTTCCAGGGGCTCTTTCCTTCCCATGGATTGAATCCAAGTCTCCTGCACTGGCAGGCTTTTTTTTTTTTTTTTAAACCACTGAGCCACCAGGGAAGCCCATCTTAAGCCTACCAGCATGGAAACTGGTTCTGGAATGGTCCAATTGGCCCCAAGTTCAGGACCCTTGCTCAGTAGCGAGGGAGGGGATGCCCTCTCTCAGGGCAGGTGAATGGGAAGCAACAGCAACGCCAGGGTGCCTGCTTAGAATGAAGCTGACCGTGCGGGTGGCAGGACCAGAAGACAAGAGGCCCGGAGGCCCTGCCCGCATCGCTGAGCAGCCTGCCTTCCTTGGGCACCACGGTTGCTTGTGTTTTCCTTTGTGAAAAGCCCAATCTGAGTTGGAGTTCCCATTACTGCCAATGAGAGTCCTATGTCATAAAAAGGAGTCTAAAACCAGGTAAGAAGAGTTGAGTACTCACTGATGGGCAGAGACTTCCCTGGGAAACACTGAACCAGAGCCATCTGTTGACAAATGGGTTTGGTGCCATCTGGCATGCATTAGGTAACACGAGTCCACAGAGACATATCTAATTTTTCCCGTCTTGCCTGGGTCAAGGAAAAGGTCTCATCTTGGTGCTAGTCTGCCCTGGATCCCTCTGATTTTCCTTTTTAACCCACAAAGCAAGTCTCGGGCTCACAGCCCTCGGCAAGCAATGGCAGGTGGCACAGTTTCAGTCTTAACGTTTTGCCTTGTGTTTTAGGGCTGCTACCATTAATAGCCAAGCACGCTGGCTGGACTCTTCTTGCAAAAATAATTTTCCCTTCTAAAAAGGGGGGTTGAAACATACTCAGTATGTAAAGCAGCTGTTAGGCAGATGTGGCAAAAATGACGAAGATGGCAGTGTGAATGAGTCGTTTGGGAGACACTGTGCTGGGGAAAGTAGGTGTTGGTTTAAAACCCGGGGCTCATGTGTCTCTGCGTTCACAGCAGGGAAAGCCTTTCTCGAGAGGGTAGTCTTCAGCCAGAATCAGGGCTGAATGGTGTGGCTGGGAAACCCAGGGGCTGTGGACTCCTATAGCCTGGGTCCAAATAAGCATCTCCTCTCTGCCAGGTGGAGTCTTGGGACAAATTGGCTTCGCTCAAGCATCATGTCCTGGGTATTAACACTCCTTTTACAAGACTTTTTTTGAGGGGGTGGGGGTGGATTTAGGGAATTGGGGCAGGACTGTTTTGAGGATTCAAATTATCTTGGCATCTAGTGCCCTACAACTAGTCCTAAACACTTCTGCGATGTTTGGAGTTCTTGTTGAGTCAATATGTGCTCAGGATGTGTGCTGAGCTTGGGGCGATTTTATGAACAGTGTCAAACTCCTGGGAAAGGTGGACTCTCACCCCTGGCCTGGAGGTTCCCCCCTTGGAGGACTCTGTATTTAAGCCTCTGGAGTCCTCTCCCCCGGGGGAAGCCAATAGAGCCAGCCCAGCAGATGCAGCCGTGCAGGCATCTTTTCACCTGCCATCCTCAACGCGGGGTCTTCAAAGTTTTGACTCCCAGATGGCTGTCCCTCTTCCACAGCTGCTGCCTTCTGCTTCAGGCCTGATGGCGACAGGTCACGTGTGTGCATTGGAAAAGGTCTTTATTTCTCGCCTCTTGCTTTATCAGCTTCCAGGTGAACAATTTGCTTATCAGGATATCCATTTTGTTTCACTTGGTAGTAAGAAGACATTAATTAAAGGTACAGCCAAATTTTTGCAACAACCAGTTTAGGTTTGAATGCCTTTACGCCTTTCTAGGGAGTACTGATGGTGTCCTGCTGCGAGTGTGGGGGTTGGTTTGCATCACAGATGCACATTGTACATATGCTGAAAAAAACAGACACCCGCAACACCTCATTTACATGGTGCAGAGCATGTGTCCTGGAAATACTGGGGCCCGTCCCTCCTGTATCCTCTTAGCTGGAGCCCTTTGAAAACACGACTCAAGGATTTTCAGGGTACCTGCAGCTATGCCTTACATGCACATTTTTAAATACAACTCCACTAAGTCGTAATCCCTCTAGGATTCAAGTTCTAGTGAATATTAATTTTTTTAGAGTTTGTTGATGGAAGTAGCAGGATGCAAAGAATTGCCAATACTTTTCCAAATAATCTTCCTTTTGTGAAAGTTTTGATCCATTTTTGAGCTAACCCAGTAGCAGTTGGTAGAAAACACCTTTTTATCTTTTAACTTGCCTGACTGGTTTATCTCAGTCTTTTTCTAGATCACGTCAAGGCGGCCCTTTAATAACTGGTATGTTGGAATGCATTTCAGTTTGGTGAGAGCAGTCTCCTGCCTTTATTTTTGGTCCTCTGGGCATTTAGGAGTTACGTTCCTACATGACACTTTGGTGAAACATGCCTGCAACTGGTGCCAGGCCAATAAGCTACTGGGTGGGTTAGAAATAAGTGTCACATGGGTTGAAAAGACCATTGCCTAAGGGAGGGGCAGAAGGCTGACCAGCTGCTCTGTGGAATCCAGATTCAGCATGCTCTACCTAACCTCTTGGTAAAAATCAGATCCATCACTCAGGCTAAGTGGCTCTCAAGCTGTAGTGGCAAGATGATCTGGGAGCCCCACCTCAAGATTTAGTCCTCAGAGCAGGGAGACACCCTACGGCGGTACTCATTTGGCAAAAGCAAGGTGAATGGCCCCTAGAGAAGTGTTTCAGGTGGGGCAGTCCTCAGTCTTTGATATAGATCATTTTCAAATCTTTTTGCTCCCTTCTGAAGAAGTGTGCATCTTTACAAGTGGCTAGACAGACACAGCCATGGGGGTTGGGAGGGGGAGGAAGGGGCATTTCCTTTTCTGCTTGGAATTTAAGAGGGAACAAAGAGCTGTTTGCTGAAGACCCACATACTACTGAATGGTAAGGAACCAAAGATGGGACAAGAAAATGCTTCTACGTGCTCAAACGGGAGAGAAACCACAGTGCTTACTCAGTTTGAGTCTGGAACTTCTGGCCACAGAGGGCAAAAAGTGCTCTGGAATTTTGTTTTTCCTTGTTCAAAAGAAAATCTACAGGATTATTCAGTCTACAGTTATAGATCTTCTCTAATTAGAAGATGGCAGAAAGCCAGCTTTTCTTTCCAGATTATTCCAAAAGCAAACAGTAGCAACAGCATTGTTTTAAAATGGCTTTTATTGAGACACTTTGAGGACTTCTCCAACAGTTCTTACTGGGGAATCTTTATTTCCAGTCCTTAGGTGGCTAAACTCTTTTCCCCATGCTGACAAGGCCCACTTACACCACCGCAGCACAGAAGCGTCCTCATCTCTCTGCTCAAATGTCCAGCCCGGAGCGCACCTCCCCACCCTCAACCCCTATACTGCACAAGTCTCACTAGTATTTCATGTAGGACTCACAAGATCAGGCTAAATTCTTCCTATTAGGCAGAGTAATTTCAAAGCAAATGTGAGATGGCTTAAATGCAGGTAAGACATGTTCTCAATGCCACCTTTTCTGATTAGGTCATCTGCAGCATCTTGGATGTCCACAGAATTTATAATCTATCTGTGTGACAGTTTAAAATAGCTAAAAAAAAAAAAAAAGCTCCATGCCAGCTCCAAACACCCTAAAGGTTCTAGTCCATTCTTGTGCTTTCTCCTGTATTGTTCTGAGAGGCACGGCTTTACATTTTGGGGGGAGGCTAGTCAAACTTTTGCTCTCAGGTAACAAAAGCATTAAGCTGAACTTTCTGGAGTCTTAGAAATCATGGAAACTAGCCCACTTCAGAACTCTTTAGGCCAACGTCCCTGAAAGGTGACTGACCAGCCTCCGCATGGACTAAAAGAGCATCCATCCCGTCACGTTACCACCACCAAACACACTGGACCACTTCTGCCACCTCCTAACTCCCTGTTCTTTGGTACGGGGTCGCTCGCGCCCTACCAGCTCCTGCATCTTGATAGCCCCCAGAACGTGTGCTCTCCAAAGCCTTTCTCTTAAAAAAAAAAAAAAAAAAAAAAAAAGCTTTTCTCTTAATAGCAAGATGATCCAGAGTTAAAAGAGAGTAGTTGCCTGGTTAGTACAACTGTTCCCATTATGAGGTGAAAACTAATATGGACTTCATTTAGAAGAAAGAACACCAGGGTATTAAGATTCTGCTTGCAAATCAATGCTTATTTATGTTTACATCCTTTATCACTGAGACATTTACATATCTAAGCAGGTTCTGATCCTTAACAACAGGGGACCTGAAAAAATTCAAGGATGTTTATTTTAGTGATTAAAAAGGTAACAGACAAAAGCCAAACCGAACCAAAGAATCTGTAACAAGAGCCTTGAGAGAAAGCGTTCTTTATGCCATTCCTGGTCTTCCACAAGCTTCCTCAGTGGCTGTGCCTCCTTCTCTGATGAGGAAGCCGTAGCATCAACTGGTACAAGACGTGACGGACACAGAGGACTGGAGGTGTAATAACGCGAGTAAGTATCTACATTAAGCACAATACAGCAATTTATTTAGATGCTTAAAATGAATACAAAGGGAAATAAAGATCACAAAATTATACATACTACAACCGTGTGTCATATATTAGATGGTATAAATGAATACACCAGGGTGGTGTTTAACTAAAGATAAAACTAAATATCCAAAAAGCAGCACTCATTGGCCTGCTGCTTCAACACAACACACTTCCATACAGATCTAAAAGGTGTCAAAATTAGTCGCTGCAAAGTCAATTCTTGCATGTGATTTTTAGCTTAAAAGATTTCAGAAAACATCTGAAATACCAGTTTTTGTTTTTGTCAGCTGTAATGTCAAGGATATTCAGAACAAGAAAAATTCTATAATACAAGAGAGTCCAGATATATATCTTACGTGGCTGGCCTCTGTCGCGAGATTGTACAAGGTTATGTGCAAAAACTAAGTCTGTCCCGAAGTCCACACTAGCGTAGTTTCAGGCTTTTGCTAGGTCAGCTAGATACAGCGCTTATTACACAGCAAGGGCAACACTAAAAAAGAAACGAGTCTATGATGGGTACACAGTAACAGTATCATAAGCTTCACTCGAATAGGTCTAAAAGACTGTACAAATATACATTTCAACTATTCAGAATGAATACATGAGAAAAAACTGATTCCCCGCAGTCTCCTGTGCACACTGGACTGGCAGCTTGTGTGCTGGCCCTGCGCTACCATTGTGATCAGGAGGACGCTTCTCCAGGACGTCCAACCAGACACTGTTTTACAGAGGGAAAGAAATGTTGAGACGGCAGATAGAACAAACCTCTGCTTTTTCTCGCGTGCGTTCATGAGCCACCAGCTTATTGGTTTTTCACATTTAGTTACTGTGTCTGTCACAGAGCGTTCTAAAGCAAGATCAGCCAATCATGTGTCACAGACTTAGAAATAACCACTGGGATTGGAGTGGCCACATGTCCCCACCGCCTGATGACCCGGCACTCAAAAGGCAGTACCAGTTAGAACACAGCTTTGCAGTCGTAACTGAAAGGAGAACAGAGTTCCAGGCCGCAGCATTTGTCACCAATGCCCGAGAGGCCGGCCCTTAAGCCTGCTGGCTGCTCAGTTTGACCCCCGTCAAGCTGCCGTGCATCGGGTCAGCCACCCCGTCAGCCATGCTGTCAAACTGCTCCCCATCCTCACTGTCAATTGTGCTGTTCTGCCACTCGATCTGTGGGGTGGATAAGCGCTCATCGTTTTCAGTGGCGTTCTTCCACTGTGACTGGTCCTTGGACCAAAACCCTTCAACTTTTCCATAGGAACTATTCTTCCACTTCAACTGCTCTCTGTCTCCTTGCACGGTAGCCTTTTTTTTGGCAGCTGGCTTACTGCTCCTCGCGTCTTCACTCTGGGAAGACTCATCGGACCAGGTTCCTGCTTTCATCTCACACGTGTTGTCCTCAAAGTCTGACACCTGTTGGGAACCAGGGCCGCTCTCAGATGGAGAAGCACCATCTTTCCACTCAACAACATCATCTTGGTCAACCTCACTATCAGAGGCATCATGCATTAGTTTGGTTGGCTCCTCAGTCAAATGAATAGTTTCATATTTTGAACCATCCTCCTCTTTTTGGTCTAGCTTCTCAGATTCTAAAGCATCTTCAGAAATTACCTTCGGTATGTGTTCCTCTGGGTTATCATTAGGGATTTTAGGCTCAACTTCAAAAACAGGGTCAAAAGGGCTATCACTTCCATTGGATTCTTCCTCCAAATTTTCAAAACTGTCTGAGGAACTGTCATCTTCCTTCCCAAGATTGAGCTTTTTGTCTGCTGTTTTACTAGCATTGACTCTGGAATCCTTCTCATCGTGATTTTCAAATAGCCACTCAGCATCAAAATCCATCTCATGCTTAACTTTGTTTAGCTCTTTCATGTTGAAGCCCAGTAACACACCAGGCTTGTACTTTTCACAGTCTCTGACACACTTCTTCCTCTTGTTACTAAAATGGGAAGCAATGTCACTCTTCCACAACCATAAGCTTGCTGCCAGCTTCTCAATTTCTCTCCTGGTGGGATAAGGTTGTTTGTTGAAGTATTTTGTTAGGAAGCTTTTCCTGGCTTCATAGGAATCATCTTCATGACCCTTAGGGTCTAAAGCTAAAACAACAGGCTCCTCAGGCTTCTCTTCAAAGAAGCCGGGTGAATCGCTATCTTCATCTAACTTTCGCTTCTTCAGCAAGGGGAACTCCATTTGCTCGTAAGTGCGCTTCACAGGTGCCAGGCCTGGGGACTGGTTAAGCCGCGAAGGTGCATTTGTCTTGTCTTGGCCGTTCTGGGTCTTTCCCACACCCCTGCAGTGAACCAGATGCAGAGTGATGGTGGAGGCGGTCATGTTGCTGGTATACACACCAAGGCAGTGGATGCACTTGTAGGTGAGCTTTTTCTCCACTGGGTGAACCGTCTGAATCACCTGGTGTCTCTCTCGTAAGTGATGTGCAAGTGCGTCGGATATGGGTCCTTTCAGGATTGAAAAGCAAAGAGGGCAGAGGGTTTTCCCGACATCTTTTTTATAGGGCACTGCAGCTTGAGGTGAGCTTTTAACAGGAATATCTGCCTTTTCCTGAACTTTTGGCTGTGGCTTTGGAGGGATGGGTGGGTTATTTTGGGCATGGTAAGCAACAGACTCAGCAGGAGCATCCCTCAGGTTATACGTGGTTACAAGGAGATGGATGTTAGTGTGACTACCCTGCTGCAATGTCAAATCAAAACTCAGAGTAGAATCTGTTTTAGGTCCCATCTCTTCGTCCACGTGAACCATCCGCATGTGAGCCGCCATCTTTTCCACGTCATTGAAGGTTGACCGGCAATACGGACATGACAGACCATGAATTAGCATATGGTTGAGCAGAGTGTCTGTGGGCAAATAGCGATTACAGTAAAGGCATTTGCTAGTGAAATTGTGTATTTTCATAATGTAGTTGGCTACTGCTGGGACTTTCTCAGCTTTATGTTCTTTTTCGAAGTGCACGCTATATACATTTTCAGGAAACAGCTCATTACAGATGGTACATATTTTCCACTTCTGAGTTGAGGAAGTATTGGGTGGTGGAGGGCCAGTGGCAGCGGCAGTTGGCTTGGAGCTGGACTGACCTAATACTCTGGATGCCTGTGACTGAGAGAGGGATGGAGACTTTAGCTGGCCTGAAGAGAGAGATGGGGCATTCGGAGACTGCAGTGAGTATCTTGCTGGCGCCTGGGTCCTCTGCTCTGACCCAAGACCGTAAGATCTTCCATTTCCACTTGGAAGTAACTGCTTCACAGACTGAGACTGTTGAGGGATGGAAACCGGTGCGTTGCCACCTAGCCCCAGTCTCATTGACTGACCAACGCCATAGCCCTGGCCTACAGATTTGACTCCATAGTTGTTCTGCTGCAGGTGAACATTGGACATCATGTTGACACCTGTGGAATTTAAGTTAGGCTTTGGTATTGAGAGTCGATTCACCATCTGCTGTGATGGCAAAGACCGTACGTTTCCAGAAGCGAGGGAACCAATTCTTGACTGGAGTCCCATGCCCTTCTTCTCTTGAGGTTTGGGAGCAATTAGCATCAGGGGTTTGGATCGGGGAACCACCACATTTGTGTGACCAATCATGGCAGTGACCTGATAGCCTATGCGTTCATGGTCTTCAATGACATGTTGTACCAAAGCTTCGTAAGACTTTGGCATAAAAAGGCATCGCTTGCAGTGAATACTACTTTCCTCCCGGGCATTTGTGCCTAAGGGGACTGCACCATTGAGTGATTTTTCTCCTGCCTTTGCTATGTAAGGTGCTGCCACATGCTGAAAATGTTCCCTGTAAATGTGCTTCCTAACTATTTCATAAAGAGGATCTCGGTAAGTGCACTTCTTACAGTAATAAACGGCTTGCTCTACACTGTCAGCCTGCTTAGGTTTAAGGCCGTCACTTTTGCTTTTATCTTTGAAAGTGCTGAGGCTGCTACTTGGTGCGCTGGCGTTTGGAGCATGAAATATTTTAATGTGTGTTTCCAAAGTCTTTTTGTCTGCATTGAACGTACAGTAGGGGCAATTAAGGAGAATCCTATTTTCAAAGTCTTCACTATGGACATTCCGGAAATGACTTTTGTAGGCAGAGAAAAATTTTGAAGAAAATGGGCAAGCACTGCAGCAAAAAGGTTTTGTCCGATAGTCCTAAAGAAAAGACAAAAACTGGAATCAGAATGCCACTTCAGATAAGCATTAACAGGTTCTAGATTTTTTTCCCCAAGATAGTGTTGAAGAGACAATGCAATTTTTAGGACTGAAACTGTAATGCATTGATCTGAGTAAAACTTCCTTTTGCAAAATGCATAATTTATAAAACATTAGGTTGGTGCAAAGGTAATTGCGGTTTTGGACTGAATTTTAAATCATTATAACTAGGCTCAAACACATTTTTATAAATCAAAATAGGAACCATGACAATCAGCACATTTTTGCCAATGAGAAATAAGTTTGTTTATTCCTGCAGCGTGGTGAAAATCTGTGCTTCAGGAGTCAACAAACTCTTGGAAAGCATTTCTGCCTCCTGCTGGCTGTGGAAGCGTTTTCCCTGCAAAAAGCTGTCAAGATGCTTGAAGAAGTGGCAGTTGGCTGGCAAGAGTCCAGGTGGATATGGCGGCCGAGGCGGACCTTCCGGCGTGTGCAGCCTGTGAGCGCCGCTGTGCCACGTGTGCTGGGTGCTGCTGTGCCCAAGAACCAGGCCCTTTCTGCTGACCAGCGCCGGCTGCAGGCGGGCGAGGTTTTGATGCGTCTCATCGATTTGCTGAGCGTACTTCTTGTAATGGTTTCGTCAGGATTCAGAAAGCTACAGTGGATCAGACAGGCAGCAGACCACCAGACTGTGACCACGTTCTTTCTTTGGTGCCAGCACGGCTTTGGGAAGTGCTGTGGAGCTTCCTCTCAGTCCAACCACTGAGCTGGTTGTCACCGTTTGTCATATAAAATCCGCTTCTTATTGCGTCACAATCCGACAGAGAAATGGTTCCTTCTTGTTGTGCAGAATAAGAGAAGACACTTCAAAACGACTTTTTGATTTTCGGTTAGCTTATCATGAGACACCCACTTATCGCGTTTTTTCACTTTTCCAATTTGCTTCAAATCGTGAACAACTGTAGAATGGGCAATGTTCAGCTCTTTGGCAACTTCTCATGCAGTAAGAAGATCAGCTTCGATGATGGCTCTCACCCAGTCACTGTCAACTTCCGATGAGTGATCACTACGTTCCTCCAAGGCTCTCGTCTCTTTCGCAAAACTTCTTGAAGCACCAGTGCACGTACGCTCGTTAGCAGCTCCGGGGCCAAATGCACTGTGCTGCTAGTTGACTCCGCTGCTTTACAACCCATTTTGAACACGAATAAGAAAATCACTTGAATTTGCTTTTTGTCTAACATCCTTTCCATAGTCTAAAATAAATATAAACAGCAAGTAATAAGTCATTCACAAAAAAACATAAAGTGAGACACGTGTGTTAAAATGTATAACATAACTACATTTATTTAAGTGTATTCCAACAGCAAAGGTAAATTTCAAAATAGAAAAACCGCAATTACTTTTGTACCAACCTAATATAAACCCAAATGAAAACGCTGTTGAAAACTAATAAACACTTATTTTGGTGTTACAAATAAAAACTCCATTCAGAATTTTTCCTCAGTGTTTTTAGAAAAGAACAGTCACATTCAGTCACATCGGCTCACTGGTTTAGAGAAACCCAAAGACAAATGGCTTCAAGATAAACATTTTATAGTTAGGAAGGACAAAGAGGCGAATCACTACAATTACTCTGTAAGTACAGCTGGTAAGTTGCTGAAGGTTCCAGACTCACTATACACTAAAACTCAGGCCCCAAAGTATTCTAGTGCAATTAGGCCATACAACATAAAGACACACCTTTGATCCTTTCCATCATGGAAAAATTTTCATAGAAAAAAAAGGGCACATTTTCAAAAATTTCAAACATTTCCCCCCTCTGATCTAAGCAGAGTGTAGTATTCGGATTTCACTGAGATCAAAACCCCACGGATCTGAAACGTCAGCTTTCTTCTGCAAGCCATGCTGTTCCTTCTTCTCAAGCAAGAGCAGTTTCAAAAGAAGTAATGAAGTGACAGCTGCTCTGATTCAAATTAAGAAATTAAGTAAAAATTCCTACAGAATGTGGGGAATGCAGGATATTAAAAAGCCAATAAAACAAGCACTGCACAATTTACTAGTGTCAAAGAGCAACTTACAGAAACAGTTCATTAACATCTGTGCAGTTGGTCCTTTCATGATAGGGGAAACACAAGTTTGGTGAGAGGTGATCATTTTTTCCTTGTAAAAAATCTACCTTGTTTCAGACACTGGTTACAACCAAAATGAAGTACTGTGCTTTTCCTTCTCTGGTATTGGTAAAACTGAATTAACTAAGTGATGTGTCCTACTGGAAGGCTTTCCTATTTTAAGGCTGCTGGTTAATACCCTTTCCTGGGTTATTAATAAGAAAAGAACCAGATGACTTCACATTTCTGAGGTGGAGTTTAAAAGTACTAACTCCCTGCCAAGTATGTTCCAACGGATGAACAGATAAATAATCCAGAATTACAATCACCACTGAAATAAATAATGGTACAGTTTGAATTGATAATCACTTCTCCCTGTGGGAAAGACGTATCACCCATGGCCCTCTATTTTTTGTTGTAACATCACCTATTGTTATTTGTTGGCACCGCTGGTGCCTTTGATCACCTAATACTGTTTTTAATTCCAATCAGTAACAGTTAAGCTGCCCACCACTACCACCCTACAGAGCCACCTGTCCCACAGCCCGAGTGCTGGCTCAGACTACCCCACAGAGGCTGGGTGACGACACAGACGAGCAAGAAAACCTAAATTGAATAAAGAGTCCTGACCTCCCCTTTATAGAAAAAACAAGAACTGCAACACAGAAAAATGATGGATACCCTAGATAAACTGAACACTGGACGGAACATTTTAGAATCAGAAGAACCAGAATACTTTTGGCAGGGTGAGAGGAGGAGAGGGGAATTCTGGTATACATTGGGCATCACAACTTTTAAGTAACAAACTTTGCTATTCTTCTTACATATAGTTTCAGGACAATGAAAAAAACTAGACCAAAGTTCTTCCTATTTTTCTCTATCTCTTAGGAAAATATGAAATAATAAATTTTTAACACTTTCCACATTAGGTTGTCTACAAATAATGTAACACTATGAAAGGCCCAGAACTGAAAAGGGGAAACGCTGCTTTGGGGCAAGCCTCCTGCGCCACTCACCTGGTTTTTCGTAAGCGAGGGGTCCCACAGTCCTACATCCTCCCATGTAGTGTTTTTCAAATAAAAGTCATTAGGTTCAAACTGTTTAAAGTCCTAGAAAACAGTGAAAGAAGTTTCAAAAACATGGTATTAATTCTAGCCCAACTTGACATATAAATCCTATCTCTTACTAGGGCTGGGGAGATGAACAGGAAAGTCAACCCCACCCAGAATGAGACGAGGAGTCGTAAGGTTCTGAGGAAAAACAAAAGGGCACGTGGATGTTACAGTGAACATGGTGCACCAACTGAACATTCCCCTCAGGGTCACCAGGTTTCCAAAGAAACCACTGGAAGCTCTAATTAAGTAAAAAATTAAGCCATGTATTGATACCAAAGCACCCCTCTTAAGAGTTGTAACTCATCAGCCGTAGTATTAGACCAGAGTGTAAGACAGCAACATTCACTCAGTCTTAGCACTACAAATGTGGTATTCTGGTTCCGTGCAAGAAAAATGTTCTATGGAGATGGGGGTGGGGTGGGATTGGACTAGAAGGAAAACTCAGGATTTCTGAACCCCCAAAGGAGGACAGCTACTCAAAGAAAGCATGTGATATTATGTTAAATTACTCTTGTGTAAAAATTTGACCCCCCCAAGCTTGAGATAGGAATATTAAGTTTTATGGTAAAATTCCTCTTGTTCCCAAAAGGTTCACAGTTCAGTGTGGAATATCAAGTATACATAAATATATTCCAGAGTATGTAGTGGGTGTAATAGGGATGAACAAACCAAATGTAGGATAGGAAAAGTAACCTTTA
Source organism: Bubalus bubalis (assembly GCF_019923935.1). Taxonomy (NCBI): domain Eukaryota; kingdom Metazoa; phylum Chordata; class Mammalia; order Artiodactyla; family Bovidae; genus Bubalus; species Bubalus bubalis. The sequence goes on along the minus strand of NC_059170.1, from coordinate 4,648,507 downwards.
ATATTTGCACTATTTATTCTTGTGAAGATTACCCCACTGCATGGGAAGTAAATGGACTATTTCATCAGGTAGATCTACCTGTACTTGAAGTATTGGAGAGGGTGTGGAGTGAACTTCCACACTGGGGATGACATAGCTAGAGAAATCCAATTCTGAGAAGCTTTAGTCTTCATGATATGCCCCTAGAGTAGGTAAGGGAACCAGGAAAAGAAAACCTGTTGCATGAAGGAAATTGCTTTTTCACTTTCAATTTCTTCCAAACATTTACCAAGTGCCTGTTGCGCGCCCAGCACTGTGCTAGGTGCTGAGGAGACACAGATGGGCAAGGTAGTTACAGTCCCTGGCCAGCTGGAACATAAAAGGCTAGTGGGAAAAACAGCTTTAAATATTTCTTTCCAATCAGAGGTTTCTGATCCACTAACCACAAGATCAGAGTAATGAGATCTAGAAGAGGAGAGCGCTGCACTGGTTATCCCACAGGGCTGGTAGAAAGCTCACAGAATAAAAGGCGAGAAAAACAGTTTGTAAAGTCCAAACTGTTACCGAGGGAAAGACAATAGTCTATGATGGGTCAAAAGGGCCAACAAACGCTCAAATCCCAAGGAAAGAGACAACAAGCACCCCAACTACTGCGCCTCAACAATCAGAAGGCCAACCAAAACATTCAGGCACATCAGAATGAGAACAGGCTCTGGAGTCTCACAGACAGACCTGCCACATGCTCAGCTGTGAGGTGGACCTAGTCCTTCACTGGTTCTTCACATGCGTATTTGAGAGAAGAATTCCTATATCCCCCTAGGGGCTGTTTTAAAGGATTTGAATTTAGAGACCATTTTAAAGCACCTAGTAGAAAACGTCCGACATGGCACGTTCTCAGTGGTAACTGCTTTTGCTTCAGGACGCAAAGATGAAAAAGCCCACTTTAGGGACAAGGGAACAAGTTAGGCTAATTGAGAAAGTTCTAGCAAAGCTAATGCTGCAGTTAAACTTCAGAATCACACCTAAAAATGAACGATCCTGGCCACCGACACAAAGTAAGGGAGCAGAAGCTGAGTCGTGTGAAAATTAGAAAACGGCATGCTACTTACTTCTATGTGTTCTTTACAGTATTCCAACCCAATGTCACTAAGTATTTTTTTCACAGTTTTCCGGGCTTTTCTTAAACTGCCAAGATTGTTGACAGGAAGTTGGAACATAGTTTCTATTGGAAAAAAAAATTTAAGTCAAGTCAAAACACGAGCAACTTGCAATATTTACTAATTCCACTGATGGTAGGATCACAAACCCTGGCCCAGTATGACAAAAAAAGGTGAGTAGATATCCTTATCCAGTATGTTCTGAACCCTTAAAGGAAGCACAGCCTGACCTTCTCTACCTCTAACAGGACACTTTATGCTGCAGATGACATGAATCCAGTGCGGCAGAGTTCTGATCAAACCTTTAAAAAACTAGTTTGGGATGAAATATTTAAAGTTGAGAATTAGGATTATATCCCAACCGATTACTTTAAAATCAAATGTGAATGTTTTTCTCCTTGTGATGTTGAACCTCTGAAAACAGAAAAATGTTCACTATTTCAGTGTCATTACCACATAATCTTGAGCGCCAGAGAAAGTAAGTTTGTGTTGCCTGGGAACTATCCTGCAGACTGTGATGGGACTGGGAGTCTCTGCACACTACCCAAACGAGACACAGATGGCCGTGTATCCCGCCCCACAGTCAGCACCACTCCTGGACAAAGGCGCTCTCGTGCCGCGGAGTCAGTGCGGAGTCGGGGAAAGCCAGCACTAGGCGTCAGAGCAAACGGTTAACCGACAGAATCAGGGAAGCCTTTTGAGAAAGGAAAAGCTTCTGTGTATATGAGGGAACTGAAAAATTATTTAAATGACCCAATACATAAAAGCAGAAATTTAGATCCACTTTTCCAAGTTCCTTAAAAACAATGGTTAAGAAAATAAAACAAAACTTGGGCAACTGATAATTTGTATGGCTTGCAAAGTGACCATGAATGTTCCCTACACAGCAGGGTAAAAATTTATCATTGACTTAATAATTTAAATTAAATTTATAGGCTATAAAGTAACTCTAAAGACCAAAACCAGGCAGAAACAAAAGCCGATACATCAGGATTTAAAATTCAGTACATGCAAATCTGGCTTTCTAATTAATAAAGGCTGTCACTCTGTTATACCACTACCATTTGTAAACCATGATCATAAAGTCAACTAATTCAACTGTGGTAAGATAAGTTACTGCACTTACTATTCTAGAAATCAATATTAACTATGAAAAATGAGGGGGAAAATGAATCTTACCAAAACCCCCAGCAACTTCCAGAAATCCTAAATCTGGATACATTACCAGAACTTGGTATACCTGAGGCCAAAAGCAGCATGCAGCTCACTGAGACAAACGTCCTCACGATGGAACCCTAGTTAGTCATAAAGCACGGTTTTGGCGTCCTCTGCACACTCTGCCATCTCATTCTGCCCAGTATTTTAGCCAACAGACCGGGAAGTCAGTTCTGGTGCAAACTGATTTGCATTAAAGGCCAAATTCACTATCCCTTATGGAAATTTTATCGCTAAATTGTTTTGAACTATCTTTTTGATTCAAAAAATCTGTTGCTTAATAAACTGATTAAAAAGAAAAAAAAATAGGTTCCCACAAACGAGGTCGTTTAGAGAGAACCACCTGACAGAAGCGTTTCAGAAATAAAGGAGGTGCTCTAGGCGAGTTCTGAGGAGACCAAGCATCACAATGAATTCTGAGAAGAGACATCTTGTTTCTCCATTCATTTCATAAACTCTCCATGGGCCCAAATCCAATTCTTTTGGAACTTCCATGTTAATCCCATTCCACTTCAGAGCAGAGATGTGACCCAAAGACAGCCCTTTCTGGTTTTCCCTGCCTCCTGGAAAAGCAGCTCAACATCTTAGTAAAACAAATACAGAAAGATTGGAAATGTCACCACATACAGAAAACATCCTGGGGAGTCAAACTGCAGCTCAGGATGAAAGAAAACCCCATTTCCTACGGAGAACACCAGTGTTCTAAGTGCCCGCCCCACAACAGCTAACAAAGTTGGTGTAAGATTTCCAAGTGAGGCACACCTCATTGCTCCATGGTACCCAATGTTATCTACCTAGAGCTGTGAAAAAGTTAGAATATGCTCATAAGGGAGCTTAGCTACAAAATCTTACATATAAAAGATGATTATTTCAGCCATAAAGTAAATTTCTTCAGTTTACTTGAGTTGAATGAAACAGTCTTATAAATAATGACACTGCTTACTGGAAAATGCTGTACAGAAAATGCTTATTCTACAATTAGCTAGGAGGAATCCAAGTTCAAGTTTACACTGAAAGATGAAAAATCTCCTCGGTTAAGATGGTAACTGTCTTCATAAGCAGATTTCTGACATTTCTGATCATCTTGGGAATTCTATCATCTGCCCCTTTTCCTGGATGAAGGTACCCTTCACGGAGACCATCTCCAAAATTTTGTCCATCTGGAGCTAGAATAACACATTCATATGTGTTAGCACCCTCAAAAACAATTAAAACTTCCTCTAGCTTTTCACTTACTGAATAAAACACTTCTCAGATATAAAGCAGGTACATGGTATAGAAATACAATGAGTAAGGAAGGCTCCCTCCTACTCCTATCTTCCATTTCCTGTGTGTATTTCTTCAGTTTTTCTATGCCGACAACAAGCCAAAGATTCCTTGAAAGAAAGTCTCCAACAACCACTATCAGCTAATGTTAGAATTATTATGGGTGATTAGAGAAAGAACTCAAGGGCCCTATGTTTTTATTTTTTTCCCAGCTCAATGCTTGCTGTTAAGAAACAACTTCAAATCAACAGCTTCCTTTGGGGTTCATTGATGTTATCTATTTGATTCTTGTTTAAAAACATTTAAAAGACACTGGCCTCTGCTTCACCCCTTAAAAGCCTTTTGAATCAGAAACTGAATCAAAGGGCCCACAGCTTCCTATTTATTCTGTTCTTAACTGGGAAGGGAGAAGGACAGAGTAAATAGGCAGTGGACTGCCTGAGGTTAAGGGGAACTCCTCACTTCTGAATAGAGCTGAAAATATTCACCATCATTGCTCTTAGGGAGGAAGGTGTCTTACGATAACATCCAACTGTCTAGAGGTGGGCACTGAAAGGAGTACAGAGGGATGGGCGTGCTCTCCAGATTTGCCCCCAAGTGGCTAACCATTCTCATGAGCCTCCTTGGCTATCAGAATGGACACTTTCAGCAGGTCAGCACCACTATCCGAATACTAAGGAAAGCTTCCTTTAGCCAAACCATACACTTCTGGGCTCACAGCATAAAAAAGGGGAAAATATCCAATTTAACAGAATGAAACCACTGTTCATCTGTTCATCAATCATTTGGAGCACTTTATCCATTAATGTGCTAAATATAGAGAACTGAACAGGATACAGTTCTTCCCCTTCAACAGCCCATCTTGCTTCTGGGGTATACAGTAGGCACTGGGTCACTGGAGTAAAGGAGACACTCGTTCCCCTCCCTGTCCAGCTTCCTCTTGGAACCGTCAGAGCATAGAGTATATGATTCTGGTTAACCAATTAGTGTTCTCTCTCTGAAGACTCTGATTAAGTACAGACTTTGACATGTGCCCCAAACAGGGCTAACAGTGAGCATGAGAAAAGCACAGAACAGAAAACTCTCCTGCTGCTAGATTCTCAATCCAGCTGTGCCCGAAAGACAGTCCTCTTGATTTCACCATTCCTCCCCCAAACTTTTCATAAACAAGTACAAGCACATGATCACTTTTGCTTAAGTTTTAGTTCATGGTGCTTGCAACCAAAAGTTTTGGTAGTGGGAAACAGAAGAGGAAGTGAGTAAGTAAGAGGGAAGATTGGGAATTCTATGCAAAATAATTACATTCATGAATTGGGAGTAGTAGGAAGAATAGGGATTTGTCAGGAAGATACAATTATTCTGAAAGAGGCATCGGCCCCTGGTTTCATTAAGTAAAAACAAAAACACTTTATGGGAAGAGTAAAACACCTGGTAAATTCTAAAGATTTTGGGAAAAGCTCAAACTCATTAATAATGGAGTTAACATTACTAAGTCTTTTATTAACTGAAGTGAATTTTGGTTAAGCATATGCCATCTGATGAACTACACTTAAATCTTCAATTTTTGAGAATGATTTAAATTCACTATTGAATATTTCAGCCATATTCCTTCTTATCAATCTCTGCAAAATATACCCACACCTACTTAGGGCCAAAACACTAAAGTTTTACTAATAATCCCGGCCATATTCCCTCTCAGAAAGTAATTCCTTCCTCAGAAAGCAAGAGTCAGATGATTGAAATGAAAATATGTGATCTGAGGCCGTAGGGTACAGATGATTTAAAACCATATGAATTATAACTATACATAAGACTGTTCAGATGCATGAACCTCTTATCTCAAAAGCAAAAATACTCCCTCACACCAACTACAAAGAGGTAAATAAAAGCAGAAAGAGCCTGCCTCACGACAAAGTATCTACAGGTCAAATCTTGACAGAAGGATCATGACACATCAATGACTGTGAACTTTATTTAGGCAAAGAGGTCATTAAATGACAAACACAATAACCATCGTTTCAGAAACGAGCTCTGCCAGGAGGCTTAAACCTTGTCCGGGGCTGCACTCAGGCTCATCTGGGCCAAGAACACGGAGAGGAGCCCAACAGACGACAGTGCTGGTTCAGGAGGCTGAAGGCAAGACGTGTAGGACCAACAGACAGCAGGGCTTGTCTGTACACCGCAGTCCCTCAGCAAAGACACCGTATCAAGGACAGCATCATTTTGTCCCTGTTTTTAGAAGAAAAGCATTTATAATCGCACCATCAAAGTAAAAACAAAACAAAAAGAACCCCCATGAAACCCAATTTAAACCTTTGTCTGCTGCTGCTGCTAAGTCGCTTCAGTCGTGTCTGACTCTGTGCAACCCCATAGACGGCAGCCCACCAGGCTCCCTCGTCCCTGGGATTCTCCAGGCAAGAACACTGGAGCGGGTTGCCATTTCCTTCTCCAATGCATGAAAGTGAAAAGTGAAAGTGAAGTCGCTCAGTCGTGTCCAACTCTTAGCGACCTCATGGACTGCAGCCCACCAGGCTCGTCCTTCCATGGGATCTTCCAGGCAAGAGTACTGTAGTGGGGTGCCATTGCCTTCTCCGAAACCTTTGACTAGCCATACATACTTGAGTCAGGAAAGAAAAAAAAAAACAACCTCCAAATCAAACTTCTACAGATTATATTTTAAATAACTGCAAGTATGGATCTAGTACAGCATTTTCCAGTATACAAATTCTTCATATTTTTATGTGCATTCTTACATGTTTCAAGTTGCTAATAAAAATATATGGTGCTAATTTAACAGGCCAGAAAATACAGAAGGAAGTACAGTAGTGTGTCCTGGTCTCTAGCACCTGCAGGCGTAACTCTGATACTTTATGTGGGAAGTGAAATCTGAACATACACTAGAATGACAAGTACTGTATCAGTTATACTAGTGAATGCAAATCTACATTTTTCATGGAAAAAAACATTTCTAACACTGTATTGAGAGGCAGACCACACCAAGTTTTTGGTAAAACCTGAACTTAAGTTGCTTAGTCTAAACCAGTGGTTTCCACTGCCCCCACCTGACCTTAAAGAGGTGAAATCCTTGTTTTTAAAGAAATCTTACTTGGGGACTTCCCTGGTGGTCCAGTGGCTAAGACTCCTCACTCCCAACGCGGAGAGCCTGGGTTCGATTCCTGGTCAGGGAACTAGATCCCACATGCCACAACTAAGATCAAAGATTCTGTGTGCTGCAACCAAGATCCAGGGCACCAAATAAATAATAAATTAAAAACAAAAAAAAGAAATCTTACTTGAAATATGAAAAGGATAAAAAGTGGAGAGAGGGGCTCAGGTTGATAGAGGAAGAAGGAAAAGTTCTCCAAGTCTGTCATTGAAATAGCAACTTGTCTAAACTAAGCTCAATATGCAAATTTATGCCAAGGTCACCCTAAGCATTAAATCTTATGGCTAGAGCAGAATTCCAGTGGTTTACTGAAAATCTCCCCTGAATAAAATTACAGTCTTATCAGAATACAGTTATAGGAAGCCCACAGTAAGCTTAAGAATTAGGACAGTTTATACTCCTCTGTTTTTTTAAACATTTCTACATTAAAGTTGTTAAAAACAAAAACAACAAAAAAAAACACCTCTCTGGAAACATCTTTTTGGTAAGGAGTGGGGGAGAATCAAAGGCCAGAAATGATGCCATTACTAGTGAAGAAAAAAAAAAAGGCAGCAATATATTCTAAGTTAATAAAAAAAAATCAGGAAGACATTCAAATACATACTACAATATATACTACATTCAAATATACTACAGTATAAACAATTTCAGTTCTGGTACCTCATCAACCCAAATTAATATGTAAGAAATTCAGATCCTAAATACTTAAAACAATATTCCACTTAATGTTGGTACAAGTATTTACATAACCCAAACTGGGGTTTTTAAGTCAGTATTTGAAATTTCTTTAAACCACTGATTTAACTAAATAATATTTAAAGTTATGCTATTTTCTAAGAGGCGTAGGCATTTGAAGAGTCACAGGAAGAGAATCAAAGCATCAGTTACTCCACTGCTACCCATGATGGCACTTAAAAATATGTGTGTGATGTCTTTGTGGAAACATTTTGGACCTGTTAAGTTAAAAACTACTCAGGCAGAAGGAAAACTTCATTTCCATATTTCTGTCACCCCTCAGCAACACATTTAATACTGTAAATATCACTCACTGAGTAAAAGTGTGGTCACTATAAAACACTTTCTTTTTATAACCAATTAAGTGTTTATCTTTCCTGACTATTCTGGGATCCCAAGTGGTGAACACAGACACCTTACATGCTTTTCAGGTTGTCACTAGTCCTACATTTAAATTAAGCCAGATGTAAAAAGGTTTATACATTTGTATTTTAAGGAAATGAACCTTGTAAAGCCTTTCTAGAACAACCCTCTGATGAGTGAACACATCGGGAGTGTAGAGCCTACATCCAGTCTGGAAGCAATCACTGCACTCAATCTTTTTCTAAAACACAGACCTGAACAGAAGCAGCTTATCTTTCAATTTCCTATAACTGTGGGCAAAAGACCTTCCAGATGCCACAGGCTCTTCACATAAAAGGCAGCTGGGTCTCCTCCTTTTCCTCTCTTCCTCAATCTCAAACACCACAAAACAAGTAACTGACTATCCAAGAATAGACTGCTACTCTGGATTAGTGGATAAAACTGTGCAGCATAAAAGAAAGTTCAGTCTCCTTTTCACCAGAAAATGTTCAGTAGTGCTGAGGAATTTGGAAAGCCCAGAGGGATCAGAAAAAGAAACTACTTCGCCAATGAAGATACACTTGCACCAAAGGTAAATTTAAATACTAAACATCAATTACGTTGCTTAGGATAATCATATTAGAACACTGTTAATAAAGACAAGACCCAAATAGGAAATGTAACTAATTTTTCTTCTGTTCTTAACTACTAACTGAATTTTTTCCACTATTCTTTCAGTTTGTTAATAAAAGAAACCCAATTAAAAAAACATTTTCAAGTTTTTAACCAAATCAGTTATTAAACCCATTATAACTAAGTTTTCATAACTATTTCTTTGGTAGGTAGACTGTATTTATGCAAGGCAAAAATGCCTGTATTCTCTAGATACAGCATCCTGTACAGAAATGTTTTATCACAGGGACACTTCTGTCCCCTCTCTATCAACAGTGTGTGACTCTCCCACACACAGCTCTGCTCTAAGACACTGTCTGCCTGACTGCTTAGTGAGAGCGAAGCACAAACCCCACCAGGCAGCTTGTCCCGCGCGGGACAGTTGTGTTCACGAGTTTACTCGACACGCTCTGAAAGCAGCCCACGACTCTCGGTTCAGCTGCGTAAGTCTAAACACTGAGCTGCCCAACAGCCTTTCCAGGTGTTCAGACCCTCCCTGCTCCCCTCCCAGGAGCCCCCTTTCCAAGCTCCCACGCTCAGTGCTTCTCACAGCCCCTTCCCTCCTCACCTCAGCCAGTCTCCAGCAAATGGGCTCCAGCTGGCCAATCTCTGGTGCCCTGTTAAAACATGGTTACTTCAGGCGTGACATGATCAGGCCAAGCGGGACAACGCTTCTGTAGTTCTCAATATGATTTTTAAACTAATGCTCCTAAAAGGTGCATCTGTATTGGCTGCACCCACTTCACACACATGACTACAAACAGCCTTTTTCATTTTGGCATCATGTGCCATAGTTTTCAGCATTAGCTGGTTTAGCTGATGAGAAAAAGATACTCTATTCTGAATACATGTCTGGTTACAAAAGAAATAACTATCAACAATCTTTAGGCATCTTCTCATTGAAGGGGCATGGACATACAGGCCTTAAGAAGGACAAAAGATTAAGATTCATATTTCAAATCATAGTATCAACTAAAATCAATTATGAAAATGCAGCACTCTGAATCACTGAGAAGAATCTAGGGTTTTACTTAATCTAAACTCTTCTTGTTTTACAGAGAAGCAACTGAGAAGCACCCGGCTTAAGGGCAACGAGCGTGTCACTCACAGAGCTGGGTCTCAAGGTCATCTCCAGACCTAGGATGCAGTGTTCTTCCTATTATCCATGCAGAGGAAGCTCTGATCACTGACATTAATTAAAAGTAAACAATGCATATGATATACACACATCTGAAAGTGTCAAGACTTTAATATCCAAGGATGAAATAACCATAAATAATTCAGTCAAACCAGCTCAAACAGAGATACAAGATTAAGAATGCATACATACATCTCAGATCAGATGGTCCCATTACCTTCAAAGAAGTGAGACATGAACTAAGCTCTGACTGAGACCACTTGCCCTACAGCGCTTTAAACATCACTATGGATGCCGACAGTTACTAGATGGTCACATTTGAGAAACAGCTTTCTATCCAAGTTGTAATGGCAGCATCTTGCAAATGAGAACCACAATCTTAGAATCCTTAAATAAAACAATAGCTTTTAAAAAGCCAGATGTATATTCTAGGTCTCCCTTATGATGATGAACCAGTTAACCATTATCATGCTCACAGTGTTCTGAGAACTGCCTAGAAAAAGCAGAGGCTTTAGCCATCTTTTTTCTTCCTCTAAGGGCAAGGGCAGGCAGGGGACTAGTCTGCTCTCAACTGCCTCTAAAGCTCAGGTTCCTTTCCCCTGCCAAATCCTGTTCATTACTGTTACAAAGGCAACTGAGAAATGAAAACACACATCCAGGCAAAAGCTTGCACACGCATGTTCTCCACATTATTCATAATATCCAAGAAGGAAAATCAACCCAAATTTCCATCAACTGATAAATGGTTAAGTAAAATGCGGTAATATCGATACAATGGGGGGATATGATTTAGCCATAAAAAGGAGTGAAATGCTGATATATGCTTAACACAATGAACCCTGAAAATACCATGCCAAATGAAAAGTCACAAAAGGCCACTTATTGTATGATTCCATTTACATGAAGTATCTAGAAAAGACAAATCTCAGAGACAGGAGATTAAAGTTGCCTAAGGTTGGAGGAGTTGTGAGGGCAGGGAGGGAACAGAAGGTGCCTGCTAATGGGTACTAACTAGGTTCTTGGTGGGGTGAAGAAAATATTTAAAAATTAATTGTGGTGATAGCTGCACAACTCTGAATACACTAGAAAACACTGAACCATATACTTTAAACGGGTCAACTGTAGGAAATACAAAAAGTATTTTAAGCTGTTAACAGGCCTAAGATTACAAAATGTAGATAAGGTGACGAACACAAACAATTTTTACCCAAAGACAAGACAACAGTAAATACTGGGGTATACTTATCCTTCCAGATTTTATGCACGTATAATTTTTCTTAAAAAACAACAACAACAACAAACCACACACACAAAAAAGGGAATCAATGTGTTTTATTCAGCATTTACTCACACAGCAAGAAAACCCATATTGCTTGAAAATTTTCTAAATTAATTTTTAAGAATTATGCATTCCAATATAGCAGATACTAGCCACACATGGCTCCTATGCCCTTAAAATGAGGCTAGTCTGAACTGAGCTGAGATGCTTTAAACTTCCGCCACGCTACCATCACCACTATCCATCTCCACAACTCCTTCACCTTGCAGAACCGAAACTCCATCTGCATCAAACAGCAACGCTCCATCTCTCCCCTCCCATATGCACCTGGCAACCACCACGCTGGTGGCCTCTATGGTTCTGACCACTCGAAGTACTTCACAGAAGTGGAATCATAAATACCTGTCCTTTTGTGGCTACTTATTCTACTCAGCATAAATGCCTGTAAGGTTTACCCAGCTGTAGCATCACGTCAGATTTTCTTTCCCTTTCGGGCTGGATAACATTCCATGCTATGTATGCATCACATTTATCCATTCACCTGCTGGTGGACACTTGCTCTTTCAGCTACTGTGAATAACACTGCTGGGAACATGGGTGTACAAGCAGCTCTCACAGACAAACGTGTGTGTTGCTACATCACGTGGTAACCCTGTGGCTCTGCCATTTACACTCCCAAGTGTACAGGTTCTAATTTCTTCACCTCCTCACCAACACTTGTTTTTCTCTTTTTGACAGTAAGCATCTTAATGGGTGTGAGGTTATTACTTTCATCATAATTTAAATTTGCTTTTCCCTAAAGATTAGCGATGTTGAGCAGCTTTCCATGCACTTTTTGGCAATTAATATATCTTCTTTACCCATCTAGATTTGCTTTTAAGCATAACATATATTTGAGATTCCCAATGCTTAGTATGAAAAAAACGCAAAGTATCTCATAAATAACCTTCCGAAAATAGACTGCATGTTGAAATGACAATGCTTTGGATATGCTGGATTGAAAATTATTCATTTCACTTTTTATTTTTTAAAAAGTAGCTACTGGAAACATGCAAAAACCTCAAAGATATTTTGCTAAGCAAAATAAACCTGTCACAAAAGACAAATATTACATGATTCCACTCACTTGAGACACCAAGAGTAGTGAAATTCAGAGATAGAAAGTAGAAGGTGGCTGCCAAGGACTGGCAGGGAGGGGAGAGTGAGGATTTACTGTTTAACAGGGACAGAGTTTGCACTTTGCAAGATGTAAAAGTTCTGGAGATGGATGGTGGTAATTGCTGCACAATAATCTGAGTGTACTTAACGGCACAGAACTGTACACTTACAAGTGGCTGGTTAACGTGATGCATCAATTTTATGTCCTGTATATTTTACCACAATTCAAGTTAAAAAAAAAAAGTGACTATCAGAAAATACAAGATAAACAGTAGTGAATACAGAAGCAGATAAGGCTGTTATTAAGTATCTGTTAAGACTGTTTAAAGCTTCCTTTGAACAGGATAGATCCTTTAGAGCAAGTCCTGGATGTAATAAAAGAACTCTGAAGGCCTTTACAAATTTCTAGACTATTTTGGACTATATTAAATGAGCGCTTCTCTGGTAATACATGAATGGCCTCCAAACTGTTAAGTACTTAAAAAGAAAAACCTTAGTAGAGAGTTCCCTTTCCTGGCAAAACTGCTTCACTCCAAGAGGCCAGGAACAGAGGACTGTATCACTTTTGTCCAAGATTGTAAAATTCACTCTGTCTTAACTAACAGTTTAACCCAGTTAGGGTTACTTTAATGAGAAGTTCAATTATATTTTTAATTTCAAGAGGCCAGAAACAGAGGACTATATCACTTTTGTCCAAGATTGTAAAATTCACTCTGCCTTAACTAACAGTTTAACCTAGTTAGGGTTACTTTAATGAGAAGTTCAATTATATTTTTATTTTGCAAATAACTGAAATGATTCTACAGCAGGTAGCAGTAGTACAGAAATTTTCACATAATTTTCATGTATTAAACTTTCAAATCACCTTAAGTTTCTTTCAAACAGTTACAGGATAGAACTGGACAAAAGGAGAGGCCCTAGGAAAAACAAAACAGGAAGCCTTTCCAAAGGTAACAGAATGCTGAAAAATTTAACAGCTTAAACAAGTATTGTTTTCTTTAGTGTTGGTGTGGTTCATTAGTACTGAACCAGAATCTAACGGGAAATAAACCACCTAGTTCACCACATTGTCAGTCACCAAAACTATAATCACATTGTGACTCACAAAGTTTCAACATGCTCGTCAGTGGCTGGCACATGGCATGTACTCAGTAAGCATAGAATGAACCAACAGTCCCTGTCTACAAAGGGCTTACAGAGGTGACTTCCTATATGCACACACACACACAAACATACGTATATGGAAAAAAGAAATGTGTTCAGATGCGTCACAGATTAAACGTTCTGAGGCTAAGAGGGACAGGGGTGGTCAGGAGAGGGTGGAAGAAACTCCTGCACTGTGGCCACCATGTTCAGAGAAAAACCTGCATTTACTGCATGGCTGCTCCCCGAGCTTCTGAGATCTGAGGGAGTGCACACGCTGCAGAGCTGCCTGCTCGATCTGGACAGTCTGCAAAACAGCCAAAGCCTTAGGTGTAAGATAACAATATACAGAAGTGATGGCAGAAGGGCAGAGGTAAAAAGTTGAAGCGTAAAACTATAGCCGACCTCAAAATTTGTTTTCCAGCAAAACTATATTGGTTTTATGGACAAAAATTCAGTTTCCTATCAGCCACGTGTAAAAAATCTCTCCCCTTCATACCTTTAAACTCCTGTAATATAATAAGTAGGGCGACATAGTACAGTAAAATTTTGCCCTGCCAGAAAAGATGGTACAACGTAGTGAAAAATACAGCTCTAGAGCTCGACAGATCTAGAGATCTGTTTAAATCCTTGCTCTGCGGCTTACTAGGTTTGTGACTCTAAAAATGTTACTTAACCTCTGGAGGTCTGTTTCCTAGGCCATAACCAGTATAACACCATTTCACTGTTCAAATGTCACAAGAATCAAGATGAAGCCAATTAATGCTTAGAGCAGTTATTACCTTAAACTAGATCAGAAGCTACAACAATAACTGCAAATTATGAGTTCATACCAGGATATAGTCTTTTAAAAAGCACAGACTATTGTTAATACTGAGAATCAGATGTGGTTGCCATGCATGTTCCTGAATGCGTTATAATGTGCATTTATACTTCCACAGAAGAGTGTTTCTGGACATCACTGTGAGCCATTTATGCTAGAGTCAGCCTATTAACCTCGCAAGTTCTGTGGCGCTTATAATAGGTATGCAACAGAGTATCCACAAGTACCCAAAAGAAACCCAGGTGACTTAGAAACACAAAGGTGTGATCTAGAATTTGCTTATAAAATACATGTGTACTTAGAATATAAAATTCGGGCTACTCCTGTTAAAAGGCTTTCAGGCAAAAAGACTAGTGCCTACAACCAGAAACTGTCACTTTTGAGTATTCAGATTTCAGACAAGAACCCTAGAGAAAATGACTGAGAACATGTCTTACATCCCAATCTAGCTTCAGGGAGGGTGTGAGATGGGAAGCATTTCCACGCTTCCTCCACTTTAACAGGAGCCCCAGCAAGGCAGGGACACACCGTGGCGAGTGACCCCGGCACCACGCCGCCCGCACGCACTGCACAGCCTCGGAACGGCTTGCTGTCAGTGGACAGCCAGGCTTCAGAGATGTGACAGAGGGAAATCAAATGAATTCACAGGCAGGCCTAAGAGGACATCCAGATGTGTCCATTTATAAATGTGCATTCAATAGCCTAAGATAGAAAGAAAGTTATTTTCAATTCCTTAGTAAGTTTTCCATGCTCTATCAAAACTAGTCAAAATAATTTCCCCATAGTAATGGGACATGTTTTTCTTACTATTCTTGAATAACAAAATACGTAATTTTCTTGAATTACCTTAAGCTATCTCCTACAGTCAAGGCTTAGCAAAAGCATTATTCTTACAGCAGGTTTTGCCACTTGATGACTCAATCCTTACACTTTCCACAAAAGCTTTATTTTTCTGATCTCAAATCAGGATTCTTAAGCACTCCCTGCATTTGAACACAGTGAGTCTCGCTTCGTCTTCTTCACCAGAGCAAGAATTCTTAATTGCTGACTTAAAATGTACAATATGTAAAATTTTAATAAATCCCACCACATTTCCACTAGATAGAGGTTTCTTTAGATACATTAGGTTTCAAGAGACCACTCATACAGGTCCTCAATTGTTGCCAGCTCCCACCAGAAAACGAAAGCCTTACAAATTTTCAAGGGAAGCTCAAGTTTCCATAAGCTCTTAAATGGGAGCATAGAGGGTTCAGAAAAAGACAGAAAAGGCAGAAGGGCAAAAGACAGCAATTATCTGTCTAAGCAAAAATTACTGCTCAGAGGAGAGAAGGAACAAGACTGTCCTAAAACAAAACACTGGGAAAAGCAATAGACTATAAACAAACTTTCTTTTCAGATCCTTATACAGGCAACTTCAAACCTGACACAGTTGCTACTTCTTCAACTGCCACTGGCACAACTCTCATCCATCAAGAAGCTAGTGTACAGCCAGATGCTTTAACTGCATGGCCTACCTGGGATCCTTGGGTGTTAGCTGACATCCAAACACACAACATCACTATGGAGTTATGAAGCACTCATCTGGGCCCTCATTAGCCCAACAGCTCACAGGGGCACTATAAAAGCCTGTGCTCCAAACACAGGCCTGGGAGCCGGGCTGGACACATTCCAAAGCTCACTTCACTGCTGCACACCGCAGTGCCTTGATTTCCCTACTTGTGAAACAAGGACCGTCCTCAGAGAATTGAGAATGGTTTATAAAGTGCCAAGAAAATGATACCAATATTAAAGGCTTTGACCAAATCGTATGTGAAATGACATACAAACAGCTCAAAGCTAAGAGACTCAATTACAATCTACACCCTTACTGGTGAAGCAATTAGGATGTGGAAGGATTTGCTCTTAATTCTAAGAGATGGTCCACGCAGGAGTCTCTTACAGATTCCGTGCGTGTTTTTAGCTACAACGCAGTCTTAAACTGTGGCATACGTTCAGGGCGGTCTTCCCCTGGTAATTCTATTCGAAGTCTTTGATGCTCTTCTCTTTAATTTTCAAGCCTTTATTTCTGGAACACTGCTAAAATTCTTGAGATAATCAGGATTTCTCTAGCTGCTGTCTTGGAACTAAGCTAGGGATCAATAAAACCAAGGAGGCCTGTGACTGCATCTGAAGGCAGAGGACAGGAACACGTACAAGGAGAGAAACTGTAACCAAGGACTGTAACAGTGAAAAGAATTCTGCATTTTACACTTATTAGAACACAAATGTGCACCCCCTCATCAAAACTCACTTTACATAGCTGGCTCACATTTTACCTGTGACTTCCTGTATACAAGCATATCCCTACACAATCAAGGTGAGAGAGAGATATGTATCTCCCAGTTTGAGAAGCCTGCTAATATGCAGAGAGCCTTCTCCTTCCAGTGAAGCAGAGGATGAATTCTCATTTCCACCAACCCCTCAACTGGCAGATTATCAAAGACAGGTTGTGATCAAAACAAAGGTATAAGGGGATACTGAGACCCTAGGAGACTGAGGGAACCCTATCCTCCATCCCCTCACTTTCCAATGAACTGAATCAGGCAAACAAACAAAAAAATACAGTCACGTGGAGCGGTGGCCACTCAGCAATCCAGGTGGAAGGTGCCAATGTGTAAACAAGAAACAGCCTCGACATTCAAAATATCAATTCACTTAATTAGTGTGGGGTTTGGCTCATACCAGGTTCAAACACCAAGTTTCCAAACTAACAACACAAAACGTGTAACCAACGGAGATGCACATCAGCAAAACCTGGCATTCACTCCAGACTTAACGCCGCAAGTTCTTATAGAACCATGTCAGTTTACATGATGCTAGCAACACATCAAGGTCTGTGAATTTAACTATAATACACAGTGAGTAACATTTCTCTTCATGTTCATGCCTCTTAGGCAAATAAATGAAAATTACACTCTCATGGAAAATATTTCACCTTCTGAAGATATAACACACTCTATGAGGTTTTTTAAAAGTGAAAGTCCTTTGGAAGTCTAGGTTGAACAAGTAGTTTATTACATAACAGTACTTGAGCACCTTGATGTAAGCTATGAATTAGTTTCTAATCTTATAAAACAAGAATTAAATTTTTGTATTTTCACATTAAAAAAAATGTTTAAGATTTAAACAGATTAAAAAAAAAAAAAAAAAAAAAAAACCACCCTGACATTTAATTGATTTTCTCCCTCCGTACACTTAAATATATCGTTTTTAAACATTACTTCTGATATTCGGACCTTTTATCTGTATTTTATTTGTATATATCATTTCAACACTAAAAAAGTATAATGTGTGTTTGTGTGTATATATATATCCACCCATCTATTAAGAAAATCAATCTGCCAAGGTCTACGACAACTTATGCAATTTGTTATTTACACATGGTTCTCAAAAGATAAAATACTACTTTCAGAATAAATTCTCAAGTTTCCTTTTTATTTTTCCCCTACCCAAGGAGGGATCCCTACTTGTTCCTTTATAACAGAACAGCCCTATCTTCCTTATTAAACTGTATTTTTCACAATTAAATGTGCAGTCAGAATGTGTACATTAACCACCAGATTGCTACTTAAATACTAAAAACTACTTTTAATATTTTCTAAAACTTACCAGTAGTTACACTTCAATACATAATGCACCTAATGTAATTATACTTCTAGCAATCAAATATAAGTAATAAACACATGTAGGAGTGTATGTCACTAATAAAATCAAAAGCCGTTTTTATTTGATAAAAGCCTATTGATTATTTGCAAACAAGTACACATTCATGGAAAGGTTTGTTCTGATCAGAGACTGTTTCAGGTTTTTAGAAGCTTAGCAACGCTTGAGACGGGGTCATCAAAATAATAATAATCTAGAACTTACTTGCCATTTAATCTATCCAACTTGGTGGCATTCTATTCTTAATATAAACAGTATTATAACTTTTCCTGCACTCCGGTTTAAGGGAAAAAAGACAAACTGAAGTAAAACAAATTCATTATAGGTATGTTTAAAACCAATGACTTTCAGAATAAGGAGGACCAAGGATCTTTAGAGATTCACAGTCCAACTTCCTCTATTTCCTACACAGAGACTATAAGAACCAAAAACCAAAGATTTAGTTAGTTCAAAGTAAAGCAGTCTCTAGTAAGGCAGTGTTAGGAAATTTTCAAAAAGGGCCAAAGACAAAGGAATATTTACCTACAGTTCAATTAAATAGAATACCCATTCCCCACCCTCTAGTTAATTGAGGCTTTTTAATAAACCCTCACAGTACCTAAATTTCAGCCCTTCAAGGCCAACTGTTTCACCTTTTTTTTTGAACGCCAAAATCAGGAAACCTTTGAAATTGCAGAATTTATGCTTTTTAAGAGCTCACAGCAAGTTTTCCTGTAGGGGGAAAATGGCTATTACCACTAAGGACATCAGTTAACATTGTATCTTATGCGTAATTTACTCAAACAGAAACACCTTCACAAACTTCGACTCCAACATAACCCTCAAAGAAGAAACTTTATTCAAATTAGTCATTTAACAAGTTGTACAACTCTATATCAAACACAAATTCAGGTCAAAATTTTATCTACTTAACAAATACTAAACAGTATTTAAAAATTACAAGTAATACACTTAGATTATATATCTGATTCTTCTAATTACTAAACAAATTATAAAAGCAATTATAGTTAAGTCTCTAATGGAATACCTGAAGCAAGCTGCCTCCTTTTCACTCACCAAAATGTTACTTGGTAGCAAATGTCCAATGCAAATTCTCCCTTAAGCATCAACTGGTTAACTATGTTTCAAAGACTACAACATTTATTTTCCCAAAGATTTACCTTGGTGAATCTTTATAAAATACTTGTATCAAGGTCTTAAAAGTACCCCGAGGGTCAATAAACACTGTCAATCTTTGGTAGCAAGTACATGTTCATGGAAAGGCCTGTTCTGATCAGAGAATCTTTACGGTTTCTAAAAGCTCAGCAACTCTTGAGATTGGGTCATCAAAATAACAGTAATTGAAAACTTAAGGTACTTTATACACAAGAGTGCAGAATGAAAATCATTAAAACAATATTAGCAACTTTAAAATTTTCTCTTAAACAAGCCACAAGTCATTTCTCTGTTCAGAACCCACGTCAGCAACCAGCTCTAACCAACCAGCTCTAACTGGTTCCTTGAGGAATGTGGCTAGGCTGAAATTTTCGAAGTGTTGGCTTTGGTGGTGACCAAAGAGGAAGAAATCTCTGGCTTCCCTGTTGCTGCAGTTCCCACCCTCCAAAATGAATATACCCACCGGTGTGAATTGACAATGTGGTCCAAAGAGCAAGGCAGGAACGGAGTCCAGATCCTCAAAATGGTAGGACAGGGCATAACCACTAGGCCACCTATCAGTTCAGTACAATAAGTACAACCCTGCGCATCATGGTGCAAAAGCTGGGGCCTAGGTTTCGCATTGTGCATCTCACACCTATGGAAATAACAAGAGGAGTAAAATCTACAGAAATCAACACACCCTAAGAAGGTGGGTGCTCACAGAAGACTGGTGTCAACACTTTTGCAAAGGCGGTTGGCTAATGGCTAATGGCGGTGGGATAATGAACGGCAATTTCAAGTCCAAAGTTGGAAAGAAGCAAAATTTTACAATCAACTCGGTTGAGTTTAACAGTGGAGAACTCAACATGGGCTTGACGTTTACCAACAAGGCTTTGCAAATCATGACACCCATCTACATGCTTATGAAAATTACTCCCCCACTAAAATCTAACATCCCTCAAGGATTTTGAACTCTCAAAGAGTTGAAAAGACGTGGGGCCATGAAGAAGGAATGAAATCAACAATACTCCCCCAAACCTGTTACTCTCAGGTTTTGAACTTTTCCCTTTACCATCTGACCTTGGAAAGATATGGTGACACATTCAAAGCTTGAGGAGGAAGAATTCCAGAGAAGGGGGAATCTGTGTACCAAGGATGTGCCAAGGTGATTCGTCAAGAACAAATGTGGATTATCTAAGGGTCAACACTTTGAAAAAGTCAAAAGAGAAAACTTCTAAAGTGCAGGGTGGATTCTTTAATAGAAATAAAATCACTGCTCTTGACTCACTTGATCCTTCACCATGTTGCTGTCAGCTCACCAACTAAGAGTGTCAGAGTGTCTTGCTGGGTCCATTTTCCCATGGTCTGTAGAAGGCGCTGTGAAGCTCATCCTGCTCTAGCTCTGGGGCCCTTCCCCCCTCTGCAGCCTTACCCAGTGCAGGGAATGCGCCCCCTACTGACTCCAACACTCATCGCCTTTAGCCGACTTGGCTGCGGTGCATTTTGGGTGGGGGCTGGTATTTTCTTCATGGCCATAAACCAGAAGCAACAATGCAGATTTATAAAGAAACTCTATCAAGCTACCCAGGAGATTTTTTTTTTCCCCCTTTCGTTTTGAAGGTTCAAGACATTGGCACAAGAAGCATGAGGGAAAGGGCTTGGGTCTGTGGGGATGGACAGCATTAAAATGGCAAACACAGGAAACAGTTTGGTTCTTTTTCCCTCCTAAGCCTTTGTCTGAGAAATGGGGTTATGGCAAGAACTGTCCAGAGGAACGGGGGAATGCAAGAACATCAAGAAGACTTAGTGTGGTATGTGTGTGGCTGAAAAGAATATTAGGTCTTAGCACTTGGACTTGGGCAGAAGAGGAAGAGAGGTAATCGCGCCTTTTCCAGCAGATAGGCATCCAGATTTGGGGGGGGGGGGGGGAGGGGAGGGCAGGGAGGCAGTCCAGGGGAAGAGAAGATGTGAATAAATGGGTGCTCAAAGAACTATTCCCATTCATTGCACTAAAAAAAACAAAAAACCCAAACCAAACTCGCAGCTTTCTGGATTTCCATTTTTCACCATCTTATTGCAAAGTTGGGGCTCAGAATGCTCGCAAGAGGTCGTGCTGACCAGGCAGCTGCGATTGAGAAAAGGGGGTGGTGGAGGACTCCGTGGTCAGGATAGAAGGGAGCTGGCATGTTGGGGAGGAAGGACCGCACAGGGGAGGGCAAAGACTTTCACTTCGTGCCCTGCATGCTCCCCGACCCCCCTACCTGTCCCCCCTCCCCCAGCTAAAGGTGGGGAGACCCGGCAGAAGGCTCGTCCCAGGGATTGGGGGTGTGCGTGGGGGGCTCGTTTGGGGCGGGGGGCGGGAGAGAGGGATTGGTTCCAAGGATGGGAGCAGCTCGGTTCTCGCTGGGGGCGGGGTGGAGGGAGATGCCACTAGCGGCACAAGCTCTGGCGGCCGGGGCGGCTGCCGGCCTCCGCGGGTTCGCGGGGCGGGGAAGAGGGGTCGGGCTGCAGGAGGAGGCGCCCGGACCCCGGAGCAGAGCCCGGGTAGCGGTCCGCGCCAGGGCGGGCGCTCCGTCGGCACCGAGTGCGCAAAGGGAGCGCGTGCGGTCCCAACAACAATGCGCCCGCGGGGCCGGCGGGCGGGAGCCGCGCGGGCCGAGGGTCGGGGGCCGGGGCGGCCGCGGGTCCGCGCGCGCGGCGGCCGCCGGGCTTACCTTGACTCGGCCTCGAGGCGCGCGCGGGGCCGGCGTGCTCGGGGGCCGGGCGGCGGCGGCGGCGGCGGGCGGATGGCGGCGGCACGGCGCTGGCGGCGGCGAGGGCGCGCCCGGGGCCTCGTCGCGCTCCGGCTCGGCGGCCTCGGTAGGCTCCGGCTCGCGCCGCGGCCGCGGCTGCTGCCGGGGGGCGCGGCGGGCGCAGCAGAGCGGCGGGCGGCGGCGGCGGCGCGAGCGGATCCCTCCAGTCCCCGCGCGGGCGGCGGCGGCGGCGGCAGCGTCGTCGAGCGGTGCAGACAAAGGAGGGGCGGAGGGAGGAGACGGAGGGTGTGGGAGAGGCGGCTTCACCGGCGCGGGCAGGCGGGCGGCGGCGGCGGCCGCGCTCCTCTCGCTCCTCAGCAGCGGGGACCGAGAGAGGGAGCTGTGTCTGAGGAGACGCCAAAATCCCCCTTAGCGCTGCCTGCGGGAGGGGGAGGGGGCACAAGATGGCGGCGGCCGGGGGGGGCGGGAGTTCAGTTCATGGATCCCGGCGGGCGGCGGAGGGGAGACCGGGCCGGCGGAGGCGGCGGCGGCAACGGGCGGGGGAGGGGGCTGATCCCGCGTCTCCCCTCGGCAGACAATACAAGCGCCTCGGAGCGACTCCCCGAACCTGCCCTAGCCAAAATGGCGGCCGAGAAAGAGCGGAAGTGACGTAAGTACCTCATTAGCATAAGAGGACTCATTGTCCAGCTAAGTAGGGGGGGGCAGTGGGGGCCAGTACCCCTTCCCCCCATGCCCCCCAAAGACAACTCTTACTTCCATATGTGCCTGCACGTAACTTTTTCTGAGGGAGGGTGGCATCAGCACCCCTATCCCCGCCTAAGGGAAATTATATAATCCCCACTGAGGGGGAGCTCTCGCGAGAACCAAAAGGATTTGCCATTGACCCACTAGGAGGCGCCGCGGATAATGGCCGCAGTGCGCTTCCATGGCCCTTGTGCACGGCGGGCGCCTTCCTCTGGTCACAGCGCCGACGGCGGAGGTACAAGCAGCGGGCCGCAGCACGCCCTGCACTCAGTCAGGTGGCCGTGCTGGGGATCCCTGCGCGGGCCCGGCTGGGCCTGGACTACATCTGGCGGGAGGGGCGTGTGGGCAGCCCCGCGGCTCCACGTGCTGGGCAGCCCGCGCTCCCGGGCTCGGCAGAAGGAAGCTCAGGACACCTGGCCGGCCATGGCCGACACTTCCTGCCTTAGAGGAGGCGTGAGGGCCTCGTGCTTCACACACCGACCAGAGATGCGACCCACCTCATGGGTGCTTGACCCCTTGCGGGTGGGGTGGGCTATTCAGTGGACAGGCCTGCGTTTTACAGAAGGCCGGCTGTTACCCGGGGACAGGGCACTCTTCCAAATCAGTGATGGGCTCTTCTCTTTGGCCTGAAGAAAACAAATGGGATCCCTAGTTTTTTGAGGCCATTGGCCTGGTGAGCCAAGGATGAGAAATGATGTTGCCAGTGGGCCTCCATAAGATCCAAGAAAACCACAGACTAGTCCCCAAGACAGTCACTTTTAAGTGCTCCCACAATTTGGATAGCACAACGTAACGGAGGCCTTTGACGAGTTAGGTCAACCCCAGCCAACACATCATCTCAACATTCTTGAACCCATCTTTTATAGTTGAGTGTCTATCATTGGCTAAACATACTGAACAATGATGTCTATTGTGGAGAATTAACCAAACCCGTTAAGATGTGCTCTGTACATCTTACACTTACTTTGCTGTTTCTCTAAATTTCAAGTTAAGTTTCAAACAATAGGTAACATCCCCAAAGAAGCTGACTTAATTGAAAATACTACAAATTATGGTTACATAGAGCTTACTGTCTAAGGCTTCAGTTAGCAGGTTTAACAAGCTGTTTCATCCAACTCAGTATTCCATTCATTTCTGAAATTGTGATAAAATATATCTTTAAAAGCCAAATCAGTACTTCAAGGGAAAACAATAGCTGGAAAAAGTTGTAAAAAAAAAGAGGGGGGACACTGAAAACAGTTTGATTTTACAGAGACAAAGATGAAGAATCTAATTACATGTTGCAGAAGACACTAGCAACAATATGAAATAAGCAAAATAATTTTTAGGTTTTTTTTAGATACCATACTTAGATTCATACAGAGATAATACCAATACAAAGGGAGAACATCTGGATTTCATCCTTGGCCCCATTTACGAAGTAAAAAGGGATGCTGGATTCACATGTAAATGTTTAAATAGATTTTCCAGTGTTTAAGTCACTAGACTTACTACAAAAATGCATCTAAATAGTCCAGATTCTTTTCTAATAACTTCCAAATGGTCAAAGTTTTCACTGCCCAAATACTTTACTGTAAATTCCAACAGTGATACTGTTGGAATGATTGTAGGAATAAGAATCAAAAGACTAAAAAAGGCAAAAGGTACCTAACCTACGCCAGCGACATCTGAGAAGGCAATACTTTAGTAGTGAGATCTCTGAGGTGGTTATTTAATCGCTGCTCCACATAGCTGACAATAAAGATTTAACTTTGGATTTAGATGAAAAAGAAAACATACAAAAAAGTAGTTGTTATCTTAAAACTAATTTCACATCAGTGATGATAAATTTTCTAGCTGTTATCAGTGATGAGAGAAGTTATTTCCCCGAGGGGTCCATGGTGGGCTCTGCACAAAAGGGAGACAGAATAGTACTGGCCCTTCTTAGAACATGTCCTGTGTATTCAACCTCGGAACAGGTAATGTTCAAAATGACACCAAAGGTTGTATACTCTGGTATTCATTTCTGCTAAGATCTGTTGGGAATGCAAATGAAAAAATCAGATTTTAAATTGCTTTAGCAGCCAAATTAAACTAGGAAAATGTAGTCAGAGAAATACTGTCCACTAAATATGTTTATCTCATTTAGAGACACCTCTCCCTTTTACTTGTAAAGGAAAAGTCAACTTGATTTTAAGCTTATTTGCTTAAAGTATGTCGCACTCAAAATTTTAAAAGATACTACATGATCTAAAAGCTATGTTATAATCGGAAACTTATTTGCAGTAAGATCTTATTTGCAATACCTACTTAAAATGGGTAAACAGAGTATCTGTGCTGGCTTTACTGAACAACCTTTTAACTTGCAGAACAGTTTCCTCAAAAGAAGACATCTAGGGGATTCACTCATATTATGTATGCTTTGTTAAGGGTCCTGAAATAACATGGAAACAAATTATTTTGAGGGAAAAAACAGTTGTTTAAAAATTACTACTGGTGGTAATTCCCTGGCAGTCCAGTGGTTAGCACGTGGTGCTTTCACTGCCAGGGACTCCAGTTCAAGCCCTAGTTGGGGAAGTAGGATCCCACAGGCCTCATGACTTGGCCAAAAAATAAAAATTATTACAGCAGCTAGATTTATGCCTTAATGTCATCAATGTTTATCTTTACTGAAAGAAGTTTGTGCCCAGAAGAGAAAAAAACAACTATGCAATAAAATGTTGTTGCTTCCAATGCATAATATGTATTTTAAACAGACTTGCTCAGACAGGTAAAATGCTCTATCAAGTCAACAGCTACAAAGACCCAAATTTAAATTGTGTTCTAAATGTATTATCTGGTTTAAGAAATTTGGGGTACACTTTAAAAGAGCAGGAGAGGTGTGTATTTTTCAGTTCATATAGAAACAGCCATATGTATATTTCATGAATATGATTAGCACTCATCTTACTTCTGACATGTATTAGGTATGAATCCAGTCTTTTTCAAAATCTTCCCCAGGTAAGAAATCCTGCATTTGTATACTTTAATGAAAGCAGCAGTATTTTTATGCAGAAATTCCATATACCTTTATTTATAGGTCTTAATACAGCAACATGTAAACGAAAACTGAGAACACTGCTCATTTTTCTAATTTAATTTGACATATAAAATGGAGTTTCTCCAGAAAATAGACTTGCCTTACCTTATGATTTATGTTCTAAGAGTACATTTTATAAAAATCAGCAACCAGGCTTTTTCCATGTTTAAACTGAATTGAACATGATTAAGTATAAATGAATAACTTTCTTTTATGTAGTAGCAAAAAGAGTCAGTAATCCTTTCAAGAAAGAGACTATTTCATTTCCTCCCAACTTGGATTCACCATAAACACGATCCACAAATGATATTGGAACCTAGTTAAAAAAATATATGTTAAGTGAGTCTTCAAAAATATGAGAAAAGAAGTATAGCAGGCGTACAACAATTACTCATACAACAGAAACAAGATTGTTCCTCTGCTAGCAAGTCCTTCAAGGTAAGTACAAATTATGGGATTCTTACAGTAACCACCTGCATCTCCAAGTCTTCAAAATTAAACATAATATGCATTTTATTATCTTAAAATAGGTCATATGAACCAAATCTACTGTTTTGAAAGGCACTGATCCTGAATATTAAGTTGGTTTACTCAAACTTCAAGGAAAAATTATCCTCCAAAAGTAAAATGGCCTGAATTTTTCCAGTAGTCCATCAAGTTTAGTGTTAGTTGCTCAGTCACGCCCGACTCTTTGCGGCCCATGGACTCTAGCCCACCACACTCCTATGTCCATGGGATTTCCCAGGCAAGAATACTGGAGTGGGTTGCCATCCCCTTCTCCACCATCAAGTTCAGCTGTCCCTATTTTAGCACTAAGCTAAAAAATCTTACAACTTCCACAAGAGCAGTAGCATTCCAGTTAGCTATTTTCTTGCTCTGAATAAGAGTGTTAAACTGCTCCTCCAATCCCTGCCCTTTGCATTTACTCATAGACCATAGGGCAAAAGGGATTCACCAGGCATTTTTTTTTTTTTTAAATTAACTAATTTTGGCCACGTGCCATGTGGGATCTTAGTACCCCTACCAGGGATCAAACTTGTGCACCCTGCAGTGGAAACGGGAGTCTTAGCCACTGGCCCACCAGGGAGGTCCCACCCGTTCATTTTTAACTTGAGTAGGTGGCTGACGGCCAAGACTAGGGGAAAGCAGAAAACAGACTCACCCCATAATGCTGAGCGGTCAGAAGAAAAAGCAAGGATGAAGATACCGTCACTTTTATTTATTTAAAGGGGACACTGCCTTCTGTTAAGCTTTAGATCTTGGTATGTCAAATATATTAATTTTAAAAGAATGTGAATTTTCACTCTTTTGCATGGACACCTGGAAGCCTTCCACATTTACTCAGTAGTTTATGAAAATTAACCTTTTATTATAAAAAGTCTAAACCTTGTTTCTTTATGAGGAATTGACACTCTTTACATACCTCGCCAATAGTATAATTCAGCTGTCTTGCTCGAACAATCATCTCCATCTGGAAGACGTAGCCTTTAGAAATACATTTTCCTATTAATTTCTGTAAAACTTCTTTTCTGTATAACCTATAAGAAATTAAAATGTATATGAACACCTCGATAAATATACATGCCTACATGTATCCTGACCTTTCCAAAAGTTCACTGGTATTTATAAAAACTTAACTTTCACTGGCCATTTGTCTACAGAAAAGTTCTCACAGTTGATGATTATGATACATTTATCTTGAACTGGAAAGGCCATAAAAATATTTGGTAAATAATTTAGGACAATTGTGAAAATGAATCCTTAGTATCTTTTAAAGAGTTATCTTCCTATCACACTATTAGAAATTATTAAAATATGGTAAAGTGAATCATGTGGAGCAAAACCGCCCATTGTTTGCAGTTTCAATATTTTTCTTGAAATTTAAAGTTGAAAAGGAAGAAACTGTTTCAAATACTGGGACAACAGAGTTGATAGATAATGAAGTACAATATAAACTCGATGACAAGAAAGAAGTAATTATCAGGTGTTTCCTCATAAGTATCTATGAAGTTTCTATTTCCTGAGATCTAAATAAATTCCTGGGATAAACTAAGTCCCTCTAGGTGGAGCCTGGTTAAGTTAGAGACAGGAAGTAGGGATCACAAGATAGAGGCAGTACTGGCGGGAACCAGCTATCAGTGACTGAGGTCACAGTCAGACAATTAAGACAGATGAATGCACACCCTAACTTTAGAGGGACTGCAGGCCAAAGGCAAAGCTCATCAGGTTTACAAAGAGAGACAAGAGCGGGGAAGTCCTATGGGTGAACTCAATCTTCTTCGGGAGCTCTGTTTTCAGTCACTGAGGTTAAAAAAATAATTCCCCCTGAGCCTCAGTGTATACAAAGGCAGCAATTTCTACCTTTTTTCTTTTAGTTTTTGAGAAAGCTATGAGAGAAAGAGCTAGGTGATGAAGTGACTAGGGGAACTAGGGCCCAAAGCAAAGTCCCCATCTCCACAACCAACTAAGCTACCCTGGGTCTTCATTCAAAATCACTGTAACACATATGGGCTTCATATATTCATCTGCCTCGAAGTGTGGAACTGAAGGATGTATATATGGGTCTGTAGCTATCTTTCATACACTAAACTGTGCTTTCAAAACAACTTACATCTTAATTCTAGAGAGGTTTCATTTTCATTATCTGACCTCTAATTTGTGATGGCTCCTCTCTTCACTTCTGACTCTCTTTTACTGTTTCTGAACTGCTATCCAACAGACTTGCAGCTGCATTTGAAGTATTCATTACCTTCAACAGCAGGCTCCTAATTTCTGTATTTGTGTGTTTTAACAAGGGCTTCCCAATGCAGGAGATCCAGGTTTGATCCCTGGGTTGGGAAAATCTCTGGAAGAGGGCATGGTAACCCACTCCAGTATTCTTGCCTAGAGAATCCCTTGGACAGAGGAGCCTGCTGGGCTATGTCCCATGGGGTCGCAAGGAATTGGACACGACTGAAGTGACTGAGCATGCGCACATGTGTTCTATCAAAGGTCAAAAGAATCAACACTTAATGGATAGAAGCATATACCAGGTAATATAATGTAGTAACTAGTGCATGGAGTCTGGATCTTAAAGGAGATGAGGAGACATTTTAGTTTCAGAGATTAAAAAAAATCTGGCAGTCCTCTGGCACCATCATACAAAATAACCTACTGTATCAAGTCTAAAATTACACAAACACCAATAAACAAGCAAAAATTTAAAAATCCCAAGGATCTAGCAGGAGGCTTTGCACCACTTAGATAAGAAGTGATGTTCTGAATGAGCAGTCAGTGGTCACCTCAGGCCCCTCAAGGGCTGGGCGGTGACACTCACTGTCAGCACACCGGCGTGTCGTTCCTGCTCTTTAAAAAGTACAGTATTTCCCTTAAGAAGATGTTTAGGATTCATTAGCACCTCTAACAACTTCAATCTGCCTTTTTTAGTATTCCAGAACAAAAATGGGGTAGAAATGAAAAGGTTTTAAGTAAGTCATTATAAAGCAAAAGATTTAGGCAAGAAATTGTAAATAGTAGAAAATATACAGTTACAAGTTTTCACGGTACCTGAAACTTCCTGTTAAATCAGATGCTCCTGGTCGCAGCAAAATCTGAGTTATAAAATTGGCCACACGGCTGTCAAAGAAAAGGTTTTCTTTATAAAATACAGTTCCTACACGAAAGAAATACAGCCAAATGCAGAGTGCTAAAAATGCTATACTAATTTCAAAAATGCAAGAAAAATGTTAACTCTATGGAACAAAGTAAGGATTTGTCAGTGAAAGGAGATCTGATAGTTCTCGTTTTTTACTCTTTGAATAGGTATTTTTTTATTCTTTGAATGTGACATGTGGACATGACCTATAAAACAATCATTTTCCAAACACTCGGTAAGAATGGTAATAGAGTTTTAACTCCACTCGCATATCTGCCAATAGTCAGAACTTAGGATTACAAACATCTGTCAAGACAGGAAAAGTGATCTATCAGGGATTTTAAGCTTCTTTTTCAGATTCAAATCACCAAAGGAGGGCTGTTTCCAATCTCAGTTTGCATTAAAACAGTTCTTTTTTTTTTAAGGGTGAAGGTGGGAAAGGGTTTGGGGTTTTGGCCATCTCTGGAAACTGACCTCTACTCTGAGATTATCCATTCTGCTTGGGCTTCTGTAACCCACAGACTGGGTGACTTAAACAACAGATACTCAATTCTCAGTTCTGCAGGCTGAAGTGTCCAAGATAAAGGTGCTGTAAACTTGGTTCCTGGTGAGGATCCTGTCCCTAGCCTCCAAATGGTGCCTTCTTGGTGTGTGCTCACATGGAGGGTGGAGGAGGGGAAGGGCCAGGCTTTCCCGCTTTTTTCTTGAAAGGGCACTAATTCCACCAACAGTGCCCCACCCACATTCAGGACCTCATCTAAACCCACTTACCTCTCCGAAACCCCATTTCCAAACACCAACACTCCCAGGGTAAGGCACACATGAATTCGGAAACATTCAGCCCGTAGCAATGACTTTAGGGTCTGTGCTTCAAGCACAACTAAGTATCAATCAATTATAAGCTATTACTGACGAATAGCTATTATTAACATTTCAAAAAGATGTAAAGTACACTTGGAAAAAATGACTTTGGTACTGCAGCTGTTTTAGTGTGCTCAGATTCAGAAAACTAGTTCTGGAGGGAGGGAAGGTGGCAGGGAAGCAGGGTGGAAAAAAGTTTCTCTCCAAGGCCAGGGGAACCATCAAGGTGCTCCTCAGGAGAGCCTATTTCATATAAAATACACAGCTAGGGATATAGTTGGGATAATGGCTAACAAAAACATACTCATCCCCCCCCCCCCCCTTCAATTTGCTTCTGATCGTTACAAAAACATTTTAAGACATAATTTATCCCACAAAATGAATTTGACCCAAGGAATGTGAGAGTATTTATGTGTATGTGGTGCATATGTATGGATATATTTATACATCTATTCAAGGTAATGCATTTTAAAATTGGGGTCTTTAACCAAAATGCTGCAAGTCCACGGGGTCCCAAACAGCTGGACATGACTGAACAACAACAATGAAAATAACAGCTAGAGTCACAGACTTGGGTTCAAATTCAGGTTCCGGACCATAAAAATGAGACCTTGAGCAAGTGATACATAATCTTTCTCACCAGTTTTTACTACAAAGTCAGTGAAGACATTAAGAAGTCATGACGGATACAACTCAATACAACTAAATGATCCAACCAAAAGTTGTAGACTGTCTCTCACTGGGACTCCCTGATTTTAAATATTAGTTTTAATGACCAAATTCAGAGAGGCCTGAGTCAGTGATCTCACTGACTTGCTGGTCTCAACCATGGCTGCACAACAGAATCCTCTGGGAACCCGTGAAAACTACTGAGGCTTTCGCACCATCCCTGGAGATCCATTCAAATGGTCTCCAAAGTGTGTATGCACAAAGGAGGGGAGGATGAATAGGGAGCAGACGTATATAATTTCCTCCTACATGATTCTGATCCTCAGAAAGAATGAAAACTGCTCATTTATCTAACCCCTTCATTTCACTGAAGATTGAGGCTTTTACACGTTTTAAGTTTCACAGTTAAGAGGCAAAACTGAACCTAAGAGAACCTTTGATAGGAATGGAGTGAGTGATAAAAAGTACTATTAGTAAGAATTTATACTATTAGTAAGAATTTATACAAGTACTATTAGTAAGAATTTAGTTATGTTGTTACACAAAAAAGCAATAAGCTAAGTAGATCTTTTAGAGATTGAAACATCACTGTCCAACAACCTAGGTGAGATAGACTAAATGTCAAAAATTGTTTGTGGGTCTTCCCATCAAGAGGGGGATTCTATTTCCGCATCCCTTGATTACGCGCTTGCTCTGACCAAAGTTTCAAGTGGTGTCAGCCCCAGAGCGGAGCACCCAGGAGTGCTTGCAGCTGCAGCCGTGGTGCCTCCGGGTGGGGCCCGCAGGAGGCACCTAAGGCAGCCGACCCAGCCTTCCAGGCGAGCCGCTACGTGCAGGAGAACTGAGGTGGGCCCAGTCAACAACCAGTACCGTGTGCTCAACATATGAATGAGGCCATCTTGGAGCTACCAGCACAGCTCACCCTCAAGCCGAAGGAAACTGCATAAATGAGCCCAGGTGAAGTCAGCAGAGGAACCAGTAGCCAAACCAAAGAATTTAGAGAAATAATAAATTTGTTTTAAGTCACTTAGCTTTGGGATGGTCTGTTACGCTGTAACAAAAAACTGAAACAGCTTGTTTTACTTCCATTTTATCATGAGGAAAATGAAGCTTAGAAAAGGCAAGATATGCAAGGGGACACAGATAATTTAAATGACAGAATCAGGAGTTTAACCCAAGTCTGCCTCCAAAGGTTCACCACTTTATGTTTCTTAGTAAAAGCTGAAATCATGATGTATCTTAAATTATTAGAAAAATATATATTGAAAAGTTATATATTTAATCCAAAAATAGATGAATAATTCACTTAGAGCTGAAGGTTCACACAGAATAAATTTTGCTGAATTAGATAATTTCTATGAAAGGTTCAAGGGTTTATGCAGATTTTCCCCAAGTGAAAAGCATCCAAAATAAAATACTCTAACACAGGAAAGATTATAGGTAAGAAGCTACCTGGGAATATTTTTTGGAAATCACAATCTGATTTCACAAACCCCACATGGTAATTTAATCCAAATACTTTCTATATGTATATACCTGATTATTTTTCTTTTCAAATCCCAGCCATATACACCGCCATTTCCTTTGTAGCGAGTTCCGGAGACAATGTCAAAATTACCCTCCTTTTGCTTCCTGTAGAAAAAATAAATTAGCTGTCAATTTAAAAAAGCTGCTGAGCTTTCAATGAAATTGCTAAAGCAAAGCTCGTATTTTTGATTCCAACAGATATCACAAGAAATTCCTTTCTGAAAAGGCTGCAGTAACTCACACTTCTTCCAGCCAACACTTGTGTCCATTTTCTACCATCTTATTGGTGCTGGGTGTATTGCTTCATAGGTTTTTAATTTTGAAAAACGAATGGGTAGTAAACATGTAACACATGGTTATTTTAATTGCATTTCTCTGACTACATCCCAGGGTGAGTATCTTCTCTTAGGTTTTTATTAGCCATTTGGATTTCTTCTACATATGGCCTGTTTGCATCTTTCACCCATTTTCTAGTCCACTGGTTCCACTGCCTTATCAGGTCAAAGGAGTTTTGGGGTACTGGTGATCTAAGCAGAGAAGGTATTTTTGAGGTGACTATGCAGAGATCAAAAGAGAAGTAGTTGACATTAAGGAGCTGTGACACGGCACTTCAGACAAGCGGGGGCAGAGGATGAGTTCAGATCGCAAGGCAGGGACCACTTCACAGAGTGGTTTGAATGCAAGTAAAGGAGTGTGGATTCTCCACGTGTTCACAGGAGTTCCTGGAAGCATTCTAAACAGGCTGGTGACACGACCCGACTCTGTTTTTCTGTTTAGTTTATGTTCAGAACAGCTCCCAGGTTCTTTTTCTGAAAGGTGTCAAGGTCTCTTAGATTTTCTAAAAATGTTTTTACATTACCTGTAAATAAATAGAATTGTGTACCCTTTACCGATATATGCTAAATTCTTATGTTATAACATTACTTAAAATTTCCATGTTTAATGACATCTGGTATACCTACAGTCACCGATGAGTTTATTGAAAATTAATTCAACATTTCATCACTTGGTAAGTTTCATGGGGAAATCCACTGGTGGTTAGGACTCCTGCTTTCACCGCTGAGGGCCCAGGTTCAATCCCTGGTCAGGGAACTAAGATCCCACAAGCTGTGGTGGTTTAGTCGCTAAGTCGCGTCCAATTCTTGTGACCCCATGGGCTGTAGCCTGCCAGGCTCCTCTGTCCATGGGATTCTCCAAGCAAGAATACTGGAGTGGGTGGCCAAGCCATGCGGTGCAGCAAAAAGTAAAAAGGTAAGACACCTCTAACTTAGCACTAGGTTGTCTTCAGTATGTTTAAGTGGTTTCCTTCTATTTCTATACTAAAATTTTAAGAAGAAATGGATAGTGAATTTTATGACATATCCTTTAGCACCTATAGACGTCATCAGACTGCCTCCTTTGTTAATGTGATAAATGAATTATTTTGACCGATTCCTGATTTTGGCATTCATTCCTAAAATAAAACCCATCTATTCATAGGATTTTATCCTTTTGATGCAGGGTTTAATTCCATTTAACAGGGAAGGTGTTTTTCACCTTTTTCTATAGCATTTACAGAAATTAACAATGGTTTATAGAAATTTTCTCTAGTGTTTACAGAATTAGGTAATAAAGGGATTATTTTTTAGTTAGTCCTCTCAGGGCCCCTAAAATACTTCATTTAGTCTTGTAACTATATTCACATGCCTCAAATCTGTACACTGGTTTTATTTTTGATAGCAAACTTAAAACAGCATGAGCATTTTAATGAATGAAAAATGAAGTAAAAAATCAATATAAGATAAATGACTTGAATCATAATTCTTTCAAATATTAGAAATACCTACCTAATGAATTCAGGAATAAATTTTGGCTGAAATTAAGAATAAACAGGTCAGTAAAATAGGCTAAGACTATAATAAATAGCTAATAAAGAAGCATAGCACTCACATGGTGTGAGAGGTCAGCATCCATGATAATTATGTAGTTGCCTGTGGCATGTTTCATCCCGTGAATATATGCAGTTCCTAAAATGAAAACATCTGTACCCATTAAAGGAAGTCACCAGAAATGCTGAGGTCCACATCTAAACAGGGAAGAAACCGCTAAGCATCGCTGAAAAGTCCTCCACAGCTGACAGTGAACTATCATCTCCCTTTAGTCCTAGGCACCATCTTGTGATGCCTGGACCCCCACCTAACCTGTCTCTCTCCTTCTGCTCTTCCCATCACCGCTGCCCCACAAAAGTTACCCAGGGGCTGCCTCCCACCCCTTAAGCCGGTACACAAGAAGCCTGCATCTGGGGCCGCAGGTGCAACCAGCAAGTACTCAGCCACGCTTATGCCTCACGTTCCTCAAGGACTTGGCAGGTAAGGGTGACTGGTCAGGAACAGGAGGTGCGAATTCCTGTGTTCTCTAGCCCCAATCCAACACGTATCTAATTAGCAAGGCTGAACTCTTCTGACTTCTGTTAAGAAGTGACTATAGGTTTTTAGATTGCCACTGACTGGTTAATAATTCTTGGTGGCTTTCAGGGCAGTTTCAAGATTACTTCCATCTCGAAGAACCTTCTGGATTCAGATATTCAGAACATTTGATCATGCCATGAAATCCAGCATCTTCAGGACAGCAGATACTCAATTTCCAAGTAATGTGTTTCCTCCACACTCCCCCAATTTTTCAGTAATAACACTTTTCAACATAAAACAACTGTGACCGACAACAGAAATAAAGGCATTCAAGATTTTTATCTCAGAACGAGATTGAGTTCGAGATTTTTCTATAACCTCTTACATTGTAAAACCAGAACAGCTTTTTTTTTAAAAAAAAAAAAACAAATACCTTTTAAAAACGTTTAAAGAAATGTTCAAGGACTTACAGCTAAGGCAGTGTGCTGGTCCAAACGTTTGCCCTTAGATCCCTTCTCTGTTCTAAATATATCGCAGGGCACTATATTTGTTCTCTTGTCAACTGATTTCCAAACAGCTTTGGGAAGCACAGGAAGAGAGATTTCAAGCAGAAGGGGAAAAGTCCAAGAGTCCTCCCCCTTACTCCGCCTCTCAGCATGGACCAGATTCCCTCCTCAGCTCCCGCTTCCACCAGGTATCCCTGACTCTACCATTAGAGCTCCTCTGGGCACGTAGCCCGGGTCCCCGGCTCTAAAAACACCAGTTCTTCCATCGCTGCTCCAGCCCCGGGGGAGTAGCAGTGACCTCCAGTAGCTACTAATCTGAGTAACCTCACTCTTCCATTTGGCTTCTCAGGAATTCCTTCACTGGTGTAACCAGATTCTCTATATTAAATTCCTTATATTGAAAGACTTACAATAGTCTCTGTTTTCCTAAGAGGGCCTTGGTTGATACAGGCAATTCAAGTTAAACCAACTACATGTCATTAAGATTATTAAAAATCATCACAGGAGGTCACTGCATTTTGGCCCTGTTCCAAACTGGGACACTACACATGGGAATCTTACCAATTTAAGGAGCAGGTATGGGGGCGGGTGAGAGGGTCTGCTTACCTAGCCCCAACTTCTTCTCCCGTGGCCTTAGAAGCTGTAAGGATAAGAAATGGCATTTTAACACAAATAATCGAAAATCGAATAAAAACTCTTTTGAAATAAGTGCTCACTCATTTTAACAGAAACACTGCTGCATTTATTAGAACTTACAGCAGAATATGCCTAACTTTTTTTGCCAAAATAAAAAATGCATTTAGTAACAAGTAATTTAACAGCTTTTAAGGAAAAGTAACATTCTTTTACCCAAATCCCCCCACCCCAGACAAAATCTTAAACTCTAGCCCTTCCTCCTCAGTGGAGGAAGGGCTAGAGTTTTTACCCACCAAAAAACAATGTATTTTTTTGGTCTGCTGTTAAGTCACTTTAGTCGTGTCCGACTCTGTGTGACCACAGAGACGGCAGCCCACCAGACTCCCCCGTCCCTGGGATTCTCCAGGCAAGAACACCGGAGTGGGTTGCCATTTCCTTCTCCAGTGCATGAAAGTGAAAAGTAAAAGTGAAGTTGCTCAGTCATGTCTGACTCCCAGCGACCCCATGGACTGCAGCCCACCAGGCTCCTCCATCCATGGGATTTTCCAAGCAAGAGTACTTGAGTGGGATGCCATTCTCTCAATCTATCTTTTGATTCCTTTTGATGTCTTCTCTCAATCTATCTGTTGATTCCTTCCTAAGAAAACTGAGGATTTAACTCACTTATACCTTTTTGGAATATTTGATAACCATACTTGTTTTCTCAATTCCGTCTTTGATTTTAAATGTTGCTATTCCATCAACTTATCTTGATTTTATGCTTAGATGACCTTATTTCACTCTCTATTTGTCCACTCACATGACTTCAGGTTATATTCCTAAAAGATTTTCTTTCTCTCTCTTATTGCTTGTCAATTAAGTCTTTCTACACTTTCTGGTTCACATATAAACCCTGACTTATTTAGGTCTTTCCTTTTTTCTCTAAATTTCTGGAAAAGTAGAATGCCAGTGTTTGACACCAAGTTTCTGAGGTAGGGGGATGAAGATTCACCACTGAGCATTTCCTATCCACTCCCGACACTGGGCAGTATGTAGGCAGACGGCCTCAGACTGCAAACCTCCAAACAAAGGATTTTCAATTTAATTCAAACAGGTTACACTTTTTAACTACACGCAAGCTGCTGTAGGTCTAGAGGAGGAACAAAGACAAAGTACATTCCTGCCTGGTGAGCTCGTATACAGGAGAGCCAGACATTCAGTCAGTGATCCATGATAGTTACCATTCACTAAGCAAAATCAAATGGCGTGTCAGGTTTTATCTGATGTTGTGCTTGACGGTTACCATCAGAATACTGACCTCATCTGGTATTTGCACTGAAAACTCAAATTCTTTACAGTTTATCTTAGATTTTCTATAACCCTGTGTTTTAGCTTTAAAAAAAAAAAAAACAAAAAAACTCATTTTCAAAGAATAATTTTATTATTTATAATTTTCAGATTTTCAAAGGTTTATATTAAATAGCTCCATCTTTTCCCCCCCCTGAAATATTACTTCCAGTCAGTTTGAAAGGCTAGCTAACAAAGCATCTATGAATATTTTATCTGAGATTTTGTACGGTGGTTCCTAATTTTTCTTCAATTTCCCCCCAACTGAATATACTTGTGTG
This sequence comes from Bubalus bubalis, assembly GCF_019923935.1. Lineage (NCBI taxonomy): Eukaryota > Metazoa > Chordata > Mammalia > Artiodactyla > Bovidae > Bubalus > Bubalus bubalis. Next base: position 4,611,213 of record NC_059170.1, on the reverse strand, counting down.
ACCTAAAAAGCAAGCACGTACCATCTTCGGCATAGCTTCTTATTGGTCACACATGCACACACACCCCCAGTAATTTTCTTAAATGACCTAAAGTGATAAAATAATGAGTAGGCAATTTCCCTGGTACCACTCAGAAATCGTGACAGTAAATGCTATTTTTTCCCTCATCCTTTTAAATTTTATTAGATTGATGAGGAAAGCAGAATTCTTTGAAGACCATGTTGTTTTAGAATTTGAGGTCAATTCAGCAGGCACAATCAAATCACACCTCAAGGTTGAGGTTCAAAGATAAAAGGATTCAAAACACTGTCAGGCTGATGTTTCCAGGTTAAATGGAAGTACATAGCAAGAATACTCTATGCATTATGTCAATAAGTGCAGTTGGCCCTAAACCTATAAAAGAGGAACTGAGGAACTGTTGGCCAAAAATATGAATCAACCATTATTGAAAGTCACTGCTAAAAGGATGAAAATCTAAGCTTTTATCTCCTCTGTAAGCTTGTACATCTGGAAATATTCAGAGAGGACTGAGGTGTGACAGTTCTGTGAATTGTGCCTGTGAGATGGAAGGAAGCTCCATCACAGGATAGATTTACACTGTACATAAACGTAACATATTTCCTGGGACTTTGCTGATGGTCCAGTGGCTAGGACTCTGACCTTCCAATGCAGGGGGCCCAGGATCAATCCTTGGTCTGGGAACTAGAACCTGCATACCACAACTAAGACCTGTCACAGCCAAATAAATTCAAAAAAAGAGAGTGTAACACATTTCCTTTAAACTCTTCTCATTAACTAAGCTCTCCTGTGACTGCATAGAAATTATTTCATAACTAAGACCTGTCACAGCCAAATAAATTCAAAAAAAGAGAGTGTAACACATTTCCTTTAAACTCTTCTCATTAACTAAGCTCTCCTGTGACTGCATAGAAATTATTTCATTATTGGGATTAATCAAGAATATGTGAACTCAGAGTCTATTTTGTTTGATGCTTAATTGCTGCTTCTTGAAGTGCAAGTATCAATAAAGGTTCTCCAAGAGACTTCTTTATGCATATACCAATGGGCTCTCTTTGGCACAAGGTGGTAATTTTGCTGGCAAAGGGACGTCTGACGATGCCCAGAGGTATTTCTGGTTGCTGCACTGCGGGGGTCACTGCTGCCTCTTGTGGGTAGAGTCCAGGGCTGATGCTGAACATCCTGTAACATACAGGACAGTCCCTCACAGCAAAGACCCCTCAGGTCCCAAGGTCAGTAGTGCCAAGACTGAGAAATTCTCATCTATGCAAATTATAAAATACTGTCTAAAACGTGTTTTCTAATTAAATCTGGATTTAGCTGTTTTTGGCCCAAGAACTGGCTGAAGTAAACTAAAAAATCTACTCCAGCATTCATAAAGCCAAACCATTGATCAAAAATAAGAATGCCCATGTTACTCCTGTAGAACAACAGGCTTTAAGGTACAGTGAGAAAGTTTAAGACTTAGAAACTCAGTCTATTTCACAAGACTATCCTACAGATAAAACTGCCAGGTTCTTTGAAAAATCATGTTTCACATGAAAACAGTCAGTCACCTTTCCCAGCTACAAGCTTTTAGCTGCAGACAGCATTCTCTACTGAAAGGACGAGAACACCTAGAGAAAGTGAGCAAGAGAGATCAAGGCACGCATTCCTAACCGCAACCTAGCTTTAAAACTTGTTTAGTTACTGAGTTGTGTCCAACTCTTTTGATACGCCACGGACTGCAGCTCACGAGGCTCCTCTGTCCATGGGATTTTCCAGACAAGAATACTGGAGTGGCTTGCCATTTTCTTCTCCAGGGGATCTTCCTGACGCAGGGTTCAAACCCAAGTCTTCCTGCACTGGCAGGAGGATTCTTTACCACTGAGTCAGCAGGGAAGTCCCCAGTTCTATAATACTTCTGAATTCAGTATCATGCTTTAATTCTGCCCTTCAAGGAAACTGATCTGCAGAGTCAGACATAAAGAGTTCATCCAAAGGCCCACTGTTCTGCTGTAAATCTACCAATGACTCAACATACCAAAGGTATGTAAAACCTCAAGCACAATGAAAATGTATCTAAATCCCAAGCATATATCAGTGCTCTTTATCTTTTCAGTTTCTAGACAGATGGAATCTAAGCACTGTTCATTTATCATCTTTCCCCCATATAAAGATAATTGATATGATAGAAAAATGACTTACAATTCTGTCTGACCCATAGATCTTCTCCAACTGCTCAGCAATGTCCCTTGTTCCATCTGGGCTTCCATCATCTATGATTATAATTTCATAGTTGAAGCCACTAAAATTAAAAAAAAAATTAAATTTGTATTGCTTGGAGACAGTAGTCTGAAATGAAAAAACAATTTAAAAGTCACTAACTCCTCCCTAGTGTAAGTGGTAATTTATTGCCATGTTAATTAACAAGGAAAACTTCAATTATCAATTGAAATAAATGTCAAATATTCAGAATGTCACTTCCAAACTATGTAAGTGAAAGTCGCTCAGTCGTGTCTGAGTCTTTGCAACCCCATGGACTATAGAGTCCATGGAATTCTCTAGGCCAAAATACTGGAATGGGTAGCCTTTCCCTTCTCCAGGGGATCTTCCCAATCCAGGGATTGGACCCAGGTCTCCCACATTCCAGGTGGATTCTTTATCAGCTGAACCACAAGGGAAGCCCGCCAGGTGCCCTGGGGCCAGCAAGAGCAACTCTTGCCTATCGCTGGGCCCCGCTGCTGGAAAATGCTACTATACAGTCCTGCTGCTGCTAAGTCGCTTCAGTCATGTCCGACTCTGTGCGACCCCACAGGCTCCCCTGTCCCTGGGATTCTCCAGGCAAGAATACTGGAGTGGGTTGCCATTTCCTTCTCCAATGCATGAAAGTGAAAAGTGAAAGTGAAGTTGCTCAGTGTCCGACTCCCAGCGACCCCACGGACTGCAGCCTACCAGGCTCCTCCGTCCATGGCATTTTCCAGACAAGAGTACTGGAGTGGGGTGCCACTGCCTTCTCCAATACAATCCTGAGATGTTAAAATTCTCACACATGAAACATATTCTTTTGTTAAAAAAAATTAGTGATCATGTATTTATATATGACAGGATATCATATGAAATCTTACTTATCCACTTGGGAAATTTTATTTCAAAAATACATTTAAAAGGTATCAAAGTCAGCTGAGTGGCTCTGGATGATTATTCTTTTTAACCCCCAACAGATTTAAATAACGAATCAGGAATCTGATTTTATTTCACCCTTAAAAAAACCCCACTTGAGGATGGTGACAGTCTTTGATACCACTATTTCAAATAATTGTACCCATTACCCCACACTATCAAATAAAAAGCACAGAACTACAAAAGATGTCAGTGCTTCTGAATTAAAGTCTTTCTATAGTTCTCATTAACTTCACGTGATAGTTTGCACTCAAAAAACAAGTCAGCAGAATACTTGGCTGCACCTGTGCTCACCATCACATCTTCCACCACCCCCTTAAAGAAGACATTCTTTTTGTTAACTTTACTGGTAAACTTGTGGGGAAAGAGGAGGTACAGATAAACCCCCATAACACAACATTATGTTTCCTCTGGTCCTGCTTTAAGAAACAAATGCACGGAAAACCACCAGAAAACACACTCCACTGTTACAATGCTTTTAAAAAAAACAAAAGTCAGCCCCCCAGCACACATGGAAGAAAGCAAAACCCAGCCTATCTATTCTCTAACAGCAAAGACGACTTCAGTTCCCCACAGGGCACTAAATCTGGGCATGCGCTTTGCAAGTCAAAACCAGTTAAGATGTTGATTCTATTTGTGGTGCTGAGATACGTCATTCATAAGCAAAATTACTCCCCTCTACACTTCAAAGCACCAAGACCACCTGAGGAAGAGGTAGCTTAAAGGAATCAAGCTGAGCGGACTGTAGGTAATTTGACTGCCCCTGAAAAGAAAACAGTTGTTCCCCATTAAACTTCATTCTCCACCCAGAAATCACTAAAGATAAACTGCACTACATCAAAGAACAGAGCAAAAAAAACACCGTATAATTATGAAACAAGCCAGGACAAGATCAGCTACACGACAGTTTCTCTAACTGGGAAAAGAGTTTGAGAAATCAAAATAGAAATTTTTTTAAAAAGTTAAGAGCCATGAATAAAAACTTTGAAAACCCATGAATGTGAAGATAATGATTTGATTCAAATAATTATAATCAAACAGCAGTGTTTTTTACTTATCAGTATTTCCCACAATGTAGGTTTAATAAAGCTAGCTGGTTCGTGAGGATAAAGGCCCCCTCTGATGAACGTTGCAGAATTCTAAGCTGGTACAATTTTTTTTTGACAGCAATTTGGCATTAACTACCAATCTTAAGCACATGTCTGCCGACTCAGCAATTAGACCGCGAAGACTACCTCGGCTATACTAGTAAAAGAACGAATGTGTAAAGGGCACTTACTACAAATACGTCGTGAACAAAGTCTCCGTTCTCATTTGTTAAAAAAACGTCAAAAGAGGAAAAACAAAAAAAGTCTGGGAAATAACTCGTTCTCGATTGAGAAGACTCGGTTGGAAAAATATAAGCTATATGATATTATCTAATTTTCAAAGCACTGTAATTTGAGAAGTTTGTATGTGCTGATACCTAAAGATCAAAGATTTATACACGATCCCCAAAACAAGGTAATTCGTACTAATATCAGCATTTTCTGAAGACAGAAAAAAGAAAAACTTTAAACATTTTCAAACTCAACATCAACACCGCCCAGTTTTGGTTGTTTTTTTTTTTTAACAATCACATCAATCATCCACCTGCGAGTGTGCCCTTCTTCCTTCTCCAGAAGGGTTGCCCAGCCCAGCAGCAGCTCCCTAACCCACAGGGCCCAAACCTCCTGCTTACATAAGCCCTCGGAACGGGGGCGGGAGACAGCGGGCTCGCTCAGAGTCCCGGCTCCGGCCACAGCGCCCGATCGTCTAGATGAGGGAGAAGCGAAGTCAGGTTTTCGGACCCGCAGGCATTAAAAAGGGTGGCCAGCCCTTCTAAGAAAAGGCGGGCGGAGGGCCGTCGGAGAGTGTACAATAAAGAAGTGCTTTATAAAACCCAAGGGCGGGACTAAGAATCCGAGAGACGAAGAGAAGCGCAGAGGAATCCTCCTCTGCTTTCCTCGCAGGGTGGCGTCCTCCCCAGGGTCTCCCGCGGGGGCCGAAGAGAGGCCGGGCAGGGCCGCCTCGCGCAGCCGCCAACGGCCGACACCCAGGCCCGGAAAGCCAGCTCATCTCATTCCTCGGGGAGGGCGGCCCGGCGCGCTACCTCTCGGAGAAGCTCTTCACCAGCAGCCACACGATGAACGGTAAGTTCTCGCGCTCGTTGTACGTGGGCAAAAGCACCGAATACTTGTCTTGCCGCGAGGCGCGCCCCTTCGGCTCCCGCCGAGACCTAGGAGAGCTACGACTTGCTTCCTCGGCAGCCATGGCGGAACTGCGCGACAGGTCGGAAACGGAAAGACGTCACGCGGAGCGGAAGGCGACGGGTTGGACTGGACCAAATCCCGAGAAGGTGGGGTGGTCTATGTGGACGAGTTCTAGTCTTCCTAAAGATCGTTTCGCGGTTCCTTTGGAAATAGTAAGAACTTGTGAGTCTTTCACTGAGTCTGAGGGTGGCGCAAGAAATGCAGATCTATTTATCACCTGGCTCAAGCTCCATAAAGTTTTTGTTTTGGTTTACTCCGGCCTCGCGACGAAGAAAAGCCGGAAACGGAAATGTCTTTCACGACGACTTCCGGAAAGAGGCCCGGCATGGCCGCCAGGGAGGAGGTACTGGCCCTACAGGCCGAAGTCGCGCAGCGTGAGGAGGAGCTGAGTTCCCTGAAGCAGAGGCTGGCGGCGGCCCTTTCGGCGGGGCAGGAGTCAGCGCGCTCGGTTCCGATGTCGCCCCTGCCTCCCAGGGCCGCCCTGTCCCGAGAGGAGATCCGGCGCTACAGCCGGCAGCTCGTGCTGCCGGAGCTGGGCATGCAAGGGCAGCTGCGCCTGGCGGCCGCGGCCGTACTCGTAGTAGGCTGCGGGGGGCTCGGCTGCCCACTGGCGCAGTACCTGGCCGCAGCCGGCGTCGGCCGCCTGGGCCTCGTGGACTACGACGTGGTCGAAGCGAGCAACCTGGCCCGCCAGGTGCTGCACGGCGAGGCCCTGGCCGGCCAAGCCAAGGTCTTTTCGGCGGCCGCCGCCCTGCGCCGCCTCAATTCGGCGGTGCAGTGCGTGCCCTACGCCCAGGCGCTGACGCCGGCCACGGCGCTGGACCTCGTCCGCCGCTACGACGTGGTGGCCGACTGCTCCGACAACGCGCCCACCCGCTACCTGGTGAGCGACGCCTGTGTGCTCGCCGGCCGGCCCCTGGTGTCCGCCAGCGCGTTGCGTTTCGAGGGCCAGCTCACGGTCTACCACTACGGCGGGGGGCCTTGCTATCGCTGCGTGTTCCCCCGGCCACCCCCGGCGGAGACGGTGACTAGCTGCGCGGATGGCGGGGTGCTCGGCGCGGTCACCGGGGTCCTGGGCTGCCTGCAGGCGTTGGAAGTGCTGAAGACCGCTGCGGGCCTGGGCCCCTCTTACAGCGGCCGCATGTTGCTTTTTGACGCACTCCGAGGCGATTTCCGCTGTATCCGGCTGCGGAGGCGCAGGCCCGACTGTGCCGCCTGCGGGGAGCGGCCCACCGTGACCGACTTGCAGGACTACGAAAGCTTCTGCGGTTCGTCGGCCACGGATAAGTGCCGCTCCCTCCGGTTGCTGAGCCCGGAGGAGCGGATTTCCGTTATGGACTATAAGCGACTTCTGGATTCTAGGTCACCCCACCTGTTGCTGGACGTAAGGCCTCAAGTTGAGGTGGACATCTGTCGTCTGCCTCACGCCCTGCACATCCCTTTGAAAAGTTTGGAACGGAGGGATGCGGAGAGCCTGAAAGTCTTGGGAGAAGCCATCCGGGAAGGGAAGCAGGGCGCACAGGAAGGGGCGTCTGTCCCCATTTATGTAATTTGCAAACTGGGCAATGATTCCCAGAAAGCCGTGAAGATCTTGCAGTCCTTGGCAGACTTGGACTCGGTAACAGTTAAGGACGTTGTGGGGGGGCTCATGGCCTGGGCTGCCAAAATCGATGAAACGTTTCCGCAGTACTGAGGTGGCCCGTGGAGTCTGACCAGCGAAGGGTGTGGGTTGCCATGTTACCTAAAGTTTTTTGACCTTTATTTATTTGCATTTTTTTCCCAGTAATGTATGGAGGAGCCTGAGATTCTACAGTACCTGTGATTAGGTGGACTACTTTTTATAAGAATCTTTTAAATTGTAATTTATCGAATAATGTAGTTATTGGGGTTATGACAGTGTTCCTGTGACCTGTCTTATGTTTGCAGCACTTGTTGCAAGTAGTGTGTTTTAAATTGAGGTCATTCGCCTGCCCTGCGCCCCTCCCCCCGCCAAAATAAAAAGCTTTTCAGGATGTGAGGGCGATCTGGTTGTAACACTTGCCCCTTTGATCCCCAGGGTTGATGTGACCGACCTGGCTAGCTAGGCGGGTGTTTCCTTTCTCCTTCACTGCTCCCATGAGCGTTTCTCCCGAAGCTGTGCCCTCAGTGAAATCGGACAGCCATCCCTGGTGGAGGAGGATGGGTCTTCAATAAAGGGCCTAGGAGTAGCTGTGCTTTCCCCATAGAACTTCCAAGCAAGCTCCCAAGTTTACTCTCTTTAAATTGTACATTTTAATGCTTGGAAAGGTGTAGTAAACTTAATTGATTACAGATAAAATAGTTAAGCTCAGTTTATTGTTTACTAAGACATTCAGACTTTATTTTTTGGGGCTCCAAAATCACTGCAGATGGTGACTACAGCCATGAAATTAAAAGATGCTTACTCCTTGGAAGGAAAGTTATGACCAACCTAGATAGCATATTCAAAAGCAGAGACATTACTTTGCCAACAAAGGTCCGTCTAGTCAAGGCTGTGGTTTTTCCTGTGGTCATGTATGGATGTGCGAGTTGGATTGTGAAGAAGGCTGAGTGCCAAAGAATTGATGCTTTTGAACTGTGGTGTTGGAGAAGACTCTTGAGAGTCCCTTGGACTGCAAGGAGATCAGCCCTGGGATTTCTTTGGAGGGAATGATGCTGAAGCTGAAACTCCAGTACTTTGGCCACCTCATGCGAAGAGTTGACTCATTGGAAAAGACTGTGATGCTGGGAGGGATTGGGGGCAGGAGGAGAAGGGGACACCAGAGGATGAGATGGCTGGATGGCATCACTGACTCGATGGACGTGAGTCTGAGTGAACTCTGGGAGTTGATGATGGACAGGAAGGCCTGGCGTGCTGCGATTCATAGGGTCGAAAAGAGTCGGACATGACTGAGCGACTGAACTGAACTGAAGACATTTTTGGGGGTGTTATTTCTACTTCAAATGCTAAAATACGTTCTAGAGCAGTGGTCCCCAACCATTTTGGCACCAGGGACTGATTTCATGGAAGACATGTTTGGCGGTGGAGGGGTGGGGGCAGATAATTTCGGTTTCCATCACCCACCTTTCCACTTTGTAGTCCTGTACGTAACAAGCCACCAACCAGGACTGGGGTTCTGGACGCCTTTTATAGAGAAATCAATATTTAAAATATAAATTATTTAAACATTAAAATTACCTGGGACGTGGTCACTTTATTAAGTTTCAAATTAATAGCCAAATAAGATACTTACAGTCTAGTAAGATAGAAACCATCTTTGTGGTTTGTCAGTTTCTTTTATAAATCACTGATTTTTTTTCTAGATTTAGTTTCAGGTTCCACCTTCTGTTGTGCAAATAGAAATTTCTAAACTGTTGTGTGGCTTGCTTTGAAATCTTCAGGTCCAAGTCCCAACTTTCTGCCCTCCCCTGTCCTTTTTTCTGTGTTCAATCTATTATTTTTATTTTTGACTTTACTGTGTGGCCAGGATGCCAAATATAATATTGAATTAAAGTGAAATAATAAACATTTCTTCTCGCCACAATTTTGGGTGAAAAACTTTGAATATTTGACCAATATTACCTGTTATTGCTTTACTGTAGGTAAATAACCTCTCTCTGATTAAATTTCTATTTACAGTTTGCTAAGAGTTTTCATTGAATGCATCAAATGCTTTTTCTACATTCTTATGTGTTTTTTCTCTTCTGTTAACATTGTGAATTCCTTTTTTTTTTTAAATCATGGCAAACAAACACATAAACTTCACCCTCCTGACAGTCTCCATGTGTACAAAACCACATTCCAGAAGCCCCCATCCTTCATGACTGAGACTTTACACCTACAGAGCATCTCCCCATCACTCCCCTTTAATTTACCTTTTCTATCTTTTAATCTATTCCAGCATTTTATGTTGGTTTTCTTATGCAACAGCATTTTCATGAAATGGCAGGTAGTCTGCCCAACTTCCAACATATACAACAAAATTAAAAGCGAACATGTGGCATATGAGTATATATTAGCGTCAACCCACATATCCAAAGGGAGCCTCTCTTCTCCAGCTGATTGTTGTATGCAAGCTTATAATTGTCAGAAATCACAGATATAAAAGTAAAATGTTTACATCTCTGAGTACAAGTTTTAAAGTTTAAAAGCATTGTGGGCCAGGACTTCTATGGTGGTCCGGTGGTTAAAAATCTGCCGGCCAATGCAGGGGTCACAAGTTCGATCCCTGGTCTGGGAAGATCCCACGTGTCTTGGGGCAGCTAAGCTTAGGCATCTACCCACAGAGCCCGCGCTCCCTACAGCGCACGCTCCACACCGGGAGACACCACCAGGATGAGGCCCCCCAGCACAGCCAAAGACAGCTTATTAATGTAAGAAAGGCCTTGTGGTCCAAGGGCTCTCAAGAGTCTTCTCCAGCACCACAGCTCAAAAGCATCAATTCCTCGGTGCTCAGTTTTCTTTATGATCCAACTCTGACATCCATACATGACTACTGGGAAAACCATAGCTTTGACTAGACGGACCTTTGTCAGCGAAGTAATGTCTGCTTTTTAATATGCTATCTAGGCTGGTCATAACTGTTCTTCCAAGGAGCAAGCATCTTGATTTAATGGCTGTAGTCACCATCTGCAGTGACTTTGGAGCCCAAGAAAATAAAAGTCTGTCACTGTTTTCCATTATTTCCCTATCTGTTTGCCATGAAGTGATAGTACTGGATGCCATGATCTTAGTTTTTTGAATGTTGAGTTTTAAGCCAGCTTTTTCAGCCTCTTTCATCAAGAGGCTCTTTAGTTCCTCTTCGCTTTTGGCCATGAGGGTGGTGTCTGCGTATCTGAGGTTATTGATATTTCTCTGGGCAATCTTGATTCCAGCTTGTGCTTCATCCAGCCTAGCATTTCTCATGATATCCTCTGCATATAAATTAAATAAGCAGGGTGACAATATACAATCTTGATGTACCTCTTTCCCAATTTGGAGCCAGTCCATTGTTCATGTCTGGTTCTAACTGTTGGTTTTGAACCTGCATACAGATTTCTCAGGAGGCAGGTAAGATGATCTGGTATTCCCATCTCTTGAAGAATTTTCCAGAGTTTTGTTGTGATCCACACAGTCAACGGCTTTGGCGTAGTCAATAAAGCAGAGTAAGATGTTTTTCTCAGCCACAGCTCAGAGGCCAGAAAACAAAGTTGCCTTACATCACTCTTCCCAGGTGGTGGTAGTGATAACCCGCCTGCCAATTCAGGAGACCTAAGGGACATGGAAGAGATGAAGATGACATCTCGTCGTCAGGACAACAGAGGATGAGATGGTTGGATGGCATCACCAACTCAATGGACATGAGTTTGAGTAAACTCTGGGAGTTGGCGATGGACAGGGAGGCCTGGTGTGCTGCAGTCCATGGGGTTGAACTGAACTGAATTGAACTGAGGAGGCGTGGACTCGATCCCTGGGTAGGAAGAGCCCCTGGAGGAGCGCATGGCAATCCGTTCCAGTAGTCTGCCTGGAGAATCCCGTGGACAGACGCGATCTACAGTCCATAGGGTTGCAAAGAGACACGACGGAAGCGACTTGGCTCTGGCACTGGCTGTGTTCTGAGTCAGTCTTAGGAGGGTGTGTCTGGTGAGCAGAGCCGGGTCACATGCCTTTATCCTAGTTGCAAGAGACACTGGGATTTTGAATTCTGACGTCTACAGCAAGGAGGCAGAACTCTTAACCCAAGTTTTTTTTCAAATTAGGGAAAGATTTTTCAGCAAATGGGCTGTTGAGAATATGACAGGTGTCCACCCATGCCATTACAGGACTCAGATCTTTTTAGTCTTTGAAATTCACTTTTCTCTTGTAGCTAGGTTTTTACAGTCAGATGGGATTTGAACTACATAACTTTTCCCCTTTTCATTTAACATCAAGTGTACCAGTACTATTCTGAGCTCTGGGGTAAGGATGAACAAGAGGGAATTGCCTGGTGGTCCAGTGGTTAGGACTCAGAGCTTTTACTGCCAGGGCCTAGGTTCGATCTAAAAAACAAAGACCAAGATTCCTATTGCTATGGAGCTTATATTTAAATGGGGGCAGGGAGACACTAGTCAACAAGTAACATGAGGTAACCCTGTCCAGGTCAGTGATAAGTGTCATAAAATAAATGAAATGGTGATGTTTTAGGTTGGGGAAGAAGGAGCTATTTTGAATAGATTCAGAGAGGGGTTGATATGAAACCCAAAAGCTGAGGGGTGAGAAGAAGCCGATTAGACCCGGTAAAATAGCTCATACGAGAAGACAAGTGAGAAGACCCTGAGACAAATACACTTGTAATGTTGGAGACACTGAAGAAGCGAGTTGGGTTGTGAACAGCTGGGGAGAAGTTTAGGGAGATAGGGAACATCTGCAGGTTATGGACCATAACAGGAGATTTTTATTCAAAGTAAAATGACAACTAACATTTGCTGAGCACTTACTGGTGACTTGGGATTTGAAACCAGATGGTCTGAGCAGGGAGCCTGGGCCCTAAGCAGTATGCTGTGCTCGGCTGTGTGACTGTGTGTGTGTTCACTTTTGAAAAGCAGTCTATGCCCTGTTCATCAGGGAAGGGAAAGAGCTTGTGTTTCAGATGCAGCAGGATTGTGCTCTGCTGCACTTGGTCTGCAGACCTCTCTCTGGGGAAGGAGCCGCAGAGCGAAATCCCTGGGAACCGTCTGATATTGATGTGTCATCTACGCGGTGTCCGCTGTTGCATCGCATCCTTTGGTATGAAGGAGCCACTTGGGTCAGGGAGAGAGAAATACAGTCTCAATGTAGAAGTCACAGCCGGTAAATGCAATGGTTTCCAAGGAGAGGGGCCAACACAGGGCAGTAAGTCCCCTGAGAGCGTTCCCACAGAAGAGGAGTTGTTTTGTTTTTTAAGCTTGTTTGTGTTTAATTAGCTGCTCCCTCCCACAGCAGCAGAGGGTTCCCTCAGAGCCTGGGGTCAGGTAAGTGGCTCAGTTTGCTCAGGAGAAGATTTCTTTCACAGGTTGTGTTTTCCCAGGGTCCCATATATACCCTGAGGTAACCCTGTCCAGGTAAGAGTAACATCTCATCACTTGAAATCATGCATCTGCCTTTAGGTTCAGATAATTCTGGAGTCAGTTGGGAATATTAGGGAAACAAGTATGGTGCAGGAGTGGGAAAGCAATTTGCAAATAAAAATGGTAAAGAGGGTTAATTATACCTTTGATGAAGTCTGGTTTCCAGAGCACTCAGGATGTGGGAGAAAGCTAATTAAATCATCCCAGAATTTGGGTGATAAGTAATATGTATACAGTTTACTATAATTTACTATGAAACTGACTCATTGGAAAAGACCCCGATCCTGGAAAAGATTGAAGACAAAAGAATGGGGCGGCAGAAGATGAGATGGTTAGATAACATCACTGACTAATGGACATGAATTTGAGCAAATTCTGGGAGATATTGAAGGACAGGGGAGCCTGGTGTGCTGCAGTCCATGGGGTCGCAAGGAGTCAGGCACAATTTAGTGACTGAACACCACCGCCACCACCAACTATGAGGTCCTACATACTGACACTGATTCTTGTTTCTAATTTTAGTCCAGTTATTCACAATTGAAAAAAAAATTTGACTTATTCAGGTGTTTTGTTCCTGACATTTAATGCCAATTGTTGGATAGCTTGCTGAAGATAAAGAAAAGGTTTATATCTTAAAATTTCCCTTCTTGGTGGCACTTTGGTTGAGAAGGTGCCAGAGTAGGGTGACATTGATGGAAGATGTTTGGGGCATTATTTTTAATTAGCAGTATTTTCCTTGCTCAGTGCTTCCTGGTTAGGGAGCCCCCAAACCAGTCGGAATTTAACAGACCAAAGTTCAGGTGAGTTGAAACAGCTGACTCTCAAGTAGAAGAAATCTCCCAAGCAAGCCTTGCTCATTTAGTCGGAGCCAAGGGAAGCAGTGCTTCCACAACCTCGACTCAGTCACCTGGGGCAAACTTAGTTGTCCACCCCAAAGCCTCCCAACTCCCACCATCTTTCTTGCTGGCAGTGCTGAAAATGTCAGGCTCCTTTCCCAGCCTCCCCTGCGGCTTTGGAAGAACCTGCACTTCTAAACAATTCATTCCGTCAAATACAGTTTTCTCTCTCCAGTGCTGCCACCCCAATGGAGCCATCTTTCCATCAAATGTATCATTTTTTAGGAACACACACCACCAATCATGGGTTACCAAGAACCAAGTATTGGTCTTAGGTCTTAAGATAACAGAAGAGGCAGCTGTGGACAGCGGGGACTGCTGCTGCTACTGCTGCTAAGTTGCATCAGTCACGTCCGACTCTGTGCGACCCCATAGACGGCAGCCCACCAGGCTCCCCCGTCCCTGGGATTCTCCAGGCAAGAACCCTGGAGTGGGTTGCCATTTCCTTCTCCAATGCATGAAAGTGAAACGTGAAAGTGAAGTCGCTCAGTCATATCTGACTCTTCTCGACCCCATGGACTGCAGCCCACCAGGCTCCTCCATCCATGGGATTTTCCAGGCAAGAGTACTGGAGTGGGGTGCCATTGCCTTCTCCGCAGCAGGGACTATCAGCCTATAAATGTCCTTTTGGCAGTCTCGAGACCTGTGAAAGAAAACAGGACTTTAAAAAAATTTATTTATTTTAACTGGAGGCTAATTACTTAACAATGTTGTGGTGGCTTTTGCCATACATCGACATGAATCACCCACGGGTGCACGTGTGTGCCGCATCCTGAACCCCCTCCCACTTCCCGCCCCACGCCATCCCTCTCGGTTGTCCCAGAGCATTGGCTTTGGATGCCCTGCTTCATGCATTGGACTTGCAGTGATCATCTATTTCACATATGGTAATATACATGTTTCAGTGTTATTCTCTCAAATCACCCCACCCTCACCTTCTCCCACGGAGTCCAAAAGTCTGTTCTTTACATCTGTGTCTCTTTTGCTGTCTTGAATATAGGCTCATTGTTATCATCTTCCTAAATTCCATATATATATGCATTGATATACTAAAACTTGACTTTTAGATCACCTTTCTCTTTATGACATAATGAATAAGACATCTATTTAGCACAGAGCTCAGAGGGATTTGCCAACTCAATAATGCCAGGGGCTAGGCAAATAAAGAAATGAGCAAAGGTGGTCAGCCAGGTTCCCTGGTGAAGTAGAAACAGCCACTTGAAAGCCACCACACAGCTAGCTCACCGTGCCAGGCAGGAATGTGGGTACAGTGTGATGAATCTCCAGTGTTTTAACAAAATCTGAGGATTTCCCTTGTGGCCCAGTGGATAAGAATCTGCCTGCCAATGCAGGGGACACGGGTTCGATCCCTGATCCAGGAAGATGGCACATGCCGTGGAACAGCTAAGCCCGCCAGCCACAGCAGCCCCCACAACTACAGGAGCTCTAGGGCCCGTGAGCCACAGCCTACAGCCCCTGTGCCGCAGCTAGTGAGCCCGAGCTGAGCCTGGAGCCTGAGCTCAGCACGAAGAGACGCCACCGCGAGGAGAGACCCCAGCCCGGCGAGGAAGAGTAGCCCCTGCTCTCGGCAACCAGAGAAAAGCCTAGCAACAGCAAAGACCCAGTGCGACCAAAAGTTAAAAAGAAAAAATATGCGGGGAGGGGGACGGAGGTGGGAGGGGAGTTCAGGATGGGGAACACATGTACACCCAAGGCTGATTTATGTCAATGTATGGCAAAAACCACTGCAATATTGTAATTAGCCTCCAATCAAAATAAATAAATTAATTTTTTTTTAAATTTGTTTTTAAAGAAAATCTGAACATTTGGAGTTTTCTTGAAATCTCCTAATTTAGATTGTTGAAAATAAATTTTAATATTCCAAAACTCTTTTGCCATTGAAATATACCCATAGGAGGCTGGAGAGAGCCTTTAGGCTTAAATAGGAAAAACCAAATGAACCGACAAACAAAAAGCCCAGAAACACATGATTTATCTTATTTAATTTGGTGGTCATGGAGGTTACTTACTGAGTGATGGGAGAAGCCTAAAGCAGTGTTAACAATTTGTTAACACCTGTTTTTTACGTTTTTCATTGTTTTCGTATTTAGAAGCTAATCATCTTAGATGGTTAAAGTTTTGAAGGGAAGTACAGTTTTCATTCATTTTAATGTCATGTATATTAATATGTAAAATTATAAAGTAATTATTCCAAAGGCTGAAAAATTGGAATTGGGGAGCTGCATGCGCTAGTAGTCAATATCTTTTATTTTTCCTGCTATTTTGGTGAATTGGTGATTGAATGTAATTTTTTAGAAAAATATACCTGCATAAAGGGGATGACAGAGGATGAGATGATTGGATGGCATCATTGACTCAGTGGACATGAGTTTGAGCAAACTCCAGGAGATAGTGAAGGACAGGGAAGCCTGGCATGCGGCAATCCATGGGGTCACATGACTGAGCGACTGAGCAATGACAAATAGAAAATCAGAGAGAAGGTGGAAGAGCGTAGTGATGGAAATGAGAGTTTGCACTTGATACTTGGAAACTTTGCGCCTGTAATGTTTGGGACTGAATGAGACCCATGAATGAACCTCTAATAATAGCAAGAAAAAGAGTTTTTGTTTAAAAACATTGTTGAGAGAAATGATTCACAATGATTACCTGAAAAAGAGGTTTTATTATCCTCAAAAACATTTGCCTCTAATTTAAAGAAGCACTATGTCGTCAAAGCATCAATATCCCATGACTGTTATGATCATACATATCATTTTAAAAAATGCTTGGTTTTTACAAAGTAATTCATGCTCATGGTAAAATTTGAGCAGCTTAAAGGGATACATACTAAATGTAGTATAGGATCCTGGATTGAATCCTGGAGCAGAAAAAGGGTATCAGTGGAAAAACTGGGGCAATTGGAATAAAATCAATAGTTAATTTCTTGGTTTTGACACATGCACCAGGGACACCCACGATATTAACTTTAGGAGAGACTGGGTGAAAGGTACACGGGAACTCGGTTTACTAACGTTGCGCTTTAAAGTTCTTTAAAACAAAACAGAAAATAGTGTGTAAAGAAAGTGCAACCCTTCCTTCCCGCTGCTATTTCCCATACTTTCGGTTCCCCGCCTAAGGACAGGCTGTGTTACAAGCCTCATAGAAGTGCTTTTTGCAGATATACCTTTTTAAGACAAATGATATTTACACCATTCATTTACTTCATTTTTTAAAAAGTAGTGTATATTGTCCACTGTTCCAGTCCCTCTCACTTCACAAGGATCAGCTTCAGTGTTTTATTTTTATTTTCAAATTTTTTGGCCAGACCACATGGCATCTGGGAACTTAGTCCCCCAGCCAGGAATCAAACCAGTGCTCCACCCTCAAAATAGAATTGTGGCGAAGAGTATGTCCAGTCCTAGTGCTGGGTGCTGCTGCTGCTGCTGCTGCTGCTGCTAAGTCGCTTCAGTCGTGTCCGACTCTGTGCGACCCCATAGATGCCAGCCCACCAGGCTCCTCCATCCCTGGGATTCTCCAGGCAAGAATTCTGGTGTGGGTTGCCATTTCCTTCTCCAATGCATGCATGCATGCTAAGTCGCTTCAGTCATGTCTGACTCTGTGGGACCCCATGGACAGCAGCCCACCAGGCTCCTCCGTCCATGGAATTCTCTAGGCAAGAATACTGGAGTGGTTGCCATTTCCTGCTGGGTAGGCAGCACCAAATTCCCTTTCCAACGGCTATATTAATACATACCAGTATGCTTAAGAAAGGCTGTTTCCCAACATCCTTGCCTAGTCTTTTTGAACGTTTAGATCTTAGTCAATCTAATAGCTTTTAAAAATCTTATTGTGTTATTTTAGATTTTTTATTATAAGTAAGTTTGAGCAGTTTTTCATGTGTTCAAAAGTCTTCTCAAACAAAAAATTCTGTTTATTCTTTGCTTACTTTTTTCCATGAGCTGTGTATTCTTTTTTTTTTTTTTTTTTTTGATCTGCGTGTTCTTATTGATATATACAGTTAAGAAAAGACCATTTGGGGGACTTCCCTGGTGATCCAATAGTTAAGACTCTGCACTTCCAGTGCAAGAGGCATGGGTTTGATCTCTGATTGCAGAACTAAGATCCCATATGCCTCGTGGCCATAAAAAGAAAAAAAAGAAGAAGAAAGACTCCCTAGGAGGGAAAAAAATCTGTATTCCTTAGCAAAAGAGTTTTGAATTTATTCCTTCTACAGACACTTATTGAAAGTCTACTGTGTACCAGGCACTGGCCAGGCTCTAGGGATACAAGATAATGAGAATGTGGGGCTTGCCTTCCAGGAGTTCATGTCTCAACTATATATGTGTAATTGACTTACAGAGCACTTCCCCACTTACGTTGCTTCCTTTAATCCTTCAACAACTCAGAGATCAAGGTAACTCTCCTTTGTTCATAGACTCGCTTATATATTTTTACCAACGATAGACTGTCATTGTTGTTGAGTCGCTTAGTCGGGTCCGACTCTTTTGACCCCATGGACTGCAGCGCATCAGGCTTCCCTGTCCTTCACTATCTCCCGGAGTTTGCTCAAACTCATACCCATTGAGGTGAATAGATTACCCCGAAATAACATAGTTGGCAGGGAGCCGGGTTCTCAAAGTGGAATCCTGTCACTAACAAGATCAGGCTGTCTTGTCCCTGTGTAGCCTTTTAGAAAAGTTTCTCTTGTAGACTGGATGAATTTTTCAGCTCTTCCTAAGTATTGTGTCTTCATCATCACCAAACTTGGAGCCGTAGTGGGACGCGGTGAGTGTGATGGATGGCCGCTGTGAAGCTTGTCTCCTGTTGGTTCTCTGTTGGTCTCCGGACGGGGTCAGACTCATTTCCGCACAGACTTTGGTCTTCTTTTCAGACTGCCTGGTTGGAGTCAGGGCACTTGGAACACCTAGACCCTTAGCAAAGCACAGATATTTCTGACACATTCTTTATTCCCAATGGATGGGTTGCATAAACTGCTTCATTTAAGATTCTCTGTGTGCATATTTAGGATACAGTTTCACACTTGAGTTTCCTGATCTGGAAGCAAGGATTTCATGGGAACTGTTTTCCCTTCGTTGAATTTTTAAAAATATTTATTCTTTTATTTGGCTGCGCCAGGTCCTAGTTGTTGCCTGGGGGATCTTTGATCGTCGTTGAGTCACGTGAGATCTTTACTTGCAGCATGGGGCATCTGGTTCTCTGATGAAGGATCCAATCCGGGACCCCTGCATTGAGAGCACAGCCTTAAAACACTGGACCACCAGGGAAGTCCTCTAAATTTCTTTTTTTTTTTAAGCCAGTCAATTCATGGTACTTTGTTACAGCCATCCTAGGAATCTGATACAAGGTCTATCCAAATTGTTGCGGAGTGTTTCAGGAGTTTGTTCCTTTCTGTTGCTGAGTAATGTCCTGGTGTGGATTGCATGGCATTTTATTTAATCATCGATCAGAGTGATTTCCAGTTTTTGGCTATTATGAAGAAAGCTGCTGCAAATTATCGTTTTTCAAGATAACTCTGAGAAATCTCCCCTTCACTGCTGTGTCCTGAAATCTGGGTCTCCATTCTAAGTAGACTTGCCTTGTTCTAGCGCGGGTTATATTGGCCTCCCAGGGCCTGCTGTCCTCAGCTAAGCTGGCTTTAAGATTTCCCAGCAGGTCGACTGGACTCCCGTTTTGTGGAAGGGAGGGCAAGCTAAATTGGCCAGAATTAATCCAAAACGAAGGTCTGCCCTGAGTGGGTGGAGCTCGGAAATGCAGTGTGAAGGCTCTCCCCTGGCCCTTATCTGCTTACATCTGGGGATTACCGCTCTGTCCAGCTGACATGGCATATGGAGCCTTCGAGAAAGGCCCACAGACCACACAGGGTACATTTGCCGCTTGACACGCTTGAGGAGTTTGGAAGAATGTTCCGGCAGCCTGGGGAAGGAAGGCTATTGAATAGAGCGACTTAGGCAGGTCGGCTGAGGTTATATTTCCTTCTGTTCCTCAGCGGGGGGAGCAGTGGGGGGTGGGGGTTGGGTGTGGGGTGGGAATGGCAGCCCCAGGGCCTGGATTCAGCTTCTTGCTTGATCCTTATTTGCACATATTTTTCAAGCACTTCTCTGTGCTGGCGCAGAGGGTGCCGCAGTAAATGAGGTAGACGCATTCTTTGCTCCCAAGGCCAGTGTTGGCAAAGTGTTAGTTGCTCAGTGTTAAGAGAGAGAAGCATTAAAAAAAAAAAAAAAAAAATGGTAAGGACTTCCCTGGCAGTCCAGTGGTTAAAGTGTCCAACACAAGGAGGGCAAGTTTGATCCATGGTTGGGGAGCTAGGATCCCATATGCCTTGTGTTCAAAAAACCAAAGCGGGAAACAGAAGCAATATTGTAACAAATTCAATAAAGACTTTAAAAATAGTCCACATTAAAAAAAAAAGAAAAAACTTAAAATGAGGTACACAAACAGAATCCAGCCACACAATTTGCAGGGTCCCTTGTTTAGATACTATTAAGGATATTATAATGGAAATAGCAGAACATTAAAGCATGCATGGGATATTTGGCAATGTCTGGAGACATTTAGTTGTCCCCCTGGAGATGGGCAGGGGAGTAGGTCCAGCTTCTAGTGAGTGAAGGGCAAGGATGCTGTTAAGCAGTCTAAGATCCACAGGAGAGATACAACAACGATTTCTGTGACCCTAAATTTCAGTTGTGTCGAGGTCAAGAAATCCGGCTTCAGTCAATGACAATTTTGATATGGGCCAGAGAGAAGGGCAGGCTGCAATGCAGGAGACAGCAATTCAATTCCAGGGTCAGGAAGATCCCCTGGAGAAGGGATAGGCTACCCACTCCAGTATTCTTGGGCTTCCCCTGCGGTTCAGCTGGTAAAGAATCCACCTGCAATGCGGGAGACCTGGATTTGGTCCGTGGGTTGGGAAGATCCCTTGGAGAAGGGAAAGGCTACCCACTCCAGTATTCTGGCCTGGAGAATTCCATGGACTGTATAGCGTACAGGGTCGCAAAGAGTCAGACAGGATTGAGCGACTTTCACTTCACTTCCGAGAGAAAGAAAATCCAGAGGGGTTTATGAAAACACACAGCCAGAGGATCTGCTGTGGTCTGGGGAAGGCTTCTTGGAGCAAGGCTTCTTTTTAGCTAATAGGTGATGACTGCGTATGAATTAGCCAAGCCCTGAAGGAGGAGAGGAGGGGGAAGATGTCGGAGTTTTGGGGGGGGGGTGTGTCAATTCTTAACATCCTTTCCCTCCCTAGGGAGGTTCACAACCAAGTGAGAAAGAGATTCTACCTTAATAACGAGAAGAGCTACTTGGGGACTGTGCTTAGGTTCAGCCAACCTTGCTAATACACCGTCCTCAGCCCCCCCTCCACCCGACCCCCCTCGGACCCCCGCCATGCACTCAGGGCGCTGGTGGGTAGGCTCTGCGCAAGGGACAGAGGTGCCCTACCGCTCAGAGTACCCCTCACACGCCCACCAGTCTCAGAAAAGGGCCAGGAGGGGACAAGGCACATATGCCCACCCACTTCCCTTCCCCCAGTTTATCAGCTGTAGAAATCATTCATCCTCCCTGTAGAGGCAGCCAGGGATGACGGGGTTGATGAGGTCAGGTCTCAGTATTTTTTTAAAACTCCACCTCCCAGCGTCATCTGATAAACTACAGGAGGCCTAATTAACTTTGTATTTCAGCTAAACGACAAATATAACTTTTCAGTTCAAGTAACGTCTCAAAGATTGCATGGATACACTTATTAATACATTACAAATGTATTTGTTATTTGAGGGGCTTCCCAGGTGGCACTAGAGGTAAAGAACCCGCCTGCCAAGGTAGGGGATGCAAGAGACTCAGGTTCGATCCCTGAGTTGGAAAGGTCCCTGGGAGAAGGAAATGGCAACTCACTCTGGTATTCTTTTTTTTTTTAATTAATTAATTTTCTGGCTGTGCTTGGTCTCTGTTGCTGCACAGGCTTTTCTCTGGTTGTGGAGAGCGGCCGCTGCGCTCCAGTTGTGAAGCAGGAGCGTCTCATTGCGGCGCCTTCTCTTTGGCACGGGCTCGAGGGCGTGCGCGCTTCTGCGGTTGCAGCGCGCGCACGCGCAGTAGTTGTTGCTCCCGGCTCTACGGCACAGGCTCAGCGGTTGTGGTGCCCGGGCTTAGATGTTCGGTGGCATGGGGGATCTTCCCGGACCAGGGAACGAGCCAGTATCTCCTACAAAAGCAGGCGGATTCTTTACCCCCCGAGCCACCAGGGAAGCCCCACTCCACTATTCTTGCCTGGAGAATTCCATGGACAGAGCAGCTTGGCAGGCTATAGTCCATGGAGCCGCAAAAAGTTGGATAGGGCTGAGCTACTGAGCACCTTAAGGGGCTGATCTGAAATACAGAGTGAACTGAGACGTCTTGGGTTTTTATCTGTGGGACCTGGAAAGCCTGTGAGCCCAGGTGATTCCCACCTGCAGCCAGGGTTGAGACCCACGGACACAGGGAGAGGGAGGAGCGGGGACAGGCATCGTGCTCCCACGTCCTCCCACCGTTGGTTCTTCTGACTGTAAAGCGTACAGGGAGGCCTGTGGGCAACCAGGGGCGGGCTGTCCCCATGGCGGGACTGCAGTCTCTCAGCCCAGTCCTGGGCCTGCCTTCCTGAACCCCAGAATCAGCCAGTGCTCCTGTGGGTCCTCCTGGAACAATGACTCAGCAGGGGGCTGGGAAAAACTCCTTCTTTGAGTCAACACAGGCCTACCCAGTACTCTCCACTCAAAATGAGCTCTGTTATTTTCCCATCTCAAATTGTGTCCGACTTAATAATCCAATGGGCTTCCCAGATGGCTCAGTAGTAAAGAATCTGCCTGCCGATGCCGAAGACGCAAGATGCTGGGTTCAATCCCTGGGTTAGGAAGATCCCCCGGAGAAGGAAATGGCAACCCACTCTAGCATTCTTGCCTGGGAAATCCCATGGACAGAGGAGCCTGGCTGGCTACAGTCCACGGGGTTGCAAAAGAGTTGGACACGACTTAGCACCTAAACCACAATAGCATTGTTATCTAATATAGCTTATCAGAGGTGCATATAGATTGCACATATATATATTCCCATAATACAAGCCAACGGTACATTGTCTTGCATTCGAATAGAAAGTCTTTACAACAGTCTCTGGACAAATTAACACCCAAAGATTCCCTGAAGCTGAAGGTGCAAATAGACTGAAGTTGAAAGGAAGGCTGAGGTCAAATCCCCCAGCCCTTCAGTTCAGTTCAGTTCAGTTGCTCAGTCATGTCCGACTCTTTTCGACCCCATGAATCGCAGCACGCCAGGCCTCCCTGTCCATCACAAACTCCTGGAGTTCACTCAGACTCATGTCCATCGAGTCAGTGATGCCATCCAGCCATCTCATCCTCTGTCGTCCCCTTCTCCTCCTGCCCCCAATCCCTCCCAGCATCAGAGTCTTTTCTAATGAGTCAACTCTTCGCATGAGGTGGCCAAAGTACTGGAGTTTCAGCTTTAGCATCAGTCCTTCCAAAGAAATCCCAGGGCTGATCTCCTTCAGAATGGACTGGTTGGATCTCCTTGCAGTCCAAGGGACTCTCAAGAGTCTTCTCCAACACCACAGTTCAAAAGCACCAATTCTTCGGTGCTCAGCCTTCTTCACAGTCCAACTCTCACATCCATACATGACCACAGGAAAAACCATAGCCTTGACTAGACGGACCTTTGTTGGCAAAGTAACGTCTCTGCTTTTGAATATGCTGTCTAGGTTGGTCATAACTTTCCTTCCAAGGAGTAAGCGTCTTTTAATTTCATGGCTGCAGTCACCATCTGTAGTAATTTTGGAGCCCCCAAAAATAAAGTCTGACACTGTTTCCACTGTTTCCCCATCTATTTCCCATGAAGTGATGGGACCGGATGCCATGATCTTCGTTTTCTGAATGTTGAGCTTTAAGCCAACTTTTTCACTCTCCACTTTCACTTTCATCAAGAGGCTTTTGAGTTCCTCTTCACTTTCTGCCATAAGGGTGGTGTCATCTGCATATCTGAGGTTATTGATATTTCTCCCGGCAGTCTTGATTCCAGCGCCCTTATGCGTTGTCAAATCCAAGCGGTCAGGGTGTGAGCTCACCTCCCGCAGCTTGCATTCTGCTCTAGACCCAGGTCCCTGTCCTCCCCCTGCTGTCAGCAGAATCTTCCAGGCTGCTCCTTGAAGCTGCCCCGTGGTTCCTTGCCATGTGCCCCCAGAAGCAGTTCAGGACCTGGCCACTTGCTTTTCTCCAGGCCAGGAAGAACACATTCGTCTGGTTTTTGTTTCAGACATCTAGATACCCTTGAAAGGGCTCACCTGATTAGGTCAGGCTCACCAAAGATAATCTTCCTTTTGATGATCTCAAATGATTAGGTATATTATTTACAACCACAAAAATCCTTTTTGACTATAATGTAGCATATTGCAGGGGGGTGGATATCTCTCATATAACACTCAAGAGAGTCCCTAAATTACATAAACATCAGGGCCCCAAAGCCTGGCTCCACTCTGTTCCTCACCTTTCAACTCATTTCCTCTAGTGCCTAAATTCCAACAATGCCTTGGCCTGCCAGGCCTTATAAATCCCCGACCCTGCAACCTTTTCTTTCCGCTCCCTGGCTCCTCCCTCCCCGTATTTTAATTCCCCTCCAAACCATTTTAGATTCTGTTGTCCATTGCTGTTATCACTTTCCAACATACTCCGCACCCTTGCCCCTGCTGCCGTTACGTATTTTATTGGCAAAATCACAGCCGTCACTGAATCCGGCTTTCTGGTCGACTCCTGCCCCTGTGAAGCTCAACGTAGCAGGAGAAAAAACTACGATGCTGATAAATGTTGCTGTTCAGTCCAGTGGGTCCTTGGGTTTCCCACTGGGAAGAGCCTGCTTGAGAACTGAGCCAGAGGAGCAAAGCAGAGAGGAGATCCTCTCAGCCACTCTTTCCCGATTGGTCTAGCTAAAATATCAAGACGGGCACTCATTGGACATTTAACAAAGGCAAGCAGGGATAGGATACTCTGATTGGACAGATCTGGGTCACATACCCACCCCTGAAACGGGGCTAGAGGTGGGGTAAGCTGCCTCCAGTCCCATGGACTTGCACGGAGAGAGGTCATTATTGTTTAAAAATGCAGGTTTTGTATATATACTCAGGAAGGGTGAGGCTATCAGCTCAGGAGGTGGCTGCCATTGCAAAGATGGTTTGAGAGACTTCGCTGGTGATTCGGTGGCTATGACTATGAGCTCCCCAGTGCAGGGGGCCTGGGGTTCGATCCCTGGTCAGGGAACTAGATCCCACGTGCCTCAATTAAAGATCCTGCATGCTGCAACTAAGACTCAGCCCAGCAAAATAAATAACTATCTTTAAAAAATAAAAGATGGTTTTATACCCACAGATTCTACAAGGTAGGCGTGTACCATGGGGGACCTACAACAGAAGCGCTAGGGTTGGTCAGCGTGAGGGAGACAGCAGGCTTCCTTGTGGTTTCCATGAGCCGGGACAAGGAAACAGGGTAAGTAGCCCTGGGACTGGCTGGTTTGAACAATTTCAGTGGGCTCTGGAGCAGAGGGGCTCCCCTCGTTGCTTGGTCCCTGGGTCTGGAGTGATTAGGGCCACTGGATAGTGGCCTGGAGTGTGAGTACCAAACCAATAGAGGAGGTGATGGGGGTGTGGCTCCGAATTGGTTGGTTTGAATATAAAAAGCGAGCTCCAGGCAAGAAATTTACCATCATCTTTAGGAACTGACTAACCCTGAGAAGGATGTGTGTGCTAAGTCACTTCAAGTGGGTCCAACTCTTTGCCACCCCATGGACCATAGCCCGGCAGGTTCCTTTGTCCAAGGGATTCTCCAGGCAAGACTACTAGAGTGGGTTGCCATTTCCTCCTCTGGGGCATCTTCCCTACCCAGGGATAGAACCTGAGTCTCTTCCGTCTCCTGCATTGGCAGGCGGATTCTTTACCACTAGTACCACCTGGGAAGGTTGTTGCTCAGTCGCTCAGTCGTGTCAGACTCTTCACGACCCCATGGACTGCAGCACACCAGGCTTCCTTGTCCTTCACCATCTCCCGGAGATTGCTTAAACTCACGTCCATTGAGTCGGTGATGCCATCCAACCATTTCATCCTCTGTCACCCCCTTCTCCCGCCTTCAGTCTTTCCCAGCATCAGAGTCTTTTCCAGTGAGTCAGTTCTTTGCATCAAGTGGCCAAAGTATTGGAGTTTCAGCTTCAGCATCAGTCCTTCCAACGAATATTCAGGACTGATTTCCTGGGAAGGTTAGAGTCTCTTCAAACATCACAGTATCAGATCTGCATAATAAAAAGATGTGATTAATACAGTTCTCCAAATAAATAACTAATTTCTGTGGCCAGAAGTGGAGACAGACAGGTGCTGGGCAGGCAGAAACAAAAGATCCTACTGCAGAAATAATATTCTAGTTCTCAACCCAATTTGGGACACTGCTTAGCTTGTTGGTTGTTCACCCTCCCACTCCCAGAGGGGCGCTCTCTTCTTTGTCCCTGGGATTCACCACAGCCTCGAGCCTCCCGGCTAGCCCTGTGTAGGGATCCCTGACAAAATGTCAGGCCTCTCCGCGCTGGGTCGCCAGGTCCTCGGGCCGCACCTGCTACTGCCATTCATCCCGGATCTCTGTGGGGAGAGGCTGACAGTTGCCAGAGGCTGCAGTTCTCACTTCCCCTGGCACCAGGCCCTCTTGTTTTATTTAAAGCCACCCAGAAACGGCGCCTGCTGTCGCCAGGAGCAGGGGGTGATCTGAGCCATGTGAGATGCTTGTCTTCAGGCAGTAATGGCCTTGTTAGACTTCCTCAGAGCCATGACTGCTGGCCAAAGTGAGAGACGCACCATCCGGGCACTTGCTATTCATTTTGAGACACTTTGGGCTGTTTAAGAGACTTGGCCCCTTTTTGTTCCCACCCCCTTCTGTGTTGAGCTCTTTCCCAGGGGAGCTGGGCATTCATTCAAAGCTGCAGATTAGGAAGCATCTCCTTTGGGGTTCAGAGGTTGAGCCACATTGGAAATGGGAGCTGATAAACCAAGGATCCAGGGAGCCTGGGGCCTGGATTCTGTTTGGGGAGGGGCTCAGGGCACCCCCTTCCTCCGGCAGGAGGTCTTTGTGCTCAGCAATCATCCTTCTCTTTTCCCCAGCAGCCCCGTCTTACTTCTCAGCTCCGTCAGCGGGAGCTCTGCAGACTCGTTCAACAGTTGCCTCTGCAGCTTGTAAACTGAGCTGAGCAGTTTCCCTGGTGCTGGACTGATGTTTGGGTCTCGTCTTGGTCTGTTTGAGTGCAAACAGGTCTGGTCTATGGCCATGATCTTCTCCCAGACCCAGCCTTCCCACAGCAGAGTCCCCAGCTCTGGAAGTGACACCCGGCTTCCAGGTGCGGAGGCGATGGGCTTTGTGAACACGCTGCCTCTTCTCTTCCTCCCACCTGCCCTCAACCCTTTAGGCTCTACCTGCAAAATACGCCCAGAATCTGCCCATTTCTCAGCACCTCCGCTGGTCCAAGCACCATCACACCTTCTTCCTTCTGAAATACTTATTTGTTTGGCTGGCGTGGGTCTTCGTTGCAGCGCTTGAGAACTTTGGTGCATCCTGTGGGCTCAGGAGTTGCATCGCACGGGTTTAGTTGCTCTGAGGCATGTGGGATGTTAGTTCTGTGACCAGGGATCGAACCCAC
This sequence comes from Bubalus bubalis, assembly GCF_019923935.1. Lineage (NCBI taxonomy): Eukaryota > Metazoa > Chordata > Mammalia > Artiodactyla > Bovidae > Bubalus > Bubalus bubalis. The sequence continues at coordinate 4,584,068 of NC_059170.1, read as the reverse complement.
GTCCCCTGCATTGGAAGGCATATTCTTTTTTTTTTTTAACCTTTAATTCCCACATTTACTCAGGCATGGCTCAAAGGTTTTTTTTCCCCTTCAATATTTCTCTCTCTCTCTCTTTTTTAAAAACACTTTATTTTGTTTTGGGGTTTAGTCGATTAACAATTTCAGGTGCACAGTGAAGGGACTCAGCCATACATATGCATGTATCCAATCTCTCGCAAGCTCCCCTCCCATCCAGGCTGCCACATAACATTGGGCAGAGTTCCCTGTGCTATGCAGTAGGTCCTTGTTGGTAATCCATTTTAAATATGGCAGTGTGTACATGTCCATTGCAAACTTCCTAACTATCTAAAGGCGGATATTTTTTTTAATTAAAATATTTATTTATTCATTTATTTTTGGCCCCACTGGGTCTTGGTTGCTGCATGCAGGCTTCCTCTAGTTGTGGAGAGCGGGGCTCCTCTCTCCTTGTGGTAGGAGGGCTTCTCATTGTGGTGGCTTCTCTTGTTGGGGAGCACGGGTTCTAGGGCGTGGAAACCTCAGTAGCTGCGGCTCTCAGGCTCCAGAGCACAGGCTCGGTAGTTGTGGAGCACAGGCTTCGTTGCCCTGCATCATGTGGGATCATCCTGGACCAGGGATCGAACCCATGTCCCCTGCATTGCAAGGCAGATTCTTAACCACTGGACCATCAGGGAAATCCTCAGGCACTGTCACTTTGAGCCCGAACAAGCCCATCCCTGGTCTCTGCTCCCACCTTGCCCATCTCAATCTGATCTCCCAAAGCAAACAAAGGCAGTCTAACCTCGGTGGTGTCCTGCCGCGCCCGTGGCCAGGCCCCTCCCCAGGCTCCCATCTCACTCAGAGTGAAAGCCAAGTTGCCCGGACGACTGCCAGCTGCCCTCTCAGTTCCGTGGCCTGGCGTCCTGCATCTCTCCTGCTCACCATGCTTCAGCCACAAGGCCTCACAGCTGCACGGCCAGCACACCAGGCGTGTGCCTCAGGGCCTTTGCATAGGCTATACCTTCTGCTTTGCCCAAATGTCTCCTTCTCAGGGAGTCTTCATTTACTGAATTAAATTAAAAATTTTACATGCAGCTTTAGGGAATTCCCTGGCTGTCCAGTGGTTAGGACTCCAAGCATTCTCTACCAAGGGCCTGGGTTTGATTGCTGGGTCAGGGAACTAAGATCCCATAAGCCGTGCGATCAAGTGCCTCCCCTTCCCCCTCCCCCAACCCTGGCCAAAAGAAATGTTAAATTGTATCTCCTCTTGGGCTTCCATGCTTTGATTTTCTCCATGGCATGTCATACGTCACCCTCTGACATCTTACATGTTTTTCCTTGTTCATTTGTTGACATCTGTCTCCGTCACCAGAACGTCAGCTCTGTAAGGCGGGAACTTGGGTCTGTTTTGTTCCCTGCTGTATCCCGGTGCTGAGAACACAGTAGGTGCTCAATAAGGATTTGTCAAATGATTAATTGACTCACTCTGACTCATCGTACAGTCTGAATAAGGCTTTGGGATTGCCGATGACTCTTAAAGAAAAAATCTGCGTGATGTGTCTGTCTTGGGGAATGCATGAGGGTTCTGTTTTGTCCACAGCGTCTCACTTGCCAATTTGGTGGCTGGGGGATGGAGGCAACCAATTACCCTTCCTCGTGAGTGAAAAGTTCCATTGATACTGTGTCTGCACATGCTCTGAAAATGTCAGTGGGGGTGAGTCATGGACCAGGAGGCTGCTCGATGACTAAATCTCCCCCACGTGATGTCACCAGAGTCGGAATGAGCCCCCAGCCTTCGCCAGAGGGGAAAAGCATTTTCACTGGGGAGGCCTGACCCGACCTGGGCAGCGTGGCTGCCGTCAAAGGTGTGGCCTCCAAGAACACTGCTGTCTGGCAAGTCACCCGTCTTCTTGAAGTCTTCTCGTGTGTAAAGTGAAGATAATACTCATTCTTTCCACCAGTCTTCAGTCAACACTGAGTAGGGGCTGGAGATGCTGAGGGAGTGAGCCAGACAGATCTGTTTCCTAGGAGCTCACGGCTGGTGAGACATGTAGATGATGAACAGGAACGGAAAGAAGAGCAGCACCTGTTCTGTTGAGAGTGTCACGAGGGAAATAAAACAGGATAGTGGCATCAAGAGTCGGGGGGTCAGCTGGGTAGGGAGCCAGTGTCCGCAGGCCATTCAGGAGGAGATGGCATGAGGCAGAGACCTGAAGGTGGGGAGCCAGCCACGTGGAAATCTGGGTGGAGAAACCACAGAGGCAAAGGATCTAGGGGGAGAAGTGTCTGTGCATTGAGAACAGAGGCTGGTGTGACTAGAGGTGGGAGGGGAAAACCGAGGCTTCCCGGGACTTCTCAATGTCCTCTGCTTTAGTTCCTTTCTGAAGTACCTAGAGAATAGTATTTGATGCAAATTTCTTGAGCTGTTTTGCACAAATGAAGCACCCCCCCCCCCCCCACACACACACACAAATGGAAGATGTTAACTACTTGACAACCAACAGCATGTAGCCCCTGGCCTTCTGGAGTCTAAGGACTGTTAAAGTTAACCCTGAGTCTTTCAGCATCAGCCTGTCAGAGACCTGTGCACGAGCTGGTCTGGTGCCCAGCAACCCCCTCCTCCCTTACCTGGCCTTTAAAAATGCTTTGCGGAAACCCTTGAGGAGCTGGAGGCTTTTTAGGGCATGAAAGTGAAAGTGTTAGTCGCTCAGTCATGCTGGACTCTTTGAGATCCCGTGGACTGCAGCCCACCAGGCTCCTCTGTCCATGGGATTTTCCAGGCAAGGATACTGGAGTGGCTTGCCATTTCCTTCTCCACGGGGTCTTCCCAACCCAGGGATCGAACCCAGGTCACCTGCACTGCAGGCGGATTCTTTACTGTCTGAGCTACCAGGGAAGCCATTTTTAGGGCAGAAGCCACCATGGCTTGTATGGCCTGCAAGAAACCTTTCTCTGCTCCAAAATCTGACGTTTCAGTTTGGCGTCACTGTGGTCAGGCACAGGAACGTGTGTTAACAAGGGGGTGAGGAGAGTGCGCGTAGTCGCTTCAGTCGCGTCTGACTCTTTGCGGGCCCATGGACTGTGGCGCACCAGGCTCCTCTGTCCATGGGACTCCCAGGTAAGAATACTGGAGTGGAATTCCATGCCCTCCTCTGGCAGGTGAGGTGGGGGAGAGGATAAGTTCAGGCTCAGAGGATGTAGGCACTGGGAAAAATCGGGGTGTGTCCTATGGACCTACCAACTGCTACCTGCCATGATGTGCAAAGGGCAGCAGGGCAGGGAAGACGAGTCCTTCCTTTTGATGTGTGTCTTGGCTGGCAGGGCCCAGACCCACGTTAGAGCGGAAAGACCTGCTGGACTTTCCCTGGGCTTCCTCACACCTGTAGACCTTCCCCAGAGAAAACCAGGCCGGCCAGGACCGTGCCACCCTGGGGAACCAGAGGTGGGTCCTGGAGTGGGTGGCGGGTGGCTGGCTGAGCCTGGTCACCTTCACCTTGGGCCACATCGAGCCCTTGATGGCCGGTGAACTGCAGGGTCTAAGTAAAGGGAGCCACAGAACTGATGCCCACTGTTCTCATTTTGGGCTTCCTAAGTAGGGAACCCGCACGACGCTGCCTCCCCAGTACCAGGAGGGGGCGCCAGATCGCCTTGGGAAAATTTGTCGTTTTGTATGCTTGAACTTTGGAAAAAACGGAACTTTCTTTAAATCAACTTTTAAAAATTAAAAACATACTTTAGTCTCATTTTAAGCAGTACCATTCATGAAGTCATAGGTTTGCTGTTCTGGTTTAATCTTTGCCCTAACAGACATGAAAATACATCCCAACCGTCAGAACTATCGCAGACCTTCATACCTTCACACAGCACTTCCTGTGAGCCGGGTATTGTTCAAACAGCTTTAAAACAGGGCTTCCCTGGATGCACACGACCTTGTGAAGTGACTCCTACTTTCATCCCTGCTTGGAGGATGAAGAACCGGAGACAAGTTTACCTGACTTGCTCTGGGTCCCACCCAAGGCGGACAAGAGGCACTTCTTCCCAGGTGGCGCTAGTGGTAAAGAACCCGCCTGCCAGTGCAGGAGACCTGAGAGTCATGGGTTCGATCCCTGGGTCAGGAAGATCCCCTGGAGGAGGGCATGGCAACCCCCTCCAGTATTCTTGCCTGGAGAATGCCAGGGATGGAGGAACCTGGGGGGCTACAGTGCATGGGGTCACAAAGAATCCGACATGACTGAAGCGACTTAGCACAGCACAGAGTAGATAAAATCATAGAAATGAATGGTGGTTTCCAGGGGCTGGGGCGGTGAGTGCGGCAAATGGGGAGTCTTTCTGTGGGTATAGAGTTTCAGTTTTGCAAGTTCTGAAGGTCCGTTGCATACTGTGATTGTACTTAATACTAATGAACTGTGCATATAAAAACAGTTCAGGTGGCACATTTTATGATATGTGGCTTTTTATTAAACCAAATTAAAAAATATATATATTTTTAAAGTAGACAGGATAAATATTTTTTCTTCTTCAAGGTCCTGCCACTTACATATTCTCCACCATATAATAAAGATTCAAGGACAATAGGAAGAAAGGTGTGTGTGGGAGGCCCCACAGCAGGGGTCCCTAAAAAAACACAGAGATTGGGGACCCCCCATCCACCATGTGACCGCCGGCTCCCCTGGGGTCACCCCAAGGGCCCTTTCCTGGGAGAGGACCCCGAGCATCGTGGACCATGCACTTGACCTAGTAAGGCTTTTTTTTTTTTTTTTTAATTAAGTTTGTACTCATTTTATCACGTATTCACCTTTTTCCAACAAATGTCATGAGACTATTAAATGTTGTGGTTTCAAGGATTAAGCCTCATATTTAGTTAAACCTTGCATTTTGAACTTTTTAAAAAGATGTTTGTAATGTTTGACAAAATCCAAACAACACAAAAAGATAAAGAGAAAAAAGGAACTATTATTCAGCTCAACTCTCAGACCCCCAGTTCCCTGGCTCAGAGCAGCCATGGTTATCAGTGTCCTGCGTCTCCTTCCTGAGATGTTAAGTGTGTGAACAAGTATAGATGTAAAAACGTCCTTCTCTGAAATGTAAATATGACCATAATACATACCATTCTACACCTTTAACAATGTCCTTTTGGGATTGTTCTAGATCAGTACACATAGATAGCCTATTTCTCTTAAACAGCTCAGTGACTATCCCACACTATGCTCGTTCAGTTCAGTTGAGTTCAGTTCAGTCGCTTAGTCGTGTCCAACTCTTTGCCCCATGAATCGCAGCACGCCAGGCCTCCCTGTCCATCACCAACTCCCGGAGTTCACTCAAACTCATGTCCATCGAGTTGGTGATGCCATTCAGCCATCTCATCCTCTGTCATCCCCTTCACCTGCCCCCAATCCCTCCCAGCATCAGAGTCTTTTCCAATGAATCAACTCTTTGCATGAGGTGGCCAAAGTATTGGGGTTTTAGCTTTAGCATCAGTCCTTCCAATGAACACCCAGGACTGATTTCCTTTAGAATGGACTGGTTGGATCTCCTTGCAGTCCAAGGGACCCTCAAGAGTCTTCTCCAACACTACAGTTCAAAAGCATCAATTCTGTGGTGCTCAGCTTTCTTCACAGTCCAACTCTCACATCCATACATGACCACTAGAAAAACCATAGCTGTGATTAGATGGACCTTTGTTAGCAAAGTACTGTTTCTGCTTTTGAATATGCTATCTAGGTTGGTCATAACTTTCCTTCCAAGGAGTAAGTGTCTTTTAATTTCATGGCTGCAATCACCATCTGTAGTGATTTTGGAGCCCCCAAAAATAAAGTCTGACACTGTTTCCACTGTTTCCCAATCTATTTCCCATGAAGTGATGGGACCAGATGCCACGATCTTAGTTTTCTGAATGTTGAGCTTTAAGCCACCTTTTTCACTCTCCTCTTTCACTTTCATCAAGAGGCTTTTTAGTTCCTCTTCACTTTCTGCCATAAGGGTGGTGTCATCTGCATATCTGAGGTTATTGATATTTCTCCCGGCAATCTTGATTCCAGCTTGTGCTTCTTGCAGCCCAGCGTTTCTCATGATGTGCTCTGCATAGAAGTTAAATAAGCTATGCTCGTACCACAGCCAAATCAACCAGTCTCTTTGGGTGCAGGGGCTCTGCATCTTTTTTTTGTGTGTCCTTGTCACTGAACACAGCTTCACGTGCCTGATACACAGTGAGGTCGGACGAATTGAAACGTCAGGGTTTGGAGCAGAGGGTGGTTTATGGCAGAGGCGTGCAAGGAGACAGAGTGGCTCAGGCCCTAAAAAGCCGCAGACTCCCTGAAAGATTTTGGCAAGGAATTTTTAAAGGCCAGGTGTATACTTGGGGGATGGCAGGGTACGTGATCAGGTCGAGCACAGTTCTGTTTGGCTGATGATGAGGGCACAGGGTGGTGTCACCAAGGTTAACTTAACAGTCCTTAGGGCTTGCTCCTCGGAAGAAAAGCTATGACAAACCTAGACAGCATATGAAAAGCAGAGATATCACTTTTCTGACAAAGGTCCGTACAGTCAAAGCTATGGTTTTTCCAGTAGTCATGCATGGATGTGAGAGTTGGACCATAAAGAAAGCAGAGTGCTGAAAAATCAATGCTTTTGAAATGTGGTGCTGGAGAGGACCCTTGAAAGTTCCTTGGACTGTAAGGAGCTCACACCAGTCAATTCTAAAGGAAATAAACTCTGAATACTCACTGGAAGGACTGATGCTGAAGCTGAAGCTCCAATATTTTGGCACCTGATGTGAAGAGCCAACTTATTGGAAAAGAGTCTGATGCTGGGAAAAGATTGAGGGCAGGAGGAGAAGGGGGCGACAGAGGATGAGGTGGTTGGAGGTCATCATTGACTCAATGGACTTGAGTTTGAGGAAACTCTGGGAGATAGTGAAGGATGGGGAAGCCTGGCGTGCTGCAGTCCCTGGGGTCACAAAGAGTTGGATAGGAACCAACTAGGCTACTGAACAACAACAGGAGGCTCCAGGAGGCCTGGGGCTACATGCTCATGGTCATCAAGGACCGTCAAGGACCCAGAGGGCCCTGCTCAGCTACAGAACCCGTGGCTGGTGCTCAAAGACCCTGAACTCCCGGAGATTTGGGGGGAGAAATTTTTACAGGCAAAATCTGGGATGAAGGCAGTAACTTTCTTCTGGTTTGTTGGTGGTGAGGTAACAGGGCGGCGCTCCAGGAAACTTGTGCTCAGCCTGAAGTTACTGTCCTCCACCCAGGTGGGGGCCTCAGCTCCTATGTGTCCCTCGCGGAGGAACCAGGACCCTCCTTTCGTTGCTGCAGTATCATTTCTTGGTCGCTCCCTCTTTGTTTCTGCCTTCCCTTTGTTGCTGTTCTGTCACTCATTTGAGTCTCTTCGCGACCCCACGGACTGCAGCACACCAGGCTGCCCTGTCCATCACCAACTCCCAGAGCTTACTCAGACTCAGGTCCACCGAGTTGGTGATGCCATCCAACCATCTCATCTTCTGTTATCCCTTCTCCTCCTGCCTTCAATCTTTCCCAGCATTCCCTTAGGTCCCCGATTAGTAACTGATTGAATCTGCACTTTGATACTTGGCAGGGGGGGGGGGTGTGGTCTGAGAGGCTGAAACCTTTATCCTGCGTTTAAGACAAAAAGGAACCCAGAAAGAAATGTGCCCAGGAGGGCCCCACAAGACCCTGCTCCGTTCCACCATAGCTTCCTTTGGCAGCCGGTAAAACTAAAGGACATCTCAGAAAGAAATGTTTTTAAGAGCATAAAGTAAAATCCATAGGAACAGAAGGGAAACCAATAGTGAAGGACAAGAAAGCCTGGTGTGCACAGTTGGACACGACCGAGGGACTGAACAACAGTAACGCAAGGGGAGCTGACTGCGTGAAGACACAGCTCTGCCTCAGTCTGCGGATCCTGCAGTGAGGACCCCCAGATTCCCAGTCTTTTTCCTCCTAAAAACTGCCTCAGTGAACTTCTCACACTTATACCTACTTATTGCCGTGAAATAACTTTCCAGAAGTGGAATTGCTGGGGCTGGTGCCAAAATCTTGGCTCTCTGTGCCCCAATGTTAAACAGCAATATGGAGACAGAGTTACGGAGAAAAGTGGCTTTATTACTTGGCTGGGCAAAGGGGAGCACAGTCGGCTAGCGCCTCAAGACCACTGCCTCCTTCCACCCCTCCCCCTGGTAATTAGAGAGAGGTCACACAGTCAGGCAGGGGAATGCGATCAGGACAGGGGCAGCCACAGTCGTCATTCCTTCTTCTGCAAAGTTTCGCTGTTTACCCATCTATTTGCTGTGAAGCGATGGGACTGGATGCCATGATCTTAGTTTGCTGAATGTTGAGTTTTTAGCCAGCTTTTTTACTCTCCTCTTTCACTTTCATCAAGAGGCTCTTTAGTGCCTCCTTGCTTTCTGCCATAAGGGTGGTGTCATCTGCATATCTGAGGTTATTGATATTTCTCCCGGCAATCTTGATTCCAGCTTGTGCTTCATCCAGCCCGGCATTTCTCATGATGTACTCTGCATAGAAGTTAAATAAGCAGGGTGACAATATACAGCCTTGACGTACTCCTTTCCCAATTTGGAACCAGTCTGTTGTTCCATGTCCAGTTCTAACTGTTGCTTCTTGACCTGCATACAGATTTCTCAGGAGGCAGGTCAGGTGGTCTGGTATTCCCATCTCTTTAAAAATTTTCCACAGTTTGCTGTGATCTACACAGTCAAAGGCTTTAGCGTAGTCAGTGAAGCAGTAGATATTTTTCTGGAATTCTCTTACTTTTTCTACGATCCAACTGAGCAATTGAACAGTAACAGTCTCCTAGGCGGTCCTCTCCTAATCTTGAGAAGTCTTTCTGGTCCTTTAATCTTGCCTCAGGTGGTTCCATTGTTGCTTCTCGTTTGATTAGCAGCCTTCTGCCCTTTGGAACTCAGAGAGGGTCATGGAGGCGGAAGTATTGCCTACAAGGAATGGGGGACCAAAAGGCCTCCGTGCCCAGCCCCATGGGGTCCTTCTCGGCATCAGGGCAAAGATCTCAACTTTCCATGAAAAACGACCTATCAAATGCCTGCATGACATGGAAGAGATGTTGCTGCTCTGTTGTGTCTGACTCTTTGTGACCCCATGGACTGCAGCACGCCAGGCCTCCCTGTCCTTCACCATCTCCCGAGCTTCCTCAAACTCATGTCCATCGAGTCAGTGATGCCATCCAACCATCTTCACTTCCTGTTCACCTCCCACCTTCAATTCTTCTCAGAATCAGGGTCTTTTCCAATGAGTCAGTTCTTCGTATCAGGGGGCCAAAGTATTGGAGCTTCTGCTTCAACATCAGACCTTCGAAGGAGTGTTCACAATTGATTTCCTGTAGGATTGACTGGTTGGATCTCCTTGCAGCCCAAAGCACTCTCAAAAGTCTTCTCAAATACCACAGTTCAAAATCATCAATTCTTTGGTGCTCGTCTTTCTTTTTGGTCCAATTCTCACATCCATACATGACTACTGGAAAAACCATAGCTTTGACTATTCGGACGTTTGTCGCCAAAGTAATGTCTCTGCTTTTTAATATGCTGTCTAGGTTGGAGAAGGTAATGGCACCCCACTCCAGCACTCTTGCCTGGAAAATCCCATGGATGGAGGAGCCTGGTGGGCTGCAGTCCATGGGGTTTCGATGAGTCGGACATGACTGAGTGACTTCACTTTCAGTTTTCACTTTCATGCATTGGAGAAGGAAATGGCAACCCACCCCAGTGTTCTTGCCTGGAGAATCCCAGGGATGGGGCAGCCTGGTGGGCTGCCCTCTATGGGGTCACACAGAGTCGGACACGACTGAAGCGACTTAGCAGCAGCAGCAGCAGCAGCAGGTTGGTCATAGCTTTTCTTCCAAGGAGCAAGCATCTTTTCATGGCTGCAGTCACCATCTGCAGTGATTCTGGAGCCCAAGAAAATAAAGTCCGTCACTGTTTTAATCATTTCCCCATCTATTTTCCATGAAATGATGGGACAGGATATCATGATCTTGGCTTGAATGATTTTCCTGTGCCAATAGAAAGGGTCTAGAAGAACATGGAGAAGAAAAGGAAGCCTTGGAGAGAATGTCTTCCAGATGCATAGACATTTTAGGGTTTTTACCTCCTTTTAGAAGGAGAAAAGGATGACAGAGGATAAGATGGTTGGATAGCATCACTGACTCAATGGATGTGAGTTTGAGCAAGCTCCAGGAGTTGGTGAAGGACAGGGAAGCCTGGCGTGCTGCAGTCCATGGGGTCACAAAGAGTTGGACATGACTGAGTGACTGAACAACAACAACCTCTTTTATGGAAATTTACAGACTTAGACCTTTACAAGCAGGGTCATTGGGAAGAGCTGTCTGGACTCCAGGTTGTAGTTCTTAGATGAACCAGTAGGTGGGGGTGAAGGACAAGAAACAGACCAAACTGTAGCCTCTAGTTGGTTGCCCTTCAGGTTGAAGTTCAGGAATACAGGAACGCCAGCTTCTGGTGCATTAATGTCTGAATACACGCGAGCTCCAAAAGAGCGGCGTCAATGAGCATTTATGTAGCATTTGTTCCCAGGACCTCAGGCTTATTTGCTGGTAAATCTTTTCCCCTCTCTTCCTTCCTAGTACTGTGTAAGTCAGGCTCAGTTCTAAGTTCTCTTTATCCTGATTCCACAGCCATGAGGTGTAGACAGTGCGTCTCAAAATTTCCCACGCACACCGGTCACCTGGAAAGCTCATTAAACTGCAGCTCCTGGTGCAGTCGGTCTGGTTGGAGCCTGAGTGTCTGCATTTCTACAGGCCCTCAGGTAAGGCTGATGCTGTACTCAGGTCCTTGGACCTCATTTTGAATGCTGAGGGTTCCTTGTTGTTCTTTAGTCGCTAAGTCATGTCTGACTGTTTTGGGACCCCATGGCCTGTAGCCTGCCAGGCTCCTCTGTCCATGGGATTTCCCAGGCAAGAATACTGGAGTGGGTTGCCATTTCCTCCTCCAGGGGATCTTCCTGACCCTGGGATCAAACCTGTGTCTCCTGAATTGGCAGGTGGATTCTCTACGCTGAGCCACCAGGGAAACCCCCTACTCTTTCTTCAGCCTAGTATATAAGCCCTAAAGCCTCATCATTTCTTTGGGTCTTTGTCCTTATGAGGAAATATCACAGAAAAGCTTTATTAAATCAATTTTTATACTTTTCTCCTGTTTATCTTTGGTAACCAAGCCCAATTGAGAACCTAGAGGGTAGAAGGATAAAGCTTTTTATTTCCCCTCCCTTACATCTACCACAGAGAAAATCCCAAATATTTCATATTCCATTACACTTGCTGTAGATATCTTGAAATATTTTTTATGTTTCAAAGCCCCAGGAGATTCTAGTGTGAGCAGGGCTGAGAACCTCTGGATAGCTTAAGAAAGAATCTTAGGTTGGCCATGTGTGACGGGTTCTGACTCCATGCTGTTCAGGGTGTGGATTGGCTGTGCCTCTTTGCAAACGTGAACGAAGCTGGGCGACCCCTCACCTTTGTCTCCGCAGGACACTGGTCCCACCTGTGTAGGTTTAGACCAGCGTTTCTCAAACTCCAACGTGTACTCAAATCACCTAGATTCTTGTTGAAATGCAGACTCTGATTCCACAAGTCTGGGTTGGGGCCTGACAATCTGCACTTTTTAAGAACCTGCATTTCTTTCTTTAAAAAAAAAAACAAAAAGCTCTTTGCATTGGGGTATAGCTGATTAACAAACAATGTAGTGACAGTTTCAGGTGGACAGCGGAGACTCAGCCATGCATATACATGAATCCACTCTCCCCCAAACCCCCGTCCCCTCCAGGCTGCTGCATAACACTGAGCAGAGTCCCATGTGCTATTCAGCAGGTCCTTAATGGTTAACTATTTAAAAACAGCAGTGTCTACGTGTTCACCCCAAGTTCAGTTCAGTCGTTCAGTCGTGTCCCTTTGCGACCCCATGGACTGCAGCACGCCAGGCCTCCCTGTCCATCACCACCTCCCGGAGCTTGCTCAGACTCGTGTCCATCGAGTCGGTGCCGCCATCCAGCCACCTTACCCTCTGTCGCCAGACTCCCTAACTGTCCCTGCCCCCCACCCTTCCTCCCGGCAGCTGAAAGTTTGTAGAAACTGCATTTCCAACAGGTGTCCGGGGGACACAGGTCCATGTTTGGGTGGCAAGGGTTCAAAGCACACTCAGGTTAACTGGAAACAGCCTCTATGGTCACCCCAAAACTATGAGCCGAGAGAGGCTATGATCACCCAAAAAGCACATCTGTGTCTGCTGAGGCAAATGCAGTCCAGTCCCCTCTCTACCAGGTCGCCCAGGCCCCAGGTTTGCAGCAAAAATTAGCTGCTGAATATATTTTTGCTCAAAAGCCAACGCACACCTCTTGCAGGCCACACCCATCACAGGCGCTATCTATCCGGTTTGCTTTCCAATTATTGGATCCCTCCTCCTTGGGTGCAGTGGGGCTACATTTCGCATCTTTCTCTTCCCTTCTCTCTTCATTCTCTTTTCACTCCACGGAACCCTGGGTCACTGTGCAAATGAAAGACCGTCTTCTGGAAAATGACAACTCTTGCTGGGCAGCCTTATTGGAAAGAGATTGAAATAAAAGTTATTTTCTCTCTCTCCTCCTGTGGCAAGTAGAGACAGATTTGTTGAAATTGCTGGAAGGGATGACACTGAACTTTGAGCTTCTAGGAATGCTTTTTTTGAAGAGTATCTCAAATCGCTGCAATAGCAGCCAACAGCCTCTGTCCCCTCCTACTGCCGCTTACGTCGAATGGCTCCAGGCCTGGGCAGTTCAGCACGGTGGAGCAGGGTGGTATGTGATTTTGGCAAGTTTCTTTTCCTAGCTGTAAAACGGGGATAGTGACTGCTTGCTGGGCTGGACATACCCTGTTGTCCCCCCAGACCCATCCTCTGCCCTGAGAGGCTGATCACAGACTGAACCCTTTGAACGTTCTGTCTTCTGGCTTTGGGTTGGGTTTGCAATGGGAGGTACCTGCAGAAGGCACGTGCTGTTATTTATTATCTGTTCCATCCTTACTATAGGCGGCAATTGTGCATTTCTCTCTGCCACCGCTCCTGCCAGGAAGATGCTTCTACAGCTCCAGCCCTGAAATGTTTGCTAATTACTAATTATTGCTTTTCAGCTCCAGATTCAACCCTTCAATGCCAGCTCTGCCATGGCCAGTTTATTTTCAGCATCTTTCCTTTGCATCGAGTGCAAAGGTTTCTCAGTAGAGGGCGCTAGAGGAACGCTGCTTGGCGGCTTCTGTTTTTAGCCTCCTTCACTTTCTTTTTTTTTTTTTCCTTCACTTTCTTGAAGAGATGGGAGTAACAGACCACCTGACCTGCCTGCTGAGAAACCCGTATGCAGGTCAGGAAGCAACAGTTAGATCCAGACACGGAAGAACGGACTGGTTCCAAACTGGGAAAGGAGTACATCAAAGCTGTATATTGTCACCCTGCTTATTTAACTTGTATGCAGAGTACATCGTGAGAAACGCTGCGCTGTTTGAAGCACAAGCTGGAATCAAGATTGCTGGGAGAAATATCAATAACCTCAGATATGCAGATGACACCACCCTTATGGCAGAAAGCAAGAGGAACTAAAGAGCCTCTTGATGAAAGTGAAAGAGGAGAGTGAAAAAGGTGGTTTAAAATTCAATATTCAAAAACTGAAGATCATGGCGTCTGGTCCCATTACTTCATGGTAAATAGATGGGGAAACAGGGGAAACAGTGTCAGACTTTATTTTTGGGGGCTCCAAAATCACTGCAGATGGTGACTGCAGCCATGAAATTAAAAGACGCTTGCTCCTTGGAAGAAAAGCTATGACCAACCTAGATAGCATATTAAAAAGCAGAGACAGGAGAAGGAAATGGCAACCCACTCCAGTGTTCTTGCCTGGAGAATCCCAGGGACGGGGGAGCCTGGTGGGCTGCCGTCTGTGGGGTCGCACGGAGTCGGACATGACTGAAGCGACTTAGCAGCAGCAGCAGCATGCCCCTAAAATACTGTTACTCACTTTTCTCTGGAGCTGCTCCCACATCTTATCTGGTGGTAAAGGGCAAAATAGTGACTATGGAGGTGGATCTATTAGGTCTTGTTGGTCTCTTGGTTGAAACTGTTGTCAAAAAAGCCCCACCAAGGGGTCCATCACCTTGCTTTCCATCCATACTGAATGCCTCCTTACCATCCCTCTTAGGTCATGTAAAAGTTGCACCTTTGGAACCAAGTAATTGTATTTAATAAGGGAAAGGTGTGGACTACAGATAAGTATTATATTAATGGATTTAAAGTAATTTATATAAATACACTGAGTGTAAATTTATAAAAGACTATTGTAAAAGGACATAGCCTGTGAAATATAATATCATTTTACTGTTTAACAGAATAATTCTATACAAAGAATGATTTGTCTCACCCACAGAACTGATTACATTCCTGATGCAATCAACAGGCACTTTGTGATTTCCTTTTTTTTTTTTGGCAGGGGGTGGGGCTGGGGCCATCAGTTGTATAAAGTGCAGTTTGTGCCACTCAAAACATGCACTGTGTGGCTACACAAGAGCAGTTTAATGGACAGATCACTCCATGGCTCATTAAAGAACAAAGCTTCCAGAAGCAAAAAAAAAAAAAAAAGCAGAGACATTACTTTGCTGACAAAAGTCTGTCTAGTCAAAGCTATGGTTTATCCAGTAGTCATGTATGGATGTGAGAGTTGTACCAAAAAGAAAGCTGAGCACCGAAGAATTGATGCTTTTGACCTGTGGTGTTGGAGAAGATTCTTGAGAGTCCTTTGGGCTGCAAGGAGATCCAACCAGTCCATCCTAAAGGAAATCAGTCCTGAATATTTATTGGAAGGACTGATGTTGAAGCTGAAGCTCCAATACTTTGGCCACCTGATGCAAAGAGCTGATTCATTAGAAAAAACCCTGATGCTGGGAAAGATTGAAGGCAGGAGGAGAAGGGGACGACAGAGGACGAGATGGTTGGATGGCATCACCGACTCGATGGACGTGAGTTTGAGTAAGCTCCAGGAGTTGGTGATGGACAGGGAGGCCTGGTGTGCTGCAGTCCATGGGGTCACAAAGAGTCAGACACGACTGAGCGACTGAACAACAGCAATTTGCAGTCCAGGAGTTGAAGCATGTTTCCAGGACCCTGCCCATCGGAACACTGCCTCCTCAGGGCCTCACTGATTGACTCAGAGATGTGCAGGTGGTCTGGGTACCAATCAGAGTGAATCTCTGGGCTTAAGGCAGGAGGAGCTACCCCAAAGATGGCTTGCTTTTTCCTGTTCGACACTTGAGAAGATGCGGGGCTAGGCTGCTGCAGCCATGTTGTCACCAGGAAGGGAGAGTCTTGAGCTGCCTGGTGGAGCAGGAGTGTTCACCATGGGAACATGACAGGGTGGGGACCACCAGATGGGAGAAGCATGCCTCATGACACTGCGTTATGTCCTTGGGACTTTTCAGTGATGTGAGTGTATAAGTGTCCTCTCTATACATTCCTTTCTCCACCACCACATTCCTTCCCACTCACCCATCACTGCTACTTAAGCCAGTTTGAGTTGGATTTTCTGCTATTTAGAAACATAGCAATCCTGCCTGACAGAATATCCGTTTCATTTTTTTTTTTTTCAAAATGGCTTTAGGGAAAAAAAAATACTATCACTAAGTATCTACTCTTTGCCAAGCACTTCACTGCATTATCTCATTTAATCCTCTCCCCATCCCCTCGCAGCCCTTGCAGGGAGGAAGGACGGTGTGCAGTCCTCATTCTGCAGTGGAGGGAAACAGTGCTCAGAGAAGACAGGTAACTAGCTCAAGGCCACCCGGCTGGCCAGTGATGGATGCAGGTGGTGGACCCAGCAGGGTGGCAGGCAGTAGTCCTCCTTCTTACGTGGCCAGAGCCGTGCGCCACAGCAGAGGGGGTCCACCCTGGCTGCGGAGGAGGCAGGGCTGAAGTCCAGCTCCCCAAGTAACTGTAGAGGAATGCAGCCCCCCACATTCACTCTCTGCTAATGAAAAGAGCCCCAGATTGTGGCTCTGCCAAGTCTTTTGGAACGAAGTGCGAGCACGCATTTGTAATTAGCAGCCAGTGTGCAGACAAATGGGAAATATGCCAAAGTCCCTTGAAATGTTATAGAAAGTCAGGCCAAAGCCTGCTTCCGTTACCTTGTGTATGCTATTACTTTATCAGACCCTTTTCATTGTTTCTGGCTGAGTTTGGAGAGACTAGTAAACCGTCATAGCAATAGCTCCTATTTGTGAGCACTGGGGGTGGGCCAGCTTCTGTTACTGATGCTTTGTCTTCTTCGCTTCATTTAATCCTCATGTCGTCCCAGTGTGGTGGGGGTGACTGTTCTTTCCTTTTTATTTTTTAAACAGAGGGCGAACTAGATGTTCAACAACTTGCCCAGGGACACACAGCAAGGTAGTGACTTATCACGGAGTTGAACTTGAGATTCTCTGGCTTCAGAGCCCAAGTTCCTCCTGTTTGTCCTGGGACTTGGAATCCTTCCTGCTCCTTCAGGGTGTCCCGCTCACATAATAGTATGTGTCTATTCGGTGTGATTCAAATTAAGAAAGTTATGTGGACTGACTCCTCTGAAGACCAGTGTGTTAACCTCAGCTTGAAGATGCTTTTATTGATAAAGGTGTCTTGATCGACGCTAAATGTCACAGAATCGTTCCTGGACTTCTAATTCAATTCCAGTATGTATCAGTCAGTTAAAAATGACAGAAACCTAATTTATTGGATCACATGAATGAAAAACCCAGGGGAAGGGATGGCTTCAGGCACTGCTGGATCCAGGGGTTTCTAGTGGACATTAGAACCTAGTTTCCCTCTTTCCATGTCTTGGTTCTGTTTCTTCTCTGTTGGCTCCATTCCTAGGCTCCTGTATATAAACCATTCAGGTTTGTGTCCAGCGAGGAAGAGAGAGGGTCTTTGATGATAGGGCTTATATAAATCCCAACACTGATTTGGAGAATGGAGTCCAGGATGTGGCAGCCCTAAGATGCCCCCAAGGACCCAGGTGCCAAGTTCCTGTTCTGTCATCCTTGGTACGTGGCTTATACCTTTAGAGTCACCTCACTGTCCAATAGGGCTGCAAGAGACCTAACAATCACATCTGCATTCCAGGAACAGAGAGAACAGAAGAAGGATCATTTTCTCCCTCGTTAAGAGCCTTTTCAAAGCCCCTACAAGTCTTTGCTTTTATCTTACTGGCCAGAACTCTTTTCACTTGGCCATATCTAGCTGCAAAGGAGGCTGGCAAGTGCAGCATCTCTCAGAGGCAGTGCACTTGGATAGAACGGGGCTTGTTAGTAAGGAGGAAAGGGAGAATGGGCGGTAGATGAGCCACTAGACTTTCTGTCCCAGTGGCCATTGCCAGAGGCTGGGGGTGGATGCTGGGGAGGCAAACCACAGGTGCCCGCCCAACTGGGCAGTTAGTGTTGTCCTGAGTCTAATAACTCCTCCTCAAAAATGATATTTTTGAAATAGTTCTGGATTAGAGGTCAAAAGTTCTGATCGCTGATTTCAGCTCTGCCACTAACTGGCCATGTGGTCACATACACCTCATCTTGCCTCTCGTATCTTGCTTTCTCCACCTGTAAAATGGGAACAGTATGCACATCAGCTGGATCTGCCTCTGATTGCAAGCAGAGAATGCCTGATGAGCAGTAAGGTGACCAGCTCATCCTGCTTTTCCTGGGACTTTTCTGAGTTTAGCACTGAGTGTGTGTGTGTGTGTGTGTGTGTGTGTATGCGCGCTCAGTCGTGTCCAACTCTTTGTGTCCCCATGGACTGTCAGGCTCCCCTGCCAGGCTCTATCCATGGAATTTCCCAGGCAAGAATACTGGAGTGAGTTGCCATGCCCTCCTCCAGGGCATCTTCCCACCCAGGGATCAGAGCTGCATCTCTTATGTCTCCTGCATTGGCAGGCAGGTTCTTTACCACTAGCGCCACCTGGGAAGCCTTTAGTACTGAATGCCAAATGCAGCGTCCTGGGAAAGCCTGAGTTCTAAGCAAACTGGGATGGTTGGTTCACCTAAGTAGCAGTAACTTAAATCAGAAGGGCATTTTTGGGACTTCCCTGGCGGGTCAGTGGTTAAGACTCCACCCCAAGACTTTGCTAGATACCATAAATCTTGGTGTTTGGGGATGTACTTTCAGCTGGGCCTTCCAGTTTATTCTCTGAAAGCAAAGCCCAGGAGAAAGCAATGGGAACCCACTCCAGTACTCTTGCCTGGAAAATCCCATGGACGGAGGAGCCTGGTGGGCTGCAGTTCATGGGGTCGCTAGGAGTCGGACACAACTGAGTGACTTCACTTTCACTTTTCACTTTCATGCATTGGAGAAGGAAATGGCAACCCACTCCAGTGTTCTTGCCTGGAGAATCCCAGGGATGGGGGAGCCTGGTGGGCTGCCGTCTATGGGGTCGCACAGAGTCGGACACGACTGAAGTGACTTAGTAGCAGAAAGCAAAGCCCAGCCCAGCAGCCTTGGATGCATAAGACTGAATAACTGAGGGCAACAGAATAAAGGTGTTGCTTCTCTTCTGCCAGTGCCTCTCCTTTCCCCACAACTGTCCCCAGAAACCTTGGTTAACTCTCACTGCTGAGTAAATTTTATGCCTATTTCAAAAACCCCTGAGCTTCTAAAATGAGACATTTCCCATTTAATCATCCTTATGGAAAAACAGCTTCTATCTATTTAGCAGTGATTCTGTTAAATGGGGTCACACACCCACCTCCTTGGGCTTGTCCTTATTAAATAGCTGTATCATTTAGAGAATGATTCTAAGGACTTCTTTATGGGGTCACATGTATATAGAGTAATAACATGGTGGAGTGCCAATAGCTACCCAATAATTCAGACCTGGGATGTAATCCTATTAGGCGTTCCCCTGCATTTTTAAAGGCAAGGCTAGTTGGTGGCTTTAAATTTATTCCAACAAATTTATTTATTTGCACATTTACTGGTTCTTTGGGTAAGTAGCATGTTCTTTTCAGAAAAGAAAATGAAAAAATATTGTGGGTTCTGTTTTATGTTTTCAGACTAACTCCCACAGTATCTTGTTATAATACATGGATGTTGGTGGAGGACCACATTCACAGGTGGAGGTGATTTCCAGGAGGAAATCATCAGGTGACCTTGGGAGGGGGTGGGTTATTTGCTTAGTCGTGGTGCCGGTAAACAGGAATAGATTATAATGAGACTTATGCCACTGTAGGTATGGACAAATGTGGTTGATGTGTGTATGTATTTTGTAGGCCTCTGTATAGAGTAAGGGATTCACAGATTCGTTTAGTCAGCAAATATTTATTGAGTACCTACCAGGTGCCGAGAGCTATCACAGATTGTTGATACTGTTGTGAGGTCCTAGCCCTCCTGGAGATGGTCATCTGGTGGAGAGACAAAGCCCAAGAGCAATAAATACATAAGGTATTGGATGATAACTAGGCTCTTCGAGGAGGATGAAGCCGGTTAAGAGGCTGGGTGTTTTAAAGTATAGATTTTATTATTATTCAGGTATGGTGAGGCCCACAGGTCAGGAGACAATTGCCACTGAAAAGAGAGTTTATTATACACATAGTTCCCCAAAGAAGGGTATGTCCCACATTGTGAGGGGGCCACGTGGGGAAGAACCAGTTTCTGGTCAGAGGCAGAGGGAGGGGAAACTGTGGGCCAGAGCTTTGCTGTGGTTTCGAGAGGAGAGGGCAAGGCAGGGTGAGCAGGCTCAGGACGGGCCAGTCTGAACAGTTTCAGTGAGCTCTGGTCACAGGGCTGTGCTTGGTGGTCTGATCTGGCGCTGGGGTGATTAGGACAGGTGGAGAGTGGCCTGGTGTGTGAGACCCCGAGAAGGGAGGTGGAAAGAGGTGGTCGAGGGTATGGCATCCAGGTTGGCTGCCTTGTATTTGAAAAGCACGCTTGTGGGTGTGTGGTTCACCATCTCTAGGAACTGGCCATCCCTGGGAGGAGCATCCCTGGGTCTGCCAGGCCCTGGGTGTCCAAGCATCAGAATACAGAAGAGCCGTGGTCAGTACCCTGGGGCATGCTGGCAGCATGGTCTTTTGAGCAGGCTGCTGGCAGGAGGTCAGATAAGGCCTCTCTGTTTAAGTGATGTCTGAGCAGAGACCCTAATGAGGAGAGATGGGGCACGTGGATGTACCTTAGTGGAGAGCCAAACAGGCAGAGGAAACAGCAAGTGCAAAGGCCCTGAGGTCGGACCATGTTTGGCCTGTTCACTGAGTAAAGAGGTTGCTGTAAAAGGAGAGATAAGGAGACCAGGAGACCAGGTCAGGGAGATGGGGCTGAGGGAGACTCCGGCTTTGACTGAGTGGGATGGGACATCAGCTGGTTGGGGGGACACTCTGAACAGTGGGTGAGTGTGATCTGACTTGCATTCCGACAGGACCCCTCTGCTGCTGTGCTGAAAACAGTTGGGAGGGGAGGCAGGCGAGTGGAGAAACTGAGGAGGGGGTTCAGGCAGCAGTCCATGTGAGAGGGGCTGGGGGCCGGCCCACTGGAGCGGTTAAGTGGCCGAACTCCCCATACACGTTAACAGGACTGGATGGGAAGACAGGAGAACACTGTCTTTTTTTTAGGAGGAACACTGTCTTTTTTTTTCTGGAAGAAAATATAAGTAAGGCCATTTTATTAACAGCAAATGCAAATCTGAATGTAAACCATGCCTCCTTTAGTTGATGTCTTTTTTTTTTTTGCCACATCAAGCAGCTTACAGGATCTTAGTTCCCCAACTAGAGCTTGATTCCGGGCCCCAGCAGTGAAATCTGAGCCTTAAGCACTGGAATGCCAGGGAATTCCCAGCTCTTGTCTTTCACCGTGCTCGTGCCGCCCTGGGCCCCTGCACCCGATCATCCCACATGTGCAGACGTCTTTTTCGCGTGTCCTTTCCCCAGCGACTTGCCAGCCCCTCTGTGGTGGGCGCCGAGTCCAGCTCTGCTATTTGCTTGCTTGTTTTGTCCCCAGCTGCTCTGAGAGGGCCCGGCTCGGAGTGAGGTCTCTGGAAATGTTTGTTCAGAGTGTCCGCTGTGCAGACCTGAGTCTCCTCCCCAGGAGGAAGGCTGCTCCCGGGGGGCCGTGTTTCCGGGCCCACAGGCTCCCTCGACAGCTGGTGACATGCCTGGGGCCTCCCACCTCCGGGCTTTGCCTGCTGGGAAGGCTGCCCCGCCCACTCCTCCAGGTCCTCAGTGTGAGGTTACCTCCCCTGAGAGTCCCTCCCGACTGTCTTCAGGGCCCACTATCCGCCTGTTCTCTGGCCCCAGTCACTGTCTGCCGGCTCATCCTGTGCTCACCATCAGCAAGTGTTTTTTTCAATTCTCATTTCACTGTTTCGCTCGCTCTCCCCATTGCTATGCGGGCCCCGTGAGGACGGGGGGCCTGGTTCTGGAAGGTTCACTCTGGTAGGGAGAGGGGTTGGGGGCCATTCTGATCCCCTCCAAGGGGAAGGGGCCTGTGCCCAGCAGTGCGGTGCCAGGGGCTATGGGCTTCCGCCTGCGCTTCTTGGGACACGGGCTTGGGTGGCCGGAGCTGTGCTGCAGGACATCCTGGGGGTCCAGACAGGAAGTGAGGCGTGTGGGTCTGAGTTACACAAGTGCAAAGGCAGATCCTATCTTCGTGGTGGTCACTGTGAGTTTGCAGAACATTGAATACTTTGGCCACCTGATGCAAAGAGCTGACTCATTTGAAAAGACTCTGATGCTGGGAAAGATTGAGGGCAGGAGAAGGGGACGACAGAGGGTGAGATGGTTGGATGGCATCACCAACTCAATGGACATGGGTTTGGGTGGACTCTGGGAGTTGGTGATGGACAGGGAGGCCTGGCGTGCTGTGGTTTATCGGGTCGCAAAGAGTCAGACACAACTGAGCGACTGAACTGAACAGAATCTTGATTTAAAAATTACTGCATTAAAATATGATTTATCTTGATGACCAAGTGTTTTTTTTCCTTTTTTTTTTGCTTCCCCTGAATTCTGTGCCCAAGGTGAGAGATCCCAGCCCTGCTTACAGTGTGGGCCTGAGAATCTGTGTTGTGAAATCAACCTTCCCCAGCTCCCACTGTGAGTCTTAGGGCAGTGCCGGGCTCAACTGGAGGTGGGGGAATGTCCACGTGTCCTAAAAAACTAAGACAAATTGGGGAAAGTGGTGATTTGCCATTTCCTCCAGAGCAGTGACTGTCTCCACTCGCTGTCCCTGGCTGTATGGAGCTAGTTGCCTGTATGGGGGTCAAAAGGAAGGCCCCATTAGGGCCAGGGGAAGAATTGGGCCCCTACTTCAATCAGAATGGCTTTCATTTAATCTGATTTATAGCTGGCTTTCTGCATCAGATTTCATATTTCTAAAAAAAAGAGTGGAAAAGCCACGATGGTCAAGTTGATGATGGTGTTAGAAGTGGCTAGTTAGCTGTCCTGAGGCCTTGGGATTCTTAATTTGAACCAAGGATCCTTAAGCCCCACTCTGGGCATGAAGGTCAGTATCTCGAGTATTTGTCCCTCAAGGGAGGCCTTGAGAGGTGCCCGTGTTTGGGTCTACACCTTGGCCACTGGCACAGACCAGAATCTGGGCAAGAAGATGCCAGAAGCCTGGACCCTCAGGGACCCCGGCTCCTCTTCTGTCCTTGGTGTGGTGGAGGCACAGCTCTCCTCCCAGCGAGACCCGTTCAAGGCTCCCCCAAACCCCACCATTTCTCCTCCCTGGAATCTTTCTTTAAAATTTAAATTTATTTATTTTTAATTGGAGGATAACGGCTTTATAATATTGTGACGGTTTCTGCCATTTATCAGCTTCTCCCTGGAGTTTTTAAAGGCTCTGTCTTAAATCTCTTCATGTCCCATTTCTGTCTGTTTAGCATTTTCAGCTGTCTCCCATGTCTCTTAGCCACTCTGGAGTGGGGAGAAAGGTCATCCATAAATCTAAGGTTTTCTTACTGTGACGGCTGGGCCCGATCGCTGAGACACCCGCCGGGCTGGGGACGGTAGAGCCAATTAGTCGGAAAACTTACTTTTCAGGCGTGCGTCACTGGAAGCAGGTGTCAGGGGAGACTTTAACGAGGCTCTCGTGACTTGTGTGATATTTCCAGCCTGCGTGTCTACTGTGCAGAGGAAGCCCTCGTCCTACCTCCCCGCCGGGGAATGAGAGAGAGACAGAGAGAGCGAGAGAGAGACATGGGGATGGGGAGCGCGAGAGGCGCCCAGAAGCCCCAGTATCCAGCGTTAACAGCGAAGGCCTTTCTGCTTTAGGGTGGCCTTCCTGTTTCCCCTTCCTCTTTCACTCACTGTACGAGTGTTTGCGGAGCGCCGGCTGGGTGCCGGGCCCTGCGTTGGGTGCGGGGAGTCGCTGTGAGCCCTGTGGCTGAGTCCCTGCCATGTGCGCACGGGGCTCCCCGGGCGGAGACAGACCTGGAGGGAGGAGCAGAGAAGTGAAGGAGCGGCTCCAGGGCCCATCAGCGGGTGTGAGGACGCACTGGGTGAGGGAGACAGCGGTGGGGCCGCTGGGGCGGACCCTGTACGGTGGGAGGAGCCAGCGCAGTGTGTCAGGAAGGCTGCTCCCCGCAGAGGGACGTGATGTGTGAAGGCCCGCGGTGGGCAGGGGCTGGGTGCTTCTACACCGCAGCGTGGAGGCCGCTGTGACTGAGTGGAGTGAGTGAGAGGCGAGGCGGGCCCAGGCAATGCTAGGCATTTGGACGTCATTCTCAGCACGATGGATACACCTCTGTGGGTTTAGGCGGGACAGTGATGGGGCCAGATTTGCTTTGTTTACTTTCTTATTTTTTTGGCTGTGTTGTGCCGCACGTGGGATCTTAGTTCCTTGACCAGGGATTGAACATGCTGTCCCTTGCGCTGGAAGCGCAGAGTCTTAACCACTGGACTGTCAGGGAAGTCTCGGGTTTATTTTAGAGCTTGCCTTCTGTAGCTGGCCCAGGGGAGGGGGTGAATAAGACAGCGACGCTGCTGCAGCATCTGAGGGTGGAGGCAGGCGTGTAACCGCAGCCTGGATGGGAAGCCCCTCCCCAGATGGGCACCAGAGGCCTCTGAACCCTGAGAGCAGAGCAGACCTGGTGGGCTGGCCTGGGGCTCAGGCCCTACCCCGAATCTTCCACACTACATGAGGTCGTGAGATGTTCCGGTCGGGTGAGTGCTCTGCGGGTCTCTGAGGGGCCCAGAGAGACCCTTGGGGGCTTCAGACTGTGCTCTCAGGTGGCCCAGAAAACTGAGGTCCATTTTCCCAAAGCATCAATGCAATGCAATCTAGGTTTACATTTAGATTTAGGTAAATGGTTTGAAGCATTTCCACCCCCCCCCAAAAAAAAAATTAAGATAAATGTGGCATAGAATAAAAAATGCACACTAATTTTTAAAGATAAAATGAAGTGACTTCACCTTTGTAGTCAGCAGGGCTGACTCGGTATCCACTTCACTGTTGGGGGTGCCTTAGGCGGAAAGTTTGAGAAACAGGCCTTAAGGTGCAACAGAGGAGAAGAGGAGATGGGAGAGAAGGAAAAGGTGGGGAGGAAAGCCTCGGAGAGGGGAAGAATCGACGAGATAGAAGAGTGAGGGGCTATTTACCAGCAGTTTCCCAAAGGTGTCTACCCTGTCTCTTTCCCCCAACCTCACGGGGCCTCACCGGGTATGAAGGACCCAAGGAAAAAGGCTAACCCAATACTTCTGGTACCACACTGGCTGGCTTACTGGAAAGTGCCATTTCCTCTCTTAACAGAGCCCCAGGGAAGGCTTTCTTCTGTTTTTCACCGGTTTTCTTTAATTGCACGCGATCCACACTCAAGACAGACTTGTAGCTGCTGTTTGTATTGTTCCCTAGGCAGCCCCACAAAGCGAGTCTTTGCTGGGCATGTTATTTACATGGTGGAAAGAACAAGCCATCTCCTCACTAGGGAAGGGCGTGGGGGCTGGGGCGGGGGGTACTGTCAGGACTGTGTGCTGGGCTTCACATCTGGACTTGGGGGACCAGGGACCCCCTGCCGGGGTGGGGCCATCTTCCCTGGGGCGTGGCTTGGTCCGTCCCAGGCCAGGGCTGCGCTCAGAAGCAGCACGTGCCTTTGGAGGCTTCTGCAGCGATGGTGGTAGCGTCAAGCCTCAGAGGGTGGGCAGGGCTGGGGGGCGGGGGGCGCATCCTGGCGGTGGCGGTGGCGAGGTGCGACCTCTGGACTCAGTTATTGTCTCTGGTGTCCGAGGAGGCACTTCCAAACAAGATGTCACTGTCATGGGACATGCTGCTCAGCTGCGACTTGGTCTTGATGAGAAACTGGGTCCTGCGGAACATCACCCTCTCCTGCTCCTGCTTGAGCTCCAGGTAGGAGCGGGAGAAGGTGTGGAAGATGGAGGTCACGGGGAAGGCCATGAGGAGGATGCCGCTGAGGATGCTGCTGAGCGCCACCACCTGGCCGGGCGTGCTCCGGGGCACCATGTCGCCGTAGCCCACGGTCGTCATGGTGATGACGGCCCACCAGTAGCAGGCAGGGATGCTGGTGAACTCAGGGCTCTCGGCCATCTCGTTCTCGATGACGTAGAGGAGCGGGGCGAAGAGCGCGATGGCCACGCAGAGGAAGAGCAGCAGGAGCCCGAACTCACGGGTGCAGCGGCGGGCCGTGAGCCCCAGCGTCTGCAGCCCCAGCGAGTGGCGGGCCAGGCGCATGACGTACAGGATGCGCAGCGCCCGCAGGACTCGCAGTACCAGCCCCACCTTGTCCAGGTAGCTGTTGCCCGTGCCGGGCTTGCGGCGGCCCGCGGAGGCGCCGTCCACCAGCAGGGTGACGTAGTAGGGCAGGATGGCTACCATGTCGATCAGCGTCAGCGGGCTCCGCAGGAAGACGAACTTGTTGGGCGCCTGGATGAGCCGCAGGAGGAACTCGAGGGAGAACCAGCCCACGCACACCGACTCCACGATGAAGATGTTGCGGCACATCTGGGAGCACCGGCCCTGGGAGAGTGAGAAGTGGGGGAGGTCAGCGGTTCCACCGCGAGGAGCACGGGGCTCGGTCCTGGGGCGGTGCTACCTGGGCCAGGGTGGTCTGGGCGCTGTGCCTGTCCCTGGGTCCCCTCTCTCTGGTTATACCCACTCCCTGGGCAATCCTGTGCAAGCCTGGAGCTTGAAGCATCTTCTCAACACTGACTACCCCTAATCTCTCTGCAGCCCAGACCTCGCCCCTGAAATCCAGACTTCAAAGGAGCTGCCTCCTAGGGGGGTCTGACAGGTGTCTCAAAGTCATCATGTCCCCAAATGAGCGCCTGACTTTTCTCTTCTTAAAATTTATTTTTATTAAGATGTAATTGACATATAACAAACACAAGGCATAGGGCGAGTTGATCTGACACATTTACGTATTGCGATACGAATACCAAGGGGCACATGTGCTCTGTCGCTTCCGTCATCTCTGACTCTTTGCAACCCTAATGACTGTAGCCCGCCAGACCCCCCTGTCTGTGGGATTCTCCAGGCAAGAATACTGGAGTGGGTTGCCATGCCCGCCTCCAAAATATGTTTTATAAGTTACTTATTTACCGTTTTTACTGTCTGTCTCAGCCCTGCTCACCTGTCCACCCTGCCCCAGAAGACTGTAGCCCTACAGGACAGGATACTTTGTGTATTGCTCACTCTCAGGCCCCAGTGCCTGGAAAGGCCTGGCACACGGCAGGTGATCAGTTACCAGGATGATCTGTTACCAGGATGGATGGCAGAGCACTGGCCTGTCTTTAGACAGCGTGCCAAGTGAAGGCCAGGCAGGCAAAGCGAAACCAGGGGAGGTGGCCCAAGTTGGGTGGAGGCCCTGGGGAGCCTGGCCATCCTGCCTGGCACCGCCTGAGGGCTGTCCCAGATGAACTCAGTCTTGAGGCTGCCTCATTCATTTTTTTAAGAGAAGCTGGAAATTTGGAGTTTTACATGAAATCTCCTGGGTTTTAAATGTTGTGACAATTCGATACAAAGAAAGCACTCCACATTTCATTCAGACACATCTGTGCCTTTGCCACGCAGGCTGTCAGGTTACTGCTCTGATCTGCAGCATGGGGGACCGTGCCCAGTTTAGACCTCAACGTCAAAGGGGCTTGGCAGAGAGGGGGGCACATGTGGTTCTACCTGGGCATCTTGCTGGTTCTGGGGCACAGCTGGGTCTATCAGACTCGCCGTACTAGCTCTGTCTCTGGGAATACGTGAGAAGCTGGAGAGATGAGCTGATACTTGGTGAGGCTGTGAGGTCTCAGACTTCTGGACAGGAAGCCCCCTCCTCTGGGAAGCCTTCCTGGAGTACGTCCCTTCAAGTATCCCCAGCACAGTTGATGGGCCTCTCACAAGAGCCCTCTTGGCTTGTGCCCCATACTTATGGTTACGGGGCTGTCACCAAGGCTTGGAGCACCCTGAAGCTCTGGTCACCCTGACTGCCCCCTGGAGCCTGAATACAGGAGGCACTCAAACACCTGCTCGGGTGAGACAGTGAACCCCACTGGTCCCCCAAATGAAACTGAAGAACGACATTTTTACTGAGTCATGAAAAAGGCTGGGTATCTTTTTTTTTTTAAGCAGGTATCATAAGTTGAATAAAACTGTGGCTTTATTAGTATTTTCCTGATAAAATCAGCATTGCGTGTGTTGGGGCCAAGAAGAAATCAGCGCTAAGCACAGGTGCTTCCAGACGGGTCTCGGGGGACAAGCACTGCTCTTTTTGGGAGGGGCGTATAATCCTCACAGTGAGTAATTCCTGAATGTGCGATGCCAGGCGCTGTTCCAGTTGCTTCTCATTCACTGAATCCCCCCAGCACTATGAGGTGGGCCTGTTCACAACCTCTTCGACATGTCAGGAAACAGAGGCGCAGAGAGGCTGAGTGACTTGTCTACAGAAGCACAGCCAGAGTGGACGAGGTGGGATTCAAATTCAGGTAGTGATGAACCTGCCTGGTTCATCACTACCCCTCATGGATCTCAAAGGTTCACTTTACTGATTGAGTGTTCATTTTACTGGTTGAGTATTTTCTTAACACTGGCTTTTAAAATTCAATGTATTCAAAAAGAAGTGTCAGAAACTCCCTGAGAGTTATAAATGTAACACTATTGCTACTTTCCCCACAATACTTGTGTATGGAAAAACCCTCACGTGGTGAGTGGTTTTAATGTTAAATCAGAGGGTTCACGTAAAACCCTTAGCACATGCATGGTACACAGCCAGTGCTCAATAAATGCTGGCTGGCATGATATTTATGTTTAGTTCATACTGCCATACCTATTTCTCCAGTGCCTACACAATTTGCACCTGTCTGAACTTTTCAGTCTGTCTTGAGCCTTGCTTCTGGAACCCCTACGTGTGGGGAGAAGGTCCCAGAGATGGGTCTCATACAGACGGAGGCTGAGCTGAGGGGCTACATGAGGTCCCAGGCTGCCACGTGGGACCCATACTTCCATACTTAGGGACCCAGACTTCAGACTCAGTTAGACCTGGATTTGGGCAAGCTGCTTTTCCTCAGTGTTCTCAGCTGTCAAGTGGTTTTGGGAACACCTCCCATACTCAGATGCTGGGAAATTCATTGGGGAAATAAGATACAGGCAGAGTGGCAGCCCAGCCTCTCGCTCCCATTAACTGCCGGTAAGTAAGTGGTATCCCTGAGAACTGGGCATGCACCCCATCATGCCCTGGAGTAAACACTTACGGGAACTCCCTTCTTTAACAGAAAGCAATGCTGGCTAATTGAGGTTGCCTGCACACACACACATCTATCAATGAACATCATATTCAGGACCCCAAAGAGCTTTCTGGGATCTTTTCATGTAAGGGAATTGGGAAGGCTGACAAAGGATGCAAGTTGGTGAAATAAATTTTGGTGGTGCACGTCACGTGCTCAGCTTGGGGCCAGGCACATCAAACATCGCGTCATCCTTCCATCCATCCATCCGTTCATTCAACAGAGTGGCTGAGTGCCTCTCCCATGCTGGACATTGTTGTGGTGGGCAGGGGGCACAGCGCGGACCTGAACAGGCTGTGGAGCTCAGGTCTGCATGTGGAGGAGGACGACACACACGGAGACACATTTGTAAACACACATAAA
The DNA here is from genome assembly GCF_019923935.1 of Bubalus bubalis. NCBI lineage: Eukaryota > Metazoa > Chordata > Mammalia > Artiodactyla > Bovidae > Bubalus > Bubalus bubalis. Next base: position 4,554,965 of record NC_059170.1, on the reverse strand, counting down.
CACAACGACGGACTGGGATGCTACTGAGCCAGTGCGGTCAGGGAAGGCTTCCTGGAGGAGGCGACAGGGCAGGCAGAGAGTGGTCCCTGCAGCAGCAGCCCCGTCCTCCCCCGGGGGCAGGGGCGGGGCCCTTACCTGCTCCTCCTCCTCCCTCAGGCTGGGCAGGGTGCTGATGGAGAGGTTGACAGCTGTGACCGTGACAAAGAGCACCGACAGGAAGGCGAACACCTTGCCGGGCAGCCCCGAGTGCGGCCTTTCCACCATGTCGCGCAGCCGCCGCATGCAGCGGCCCAGGCGGCCCTCTTCCTCCGCGGGGCCCTCAATGCCGGGGTCTTCGCTGTCCAGTGCGTCGTCCTCGTCCTCCCGCTCCACTGTCTCGGCGAACTCCTGGATCTTCTGCAGGTAGCGGCGCTTGCAGCAGCCGTCCAGGTGGTCCTCGGCGATGCCCCAGTAGAGCAGCTCCTCCTGGAAGGACAGGGCGCACATCTCCCGCAGCAGCCGCAGCTTGCCCGCCCGCAGGAAGGTCAGGATGGTGCCGAAGGCGCCCGGGTTGCGGTCGAAGAAGAACTCGTTGCAGGTGACGTCATAGTCGTCGCACACGTTGAGGATGTCGTCGAAGTTGGTGCAGGCCTTGAGCTGGCCCAGCCGCGTCAGCGGGAACTCCTCCAGCGTGGTCCAGGGCAGCGAGTACTTGATGCCGCCCACGTTGATGATGATCTGCCGCCTGCGGTCCTCGGGCTGGCCGCCTTGGCGGGGCTCGTCCTGCGGCCGCAGCCGCTGGGCCCGGCGGTAGAAGACGCCTTTGAGTGACTGGCTTTGGGGGAAGAAGGCTGGATGGAAGGAGGCATCCGACGTGCAGCTCAGAGCGCTGTAGTCGTAATCAGAATTGTCTCCCGGTAGGAGGGTCATTTTGAGCTTTCACATCCCTCTCGGGCCTGGGGTGGTGGGGAGAAGGGAGGAAAGAGACTCAGCGACTCCCGAGTCTCTGGGGACAATGTGGACCCTGCAGCTAATTGCTGATATGGGCTGCACTGCGTTTCCCCAGATTCACAGGGGGAAAGCCCTAACCTCCAAGTGGATGGTGTTAAGAGGTGAGGTCTTTAGGTCATCAGGCGTAGATGAGGTCAGGAGGGTGGAGCCCCCAGGGTGAGATTAGTGCCCTGATAAGGAGAGGAAGAGACAGCAGGGTCTCCTTTCTCTCCACCCACTCAGGGCCTGGTAAGAAGGCAGCCAACCTGCAAGTTAGGAAGACAGCCCTAGTCAGAACCCGACCGGATCTCAGACTCCCAGGCCCCCTCCCCCCCACCCCATGGAGAGCAACCAACGTCTGTTATTTAAGCCCCCTGGTCTAGATACTCTGTTACAGCAGCTTGAGGGAAGATACTCACGAGTCAGAAGAGCCACTCTATTGTTCAGCACCTCCTGAACTTTGCCATTCCTCCGTATCCACATTTTTTACACCATAAAAATGCACTGAATGCTACTGTAAGCCAGGAGTGGCTTCAAGCACTGGGAGTTTGCAGCCATGCATATAATCAGCTGTGGCCCCCGACCCCACAGAGCTGACAGCCTACATCGGTACTGTTATTTACTTAACGTTTCAAGTTTGTCCAACTTTGGGGGATATTTATTTAGTTTGGAAAAGTAGTTTAGTGTGGACCAGAGGTTCTCAACCAGGCCTGATTTTGTCGCCGGGGGACAGACGGCAATGTCTGGAGGCATTTTTGATTGTCATGACTAGGGGATGCTACTGGCATCGAGCAAGGATGCTGCTAAAAGTCCTATGGTCAGATCCCACAACAGAGAATTATCCTGCCCACCATGTCCATAGTGTGAGGAGGAGGGGCTCCGCTGTGGTGGTTATGAGCGTAGATTTTGCTGTTGAATGTTCTCATCTGCAAAATGGGTATAACCATACGATCTACCTTATAGGATTACTGAGAAGATTCAGGGAATTACGTACCCAAGACCACTGAACACAGTATGTGGGACATGGTAGGTACTCAATACTTCCTGTCTACTATTTTTTTTATTACTTTATTATTCTGTTTTATTTTATTTTATTTATTTTTATTATTTATTTTATTTATTTATTTTATTTTATTTATTTTCTGCACCATGTGGCTTCTGGGATCTCAGTTTCCTGACCAGGGATCGAACCCGGGCCATGGCAATGAAAGCGTGGAATCCTAACCACTACGCAACCAGGGAACTCCCCCTGTTTACTGCTATTACAAGTATTAAACTCAAAAGGGACCGCCCGTATTCGTTCCATGCATGGAAAACATATCCCTTGCCATAAATCAGAGGCGATGTCCAAACAATGCACAATTGTCACAATTGCTCGTGTGTCAGCAAACGTCATCTTGAGGACCCAGGACTGAACTGGACAGGCTTGCTCACTCCTCCAGGAAGCCCTCCTTGGCTCTTCCAGCTAAATCAAGTGTCATCCCCACCCACCCCCATTTATTGTCACCACACTTGCCACCTGTTTTAGAAGGATCTGTGTGCAAGCCTGGTTCCTTCAGTAGACTGCTTGCTCCCTGGGGGAAGAATGTGCTCTACTCATTTCTGAACCTCTGTATTCAGCAACGTAAACGCTCCAAGAAATGCTCAACAAATAAGTACATTTCCTGTTGGTGAGGCCAGTCCGATGAGGGCACTTCTGAGAAACTGAGGTCAAAATCTCAGCTTACACAGACTTCTTCCTTCCCCGTCCTCAAAGCTAAGGGTTTGTGCCATTAGAATCAGATTGCTTATGCAGTGATAGCTCATGGGCTGCATTTGGTTTACAAATATTTTGCCTGGCTTGGAGAAGATTTTGAAACATGGAGACATTTCATTTAAAAATTCATATATGTTTTTTGGGGAAAATCAGATTATCTGGCAACCTTCGCTTCAAATTCCAGCTGAGAAATGCCTGTCCCTCTTTAGGCAGGGCAGGCATGCTACGATCCACTGTCATCCCCACCCCTCCTTATTGTCTTCCGGACACCCACTTTACTTCCCTTATGTATGTTTCCTTCCTGGTCACTGTAGGCACTTGAGTTTGACATCCCTAGATCACAGCAACAGAGCTCTCCAGAATTAAGCTGATCTGGGAAAAGTAGTGTAGTACGAGTCTATAATACTTGGATGTTATAGTTTTTCTTTTTACTCGGACTGCACCAGGTCTTATTTGCGGCATGGGGGATCTAGTTCCCCGACCAGGGATGGAACCTGGGCTGCCCACATTGAGAGTGCAGGGTCTTGAGCACTGGATCGCCAGGGAAGTTCCAATACTTTGCTTTTAAGATTCACCATCACTCCCCCCGCCCACCCCAGCTCAATCACCCATGGATGCAAGTGGTACCAGCCAAGTCTATCAATTCCAAATGGAGATCCATTTCTGATACCTGAGTGTTCATCCATGCTATGGGCATGTTCAGCGGAAACACACGCGGTTGCACACATATACACACAGCCCCGCGTGGGTGTGGAGCAGTGTTTAACAGGAGCCACGGACGTTTCCACATCTGAGAGGGGCACCTTCCTAACAAAAATTCTTTCACAAATGCAAATCATCACTCCACGCACTTATCTCTGGGGCAAACTATCGTTTCTCAGCTCAAGTTTTGGAAAACTAGGGTACACCTGTGTTTGATCTGACTTTAAAGCGTTAAGAGTGTTTTTAACTTCACCTAAAATTGGAACTCGTTTCCTTAGGCAGAGCCTGCCAGAATCCCTTGGAGGAGGAAGATGGCTTTTAGTACCACAGCTTTTCAGCTATGCTGCTTTATCTTTGCCACTAAAGACAAGAGGGAAAACGACATTCCGTTTGGCAAGAATAGTGATGGAGGCACGGGAGCCTTCCTCTCATCCTGCAAACCCTGGAGAGCGCTTGTGAAACTCCACGTCTGTAATCACCTCTTTTCTTGCAGAATTTTTTTTTTCAACCCTCCTCGCTTTCCCTCCAGCTGAAAGCTCCCCCAATTAGCAATTCCTCATTTTTTCTCTCGTGATCTATATCAGCCGTGAGTCAAAGCCTCAGCCTCCTGCATGGAAAGTTGTCCTGTCTCAGAGACAAGTATGGAGAGGAGAGAAAAAGTTGCTTTGTGCAGGCTGCTTGTACACGGAGGGCCAGAGGGCCCTGGGGAGGCTCCAATGCTGAATTTGCTCAACAAGGGAGGGCACGCTTGCCCTGAGCCTTTGGTCTTAGGGTTGTCCCGTCTGATGGGGTGCGGGTGACAGTTCTGCCTGCTAGAGTCTCTGGTAAGGCTCATAGATCAAACAGGCGCCAAAGTCCTGCTTCTGGAATATAAATCTACTTTTCACTCAGTCTGGTATTACCCTCACGAAAAAGCTGATTTTTAAAAATTTCGGTGTTAGGTCTGTGAGTTCTAGAGCATGGTGGGATCTAGTGATTCTGCCTCTTAGGGTCTATATGTCTACTTAGGAAGAGGAAGCTGTTTGAGAAAGGGGCTCCAATGGTGGGAATGAGAAGGAGGAGTCCTGAGGCAGCTCTCATTCATTCATTCGTCCAACATTACCACGTGTGGGACTGGGCCAGGCCTGGAGGCACAGCGGAGGACCAGACAGAGCCAGTCCTGTCCTTATAGAGGAGGCGTTCTAGTGGGGGACACAGCCTCTAAATAAATACACAGATCATTTCAGGCCCTGATGAGTGTTGTGATGGAAACAGAACTAGGTGACCAATGGGAAATGACTGGGGTGGGGGGTCAACGCTAGCTGGAGGGACCCAGGAGGGCTTCTCAGGGGAGGGGACGCTGGGGCAGAGCCAGCCCTGGGAGGACCTGGGGAGCAGTGTCTCGGATGGAATTAGAAGAGCTTGCTCCTGACCTGGGAATGGGGCTGGATGGTCAGACACCGAAGTAAAGGCCAAGTGGCCAGGCAGAGTGAGCGAGGGGAGGTGGAGGAAGACGAGTGCGTGTGGGGTCAGCAGGTGACAGACGGGCTGGGGTTTGTTCTTCGTGGGCGGGGCATCCTCTGGAGAAGTCCCAGGCTGGGCTGGGGAGACCACCTCTGTCTCTGGAAAGAGACCACCGAGGTTTGGACCAGTGGAGGGGTCTGGAGAATCGGAAGGATTTGGGGTGGGCTTTGGAGAGAGAGAGCTGAGGGGACTCTTGCTTGTGGGACTGGAGTGTGGTGAAGGGGAAGGACAAGGACGTAGGGAGATCCCAGGGGTGCCATTCACCCAGGTGGCCGATAGGTGGCGCTAGGAGGCCCAAGTTAGAGAGCCTTCCGGCTACAGGATAATGGAAGGAGAAATTGTGGGCCAATCAGAGACAGAGAGGTCAGGGATGGGGCCTCCCACGTGGGTGATGGGTGGTATCAGAGCACCAAGGCCGACCTGACGATCATTGGGGAAGAGGAGGGGGAGCTCTGACCTGGCTGGGCTGGACGGGATGGGAGGGCCCGGCGAGCAGGGACATAGCAAACCCCGGGGGCTGGTATTCCCTGTGCTCAGCGCCCAGCACCCACCCCCTTGCTGACACTGCACATCGCGCCAGCCCTGAGTGTCGGTGCGGGTAGACACTCCTCCGCCCCTACCCAGCCCTGGCCAAAAGATGTCTGTATCCTTTTTCTGATTCCTGGAAGCAGTGACTATGTTAGCTTCTCTGGCAAGCAGGAATCAAGGTTACAGATGGAAATGAGGTTGCTAACCAGCTTCCTTTGAGGTGGGAAGATTTTCCTGGACTCTCTGGGGGCCACATGCAACCACCAGAGTCCTTAAAAGATGGAAGAGAAAGGCAGGAGGGTGCATCAGAGTGATGAAACGCTGAGAAAGACCCGACTGGCCAGTGCTGGCTTTGACGATGGAAGGGGCCACGAGCCAAGGAAAGTGGGCAGCGTCTAGAAGCTGAGACAGACGGAGAACACTCTCCTCTGGCTCTCCAGAAAGGAACGCAGCCTTTCCAGGCCTTTATTTTAGCCCTGCAACACCCACTGCAGACCTCCGTTCTCCAGAATGTGAGGCGATGTTTGTTTTGTGTTAATCCACGCAGCTTGTGGTGACGTGTCACAGTGACAACTGGAAACAGATACAGCCAGTGTTGAGAAGAAGCTGGTTAGACTCCAGCTTGGGAGTGGGGGTGGGGGGCAATTTGCTGACGACCTCAAGGTGGGGAAGCAGAAGAGCCTGCTAGCTCTGAAGTCAGGAGACCTGGGTTCAAGGTCTCCCGTGACTTTGAACAAGTCATGTTCTGCCTCTGAGATACAGTTTCCTTATCTGTAAAATGGGGATATTTGTTGCTCTGACCTCTTGGAGTTATGGTCAGGACTAAAGCAGAGGACACAGATAACACAGGTGCTTGGCCCAACGCCTGACCTGCAGGGGATCCTCAATGGGCCTGCTGTATTATTACCAGCTATGAGGGGGATCTGTCATTCTCCCCTCTTCCAGACAAGGATGACTCCTTTCTTGACCTGATTAGGCAGGACTGGACCCCAGCATTGTCTGACCCCCCAGAGCCCATTGCTGAAGGGAATGTACTCATATGGCCTCTGGGAAAGCCTGAGGGGTATCAAGGGGAATGATGGACGCTGGTGTCTGATGACCTGGGAATCCCACTCTTGGGTATATCCCTCAGACTTGGATCCACAGGGCTTATGACAGACATTGTCTGTAATGTATTTGCACTCCAACTCTTGACTCAGGATCCGCTTCTGGGGACTCAGATGCAAGCAAGGAACAAGGCACAAGAATATATCTCGTGTTGCTTTGGCGCTAGGAGGTCTCCCAGTGTCCCTCCCGGCGGTGGGGGAAATGAACAAGTGATCCAGATGGCAAAAGCCTGTAGATTCCGCAGGAACTGGAAGCAATGGACTAGATGCGGGTTTAACAACACATTTAGATCTTAAAAACATGGTCCCAAGTAGGAAAAAAAAAAAACAACAGAAGTTTATAGCACTTTGCTGTTTATGTAAATGGGCACACACACAACATTACATATCTTACAAAGACTAGAGCACATGTAAGGATCTCTGTCAACCACAGGGAGGGTGCCTGGGAGGGCAGGGGGAGGGAATAAGCTTGGGGATTGGAACGAAGGAACAGTGACTAAGACAGCCTGGTGATGCAGAGCGATATGAATTAAAGAGTGTGGTTAGCACCACCCTCGGTTTTCATCCAGGTTAGAGAAAAAGAAGAGCACAAAAACTGTCACTCCAGTGGGTTTTGCATCTCCCCGGACTCAGCTGAGATACAGACCCCCAGGTCCCTCCCAAGACCCTCTCATCAGAATCCTTAAGTGGGGGGGCCAGGAACTGGCATTTCTGAAGGCTCCCTGAGAGCCTGCTGATGTTTGAGAGAGGAAAGGCAGGGGCCAGGAAAGCTGGCAGGCCTTCCAGGTGCTCTGGGCTTCGGCTGGGAGCCCTCTGCCTGACTTCCCAGCCTCCCTGGGGTTCTGGAAGGCTCTGTGGGTCCTGCGCGAGGGAAGCCTCACTGGAAAAGTGGAGATTCTCTGGTTCATGAGAAAATCTGTCCGCTCTGGGGCTGCCTTGATCGAACGCCCATTCGTGAGCCCACAGCTCCGTGGATTCTCCCCAGGCAGCTTCTCTTCCTCCTGGGAGAAAGATGACGTTCAGAAGCTGTGACGGAGGGCTGAGTGTACATTTCCAAAGAGAGATGATCACTGAAGCCAGAAGGAGTTCTGAAGGGCAGCACCCCCACCTGGAGGCTGCTCTGTGGCCAGTGTGTGACTGGGGGTGGGGTGCAGGACCCAGGGGCAGGGGTAGGACTCTGGAGCGGGGAGCAGGGCGGAAGGAAGGTCTCTGTCAGGGTGGGAGGAAGGTCTCCATCAGGCTTGTCTGGCTATTGCTGCTGCTTCTGCTGTTAACCTTTCGGCCTGATACAGCCATCTATACCCACCAAGTCACCAGCCCTCTTCCAGGCCCGTTTCCCCATACAGCAGGGACAAGCATGTTGACCTCACCAGGCTGGTGAATGGAGGTTGCACGCCCATTTTACAGATGAGGAAACTGAGGCTTTGAACGGTGAAAACTCATGACTCTGGTGGCAAGTGATGAAGCCAGGGTCTAACTAGGTCTGTGGGACTCTGAGCAAACCTCTTTGACTGCATTCTACTGTCTCCCTGCATTGCTGGTTCCTGGTGGCGGAAGGGTGTTCAGCACCTCGCCTCTATTTTCTAGGCACAAGCTTTTGAAGAGTCTTTGGGGATGGGGAGAAGCAGGCAACTGCCCATAGCTGGGGAAACATCCTTGGTCCTACCAGATATTTGCACAAGAGCAGAGTAAGGAATCAACAAAACTGGTTTCATCGAGTTCTGGGTTGCCATTTCAGTCTCTGGGCAGAACTCTCCTGTGGGGTAGCAGGCACCAAGCAGGGCTGAGGGTGTGGTCTCTGGACCATGATGCCTGGTCAACCGTTCACCAGCTGTGCAGCCTTCTGCAAATACCTTCACCTCTCTGTGCCTGGTTCCTTAGCTGTAAACTGGGGTGTCGTCCACTTGCCTTCTAAGTGCTTGGAGCCATGCCTGGTGCGTTAGAAGGGCCCCGTTTGCCAGAATGGCTTCTGGGCAGCATGCCTGGCACCTCACCTGCCTGCTCCCCCGACCCCACCCTGGCATTTCTTCCCTCAGAGGAGCAGTGTGAAGCCAACATCGCCTTCCAGAGGGCGGGACCCCAGTGCCCGCTCTCCTCACCTGGCTGAAGCCAAGTGCCTTGCTCCGTGGGCCTCCGCTTCCCCGTCAGCCAACAGAAACTGGCCGCACAGGCCTGCGGTCGGCAGAAGGGTGGCCTCCCAAAGAGGCCCACGTCCCAGGCCCTGGATGGAACCTGGGAGTATAACCTTACGTGGTGAAAGGGAGGGTGTTACTGCGATTAAACTGAGGAGCTGGAGATGCGGACATGGCCCCAGATCGACCGGTGGGCCCAGCGTCACCACGAGAGTCCTTATCACAGGGAGGCAAGTCCACGGGGTTGCAGAGAGTCAGGCGTGACCGAGCAGCTGTCGCTCAAGGGGATCAGAGTCAGAGATGAAAGAGACATGATGGCAGACGCTGAGGCCGGAATGTTGTAAAGCCAGGAGCCAAGGACGCAGGGAGCCCCCAGAAGCTAGGAAAGGCAAAGGGAGGGCCTCTCCCTGCAGGAACACGGCCTTGCTGCCCGCTTGGTGTCAGCCCACTGAGGTCCATCTGGACTTTTGATCCCCCCAAACCGTAAGATAACAAGTTTGTGCTGCTTTAAGCTGCTACACTGTAAGGAGCATGTGGCAGGAAGAAAACAAACCAAGCACAGTGCAACTTTCTTTAAAAAAACAAAAAAGCATTTTTTCCCTGAGCTCCTCAGGCTTTGGTTTCTGTCTCTCCTCCCCACACTTGCCAACCCGTGTCATTCCTTAATCCCGAGCGGGTTTCGAGGGGACTCCAGCGGTCTCTCCCTGCAGTCCTTCCCCTACCGGGGGAGTTTCATCTGTCATGGTCAGGGTTCCTGGCTGGGCTGACTCAGAGGCGGATCATGCTGCATTAATCCTCAATTAGACCATTAATCAAAACGGATCCAGCCGTTAGGCTGGCCCAGGCCCTGGCACACCGGATCCCTGTGAAATGCTGTGCCTGCATGGGAAATTCATCTTCTCTGATGTTCTCCTGTCCATGCTCATTATAGTCCAAGTGGGCTGGCCCCCAGCCCTGCTTCCAGTGAGCGGGGGCCTCAGTCACTGGGGTTGGGGGATACTTGCTGGGAGCTGGGCTCTCTCCTCCATCCCACCTGCCCCCTAAGAGGGAACATCCAGAGACCCCCATCCCCTACCCCCAGACAGAGGCAGCCTCTGGAGCCTCCCTACAATGTTCCTCTGGCAAAATAAAAACACACACGCTTGCCTTCTACCAGGAGCTCTGGGGCAGGAGCTGGGTGGTCCTTCTGTGTTTGACCCTTGGCGGCCTCTGATTCGGGAGCACAGGGGTAAGTGGAGGCACAGGCTTGGGGAGCAGTGGGGCGGGGACACCTACTTAAGCAATCCTTCGCTTCTCTTTCCTCAGTAAGTGTTGAGGCCACGTGTCTGCGGTCAGCTGCAGTGGGGCAGAGTGGGGAAGGAGGGGTGGTGGGGCGGAGCGGGGAAGAAGGGGTGGCGGGACGGAGTGGGGAAGGAGGGGCGGTGGGCCCTGTGAGGCCGTCATTTGGCTCCTACCTGGACCACCGTGACTCCGTGCGTGGATTCTGTCAGTCAGATACTGTCTGCTAGGAAACAAAAATGGCCAGGAGGGACTAGTGCTGGCAGCCAGACTCCCTTGCCTCCGCCTTTGTATCAACTCTCTTTTAGAGTGGCTTTTCCAGCCACGATTTTCCAACCACGGGGCTCCATCTTTGGGTTTAGTGAGCCAACCAAGGGTGGATTTCCAGACCCTCTATCTCCAGCCACCGGAAACGTTGACTCTGCTTCACATATTCGGAAAGGGGACCTGGAGAAAAGACGGCCAGGTCAAGACGCCTCAGAGTACCCTGGGGGTTGACTCCTCAGACCTGGTTGGAGTCTCTCAGGCCTGCGTCCAGGCCACGTCTCTGGGCCCTTCTGTTCTCTGGGGCATCGTCCTCACCCTCGCCACAGCCCAGCTGTGTGGAGTGCAGGGGGTTCAAAGTGGCGGCGGGACGGGAGCCTGACTCCCAGATCTGCCCCCGTCAAGACTCCAGGGCTCCCCTCGCCTGGCCCTCAAGGCTCGGGACGGGGACCAAGGCTGTATTCTCACGGCCCCTGTGGGTTTGAGTGTGTCCCATGACAGACATCTTTCCACTGGAATGGGCTCTTAGGGAATGACGGATGAAGGCAGTCCCCAGGAGCCGTCATCGCCTGCCTTTCAGACGTGCCTTCCCTCCCTTCCCGCTTGGTGGGTACCTCTGCAGAGCTCCAGGACGGAGGATACAGGGTCAAGCTCAGGTCTGACAGCTCCTGAGAAGTGCACCCAAGAAAGCCGGCACACGCCCTGGCTCTGGCCCTTGGGCCGGGTCGCCAGCCGTGCCAAACCTGCCTTGGAAACGTGAGCGGGTGAGGCTCCCCGGAGCGACTCTGACTGTGCTGTCATGCGTGTGGGTATCAAACACACCCTAGTGAATAAACCTCGGCTCAGATTCACGGAGTCAGAAGAAGCCACCCTCCTCAACACACGCGATGAATCAGAGCGGTTCCGGCTCCCTTCTCTCACCTCCCCTGCATTTATCTTGAGGGGTCAGCAAAGGGGGTCTCTGCAACTGCCTCGTTCACCTTGCTGACTCTGATGCCTGGCACCCTGGATGTGCTTATGGACAGCAAGTGCTTCAGGAGACGCCTGCTGAATGGACAACTTCCGTAGCACACCCCGTTGGTGGGAGCCTGCCTTCATCAGTACGGTTAGATGGGCTTTTCTCAATCCTCCTCCCCATTAAAACCCTCCCCCTAAGGAGCTTTCTAAACGCCTTTTCTTCTTATCCAACAACCTATTCCAGCCTCCCCCCTCCCCCTGAGAATGAATGCAGTAGATGAACCAAGGAAAGGCCATTCTGCAAGCTGTCCAGTGACCTGCTTGTACACAGCGGGGCGAGGGGTGTTCTCTCCAAGCTGCAAGCCGGCTCCGTCCTCTCCTGCCCCACATCCCATCCCTCTCCTGCCAGGCTGTCTCCCTAGCACAGCGCCTCAGTAACTGTTAGTGAAATAACGAACCCCTGAGATTTGCCAAGGTGAGATGCACACAGTAGGCGCTCAACCCGTCTCCCAGCCAACCCGTGAATGAATGAAGGAGCTTCCCTCCTTTCTCTCCTCACCCAAAAATTCCATCCAGGCTGAGCCCCTTCTGGGTAGGGAGCGCCCCCGGAGGGTGAGGAGGCCACCTTCCCCTCCAAGGAAGAGTTGTCTCAAGAGTCCCCAGCGCCTAGCTCATAGTGGGTTCTCAATAAAAGCTCCTGGCCCTGATGAACAACTCAATGAAGCCCGCTGACCGAGGCCTCACTCTGTACCTAAGGACGGAGTGAATGAGCGGGTACAGACGGACGCCCCCCCCCGCCCCCCTCCATCAACACCCCCTCCTCCCCGGATCCTCCTGCGAGACGGCGAGAAACCTCGGCCACAGCTGGGGTGCGGCCCCCGCCCTGTCACTTCGCGCGCCGGGGGACCCCAGGGAAGCGCAGAAGCCGGACCCGCACGGTGACCGCCGCGCGCAGCTGCTCCCGGGTCCCCTGTTGCCCCAGACCGCCCCCCTCGGCGTCCTTCCGGGTCCCCGTAGGGGCCACAGCTACGTGCGGCTCCCCCCGCCCGGGCCCGAGTCCGCCCGCCCGGCGGCGCCCGGCGGGGCTGCAGCGCGCCAGGGTCCCACCTCAAGTTCTCGGCAAGGCGTCCCCGCCGCGGAGTTGGCCGGGCCGCGGCTCGCGTCCCCCGGCGGCCGGCGGGTCCCGGCGAGGACGCGACCAGGGGCTGGAAGCCGCCCGCGCCGCCTCCCGGAGCGGCCGGCCAACTTCGGCCCCCGGGCCCCGCTCGGCTCCAGCACCCGGATCGAGGGCCACCCGCCTGTGCCTCCCGGTCCCCGCCGGGTTCCGAGTGCGCCGGGAGCGCCGCGCGGCCGCCGCCGAGGGAGGGAGGGAGCGGGGCGGGAGGCGGGCCGGAGGGAGGGGCGGGGCGCTGGGCGGGGAGCGCGGGCGGCGGCGGGGAGCACGGGGGGCACGCGGCGCCCGCCCGGGTGTCCGGGCGGCCCAGCGCCGGGCCTCCGCCCTCGGGTGCAGCGCGCGGCGCCGGGCTCCCTCCGAGTCTCCGCCCGGGCCGCCCGCGCCGAGCGCCCGGCCGCCGCCCTCTCCGCCTTTCCCCGCGTCCCCCGCCCTCCCGCCCTCGGGATCCCAGCGCTCCGCTGCGCTCGGGCTGCAAGTGCCCCGCGGCGCGCCGGCCTGCTGGGGTCACGTGCTTCCCCGGCCCCGCAGGTCGCGGACCCCCCGCGCGCTGCCCGGGGCTCCAACGTGCCACGTGAAGCGCTCCCGCTCCGCTGCCCCGGGGCGCACGCCTCGCGGGCCGGGTCCTGTGTCTTTCCCGGGAGGTCCCAGTGAGCCGCTGCCCCTGGGGGCCTCGTGCCGCCTCGGGGCAGGGACCACAGGCTCCCGGCGGCGTCAACTTCCTAGGACGGCACGTGCCACGCTAGGTGTCTTTCCCTCCAAGTCCCAGAGTCCGCGAGGCCCAGCTGCCCGCACCCCTGGCCGACGCGGGGCACTCGGACTGGGCCCTGGAGTCCCGAGCCGCCTGAGAGCGACGCCTCGCCTCGGAATGGGTAGGAGTCGCGCTTTTGCCCGGGGGAGGGGGGGGTTGGGTTGGAGGGTTCTGCCAGAGCGGGTGCGCCCCCGCGCAGCCGGCGTTTCAGGGTCGCTGGCCTCGCAAGAGCACCCCCGTCGCCCCCTTCCTCTTTTCCTTCCAGTCTCTAAGCCCTTTTCCACCATCAGAGAACCAAGCAAGGTCGTGAAGAACCTGCCCTGGGCACAGCCTGTGGCCTCCTCCTCCTCAAGGATGGGGAGCGCCCCCTCTTTCTGGGAATAGGGTTTGTTTTTGCTGTTGAGTCGCTCAGTCTGTCTGACTCTTTGCGACCCCATGGACTAGCCTGCCAAGCTCCTCTGTCCATGGGATTCTCCAAGCAAGAGTACTGGAGTGGGTTGCCATTTCCTTCTCCAGGGGATCTTCCCGACCTAGGGATCGAACATGCGTCTCCTGCATTGGCAGGCGGACTCTACTACTGAGCTACCAGGGAAGCCTGGGAATAGGGTTAGAGTGTCTCTTATTAGGTAGACGGTTGCTCGCTGATGCTGTTGAGGTGACCACGACAAGAAATTGCCCCCAAGAAGTCATGTTCTTCTGGGAGAGAGGCAGGACTAGGAAGGCCACGGGGAGGCACAGGATTGGAGGCTCAGAAAAAGGCAGGGAGGAAGCCAGAGCAGACTGGTGGGGGTACAGAGTAAGGGGAGAGACTGCTTCAGCTCGACCTCAGGGGAGGTGACACGGAAGCCTGGACAAGAAGAAGGAGCCTGTCTTTGGAAGATCTGGTAAGAGGGCTTTCCCCGTAGATGGAATGGTGAAGGCCTTCGGCCCTGAAGTTGGAGCGAGGAGGTGTGTTTGAGGAACAGCAGGGACATCAGAGAGGGGGTTGGGGGATGTAGGAAAGGAAATCCACGTGACTTTGGGGGCTCTAGTGCTCTGGTGGTCCCTAGAACGCACTGTGAGAAGCAGCTTTATGTGGTGGGTCACGCCCTGCCTCCTCTCGTTTCTGAAAATTGGCATTTATATCTTTTTTCCTCGCTCATCATCTGTCTCCATTGAGAGCTAGACCCCATGCTCCATCAGGGTCAGGATTATGTGCTGTCCTCCTAGTATCTTCCACACTGTCTGGCACAAACAGACCAGGCTTCTGAAATCGTCGGTGGAAGGATGCTGAAGGGACCATTCTATAGGACAGAGTTGATCATCTCAGTGAGGCCCAGGACTTGCTGATGACCACAGGGCAAAGGTGGAGAGCAGGAGTTCTTAAACATATTGTGCATCCGAATCCGCTTGTTCAAATCCGGATGGTTGACCCTACCCCCTGAATTTCTGTCTCCGTGGATTTAGGGTGGGGCCCTTCAAATGAGTTCCCTGCTGCTGCTGCCTGACGGCATGATTGCTGGTGGTCTGGGGGGATCACATCAGAGAGCCTCTGATGTTGTCGATTTGAAACGCAGCCCAGCTGAGTCTGACTTCAAAGTTCATGTGAGCTACCAGATCCCCTGGGCCTTGCTTCTGATTGGGTAGGATCAGCTGGACCTTAGGAGCATCTCTGTGGAGGGGCTGTGCCTGGAGGCTGGGCCTATCAGAACCCCGTGTGCTGAGTCCAGTACTGGGGTGACCTGTGGACAGAGCCCCTGAAACGGTGGTGGAGACCTCAGTAAGGCCGGATCCTCCCTCCCAGCCCCCATCCACCCTATAGGCTCAGGCTTGCTTTCAGGGCCCAGGAGCTAAATTACTGCCTGATCTTATCCCTGACTCGTGGTAAACTATGCCCAATAAAATTCTTTTAAATCCTTTTAAGGAATTCCCTCAGCGGTTCCCACCTCCCTTTGGAGCCTTCCAGATTTTCAGCTCTTCTTTTCATATCTCCATGTCCCACCCCGAGAAGCATTCCTTCCCAAGCTGTTGTGTGGAAATGGATGTTGATGATGCTTGGAGAGTTTCTGGGAAAGATGGGAACGGTCCGTGTTTGCTGAACACCCGCTAAGTGCCAGGCAGGTTGCCGGGGCATTTGTGGATGTCGGCGGCACATGTCAGGCCTGGTGGTGGGCTCTGGCTCCCAGACCTGTTTTATTTGACCCTGCTGGATTAGCATTTTCTTCAATATTAAATTTCTTAAATTTCCAACTAATTTGAATTAGTTGGCCAACTTTTAAAAATCAGAAGATTTCACATTTTTTTTTTTCTTTAGAAACACAGGGAGATCTGGCTGGCATCCCCCTTGTGAGTGGTGTGCTGGTACTGGGTTGTGCCCACCCGTTTGCCTGTGGTTTGCCCCTCAGCCGCAGTCACGTCCTCTAAGTTGGACCCCCCGGCAGCATGAGTTGCTGTGTCTCGTCTTGGTATATCGTCAGGGGCCTCACAATAAATGGCAAAGCCGGATCTGAATCCAAGCCTGGCTGACCTAAAAGCCCAAGTCTGTCTCTGAAAGACAAGCTGCTCTTAGAATCGGGGGCAGGAGGAAGACGTGTTGTCTCTGGCCCCAAGGAAATACCTTAAAAGGAGTTACTGTCAGCGGTTTAAGGATATGCTTTCCCTCCCGTTCATAACCCACCGTCAGTAAGTCATAAAGTTCTGGGTTGTTTTTCCATGGCAAGAAGAGTTGTCCAGAGCTGGCCAAACTTTTTAATCCATCTTGCCCCTTGAGATGAAAAGGCGAAGATTTGCAAGACAACTGGTTGGAGTTAGGAGGGGGATGTCAGGGAGGGGGCTGGGGGTGCCATTTGCTCCATGAGCTCTCCTGGTGGGTCTTGCTGAGTGTCCCTGGAGCACGGCTTGTTGCAGGAAAAATGCAGCCCTGCGAGTTGGGGTGGGGATGGGAGTCGGGGTGGCATTCATCTGCCACCTCTCCTGGCACTCTGCTGCTTTCCTGCCCTCTTCCTAGAGTGATATTCCCATAGATTTCCACACAACAGTTTTCTCCATGTCTTGGGCAATTGTCACCTCGGGACTCCTGTTTGGGCCAGGATCAGGGTGGAGGTTTGTGATGCCAAGAACTGACTCATTGGAAAGGACCCTGATGCTGGGAAAGATTGAAGGCAAAAGGAGAAGAGGGCGGCAGAGGATGAGATGGTTGGATGGCGTCACCAACTCAATGGACATGAGTTTGAGTAAGCTCCGGGAGATGGTGAAGGACAGGGAGGCCTGGCGTGCTGCAGTCCACGGGGTCGCAAAGAGTCAGACGCGACTTAGTGACGGAACCACAGCGGCAAGCTGGATTGGGGGAGGCTGAGGGCCACAGGAGCACAACTTTACGTCTTTATTTTTTAAGTTGCTATCTCTCTTATCTTGGGTTTGTCTTGCACTAAGTTTGATTTTTAAAAGATATTGCATCAAAATGTTAACTTGATCACGAAGCTTTGTGGCCCCTCCTTACATTTGGCTCCCTAGGCGAGGGCCTCAGCTGCCTCTCCTAGCCCCAGCTCTGCTCTGAGTCTCGAGTGTTCTGAACTGGGAGTCAGGAGAGCTGGGCCCCAGTCCAGCCTGTGCCCCTTGACTCGCTGTGTGACTGGACCAAGGCCCGTCCATGCCCTGAGCCTCCCAGCTGCACCACCTAGCCCGGAAAGGGCTTAAAACGATACGGTAGTTTTTATTATAATATATCGATTCTAAAATGATCCAAGACACCCACTGAGGCCGTGCATCGTCTCCATTCCCTGGGGCTTTGGGGCGTAGGCCGCCTCCCTGACTGATCGTTATGGGGTGCCGCTGTCATCTTCCCGCCGCCCCACTCGAGGTGTTTCTCTGGACAAACACCAGGTCTCTGTGGCTGTCGAGTGGAGTGGTCTCTGATGAATTTGTTCATTATCCCCCCGAGGGAGATGCTCAGTTCTGGAAGTGTGGGCATGCACCCTCTTCTTTGATGTCTTGTTTCTTGTTCTTGGGCTTCTCTTGTAGCTCAGCTGGTAAAGAATCTGCCCGCAGTGCAGGAGACCTGGGTTTGATCCCTGGGTTGGGAAGATCCCCTGGAGAAGGGAAAGGCTACCCATTCCAGTATTCTGGCCTGGAGAATTCCATGGACTGTACGGTCTATGGGGTCACCAAGCGTCGGACACAACTGAGGAAATTTCACTTTTTTTGTTCTTTGGTTTCATTCACTGGCTCACATGACACACATTCATTAAGGATCTTCTACACGCCCAGCGCATAGAAGACATGTTTCTGGCTTTGGAAGAGCTTAGTTCCAGAAAAGGAGGCTGCACGTAGCCGATCCTAGTGTGAGCGGGGTCTGCTCGTGGTAGAGGCTATGCTATGCTCAGTCACTTCAGTCATGTCCGACTCTGTGCGACCCCATAGACGGCAGCCCACCAGGCTCCCCCGTCCCTGGGATTCTCCAGGCAAGAACACTGGAGTGGGTTGCCATTTCCTTCTCCGATGCATGAAAGTGAAAAGGGAAAGTGAAGTTGCTTAGTCGTGTCTGACTGCTAGCGACCCCATGGACTGCAGCCTACCAGCGTCCTCCATCCATGGGATTTTCCAGGCAAGAGTACTGGAGTGGGGTGCCATTGCCTTCTTCGTCCGGAGATCTGAGCATGGCCTTTCCTCCTGGGAGGAGCCTGCGTCCTTGGTGCTGTCTCCAAGGGCCCCCAGCCCAGAGCAGCGGATTATCACCTTCCTAATAGAATCCTCTCAAGAGTGCTGCAGTGTGACATCTTGCATCCACACTTGAACGGGCAAACCTCTGAGTTGGAGCGTTCAGTTCCTCCTGACTCCCCATCTCCACCCCCTCCCCGCCACCCTCCCTCCATGTCCCTTCCCTCCTCTGGATTGTGCTTTGTCTTTTCCTGGTCTGACGCCCCCAAAGCCCACTTCAAAGCCCACCCCCTTCTTTTAGCTTTCCTCCACCACTCCAGCTCTCGGGGGACTCTTGCCCTAACTCTTTCCCAAAGCCTTTATCAGCTAATAGGCACTCCGCCTGGAGCTTAATTAAGATCTGTCTCCAGCCCAGCCAGAATGTTCTGATTTCTTTGCAGGGAGATGGCACTTGCCCAGCAGCCAGTAACAGCTGGGAGGGCTCTGCCCCTCAACATAACTGGGTGCAAACAGATGAATCTTGCTAGGGCTTCCATGTTTTTAAAAATAAGGAACTATGTGCCAATATTTAACATTGGGAGATCTCACACAAAAATCTGGATTTCTGGCTTCCCTTGAAAACTAAAAGATGTGCCAACCCTGGACCTACATTCCTCCCTGGCAAAAGCTGGCTTGAGACGGTAGCAGCTTTTTCCTTCCGATGAGACGTGGGTTCTCCAGTTGGCCGCAGTCGCCGCTGCTCCTTGATGGCTAACGCTGGACTCCCTTTAGGCATCTGCTTTACCTTCCTGGCCCCGCAGGCATCAGATTTTAACCATTGCCTTCAGTGTTTTCTCTTCTGAGAGGAGAGACAGCTCATCAGAGCGCTGTGCACTGGCAGAGCCTCAGCAAGGCTCAATGGGAGGCTGGTGTCGTTGCTCAAGATTGTTGGGTCGGTGGGGGAGGGGAGCGTCAGGCGATTGCCATGAATCCAGGCTGTAGTTTCTTAATATCAGTGAACTTAGATGGCTCTTTGAACTTGGCTGGTGCTATGTTGCTTTCTTGGTATGTGTAGCAACATACTTAATGCGACTATAAACAGTACAAAAATTAAAATACACCAACTTGTTGAGAGCGCTGACCGTGTGCCAGAAACTGTTCTCAGATTTTTTTTTTTTTTACATTAAATTCTCACAATGACCTTGCATGGTCGATGCTATTATTTCCTCCGATTTAGAGACGAGGGAACAGGTAAGTCACTTCTCAGGATAGGACGCAGCCAGAACACAAGAAGCCATGACCGCCGTGTCCACAGAATGACTCTGCAGCCTGGGGCTCAGCAGGACTGGAGGTGCCGGTAGAGGGTGGTTTTTAAAGTCATCCGTGTCGCCTGGGTCATTTGTCTGTGTTGTCTCGTTTCCTGGCACGGGAACCTGCCGCTCTCCTGCTGGGAGTCTGTGCGTCTTGAGGCTCCCTTGCCCTGGCACAGGGTTGGGGGTTAGGCGCCCTGCAGGTCACGCCCTGGAGGTCTTTGCTCTGCAGACACACAGGAGGATAATAAGGCTTCAGCAAGAGGAGGATGGGGTGGGGATGGGGCAGGAAAGCAGCGGCCCTGCAAGCCGGGACCGGATCCCCCCAGCCAGCCCATGGATCCCCGAAACTCAGGGGCCCCCAGCCAGCCCGGGGCATCAGCTCGTTTCCCCTGTGTCCCCACGTCCGAGGTCAGCGCCCCGTTGCTCAGCTCTCTGCATCCGTCTTGCTGCAGTGGAAGATTTCCGTGCCCTTGTTACTTTGCATTGCTTCTGGGCTGCGTTCCCTCTTATTTCATTTTCATTTGAAATCCTGAGCTCACCCTCTTCTGAGCTGACGGGACCATTTATTTCCAAGGCTGCAGCCGGGCGGAGGGTGGCCGACAGCTGCGCGGAGGCCTCTGGGTTTCTGCCACCCGGTTTTCTCCCTGTGGACAGGGGTGGTAGGCAGGAGGATGTCTTCATTTTGCAGCAGCAAAGCTGTCAGAGCCTCAGAGCTAATCCCTTTGGCCCCAGAGGCCACCGCCTTGGTGGACTCAGTCCCCCCTGTCTTTTGTCCTTTTGGACTCAGAACCTTGAGAGGGCACAGGAGGTGCTTTGCAAGTGTCCTATCAGATACCCTTGGATCATCCTAATTGGGAAGACACCTGGAGACTATTTGCAGACCCTCTCTGAGAGTTCAGATAAGGAGATAAAGCCCAGTGAGGGCAAGAGATTTGTGGAGATTGCACAGCAAGTGAGCAACAGAGCAAGGCTGAAGGGCTCCAGCTCTTTTCATTAATTATACAAGCTGGGCTCTTCAGAATCTCAGAAGGCTCAGCCTCAACACCTCTTGCTTATGCACCAGCCGTCTGGAAAGCTCTACCGCCAGCCCTCTTCCTCCTTCGGTCTTGGCTCAGGTGTATCTTCCTCAGGCGGCCTCGGACGCCTGCATCCAGAGCAACCCTTCCCCCACATCACGTTCTTTCGCAGCTTCTACTTTCTTGTCCTCAGAGCTCTAATCAGTCCCCCAAATAATCTCCTATCCGAGTTTCATTTACATGTTTATTATCTCCCCGACCAGAACGCAAGCTCCGTGGGGGCAGGGACCAGGTCTGGTGTCTGCTTTATTTACCCCTCTTTCTCAAGCAGCTGGCACACCTGCGGTGCTCCATGACTATATACAGAACAAAGAAATAATCCAGGTGGATTTCAGGGACTTCAGCTTATCCTTAGGTTGGGAAACAGTTTTCTGTAAGCGATGAACATCTAAACGTCTGTGGAATCCCTTTCATTTGCTCTGTTGTTCAGTCACTTAAGTCATGTCTGACTCTTTGCAACCCCATGGATGGCAGCGCCCCAGGCTTTCCTGTCCTTTACTGTCTCCTGGGGCTTACTCAAACTCATGTCCATCGAGTCGGTGATGTCCTCCAACCATCTCAGCCTCTGTCGTCCCCTTCTCCTGTCAGTCTTTCCCTGCATCAGAATCTTTCCCAACGAGTTGGCTGTTTCCATTATGTGGCTCCAGGTATTGGAGCTTCAGCATCAGTCCTTCATTTGCTTTAGGTCAGAATTTATTGGTGGAAATAAAGTTCACTCCTAAAAATGCTTCAAGGCCATACATCTAGCCTCACTTTGATTGGTTCATTTGATACCGTTTGCTGAGCTCCGGGTCCGTGCCACACCCTCTGCAAGGTGCTGGGTGTGCAGAGACGAGGAGGAGCTGGCGTTCACCAGGATTCTTCTCAGACTGGGTCTCAGCACAAAGGAGAAGCCATTGGCTCATGTGGTTGAAAAATGGAGGGGCTCATCTGCCTGACTCCAAAGCCCATGTTTTTAAAAAACCTAGGGACTTCCCTGGTGCTCCATAGGCTAAGACTCCACGCTCCCAAGGCAGGGGGCCTGGGTTCCATCCCTGGTCAGGGAACTAGATTCCACGTGCCGTACATCTGAGAGTTTGCATGCTGGAACTAAAGATCGCACACTCACTAGCTAAGACCCGGGAGAGCCAAATAAATAAGCATTTAAAAACAGCTACTTAAAAAATTACGGTGTCATTTACATACAGTGAAATGCACAGGCCCTAAGTTTGTGGACTGATCAGTCTTGACAAAGGCATGCGCTTGTGTAACACACACTTGTCGAGGTTCAGAGCATTTCCATTATCCCAGGAAGTTCCCCCTCCTTTCCTGTGAGGCCTTCCTTCCCCAAACCTGCCATCCCAGGGGCCACCACCGTTCCCATTTCTTTCACCATAGATTAGCTTTGTGTCTTCTGGAATTTCACAAGAGTGGAACCCTACTGAGTGTACTTTTTTTGGCGTCTGCCTTCTTTGGCTCAGTGTAAAGTTCAGTGCTCAGCTTTAAACCTGGCTTATCGTTGCACATGTCGCTGGTTTGTTTTCATTGCTGAGTGGTATTCCGTGGTGGGCTTCCCTGGTGGCTCAGCGAAAAAGAATCTGTCTGCCAATGCGAGAGATGCAGGTTTGATCCCTGGGTCGGGGAGATCCCCTGGAGAAGGAGATGGCAACCCACTGCAGTATTCTTGCCTGGGAAATTCCATGGACAGAGGAGCCTGGTGGGCTATAGTCCATGGGGGTCTCAAAGAGTCGGACACGACTTAGCAACTAAACAGCAACAGACAAGTACTCCACTGTGTGGAAACACCACAGCTGGCTGCTCTGCACCCTTGTTGATGGGCATTCGGTGTCTGTTCCTGTGAGGGGCTTCTGTGGCTAAGGCTGCTGGCGGTGGGTGGTCTGCAGGGGTGGGCTTGGCTTTCACGGCCCTCTTGCTGCTGACGCAGATCCTGTTCTTGGAGCCCCCAGGTCTGGACTCCCAGTCTTGCTGAGTCCCCTCGGCCATCCTGGGATGGAGGTTCCGGTACCTTCTCTGTCCTCTCTTCGTACCCTTGTTATGGCGCTTGCTTCATGCTCACCCCCTCAGGGCCTCCCATTTATTTTCAAGAGCTTCCTTTTGAAGTAAGAGAAAAAGGAACCTTATCCATTTCTCCTTTCATTTCTGCTGAAACAGGTTTAATCCTCTTTCACACAATGTGGATTCTTCTGACATATGGGGCAGAGTCTTGGACGGGAAGGAATGGGCAGAGAAGGCAGCTGAAACATAGCCTCCTATTTCAAGAGCATCTGTTGTGGCATTTACACAGTGTGGGGTGGGTTTGGAGGGGAATGCTTTCTCGTCACTTCAGGCTACTGGTCAAGTCATTGAATATTTATAAAGCACCTACTGTGTGCCAAACGCTTTGTTGACTCCTGGACCCTGAATGCTTAAAAGATATGCTTTCTTCTCAGGGGTAGAGTGGTAGTTCTTGCCTTTAATTTCATCGGGACGGGAATGAAAAATCTTTGGGGGAAAAGAAAAAAAATTAGCCGTCAGCCTTAATAGTGGTTTGTGCTTTCATTGGTCCACTCTTTTATGCATCTTGAAACAAACATTTATTGAGTGCCTGCTTTGAGGCAAGCCTTCTACTGGATCTTGGGGCTGTGGCTTTGGTCATGACCAGTAAGATCTCTGTCTCCATGCACGTTATTTTTTACTTTTTAATTTTTTTTTAAAGATATTTTTTGATGCAGATAATGTTTTTTAAAAGCCTTTGTTGAATTTGTCACAATATTGTTTCTGTTTTATGTTTTGGTGTTTTGACCACAAGGCATATGGGAGCTTAGCTCCCGGACCAGGGATCCAACCCACACCCCCCAGCACTGGAGGGTGAAGTCTTAACCGCTGAATCTCCAGGGGAGTCCCCTTCATGCCCTTTAAATATTAGCAAGTGAGAGAGGCAGTGCGTAATAAATACATATGGACTGAGAGACAATGGTTAAGGAAGGGCGGACTAGTCAAGCGGTGAGGGTTCCAGAGCAGTGGGGGCAGCTCTGGGGAAGTGACGTCCGGGGCTGAGTCCACTCACGATCTGAGAGCTGAGCCAGAGCCTTCCTCCAGAGTCTGTCCCTTGTGCTCTTTTTCTATGAGTCAGGGATTCTCTGTGCCGAGCCACGATCACCCTCATCCCGCTGTCTCTGGCTCCTGCCCCGCCTGCATTCTCCTATATCCAGTCCATCACCTGGGACAGCAGTCCATTCGTGCCTGGACCACCCCCGGCTCATCCGCTCCAGCTTCCCTTGGAGTTGCTCCAACTCACCAGGCGTCAGGAAAATTCTTCCCTAAGATACCTGCACGGCTTGATCACTGACTTGTTTTTAGGTCTTGGCCCAGACATCACCTTCATAGTGAAGTCTCTCCTGGTCCCCCTCTTTAAAAGTGCTGCCCCCCACCTCCGCCCCCAGGGCCTCCCCATCCTCTGTCCTGTCTCCTTTCCCTCTTGAGCATTTATCACCTTTTGACAAACTGCAGATTTTGATCATCTGGGATGAGGTGAGGGAGCAGTTACCAGAATCCTAGGGAGAGTGGGGTGGAGACAGAGAGCTGTCTGGGGAGAACCACTGACCTTGGGTTGAGGGGGCCAGGCCGCCTGGTGAACATGCTCTCTCCTCGCTCCTCCGTAGGCTTCCCGTCGGCCAGGCCCAGTCAGAGGATGGAGGCAGGCACTTGTTGGCCTCTAAGGGCCCAAAGAAGGGCGGAGAAGTTGATTTGGATGGGGTGGACTTCGAACTCTTGTTTGAAGCCCTGAGCTTTTACTAAAGAGTTTATTGGCTGTCACAGTGGGCCAGGAGTAACCCCGTGGGCTGGACCTTGGTCAGGCCGGCAGCATTTCCACCAGGATGTGTGCAGAGAATTACAAGGCCTGAATTGGAACTTCAGCTTTCCGCCTGACCAGGTGGGTGATTTCGGATAAATCACCATGCCCTTAGAGTGCACATTCTCATTTGTTAAATGCAGTTAAAAATCCTTGCTTGGGATTTCCCTGGTGGTTCAGTGGCTGAGACTCTAAACTTCCAATTCAGGGGGCCTGGGTTCCATCTCTGGTCAGGGAGCTAGATTCCACATGCTGCGACTAACAATCCCACCTGTCACAGTGAAGATGGAAGATCCCGAGTGCCGGGATTAAGACCAGACACAGTCACAGAAATAAATGTTTCTTAAAAAGCACCTGCAAATCAGAAAGAATTAAGGAAAAAACCTCTCTTCTCCATCCCTCTCTGGACGGTTGTGCAGTTTCAGTGAAGATTGGGGAATGCTCTGCAAATGCCAGAGTCTTGGACAAAATTGGTTGCTCTAATTCCAGCCGCCTAGCACATTGCTTTTTTTTTTTTTTTCCTTAAAGCACATTGCTTTTGTTGACTTGGGAATTCCAAGTCTAGATGCAGAATGGGTTCCTGGTCACCACGAGGACCTGGGAATGACAGATGTTTCCAACTCAACTGATTCCCTGAAATTGGTTTCTGATGGAAAAATCCACAAAATGCTTAAACTCCCAGGTGTGGGTAGCAGTTCTGTTAACCCATCAGTATGCAAGAGGCCCAGTCTCTGCGGGGGCCCTGTAGACAAGCTCTTGATTCCAGCTTTTAATAAACGCTTCAGGTAGTGATCGGTATGTCCCCCTCCTCCCTCCGTCGCTCCACTCAAGGGGAGCGCCCCTCTGGGGGTGAGAGAGGGTGGCAGGGTCATGGGCAGAGCTGCAGGAAGAGGGTGGGGAACACTGCCCGCCCCCATCTCTTTGTTCCTGAACTCTCAGGCCAGACGATGGCAGGTAGGAGACACCCCGCGGCCAGAGCCTGGGGTGCCCTGCTCCAGGGAGAGCAGGGGACGCTGCTGTGGATGCCAAGGCGTTTAGAGGCGGACGACGCGCGCTCAGCAATCTGGGCCACTAGCCCAGCGTGAAGTCGGCTGGTGGGCACGGCACGGCTAATTGCAGTGATTTGGCATTCGGTGCTGGGAACAGGCATTGTCCCGAGTGCCAGCGTTAGAGGCGGTTCTCAGCCAGCCGCCGCTGCCCGCTGTCACTCTCTGGCTTTGATGATGGTGATTGTGTTTGTTGTCAGGGGTGGGGAGAGAGGCCCTCTTTCTCTCACCTTGGCAGCTTATTGAATCCATCCTGCTTTCCTGCCGTGGGGCCTCAGGGTTCAGCAGCCCAAACTCCAGCCTTGGCAGGGGAACTCTGAGTATTCAGCGCTGCCACTTCCTTATTCCATCTGTGAACAAGTTGCTTCGTTTTCTGGGCCTCAGTTTACCCATTAATAAAGCGAGAGAGTTGTATTGTGATGTGTGAGCTTCCTTCCAGTTTGAACGCCTGGTGTTTCTGGGTGGGGTTGCTCAGCCCAGAAACCACAGGATCCTTCCTGCTTGTGTCGTCTTATTGCACTTCACAGATACTGTGTTTTTTTGTTTTTTTGTTTTTTTGCAAATGGAAGGTTTGAGGCAACCCCGCACCTGGCAATTCTCTTGGCGCCGTTTTTCCAGCAGTATCCTCTCACTTCACGTCTCTGGGTCATCAGTCAGTTCAGTTGCTCAGTCGTGTCTGACTCTTTGTGACCCCATGGACTGCAGCACGCCAGGCCTCCATGTCCATTGCCAACTCCTGGAGCTTACTTAAACTCATGTCCATTGAGTTGGTGATGCCATCCAACCATCTCATCCTCTGTTGCCCCCTTTTCTTCCTGCCTTCAATCTTTCCCAGCATCAGGATCTTTTCCAATGAGTCAGTTCTTCCCATCACGTAGCCAATGTATTGGAGTTTCAGCTTCAGCATCAGTCCTTCCAATGAATATTCAGGACTGATCTCCTTTAGGATGGACTGGTTTGATTTTGCAGTCCAAGGGACTCTCAAGAGTCTTCTCCAACACTATAGTTCAAAAGCATCAATTCTTCAGCGCTCAGCTTTCTTTATGGTCCAACTTTCACATCCATACATGACTACTGGAAAAACCATAGCTTTGACTAGACGGACCTTTGTCAGCCAAGTAATGTCTCTGCTTTTTAATATCCTGTCTAGGTTTGTCATAGCTTTTCTTCCAAGGAGCAAGCGTCTTTTAATTTCATGGCTGCAGTCACCATCTGCAGTGATTTTGGAGCCCACACACACAAAAAAGTCTGTCACTGTTTCCATTGTTTCCCCATCTATTTGCCATGAAGTGATGGGATTGGATACCATGATCTTTGTCTTTTGAATGTTGAGTTTTAAGCCAGCTTTTTCACTCTCCTCTTTCACCTTTATCAAGAGGTTCTTTAGTTTCTCCTTGCTTTCTGCCATAGGGTGGTGTCTTCTGCATATCTGAGGTTATTGATATCTCTCCCGGGATTCTTGATTCCAGCCTGTGCTTCATCCAGCCTAGCATTTCACATGATGTACTTTGCATATAAGTTAAATAAGCAGGGTGACAATATACAGCCTTGACGTACTCCTTTCCTGATTTGGAGCCAGTCTGTTGTTCCATGTCTGGTTTTAACTATTCCTTCTTGACCTGCATATAGGTTTCTCAGGAGGCAGGTAAGATGGTTTGGTATTCCCATCTCTTGAATAATTTTCCAGAGTTTGTTGTGATCCACACAGTTAAAGGCTTTGGTGTAGTCAATAAAGCAGAAATAGTTGTTTTTCTGGAACTCTCTTGCTTTTTCTATGATCCAACAGATGTTGGCAATTAGATCTCTGGTTCCTCTGCCTCTTCTAAATCCAGCTTGAACATCTGGAAGTTCTTGGTTCACGTACTGTTGAAGCATTACTTTGCTAATGTGTGAAATGAGTGCAATTGTGTGGTAGTTTGAACATTCTTTGGGATTGTCTTTCTTTGGGATTGGAACGAAAACTGACCTTCTCCATTCCTGTGGCCACTGCTGAGTTTTTCAAATTTGCTGGCATATTGAGTGCAGCACTTTCACAGCACCACGTTTAGGATTTGAAATAGCTCAACTGGAATTCCATCACCTCCACTAGCTTTGTTCATAGTGATGCTTCCTAAGGCCCACTTGACTTCGCATTCCAGGATGTCTGGCTCTAGGTGAGTGATCACACCATGGTGGTTATCTAGGTCATGAAGATCTGTTTTATGTAGTTCTGTGTATTCTTGCCACCTCTTCTTAATATTTTCTCCTTCTGTTGGGTCCATACCATCTCTGTCCTTTTTGTGCCCATCTTTGCTTGAAATGTTCCCTTGGTATCTGTGATTTTCTTGAGTCTCTGGGTCACCTTCTGGTTATTCTTGCCACATTTCAAACTTTCACCATTGTTGATCAGTATTTGTTATGGTGATCTGTGGTCAGTGATCTTTGCTGTTACTCTTGTTCATTGTTTTGGGGTCCCACAAATCATACCCACGTAAGAAGAAGAAGTTAATCGATGACTGTTGTGTGTGTTGTGACCGCCCCACACGACGGGCTGTTCCCCCAGCCCTCCTTCTGTCGTGGCCTCCCTGTTCCCTGAGACATAGCAGCACTGAAACTGGGCCAGTTAATAGCCCTACAGTGACCTCCAGCTGTTCACGTGAAAGGCAGAAGGAGTTACGTGATTCTCACTTTAATCAGGAAGCTGGAAATGGTTAGGCTTAGAGAGAAAGGCATGTCCAAAGCTGAGAGAGGCCAAAAGCTAGTTCCTTTTCTGTATCATGGTTGGCCAAGTTGCGAATTCAAAGGAAAGGTTCTTGAAGGAAATTAAAAGCACTACTTCAGTGAACACATGAAGGATAATACAATGAATCTGCCTTATTGCCGATGTAGAGAGAGTCTGAGTGGTCTGGATGGAAGACGAAGCCAGCCACAGCATTCCTTTAAGCCCAGAGCTGACCTAGAGCGAGGCCCCAGCTCTCCTCAGTTCTGTGAGGCTGAGGGAGGGGAGAGGGCTGAAGGAGGAAGGGTTGAAGCTGGCAGAGGCTCATGGAGTTTAGGGAAAGAAGCCATTTCCATCAGAGATAAATGCAAGGTTAAGCAGCAGCAAATGCTGCCGGAGAAGCTGCAGCAAGTTATCCAGACGATCGAGGTGAGATGATCCACGAAGGTGGCTACACTAAACAACGGAGTTTCAGCATAAAAACAGCCTTCTGTTGCAAGAGACATCATTTTGTTGACAAAGATCGATATAGTCACAGTGATGGTTTTTCCAGTAGTCATGTAGGGATGTGAGAGTTGGACCATAAAGAAGACTGAGCACCAGAGAATTGAGGCTTTTGAAATGTGGTGCTGGAGAAAGCTCTTGAGAGTCCCTTGGACTGCAAGGAGATCAAACCAGTCCATCCTAAAGGAAATCAGTCCTGAATATTCATTGGAAGGACTGATGCTGAAGCTGAAGCTCCAATACTTTAGCCACCTGATGTGAAGGACAACTCATTGGAAAAGACTGATGCTGGGAAAAGATTGAGGTCAGGAGGAGACGGGAGCGACAGAGGCTGAGATGGTTAGATAGCATCACCACTGACTCAGTGTACATGAATTTGAGCAAACTCTGGGAGATAGTTAAGGACAGGGGAGCCTGCATGTTGCTGTCCATGGAGTTGAAAAGACATGGACATGACTGAGCAACTGAACAAGAACAAAATTGGAAAAAGATACCATCTAGGACTTTCATGGCTAGATGGGAGAAGGCAGTGCTTGAAGTCTTTAAAGGACAAGCTGCCTCTCTTGTTAGGGGCGAATGCAGCTGGTGATTTTAAGCTACAGCCACTGCTCATTTGCCATTCCAGAAATCCTCGTTGCTGGAAAATGAAGGAAGAATTCTCGCTGGGAGGTTTTGGTCACATACTGTATGACAATATACTGTGGGCTGGATATTGGGAATATAAAGTTGAACCAGAAAGACCTGTCCCTGCCCACACACAAAACCATATTCTAGAGGGAGCTTGAGGAGAAGGAGATGATATTCAGGTAACCACATAAGTGATAAGGCATTTTCAAATCTCACCCCTAAAAAAGTGATGGATGGACTGTTCCGTGGTGCCTAATTAATTTTCTTCTTTAACAATTCTGAAATTTGCATGTTAAGTTTTAAGTAATTAAGTAGTATAATCAGACTTTATTAAGCATTAGGTAACATATTCAGAGATAAGACTAGAAAAAAAATATATATATATTGGCTTCAGAATAGATAAAGGCTAGGTGGGAAAAATCCTTTGAATTCCTAAGCTTTGGGTAATTTATACATAGCATTTTTTTCTATTATCAATTAAATTAATTTATTTTGGGGTCTCACCTTGTGGCATTCAAGATCTTAGTTCCCTGACCAGGGATAAGTAATAAGTTTTGCGTAATTTATTGAGGAGTGTGTGCGCGTGCATGCGTGTGTGCTTGTGTGTGTGCGTGTGTGTGCGCGTGTGCATGCACGTGTGTGTGTTTAGTCACTAAGTCGTGTCCGATTGTTTTGCAACCCCATGGACTGCAGCCCACCAGGCCCCTCTGTCCATGGGTTTCCCAGGCAAGAATACTGGAGTGGCTGCCATGCCCTCCTCCAGGGGATCTTCCCGACCCAGGGATCAGACCCATCTCTCCTTCACTGGAAGGCAGATTCTTTACCACTGAGCCATCTGGGAAGCCCCTTATTGAGGAGGAAGCAATCTTATTAGAAGTCTGGATTGTTTCTCATGAGTGCAGTAACAAAGTGCCACAAGACGGTGCAACGAAACAATAGGAATGGACTCGCATAATTCTGGAGGCCAGAAGTCTGAGACCAGTGTGTTAGCGGGGCCGCGGCCCCTCCAGCGCCTCCAGGCGAGAGTCCTTCCTTCATTTCCTACCTTTGAGTGGACACCTGGGTCTCCATTCCTTCCCCACCCATTGTCTCAAGAGAATTGCAAACTCTCAGCAGCATTTGACACAGGTGATCTTTCTAACATTTTTTAAAATTTATTTTTAGTCGATTTTTATTCTGGCTGCACTGGGTCTTCATTTGGGCATGTGGGCTTCTCTAGTTGTGGGGAGTGGGCTCCACGGTGCGTGGACCCCATGCTTGTGGCACAGGGGCTTGGCGGACCTACGGCACGTGGGATCTTAGCTCCCTGGCCAGGGATCGAACCTGCATCCTCAACACTGGAAGGCTAATCCTTAAGCACTGGGCCACCAGGGAAGCCCTGACACGGTTGGTCTTGTCATTCAGCTACATCCTTCTCGGCTTTGGGGGCCTCGCGCGCTCCTGGCTTCCCACCTTCCTCCCTGATGCCTCTTCCCCAGCCTTCTTTGTTGCCTCCTCCTCTTGCTCCTGACTTTTGAATACTGGACTAAATCATGACTTAGCTTTTGTCTCTCTCACCTCCCCTGTCTGCATACAGATCCTGTCCTGTGCTGTGCTTAGTTGCTCAGTCGTGTCCAACTCTTTGCGACCCCATGGACTGTAGCCCACCAGGCTCCTCTGTCCATGGGGATTCTCCAGGCAGGAATACTGAAGTGGATTGCCATTTCCTTTTCTGGGTAACCCCTAAATGTGTCTGTGTGTGTGTTAGTCGTTAAGTCATGTCCAACTCTTTGCGATCTCATGGACTGTAGCCCACCAGGCTCCTCCGTCCATGAATTCTCTAGGCAAGAATACTGGAGTGGGTTGCCATGCTTTCCTCCAGGGGATCTTCCTGACCCAGGGATTGAACCCAGGTCTCCCACATTGCAGGCAGATTCTTTACCGTCTGAGCCACCAGGGAAGCCCAAGAATACTGGAGTGGGTAGCCTATCCTTTCTCCAGGGGATCTTCCTGACCCAGGAATTGAACCAGGGTCTCCCACATTGCAGGCAGATTCTTTGCTAGCTCAGCTACCAGGGAAGCCCATACAGACCCTGTGTGATCATATTCTTTCCCAAGTCTTAGAATACCATCTATACTGGGATGAATCCTAAGTTTATATCTACAGCATTGATTCTCTTTTGATCTCCAAACTCATGTAGCTATGTATTCAACAACTCCACTTAAGGAAAAGTTCCACTAATCCCCTCCCAATGTTCAGCAGATCACTCTTGCCCCATCTTCCTCACCTCTTTCTCACCCTAATGTTATCAGCCTAAAGCCCTCAGAGTCTTCCTTTATTTCAGCTCCCCCCCTCCATCCCACATCCAGTCCATCAGACAGTCACATTGGTCTTCCCTTCAAAACGAATCCTGAATCCAACTTGTCAACCCTCCATGGTCCCTCCTCTGAGGCAGGCCACCATCATGTCCTGCCTGGAGGGATGTGGCAGCCTTTTAACTGGGCTCTTTGCTGCTGTTCTTGTCTTCTTAGAAGTCATCCTCCTCCCTGCAGCTGGAGGGATCTTTTGAAAACTTAATTCAGATGATGTCATCACCTGCTTAAAATTCATCAGTGGTGTCCCATTGCACTTAGGAGGAAGAAAAAAGTCCCGATTCCTTCCCGGGTGTCTGGTAGGGCTTACTTACTTACTTACTTACCCACCCCCCCACCCCCTCCGCATCCCCCCCGCACCCCCCCCACCCCCTCCAGCCTGTCTTGTCACCTCTGCCTTGTCTAGGATACTACTCCAGGCTTCCTTCTGCATCTTGAACAGGCTTAGGGCTTTTGTCCTTGGTTTCCCTGTAGATCCTTTCATGGCTGCCTTTTTTCTGTTCTTCATGTTTCAGCTCAAAGCCACCTCTCCTCAGAGGCCTTTCCTGTGGGTGATACCTAGCAGTCTTTGGTAGCTTCTCCGATTTCTGATATGAGAAGATGTCCCAGACTCATGCTGTATACTTCCTGCCCCAGGCCTGGAATCAGTCATTTCTCCAGGGGCTCTGGTTCCTTTATTGGGAAATGACACGTAGAGACCATAATCTAGGTGCTAGGGTGTTCATTGCTACTGGGCTGGTTGTTATTCCTAGGTATTTTCAAAAGATAGCATTAGGTTGATGTTGTTATTTTAGTCCCTAAATCATGTCCACCTCTTTGCAACACCATGGACTATAGGCCACCAGGCCCCACTGTCCATGGGGTTTCCCAGGCAAGAATACTGGAGTGAGTTGCCATTTCCTCCTCCAGGGCATCTTCCCAAATCAGAGA
Organism: Bubalus bubalis; assembly: GCF_019923935.1. NCBI lineage: Eukaryota > Metazoa > Chordata > Mammalia > Artiodactyla > Bovidae > Bubalus > Bubalus bubalis. The sequence goes on along the minus strand of NC_059170.1, from coordinate 4,522,856 downwards.
CTGAACCTGCAGTGGCAGGTGGATTCCTTCCTGCTGAGCCACCAGGGAAGCCCACTGTAGCATCAGTAAATAGGACTTAAAATATATACAATAAATCATGATTTCATAATTCGAATTCAGGAACCAAAGGGTTTTTACTTAATTTCACTGATTGTACATTCTGTTTCCTTTTCCTCATGCCAAAACCTTCATTCTTTCAACAAAAGCATAATTGCTTATCTTCTTTATTCCATTACACACACACAGCAGTCTCAGAATAGCAAAATATCAATGTTACCGTCAACAACATGATGAACTCAAGCAGTTTAAGATTTACTTGCAGTCCTTTTTTCCCTTGGGATGAAAAGTGAAAGCGAAAGTCACTCAGTCGTGTCCAACTCTTTGTGACCCTATGAACTATACAGTCCATGGAATTCTCCAGGCCAGAATACTGGAGTGGGTAGCCTTTCCCTTCTCTAGGGGATCTTCCCAATCCACGAATCGAACTCAGGTCTCTCACGTTACAGGCAGATTCTTTACCAGCTGAGCCACAAGGGAAGCCCAAGATTACTGGAGTGGGTAGCCCATCACTTCTTCAGAGGATCTTCCTGACCCAGGAATTGAACCGGCGTCTCCTGCATTGCAGGTGGATTCTTTACCAACTGAGATGTGAGGGAAGCCCTTGCCCTTGGGATAATGCAAGTTAAAATACTGTCAGTTAAAGTCAGTTGATGGGGGGGACTTCCCTGGTGGTCCAGTGGTTAAGACTTTGTCTTCCAATGCAGGGGGTGCAGGACTGATCCCTGGTCGGGAAGCTAAGATCCCACATGCCTCACAGCCAAAAAACCAAAATATAAAACAGAAGCAATATTGTAACAAATTCAACTCAGACTTAAAAAATGGTCCACATAAAAAAGTTTTTTAAAAAGGTAAAGTCACTTGGCACAGCTCCTCTCTGTGAGGTGATGGTACTGGCTGGACACATAGCGTCTTCTGCTTTAATTTGTCATTTCCCAAGTATTGCTTTGTGAAAAATTCAACTTTGTTTATGAATATGTAAAATATTTTTATGGTTTTCATATTGATTAATTCTCCTGCCACTGCTCCCAGATGTCCACAATCTAATCTCTGGACTGGAAGCTGTGAATATGTTACTTTACATGGCCAAGGGATTACTGAAGATGAGGTTGAGGACCTTGAGATGAGAAGATTATCCGTGATAATCATGTGGGCCCAGTGCTTGTGCGTGCTTCCTTAGTCATGTCCAGCTCTTTGCGACCCCATGGACTGTAGCCCGCCAGGATCCTCTGTCCTTGGAATTCTCCAGGCAAGAACACTGGAGTGGGTTGCCACTTCCTTCTCCAGGGGATCTTTTCCACCCAGGGATCCAACCTGCGTCTCCTGCCTTGCAGCCGGATTCTTTACTGTCTGAGCCACCAGGGAAGCCCAGTGGAATCATAAGGGTCCTTATAGAGGGAAGTGGGAGAGGGGGTGGCAAGTGAAACTGTGGCAGCGAGAGCAGAGGTTGGAGAGGAGAGCAGAAGCTGCAAGCCAAGAAACTCGAGTGGCCTGCAAGACTGGCGAGGTCTGGGACTTGATTTCTCTGAGAGCCCCCCAAAGAGCACAAGCCCACCAGCACCTTGACTTTAACCCAGGGCCCCCGCCCTGCACTCGAAGAGAGTAAGTCTGTGTTGTTTTGAGCCCGTTGGGGTAATTTGTTATAGCAGCCATAGGAAACACACACACTTCCCAAGACTAGGTCTAGCATTTACTCCTGCCGCCTCCACCCTATTCTACCCTCCCTAATAATCTTTAATGTGTATTTAGGGCCTATCCTTCCATCTTTAAAAAATATACACACTTATGTCATCAACTAGTCCCTGGTGGCTCAGTAGTAAAGAATCTGCCTGCAATGCAGGAGACGCAGGTTCGATCCTTGGGTCTGGAAGAAGCCCTGGAGGAGGAAATGGCAACCCACTCCCTGGAAAATCCCATGGACAGAGGAGCCTGGTGGGTTACAGTCTAAAGGGCCGCAGAGAGTCAGACATGACTGAGTGTGCAAACAGCACACATGTAATCAGCCATATAAATACACAACCAAATGCGCATATCTTTGTATGCCCTTCCTAAATCAGTAAGTTCTATACATATTCTTCTTTTCCTTGCTTCTTTCACTTAACCGTATATTCTGGAGCTTACTCTGTAGCAGCATGAAGAGTTATTCCTCTTTCCTTTTACCGCTGCCGGAGAAGGCAATGGCACCCCACTCCAGTGTTCTTGCCTGGAAAATCTCATGGACGGGGGAGGCTGGTGGGCTGCCGTCTATGGGGTCGCACAGAGTCAGACACGACTGAAGCGACTTAGCAGCAGTAGCAGCAGCAGTTTACAGCTGCAGACCATCCCCCTGAGTGGAAGCACCGTACTTTATTTATTGGTCTCCTTTTGATGACAGTGGATTGTTTCTAGTCTTTTGCTGATACAAATAGTGCTGCAGTGCATATATCCTTTTATATTTTTGCCAGCATATCTTTGGGATGGATTCTTGGAAGTAGAATTGCTGCATCAAAGAGTAAATGCATGTGCAATTCTGCAGATATTGTCAATGCCCTTAACAGAGCGGATAGCATTTTGCATCACCACCTGCAATGTACAGGAGGCTTGATTTTTGCCCCAAACCTTGTGTATAAGTCTCTGGATTATAGCCAATATGGTAGAGGAAAGACGCTTTAGCAGTGTAATTTTTTTCTTTCATCTTTATTTCATGTTGGACTGTGGGCGATTCACAATGTTGTGTTAGTTTCAGGTGGGCCAGTGTAGTTTTAATTTGCATTTTTCTTGTTATAAGTGAGATTGAACATCTTTTTTTTTTATGGTTCATAGATGTTTACATTTCTCTTTTGTGAGTTGTTCCAATTACATTAGTATTGAATACATCGAATGAATGAATGAACAAGTAAACAATTAAGTATATCAGAATTTCCAGGAAGAAGATGAGCTCTCTGAGGAAGAGCTAAAAATCTCCCATTTCTTTGTTCCCTAGCCACTACCACTCCTTCAGACGCCCAGCCCCATGCCGGGCACCTCAGCAGTCCTTGTTGTTCAGTCGCTCAGTCGTGTCTGACTCTCTGTGGCCCCATGGGCCGCAGCACGCCAGGCCCCCCTTTCCTTCACTGTCTCCTGGAGTTTGCTCCGATTCATGTCCATCAAGTCGGTGATGCCGTCTAACCATCTCATCCTCTGCCACCTCTTCTCCTTTCGTCTTTGATGGGTCTTTTCCAGTGAATCAGTTATTTGCATCAGATGGCCAAGATTTTGGAGCTTCAGCTTCAGCATCAGTCCTTCCAATGAATATTCAGGGTTGATTCCCTTTAAGATGGACTGGTTTGATCTCCTTGCAGTCCAAGGGACTCTCAAGACTCTTCTCCAGCCCAACAATTCGAAAGCATTGATTCTCCCGTGCTTGGTATACATTACTTTTATCAGGCTGGAAAGTCAAATCTGCTAGCCTTTCGCTTCCGTGAAGGGAGCGGCAAGAGCAGGCTTGTGAATATGAGCACTGGGGGGCCCCTGGACCAGACTGTGCCGTGGGTTGTTAGAGCTGGGAAACTGCCGAGCAGCGGCAGGTTGGGATGGACCCTCGTGCTGCGTCACCCCTGGCCACTCCTGTGCCCACTGTCTCACCCTCCACACAGCTGTTCTACAGCCTCTGGCCTGACCCAGCTCTCTGCATTCAGGGAGTGGGAGCTGTTGGATGGATAAGGGGGATACAAGGCAGGGTAGCATGGTGGAAACATGGCTGGCTTTGGGCCTGGTAGTGCTGGGTTCAAATCCTGGCTCTGACATGCCCTTACCTCTGAGGACTTGGGGGAGCTGGTTAACCTGCTTCGTGGAAAATGAGGATAATTGTACCTTCAGTGTCATTTAAGAAAACGTATGAAATTGTATTTGTGAAGCACATGGTATCTAGCGGTGATGGTTATGCCAATAAGTATGGTCAACTATCATACACCTAGTGTAAATGAGAGCTGGTACTTGGTGTATGTTTTTTAGATGTACTGGTTTATCTTTGGCTGTGCCGGGTGTCTATTGCTGCGCGAGCTTTTCTCTAGCTGCACGAGCCGGGGCTGCTGTCTGGTTACCGGGTACCTGGGCTTCTCATTGCAGTCGCTTCTCTCGTTGCAGAGGACGGGCTCGAGAGCAGGTGGGCTTCAGTACTTTCAGCTCCCGGGCTCTAGAGCACAGGCTGAGCAGTTGTGGTGCCGGGCTTGGTTGCCCAGTGGCACGTGGGATCTCCCAGGCCCAGGGATTGCACCCGTGTCTCCTGCATTGGCAGGTGAGTTCTTTACCATGGAGCCACCAGTGAAGCCCGGCGCTTTGTGCTTTTACCTATCATCTGCTGTATTCCTCACGGTAACCCTGTGAGGCCACTGCGTCGTCATTCTGCTGACTCAGATGAGGAAACTGAAGGGCAGAGTTCTGGCAGTGGCCCAAGGTCTCAGAGCGACCGACTGGCAGAAGCAGCGAGTGAATCCAGGTAGATCGCCTCCCAAGCCAGGGCGCTTACCTGCCTTGCTCTCAGCAGCTGACTCTGCAGACCACGCCCCAGCCTCACCTGGAGGCTACTGAACCTGGCCACCTCCTGGTGGGTGGTTTTCCAGACTGGCTGGGGAGTTTGCAGGGTCCAGTGCAAAATGAAAATGTGGGCCCTTATTTTTAAAATATTCAGCATTTTAAGCTGGCGACAGCAGAGCATTCACCCGGGCACAGGGCCCTTCTGAAAGGGGGTCGCACTCCCAGGCAGCCCACCCTGGTGGTCTGGGTGGGGCTGTGCCTCCCAGCAGACTCTGGGCTGGCTGGCTGCACCCTACCTGCTCCGGAGACCCCTCAGACGCCTTGCCAGCCTCCTAACTTCTCCAAAGGCCCAAAGGAAACCCTGAGATTGGCTCCGTGGCCCCCAACACGAACCCTGAAAGTCTTCCTGGCTGCCCTTAGGTCCACAAAGAGCATCACCGTGTCTGCATGAACTCTTTACACGTGACTCAGGCTGGCCCAGAACCCTGACGTGCCCAGGTGACGTCGGGAAATGCCCCAGGAGGCAATTTCGCTTCGCTCCTCTTCCTCCCTCCCTGGGGGATACTTTTCTGGGGACATTTTTGGGTTCACAACTGGCACCTGGTGGGTAGAGTCCACACACGCTGCTAAACACCGCAGTGCACAGGACAGCTTCCCACAAAACAGAGAAATATCTTGCCTCCGCTCATGCTGACATTGAGAAAGCCTGCTTTAAAGATTCATGAGCCTCTGTTTTCCCAGGTTTCTGACTTCTGACCACTTCACAGTCTGGGAACCTCTCTTTTCTTTCTCTTCTTGTTGTTCTGAATGGAGCTTCCTCCTTGTTGTCTTCTAAAGTAACTCACCCTTCAAAGAGCTTAGTCTTTTACCAGCCACAGAAATGAACTATGACAGGTCTAAGCCAGTCGTATGCACGCCCCAGTGATAGACACATCTTGCATCTCTTGCAGCTTGAGGTTGCCATGTGACACAGTTCTGGCCAATGAGATGTAAGGGGAGATGTGCTGGGGGCTTCTGAGAAAGAAATTTCTCCTTTCATGAGGTGTTCTGGAGAGGAGAGCTGTTTGATGTCAGACCCTAAAGCCTCCTGGCCTGAGTACCCATGTAGGGATGTGGTGTTAGGGCTGTGGCAGCCATCTTGTGACCATGAGGTAAGTCAGGAGACTCACAGAGATTAGTGAGTCAGACTTTAGTGAGCCACTGAAGAAACCTCAGAAACATCCTTATGAGTTTAGGCCACACTCAAATATCCTTAGAGTTGAGACTTGATACCCTTGGACAAGCAACTTAACTAGTCTCTGCCTCACTTTTTGTGTAAGAAGCAAAGAATGAATACTGCATAAAGTTAGTGTAGACATTTAATGAGATAATATATGTAAAACATCTAAGTGTCTGGAATATAATAAATATTCAATGTATTATAAATGCCTTTGTTACTGTCACTGTTCACTGAATTAATCAGTTAATTGTAGGTCTTATGGTAAGTTTCTTCTATTGATTAATTCTCACTTAGTTATCCAATGAATATGTATGAGAGCCTACCATGCTAATATTCTGGAAATGATAGGAAACTATTTAAAAAGAACAAAATGAGAGGGAAACAATACCCAAGAAGTTGTTTATCAGATTCCATCAAAATTCCATTTTATTTAAGAACAATATTTTTCACACTTAAGTTTTCTGCTTTCCTTGTATTTGTCATATCCATTTATCACGTCCATACCATAGTACATATACCTATACTATTACTGAAAAAAATTTTAAACTAACTCATTCTTTTTGGCTAAATGCATTTATTTTATGAAGAAGCTTTGTATCATTACTATGGTAAACGAAAAAACTAACATCAATTGGCATAAGTAAAAAATAAACAAAATAAAAATGCAATAAGAGATTCCCTAATGTTATCAAATTAAAACAAAATAGTCATTTATGTGCTACCTAAAATCACCTTCTGCACCACAATCGAACCACTTAGAAAACACTGAAGGGAATACTCACAATTAGTGAAAACATTTAAAAACCAACTAAGATTCATAAATGCTGCAGTGGGTCTTGATAGAGATGTTAGTTAGACATAGTAATATGATTATTGTGCCTAATTATTCCTAGGCAGTTCAACATACTTAGAGGAAAATCACTATGAAATACAGTGTGGCTTTCCGGTTAGCAATATTTTTCCCCTCCTTATTAACTTTATGAAACATTTCTTTATCATAATCCCCCAGATATTTCACTGTGAATGTAGGGATCCAGTAATCCCTTTCAATAGTAATTTACTCTGCATTCAGCATCACATTTACTTAACTTTTGCAGGTTATAGACTTTCTGAAAAATCAATGGTACCTAATCAGCCTTTTATGCCTGAAGTCATAAACTCTTTTTTTCTTTCTTGTGCTGGAAAAACTCGTAATACTACAGTTTCCTGTAAAATGCAGCCTAATATTCCAACACCTTTGCAAGTTGTTGGTGAAAAGGTCACCCCCCACTCTCCCTCTGCCCTGGGATTTGGGGGTGTATTTCTCTGGTACTGTTGGTCCCCCAAATGTTTAGGCCCCTTGAACTTGCTGTTGAATTACTGCCAGTGCTTATTTATTTGTTCATGCTTGCTGCGCTCGGGCCTTTTTTAGCTGCAATGAGAGAGGGGGCTACCCTTTCGTTGTGGACTGTGGGCTTCTCATCGACAGGCTTTGCTTGTTGCCAAGCAGGGGCTCGAGGGCACATGGACTTCCATAGCTGTAGCTCTCAGGCTTAGTTGCGCCGAGGCATGTGGGATCTGCCTGGGCCAGGGATCGAACTCGTGTCCCCTGCATTGGCAGGCAGATTCTTAACCACTGGACCACCAGGGAAGTCCTGTAACTGCTCTTCTGATGCTGCCTCCGGCCCTGAACCAAATGCACTTCTCACCATACGTTCAGATTCTTCTCCTGGATGCTGTCATTCTGTATTTCCCTTTGAAAACAGTCTGAACTCAGTTTAGCATTCAGGGTGCTCCACAGTATGACTCTCACCTGCCTCCCTAAGCTTGGCCTCCTCGTCTTCTGCACCTGACCACTGACTGGACGAGCTGTCTCTGCACACAGCTCCACTCTCCTGTGTCTGGCCTCTTTGTCCTTGTCACCCCTTCCTCCCAGATGCTCCTCTCTCAACCTTCTCCATTCTTCCAGACTGAGTTAGTAGTCACCTCCTCCAGGAAGGCTCCTGGATTCCTTGTCTGATTACTGCTCTTGATCAAAAGCAGCACCACCTGCTGTGCTGTAGTTTATTATATGTGTCCCTCTGAGAGCTTCTCCAGCCTGTTTCCAAGCTTCCTGACTAAGGAAGCACTTGTGATTCACTTCTGTGTATCTGGTCGTGATTACAGGGCTGGCAAATTGGGATGACAACGGGGGAAAGACAGTAATGTGAGTGGGTAGGGGTCTGATGGAGATACAGTGCGGGTATGGCTAGCTGCCCCTGGTGGGGAGAAGAGATTCAGCCAGTTGTTGCCACAAGAGACTACAGCTCAGACCTGCGATTGTCGTTCAGGCGCTCAGTCGTGTCTGACTCTCTGGGACCCCATGGACCACAGCATGCCAGAATTCCCTGTCCATCACCATCTCCTGGAGTTTGTTCAAACTCATGTTCATCGAGTCAGTGATGCCGTCCAACCATCGCATCCTCTGCCGTCCCCTTCTCCTCCCGCCTTCAATCTTCCCCAGCATCAGAGCCTTTTCCAGTGACCTGCGGGGTCGCTGTTTTTCCAAGAGGAGGAGACTGAAATCTGGAGTTTGATGAGAAACCTCATCCAATGGGCCATTCCGCACAGGGTCTCTGGTTTAACTCTGTTGATACACTAGCCTGCTACCTGCCTTCAGGGCACATTATGGAGCATGTGGACAGAGAATGTCGCCTACGTTTCAGTAAACAAAGGATGCTGTGGCCATCAAGCCGTCAGCCACCGCAGCCACCCCAGACTCTTTGCCCCGAGGGGACTCAGGATAGAGAAAAACAGGATTCTGGCCTCCATAGCTATGCTGCTTATCATACCAAAGGTGTAATTCCAATGAGTCCAAACTCTTGTATCCTCCCATACATGGAAAAACACTACAATTGTTAACTTGAGATACCTGTTTTTTATGATAAACAGTAATTTTTGATCTTTACATTTTTTTTTTTTCCAGCAAAAACTCCTGGCTCCTCCATTACCTCTTTAGAACAGTCCCTCAGAGCTCTCTGAAAGGCTGTGATCCTGGTCTATAGCTGCCAGAAAAAGCACAATCCTCAAATTTTCGGTGCTGCTTTTTTTTCAGTTGACAAATGATTAACTGTATACTGAATAATTTAGAAATGGAAAACCAGCTTGCCCCACTAGCTACTTTATCTGTCCTGCGAAAACACTGGTTTGCTGGTGTTTTTTTTTCACCCATATGAATATGGTTGTAATGTAGCTGTAGTTTATGGGGTGCTTACTCTGAGGGGCCAGGTTCTAGGTGCTCTGGGGGAGCATGCTCATTTCATCATCCTGACAGCTGTGAAGCAGGCACGATTATCATGCCTGGAATGATGCCGTGCGTGGAAAGGCGGCAGACGGGGCTTGCATGGGGCCGAGGTAAGATTTGAACCTGGTGCATCACGTTGGAGCCAGGACTGAGCCCAAGGTGAGGAGTCACACCCCAGAGGACAGGCGGTCGGGGGCAGGGAGCACAGAGCTGTCTTCATGCCAATGTCTGTAACTGTGCAGACTTTGCCCCATTTTGGCCCCCTCCTCTGGGCCCAGCCCTTCCAAGAGTGCCTTATGCCATCTGAATTCCAGCTTTGTTTCACACTCAGGGAAGTGGGGGGCCTTGCCTAGGAGAGGCTGGGGAGAGGCGAGGTAAGCTCGGTTAAGCACCGTTAGAGGGTCTTGAAGGGCGAGCGAGTGATGGTGATGTGAGGATAGGTAATTAGGTTGGAGTGGAAGACCCCAGACCGTGAGACTGCTGCTGTCCTGAGGCGACCAGTCTGCGAGATGGATCACAATTGGGCCCCTGCCTCAGCTTCGTGTCCTGGAGGAAAAAGTCCTGCACGTCTGGCATTTGGGGACCAACGTTACCGGCCCCTGTGCCAGGCAAACTCAGTCTCTGGAACATCTTGCTTTATTCTTCCCACTATTTGGACTCAGAGTAATAATAATAACAACAATGGTAATGATGGCTAGCCATCTTTAAAGGATTATGTGCCTGGCTCTATTTCCAGGGCTTTACACGTTTCAATTCATGTAATAACCCTAGCAACGTATGACGTTGATCTATTGTTTCCTTTTTAATAAGGAACGGATGAAGAAACAGAAGGCAGAGAGGTGAAAGTTACTCGGTGGGGTCTGAATCCAGGCAGCGTGGTGTGAAGGCCTTGCTCTTGCTTCCCGGCTGTGGAGGGCGGCCCTTGGCTCACCGGGCCCCCTGCTGGCCCCCGCCCGTGGCTCGCAGTCTCTTCCTCCCAGGGAATGACCACCGTCAGGCATGGGTGTTGTGCCCTGGCCCTTTGGCTGTGTCTACAGTGGCACCATGTGCTACTTAAGCCCTCTGTTCCTCTCTGTAGGGGCTTCCCTGGTGGCTCAGACGGTAAAGAACCTGCCTGCAATGCAGGAGACCTGGGTTCGATCTCTGGGCTGGGAAGATCCCCTGGAGAAGGGCATGGCTACCCTCTTCAGTGTTCTTGCCTGGAGGATTCCATGGACAGAGGAGCCTGGCTACAGTCTATGGTCACAAAGAGCTGGACACGACTGAGTGGCTTTCACTTTCTTTCTGGTGGCTCAGTGGTAAAGAATCTGCCTGCCGGCGCAGGAGACATGGGTTTGATCCCTGGTCTGGGAAGATCCCACATGCTGCGAAGCAGCTAAGCCCGTGGGCCTGACTCCTGAGCCTGCGCTCTAGAGCCTGGGAGCCGCAGTGACTGAGCCCACGTGCCACACTACTGAAGCCCGCACGCCCTACAGCCCCTGTTCCACAGCAAGAAAAGCCACCTCAGAAGCCTGTCTACCACAACTAGGGAGAAGCCGACACAGCGATGAAGAGCCAGCGCAGCCAAAAATAAGTAAATTATAAAAAATACGAATCCTCTCTTTAAAGTAAATTGGTGTGTTAATTACAGGTCTGTTTTAGTCTTTTTTTGTGGTGGTGCTAGTGGTGAAACGTATGTGTAATATAAAGTTTGCCACGTTACCCATTTCTAAGTGGATATCTCAGTGACATTCCATTCACACTTGTTGGATGACCATCACCACCATCCATCTCCAGAACTTCTTCATCACCCCAAACTGAAATCCTATACCCATTAAACACTAACCCCCGACCCCGCCCAACCCCCAGCCCCAGGCAACCTCCAGCTGTTTCTATGAGTGAGACGATTCTAAGTACGTCATCGAAGTAGAGCCCAAAGCCCCGTGCTCTTCAGGGTCAGGCTTACTTCCCTTAGCACAGTGTCTCCAAGGTTCATCCAGGCTGCAGTGTGTCTCTCAATTTCATTTATTTTTAAGGCTGAATAATATTCTGTTGCATGGATATACCAACATTTGTTTATCCACTCATCTGCTGATGGACGCTTGAATTGCTTCCACCTTTTGGCAGCCATGAATGATGTGATGTTGCTAGAAATGTGGGTGTACAAATAGCTTTTTGAGTCTTTGCTTTCAGTCCTTTGGGGCATATGCCTGAAAGTACAATTGCCGCGTCTTATGGTCGATCTGTGTTCGCTTTGCTGGGGGGCCACCGTGCTGTCTCCTCATCTCATTCTTTCTATGCTGCTTTATAGAAATCCAGTGCATTTGGTTTCATTTACAGTCAATGCTGCAGGGACCGTCTTTAGATGTGTCTTCTTGTGCACACAGGAATGTGTATCAAAGGTAATCTCTGACCAAATCAATGCTGTTGGGTTGAGGTTAGACTTAATTAACACGTTTATTTCACTGGAGTAGGGGTTCAGTCTCCTTTGCCAAGTCCATGATTACCTACGACCACCTCTTCTGTTGCTGCAGCTGTGTCCAGTAACTCCCCCTAAGACATGGCAGAGCCACCTGCTGCCTCCATCTACTGAAAGGCAGAAACACAGCCCTGGTGACCTGGCCTTCAGCTTTGTCTGTCTGTCCCGAGGCTGTGTGACCCTCCAGCTCCGCCATCTGTACCTCTTGAAAGTGCCCTCCTTTTGGGGATTACCAGCAATTCAGCAGTCATCTTTCCATTCGGTCTGTGCAGTTTCATCTGCCTGAGTTACTACCCTAAGTAGTTCCTGCTTAATTCATCCCATCCATTTGGTTATTCCTACTTTGACTCTGCCTCTTCCAGGAAGCCTTCCCTGCTTACTCCTACTCCTTATCTCTTTCTTTTCCGAACTTAACAATGATAATGGTAGTTTCTGGTACAATCCATTGATTACCTTTCAAACTCCTTACACAAGCTCTTTGGGGAAAAGCACTGTGGCTATACATTTTAAGAGGAGGAAACTAGCGCAGAGAGATGAAGTAACTTGCTCCAGGTCACCATGCTATCGGGTTTGGCAGAGCTGGTTCCAAGCTCAAGCAGTCGGGCTTCAGAGTTTTGAAATTCGCAGCATGAACCTCATGCATCCCTTTTTTGCCACATTTCTGTCTGAACTCTGCTTTGTCACACCATCAGAAACCAGGAACCCCCTGGCATCACCTCTCACGCACAGCTAGGCTGATGCCCTTCCTGAGAACGCTGCGTCTTTTCCTCTCCTGGTGTTCTAGGTGGATGCAGGGGCTTGGTCCTTCTTATCTTTGTCTCATTATCATCTGTGAGTCAGTCTGCAGGCTGTTTTCCAGGAAAGACGGGAAGTGATTTCCTGTCATCAGTGGAAGCAGGCCGATGGCAAAGGATTCTTAAAAAGAAAAGTCTTTCTGTTTGTGAAAAAGAGCAAAGGAGACACAGCCAACTCAAGAAGCAGAGTGAGTCACTGACCCTCACTTCCAGAGGGGAGCGATGAACAACATTAACGTGTTAAAATGTACTGATGCTTGTAGATATTAGACCCTAAAAATAGGCAAACAAAACCTCAGTCCCTGATTTCAGGGGTTCACAGTGGAGCCAGACTGGGTGGTCAAGATGCAGCGACAAGGAAGCGGGATCAATCCTAAGAACAAGGCGTCATGGAGAACGGATGCTTCATGCTTACTGGTGTGTGAGTGTGTGTGTGTGTGTGTGTGTGTGCACGTGCATACGTGAGAATGTGTAAGGACACAGGCATTCATGGATATGCGGGAATACTTGGGAGTACATGAGTGTGTGTGAGAAAGTGAGTAGGTGTGTGTGTGTGATTATGTGTATGGGAATATCTGTTTAAGTGAATGTGTATGTCTGTGGTTGAATGGTAGATGCTAGGTGTGTGTGTGTGTGCTCAGTCGTGTCTGAGTCTTTGGGACCCCATGGACTGTAGTCTCTAGACTCCTCTGTCCATGGCATTTCCCAGGCAAGAATACTGGAGTGGGTTGCCATTTCCTACTCCAGGGGATCTTCCTGACCCAGGGATCAAACCTGCATTTCTTATGTCTCCTGCGTTGGCAGGCAGCTTCTTTACTGTTGTGCCACCCAGGAAGCTAAGTCTTCCTAAAGAAGCTGGTTGTATTCACTAGGTATTGCTGTGTAACAAGTGACAAAACAGTGGCTTAAACAGTAAGTATGGGCTCACAGGTTCTGTGGGTCCGAAATCAGGGCTTAGGAGCTGCCTGTCATCAGGTGGGGTTTCATCTGAAGGCTCAGCTGGGGACAGATCAGCTTGCAAGCTCCGTCACACAGGTGGTGGGAAGGACTCGGTTCCTCGTGGGCTGTGGGACTGAGCCCCCCTCAGTTCCTTGTCACAGGAGCCTCTGTGTGGGACACTCACCACTTGGCAGGTGGCTTCCAATTGAGCAAATGAGCTAGCAAGCTGGCAGTGAGCAAGATGGAGACTGGAGTCTTCTGTTACCTAATTTCTTTTTGTCTTTTATTTGGCTGCACAGGTCTTAGTTGCGGCATGTGGGTCCTCTGTTACATCATGCGGGGTCTGTTATGTCACGCTGGGCCTTTATTATGTCACGTGGGTCCTCTGTTACATCATGCTGGGCCTCTGTTATGTCTCTGTTACGTCACGCGGGGGCCTTTATTATGTCACGTGGGTCCTCTGTTATGTCATGTGGGGACTCTGTTACGTCACGTGGGGCCTCTGTTACGTCACGCGGGGCCTCTGTTACGTCACGCTGGGCCTTTATTATGTCACGTGGGTCCTCTTACGTCACGCGGGGCCTCTGTTATGTCATGTGGGGACTCTGTTACGTCACGCGGGGCCTCTGTTACGTCACGCAGGGGCCTTTATTATGTCACGTGGGTCCTCTGTTACGTCACGCTGGGCCTTTATTATGTCACATGGGTCCTCTGTTACGTCACACGGGACCTCTGTTATGTCATGTGGGGGCTCTGTTATGTCACGTGGGGCCTTTATTATGTCACATGGGTCCTCTGTTACATCACGTGGGGACTCTCTTACGTCACGTGAGGCCTCTGTTACGTCACACGGGGACCTTTATTATGTCACATGGGTCCTCTGTTACGTCACGCTGGGCCTTTATTATGTCACGTGGGTCCTCTGTTACGTCACGCGGGGCCTCTGTTATGTCATGTGGGGCCTTTATTATGTCACATGGGTCCTCTGTTACGTCACGCTGGGCCTTTATTATGTCACGTGGGTCCTCTGTTACGTCACTCTGGGCCTTTATTATGTCACGTGGGTCCTCTGTTACGTCACGCTGGGCCTTTATTATGTCACGTGGGTCCTCTGTTACGTCATGCGGGATCTTTTCGTTGAGGCACACGGACTGCCTAGGTGAGGGTGGTTGCCGCACACAGGTTCCAGAGCACGCGGGTTTCAGGAGCTGCAGCTTGCAGCTCTCTAGTTGCGGCTCACGGGCTCGGTTGCCCAGGGGGATATGTGATCTTCATTCACCGACCAGGGATTGAACCTGCGTCCCCCTGCATTGCAAAGTGTATTCGGAACCACTGGACCACCAGGGAAATCCTGTCACCTAATTTCAAAAGTAACAGTGATTTCATCACTTCTGCCACTTTCTATTTGCTAGAAGTGCGTCAGAGGATACAGCCTACACTCAAGGGGTAGGGGCTTACACAAGAGTGTGAACACCAGGAGGCAGAAATCATTGAGTGATCCTGGAGGCTGCCTGTCACACATTTGCTCTGGTCGAGCCTTTAAGGGTGACCCGGAGTTAATCAGGTGACTAAGGGTCAGAGGGTGCTGTAGGCAGAGAGAACCAGTGGGCAGAAGCACAGAGAGAGAAGAAAGCCCACGGCATCAGGAGAAAGCAGTGCCCATGTATCTGGCATTAGCTTATATGTGTGCTTGCACACACATGTGTTTGCATGCACATGCATGTACACACAGGCTTCCCAGGTGGCGCTAGTGGTAAAGAACCCACCTGGCAAGGCAGGTAGACATAGAGACGTGGGTTCCATCCCTGGATTGGGAAGACCCCCTGGAGGACGCCTCAGCAACCCACTCCAGCATTCTTGCCTGGAGAATCCCATTGGTGGAGGAGCCTGGCGGGCTACAGTCCTTGGGGTTGCAAAGAGTCAGACATGACTGAAGCAACTTAGCATGCATGGACACACGTGTGAACACACCTGTAGTTATGGGGAGGCATGAGACGAAGCTAGAGCACATATTTGCTGCAGAGGCAGTATCACCAACAGGGAAAAAAATTAGTTCTTGCAGGGAGTGAAAAATCTTAGATATTACAGTGGTAAACAGTCCTCCAGAACTCAACCCTGTGTAGTGTATCTGAGGTGTTAGAAGAGAGGGTCAATCGGAAAACACTGTCCAAAAGGAGCCTTGCAATGAGAGTGATGATGAAATAAAGGTCAAGAAATTCTGATATAAGAAAAGCGAGAGGAGCAGTTACTAGATACTGATAATCCATCAGACATTGTGTTAAGCATTTTCTATGTTTTCTAATTCAGTTTTGCAACAACTCTCTATAGTTTGCACCTTGTACTGTGCTTAGTCGCTCAGTCGTGTCCGACTCTCTGCGACTCCATGGACTGCAGCCTGCCAGGCTCCTCTGTCCATGGCGATTCGCCAGGCAAGGATACTGGAGTGGGTTGCCATGCCCTCCTCCAGGGGATCCTCCCAACCCAGGAATTGAACCCAGGTCTCCAGCATTGCAGGTGGATTCTTTACAGACTGAGCCACCAGGGAAAACCCAATTTGCACCTGAGGGAGAAGGAAACTGGGGTGGGCAGCTTCTGACCTGGCCCCCAGAGATCCTCACCCTCTGGTGTTCACATGTCTGTGTAATCCTTTCCCCTTTAATGTGGTCTGGACCTAGTGACTACCTTCTAACAGAGTAGGGCAGAAGGTGTAAGATGTCATGCCTGTGATTAGGCTATAAGGATGGATTTCTTTATAACCACTTAACCCTTGGACTGCAAGGAGATCTAAACAGTCCATCCTAGAGGAAATTAGTGCTGAATATTCATTGGAAGGCCTGATGTTGAAGCTGAAACTCCAATACTTTGGCCACCTAATGCGAAGAACTGACTCATTTGAAAAGACCCTGAGTCTGAGAAAGATTGAAGGTGGGAGGAGAAGGGAACAACAGAGGATGAGATCTTGGATGGCATCCCTGACTCAATGGATATGAGTTTGGGTAAACTCTGGGAGTTGGTGACAGACAGGGAGGCCTGGTGTGCTGCAGTCCATGGGGTCTCAAAGGGTTGGACATGATTGAGCGACTGAACTGAACTGAACTGAATCATGTAAGTGACACTCCTCTGTCACTTTCTCTCTTTCAGCTCTTCTCATGTGGTTGCTCTGATGAAGCAGGAGAGATCCAGGTGGCAGCGAACTCAGGCGGCTCCTGCCATCTGTCAGCAAGGATCTGAGGCACTTACTCCAGAAGCTCCCGAGGTGCTGAATGCTTCAAACACCAGAGGTGTGAACTTGGAAGTGGATCCTTCATCAGTTGAACTTTCAGATGAGACCGCAGGCTAGCCTGACACTTTGCAACCCATAAGAGACTCTGAACAGAGGAGCTAGGGGAGCTATGCCTGGATTCCTGATCCCTGGAAACTGTGAGGTAATAAAAGTGTGTTGTTTTAAGCCTCTAACTTTTGAAGTTATTTTATTATTTTGAATTTTTTGGCCACACTATCTGGCATGTGGAATCTTAGTTCCCAGACCAGGGATCGAAACCGTGCCTCCTGCATTAGAAGCACAGAGTCTTAACCTCTAGACCACCAGGGAAGTCCCAGGTGGTAATTTTAAAATGCAGCAATATATAATAAAGAAACAGGCTCAGAGAAGTAAAGGCACTGGTCCAAGGTCACACAGCTATGATCCCAGACCTGGGCTACTAATGCTCAATTCTCTTTATCATCCCCCCTGTGCCTCTAGAGTCTAGATCATGGTGGCCTTAAATGCTTGGTGCAGGAGTGGGGCCCCTTTCATGAAGGTGATGGGAAGCCGGGGAAGGTTTTGGTGGGGAGTGACGTGGGGTTGGGGGAAAGCTTGTGTCTTCTTGAGTTGAATATCTGGATTCCAGCTGGAAGTGGCTAGCCTGGGAGCTGGGGACATGGGATCATGCCAGCAAGACCTTGGAATGTTCTCAGGAATGAAGCTGAGGGTCAGAAGTAGCAAAAGAAATACCCGCTTGGTCTCCTTCCCATCATGGTTTCCTGAAGACACCTGTGTTCAGAAGGAAGGCAGGCAGAAGTGCAAGCTGAATCCAGGTGCTGGCTCTGTTCCCCGGGACAGTCACGGACTCCTGAGGGTCATGTTCTCTGCGTTTGGGCTGTCACCACGGTGGCCTCCCTCTGGACGCTTGCCCCACGCTCTCTGGCGGGCAGCGTATCTGCGACCACCCGTTGTCCCGGCGAGAGCCGCTCAGGAGGCTGGAGCCTTTCATTTCCTTGTAACAATAGTGTTGGAAAATAGCTTTCTGGACTTGGCCCCAAACTGATAATTAAAGGAACGCTTTATCGCCAGCAAGGGCAGAAGCGTCTACCAATGGCCTTTCAGAAAAAGGAAAAAAAATAAAAATAGCCTCACTCCCTTCAGTGTCTTTGTGTTGAAGTGGAAATAGCTGACGGGTTTGGGAACAGCCTCAGCTGTTTATCTCTCCTCTGTTTTTCTTCGCAGGCTGAGAGTTTTAGTTTGGTTTCTGATTCTACATGGACCCAAAGGCCCCATCGGTTCTGTCTTTGGCTTCCTGGGGCCATGTTGTTAGAACACGCCTCAGGGTCAGCTGCAGGGGTCCACGCGCACCTAGGCAAGGCCCAGGCCTTAGAAGTAGGGTGTGAGAGTGCGGGCTTTGCACTCGGATTGCCCCGGAAGCCAGCAGTGGTTCTGGCATTCTCTAGCTGTGCAGACTTGGGCAAGTTACTTCAATTTTCTGAGCCTCGGGTTTCTGACCAGTCAACTGGTTGTACCTACCAGACAGGAGATCATGAGGCTGAAAAGGGAAGATGCAGGGAAAGCACGTGGCCTGGCACCTGGCAGATATGAAGTGATCCAAAATCTTAGCAAGGTATTGATGCTAGTGGGGGTTGGGGGGTTGGGAGAGTTTGGAGGGTAGGAAAGGGCCAGCCTGCAGCCCCCGAAGATCATACCCGTGGACCTGATGCTGCTTAGTTGAAGCAGCATTTCCTGGAACTTCCTGGTGGTTCAGTGGTTAAGATTCTGAGCTTTCAATGAAGGGGATACAGGTTCAATCCCCAGTCGGGGAATTCAGACCCCACAGGTTGCATGGCATGGCCGCCCCCCAAAAAGTAAGCGTTTAAAAGAAAGGCTTGATGTCCTCCAGGAGCAGCAGCTCTGGGGCCTCCCTAAAACTCGGAGCTTTGTTGTCCTGCTTGTTGTCCGTGAGGGGCCGTAGTTGTTGATGGTAATCAGGTTATTAAAGATGGGAAACAGGTTAATCATGTTAGGGATTAAGGATTCCACAGATGGGTTTGTATTTGTCTCGGGTTGTTTGAAATAAAAGATCCAATTGATGTGTGTGTGTTAACAAGACATTTTTTTTGGTTTGTTTTGGTTTTTTGATTAAAGACGTAATCCTGACTAGAGGCTAAAAGGTCTGATGGGATGGAAGGAGCCCTGTAGCGCTCTGGACGTCTGGTCTGAGGCTGATGCGTGTTCTAGCGCCCTCTTGGCTCAGCAGCAGCCGGCGTCTCTAACCATGTGGTGGTCCCTCCCGCTCTGTTTGTGTGCCTTGGGGCAAGTGGGCTTAGCAGTCTCCGCCTTTGATGTCACTTGTGAAACGGGGCTGATAATTGCCCCAGCTCGTGGGACTGTTGTGAGGTTACGGCTGCGGATGTGCCTCCCCTCCGCAGGTGCCTGGCACGCGGTAGGAGTTGGCTGAGAGGGGCTGCTGGAGGAGCGTCCTTGGAGGGGAATACTGCCTTGGAGGGGGGGCTCCTCGAGGACGGAGCCTGAGCCTGTGCTTTGCTGGTGGGCACCCGCATGACAGAGGGGCTGAGGCAAGCAGGATGGGGCAGGAGAGGAACTGAGTCAGCCTGGGGTCTCAGCTTCGGCCTGTTCCCGGTGGTGGGCGGGTGAGGGGGGCTCTGGCGTGTGAACTGCACAGAACTGGTCCCACCATGCAGCAAGAGGCTAGACCCTGGGACCCTGTGTCAGCCGGCTGATGCTCCCGGGGTAGAGGGGGGCAGGTGGGGGCTTCCTTGCACAGGAAGGTCATTTGCTGGGTTGGGAGGAGCTGGGAGCCAGGGGATGCCAGTCCTCACTCATGCACCGTAGGCCGGGCTGGGTGCGCGCCTGGTAAGGGGTGGGGGATGGCACCCGCAGGACCTTCTGCCCCTAAAAGATGGAGACACCACAGTCCTCGCTCTTGCCACGCAGACTTTCATGGGATCACGGCCGGGGACGGGGACTGCTGGCTGGCTGGCTGGCTCACGCTTGCTGGTGGTGTCGTCTACCTGGACTCCATGCTTCATCTCCACTGCCCTGGCGCTACCCGGCAGCGGAGATGGGAAGGTGTCTGAGCCCTTTGCACGGTCCTTCTCTCCCTGTGCTGGAAATGAAAGCAGCCAGAAACATTGCCACCTCAGAGGCCAGAGAGATGAGATCCTGGGGGCTGCTTGATGTGAGAGAAATTGCTGTAAAAAGCACGTTACCGCAGCGATGGAGAGAAGGATGGTAGCAGGCAGTCCCTGGGGAAGTGAGGTACCTTGGCCAGTCATCAGAAGGCTTCCCAGGGGTGTGAATAGAATTCTTCCCTGTGCTAGAGGCTGAGCAATTCCAGGCCATGAAATTTGCTGCAATTCGGTTCTGTCCTTGCAGATAAAGTGGATGGGTGTTAGGATTTGACAGATGAAGTCCCCTTGGCTAGGGACGTAACCACAGTGGGCTAGGGGACAGTGTCTCAGGGCTGTAGGAGGTTGGGGGGCGAGTCCTAGAATCAGGGGAGAGGCAGGGCTCAGAGAAGCTGTGTTTCATAAACTCAAGACCTAAGACACAGCACAGAGTCAGCCAGCCTCAAATCTGAGATTAGCCTGGGAGCAGCCCATCCTTGTGATTGGAGTGTGGCGCCCGGGGGAGGCATTGTGGAGCAGGTGTGTGGGATGGGAGCTGTGCATACACTCATTTTTCTGTCTGCCCTTCCATCATCCATCCATCCATCGTCTATCCATTCATCCATCTATTCATCCAGCCATCATCCACCCGTCATCCATCCTTCCACCCATTCTTCACCACTAATTAAAAGATTTCTGTTGAACAGTTCATGCATTCACATGGAAAAATTCAAATAGAACAATGGAGTAAAAGGTAACAACAGTAGCAACTTGGTTTTCCTCCCTAGAGAATAAGTTACCAGTTTCTTTTGGTTCCTTCCAGAAACATTTTGCAGTCACACAAATGTATCAGTGTGTACAAATGGCAGAAAACTGTATTCTATGCCTTGCTCTTTTAGCGTGTCTTTAAGACACAGATGGCAACTATGTCAGCTTGGGCAAGCTCAGGGTGTGCCACGTATGTTTCAGGAACCAGGGTGAGTGCAAAGAATTGTAGACCCAGGCTTTGAAAAGTTCTGCCAAGTGGCTTCCCAGAAATTGAACATCAGTAAGATCTAATTTTTCACTTTCTGTCTGAGTAGGGACAGCTGGAGTTTGATTCATCTGCAGTACTTGACATTAAATGGTTTTCTTTGCTACTTTTCCAACCCCCCAAATAAACTAACAGGGCTTTTCCCACTGATGTTGCTGAGTAACCAATTTTCCACAACAAAGGCGTGAACAAATTACCTGTTGTTATTCTAGCAACGTTCATACCTATTGCTGAAAGAGGGCTCCCTTTATCCACACATGTAAACTGGATTTTCATGCCCAATTCTTCATTTTCCCCGACTTTTCAAATCTATAGAAAAGGTAAAAAATAATACAATGACCAGACAACCTTTTCCCTTCACCAATTATTGGCATTTGACATTTTTTTTTGCCATATTTTTCATTTTTTTGCCACATTTTTCATTTTTTTCCCCAAACCATTTGAAATTAGATTGTGGACATCATGATCCTTCATCTCTTGGGAGTCTGCATCTCCTAAGAACTAGGACATTCTCTTATGTAGCTACAATATTGTCATCATGCTCAAACACTTAATAATTGGTACGATTGTTTTATCTAACGTAAAATTCATATTCAGAGTTTGCAATTACCTTCTTCTTGTTCTTTGAAGCTACTTTTCTTTTCTGATCCAGTCAAGGGTTATACATTACACTCAGTTGTCATGTCTCTTAGGGCTCTTGCCTAGAATGTTCCCCACACCCCCTTTCCATCGACTTGGTTCTTTCTGCTCCACATGACGCTGGGATTAATTTTTTTTTTTTTTGCCCACATACCACAGCGCGTGGGACCGTGGATCCCTGACCAGGGACTGAACCCTGGATTGGAAGATGGAGTTTTGAGCACTGGACCACCAGGAATCCCAACCCTGGCAATTTTTGAAGAACCATCCAGCTGTCTCCTTGAGTGTTCAATAACTTGGATGTGTTTAGTTATTGCCTTCTGACTAGATATAGAATAATTCTCTTTGGCAAATGTCATACACAGGGGATGTTTTTCACTTACCACCGGGTCCCTTTGGGAGGCACATCACGTCAGTCACTTTCCACCACTGGTAATGCTGCTTTTGAGCACTGTTCAAGGTGGTATTTGCTAGTAAAGGGATTTCTTTCCTTTTATAAGGAACAGTCGAGGCTGACAGTTCTGTTCCAAACAGCCTTTCTTCAATGGTTTTAACATCCACTGATGATCCTTGCCGAAATCCATTATTATATTGGCAGTTACAATCTCTAATTTTGTCTTTCATTCTACATTTGTTATCTGGTGCTCGCATGCATGCTAAGTCACGTTAGTCGTGTCCAACTCTGTGCAGTCCTATGGACCATAGCCTGCTAGGCTCCTCTGTCCATAGGATGCTCCAGGCAAGAATAATGGAGAGGGTTGCCAAGCCCTCCTCCAGGGGATCTTCTGACTCAGAGATCGAACCCATGTCTCTTACATCTCCTGCAAAGAAACCAGCAGGGTTCTTTAGCACCAGCATCACCTGAGAAGCCCTTATCTGGCGTTCTTGTGTCAAGAAGGGCTCCATCCGCCTGTGTCTCCCCCTCACCTGTAAGTTTCGTATTTTCAGTATCATTGGGGTCTTACAGAGCCTCTCCACTTCCCACAAGATTTGGCCAGGTGCAGTCCCTCCAAGCTGGCTTCTTTGGCCTTCTCACAAATCTCCATCAGTTTTGAGCATCACTTACTCGCTTACACAACAGAATGTTCCCCCAGAAATGGAATCAGTCATTTCCCCTTTTAGAAGAGGCATGGTGTTTATTTATTTAGTTGTTTATTTGACTGAGCTGGGTCTGCGTTGCTCTGCATGGGCTTTCTCTAGTTGGAACCAGCAGGGGCTTCTCTGTAGTTGCGGTTCTCCAGCTCCTCATCACAGGGACCTCTCTTGTTGCGGAGCATGGGCATGCTAGGGGAAATGATTGATGCTGGGTGTGCTTTTTTGTTATTCTAGCTCTTTTGAGTGCAGAGCTAGGATACGTTTGTATTTAGATCATGAGTTCATAGTGATTTTTCCTGCCAATTTTTCCTCACCTCTCCTCATTCCATATTTGTATCTTCATTCTCCCATAGTGAGAGTCCTAATTTCCAAAAAAAAAAAAAAAAATGTAGTATAGTTACTCATTTAATCTATGAACACACAGAATACTTTCAGAATTACTGTTCTTTTATCACAAATCTACTAAATCAAGCTCAGAGTTTCTTTGCAGTTCTTTTTGTCCCGTCCACTGAGGGTGTCCAGTTAGAATATGCATCTAAAAATTACTTGAATCAATTATTTTCTCTGTGAATGACATTATTTATTTGCTGTAAGATAGAGTTGTTTCTGGAGAAGGCAATGGCACCCCACTCCAGTACTTCTGCCTGGAAAATCCCATGGACACAGGAGCCTGATAGGCTGCAGTCCATGGGGTCGCTCAGAGTCGGACAGAACTGAGCGAATTCATTTTCACTTTTCATTTTCATGCGTTGGAGAAGGAAATGGCAACCCACTCCAGTGTTCTTGCCTGGAGAATCCCGGGGACGGTGGAGCCTGGTGAGCTGCTGTCTATGGGGTCGCACAGAGTCAGACACAACTGAAGCGACTTAGCAGCAGCAGCAGAGTTGTTTCTGCTTGTTTTCAATGTTAGGGTTTGCATCCCTCTATTCCTTTTTATTTAATTTACATGGTTCAAAAGCAAAACTATATCAAAAGTTATACTCAAAGGGATATGCCTCCCTTCTCGACCTTTGACCCCATCCTCATCTACACACTGTGGCAAACAGTGTTCATGAATTTCTGGGTTTTTCTTCCCATGCTTTGTTTCTGGGTTTTCTTCCCATGCTTTGTTTCTGGGTTTTCTCCCCATGCTTTGTTTCTGGGTTTTCTTCCCATGCTTTGTTTCTGGGTTTTCTTCCCATGCTTTGTTTCTGGGTTTTCTCCCCATGCTTTGTTTCTGGGTTTTCTCCCCATGCTTTGTTTCTGGGTTTTCTTCCCATGCTTTGTTTCTGGGTTTTCTTCCCATGCTTTGTTTCTGGGTTTTCTTCCCATGCTTTGTTTCTGGGTTTTCTTCCCATGCTTTGTTTCTGGGTTTTCTTCCCATGCTTTGTTTCGATGAAACCATCACACACACCCCCCACCCCACACTCGCTTTTTCCCCTTGACAGTGACAATATATCCAAGAAATAACTGATATCAGGTCACGGGCTGATTCCTCTTCTCCTTTTTTCTTTTTTCAACACTTTCTTATTATTCTAAGTGTGGTGGTACCATATTTTATTCAATCACTCTCCCATGGATGATCATTTAAATTTAGATGACTTTTCACAAATAATGCTGCAGTGAATAGTCATGTGCATATTTTCCATATTCATGGAGTTAGATATCTGCAAATAAATTCCTAACAGTGGAATTTGGCAGGTCAAAGAGTAAAAGCATATGTAAATTTACCAATTTGGTAGGGGAGAAATAACTCATGTAGTTTTAATTTCCATTTCTCTTATTATGAGTAAAGTTGAGCATCTTCTTATGTTTGTCTCTTTTATTTTCTGTTAACTGTTCATGTCCTTTGCCTATTTTTCGAACAGATTTTTGGTCTCCGCCCCCCCTCTCTTTTTAAGAGTTCTTCATATAGTTAAGAGATTAATCCTTTATATATATATGCCTATGATATGGCTGTAATATATCATTAGCTGAAAAATTAGTTGCAGATATATTCTATTGGCTTCTCACTTGTTTTTTGAGTTTTCTTATTTTAAAAATGTCTTAATTCTTCATTTTAATTCATGTATTTTTATAGTCTCATAACTCTAGGTTTAAATCTGAGATTTCTCTTTCTTTTGTATGTCTTTATTTAACTAACTACCAAGACTTGATGTTCTTTCTTCTGAATATTTCTTGAATCTGTTATTTCCCTTTCACAGACCATGATTAATATCTTAGTGACTGTGTCCACGTGGCCATGAGATCCATTCTCCTGGATCCAGATTTTCTGCTCCTAAGCGGCCTGAATAATCTTCTTAGACCTCTTAATATTGCCCTGAAAGTTTCAGAGGTTTTATTTACTTTTGGAAAAAAATTTTTTCCATCTGATCTTCAGACTGGATAATTTCTGTTGACCTGTATTCTAGGTGAGCAAGTCTTTCCTCTGTCATTTCCACTCTGCCGTTATTCTTGCCCATTGAGTTTTATTTCATATACTGTGTTTTTCAGACCTAGAATTTCTATTTGGTTTCTTTTTGCATCTTCTTTTCCTGTTGAAGTGTTCTATCATGTTCATTATGATCAGGTATTCCTTTAAATCTTTGGGCAGTTATAGTAGCTCTTGAGAATGAGCTACATTTTCCCATTTCCTTGTATGATGAATAATTTTGTTTTTATCTTAAACATTGTGAATATCATACCATAGAGACTTAAGATTGTTTTACATTTCTAAATTTGCTTTTTGTGTTTGGTTTTTGGATTTTTTTTTTTTGTAGGCAGTTGAGTTGATTGAAATAAAATCATAAAATCTGTCTCTTGAATGGTGGCTAATATCTTAGTGGGTTTTTTTTAACCCTTAAATAAAATTGTAAAATCTGTCTTTTGAGTGGTGGGTAATATCTTAGTTTAGTGTTTTTTTTAACCCTTATCTAAGCTTCTTGGAGTCTTCCTCATGCTATTCAGGGGATAGATGGGTCTTCTGCATTGCAGGGGGATTTTTTACCAGCTGAGCCACCAGGGAAGCCCAAGAATACTGGAGTGGGTAGCCTATCTCTTCTCCAGGGGATCTTCGTGACCCAGGAATTGAACCAGGGTCTCCTGCATTGCAGATGGATTCTTTACCAGCTGAGCCGCAAGGGAAGCAGAGCGAGATTTGGGCAAAGTTTATACACAGACTTTGGGAGCCTTTCCTCTCTGTCTTTCCTTTTTAGGATTCCCCACGTCCCTCACTTTCTTGCGGCTGCAGTTGCTCCAAACTCTGACTTCCAGTTATTCAGGCCGGAAAGGTTGTGGGTTTTCTATCAGAGTTTTAGCTTCCCGTGCAGGACTGACTATGCCCTGACCTCAGGCTAAGAAAGTGTAAAAAGTCAGGATAGCTACCTCCTGCCTTTCCCTTCTTCCAGGGCCCCTGCCTCTGTAAAGCCCACCTGCTTTGGCTGACTTTCCAGGGCCTTCTTGCGGTGGCTCCCTCTGCCCCCTGAGTTTGTTGCTGTTATTTGTGGGAGAGTCAGTTCAGTAGGAGCTTACTCAGCAGGAAGCAGAACTCTGATTAATTTGTCAAAAGCATTTTCAGCCTTTCCCTCTTTGTCAAGAACTGGCTCCTCTTACTTGTCACGTGTTAAAGGTCAAGATGCACGTGGCAAAATACTTGCAGTTCAAGTTGTCGGTTCGTCTGTCTGCCGGTGCCTTTACTGTGCAGTGGATCCAGTCACAGAGTCTTTATTTAACCACGGAGAATGAAAATGTCAATGTGCTGTTTGAAAATAAAGATGATATTTAGAAGAATGGCAAACATGTCTAATTATTTCTAATGATTAGTATTTATACTTACTCAGTGGAGGGTGTAATTAAGAGCATGTTCTAAAGGAATACAAACCCCTCAATACAATTAAGTATCGTCTTATCATCTTGCATTCTCTCTTACCCATAGTTGCTAAAATTAACTCTGGTTTTTCCCATTTTGCTTGAAGAAATACCCTTTTACCTATCTATACCTTAACTTTCCGCTTGCTCACAGGTTTCCTAGCAACTGGGCTAATGAATTTTGTATTCCGGTATACTATGCTATTTTTAAGTACCAAAATACTGCCTTTAAAAAAGGTAATACTGTTATTTTGGTATTTTAAGAAATCTGAAGCTGAATCATTTACATCTCGAGACTTCAAGAGAGCTTTATGCTTCCTTGAGAGTTTTAATTGAACAAAAGATCACCTGTTTAGAAAATGTCTTTCTCATCTCCATGAACCTCAAGAGAAGGAAAAAATAACATGTATTTGACAAGGCAAAGCGTGTGTTTCAGAGCTGCCACTAATGAAAGTTCTCCGCGTAAGTGTGATGAGAACATGACCATATTGGAGCTGAGGTGGCGACTTCTGCAGCCGCCGCTGAACCCAGTGATTCTGCAACTGTTTATGAAAACCATGAGAGCGCTCGAAGGTGAGCGGGCAACAGTTTCCTTAAAGGAAAACCCCAGGCTCCTATCAGTAAAAAATCATACTCTCTGTGAAGAAATCAGCTATTCCAAAGGGTCTCAAAGTTACTTGAATATCAAAGTGTCAGAAGGAAATACCTGGATTAGCTAACGCTCTCCTCTCCACTCTTCTGAGTAGATTTTTTTTTTAACATCTTGACAATTTTTCATGACAAAATGCTCAGGAATCAACTGTGAGACATCACTGATACACACTTATTTTTTAACAATTGCATTTAATGAATCAATATTTTTAAAAATTTTCCAGTTATTAAAGCTTCCTTTTATTTTTATTCAGTGTTGAATATGTTACTTTCCTAACACTTTGTTGGGTTTTACATGCTAATAATTTGCATTAAATGTGCAGTGTGTGCCCTGTACTTTCTGTGCTGATTGTTGTGCTCAACGTTTCATAGCGTTTATACATTTATGTATTCAAGTTACAGTGGATGATTCATTTCGGTGGCTTAAAGTAAGTTTATTCATTTCGTACACTTTTTGATAAGACTGCTGTATTCAGTACAAAATGCAGGTATAGTCATTTTCCAGTGGTACCTGTACTCACGCGTCTGTCCACTAGTAGAGTTATATCTGCTGTTAAATTCCTAGGAGGGGATTCTTATCTGTACTCTGCCAATCTCAGAAAGGCAAGCTGGGCGAGGCCCAAGTCCTCAGAGGCTGCCTGCTGGATGAGAAAGGATGGATTCAGGTGTTAGGCAGAATGCACCCCCGCATCTGTATCCCAGTAACAGGGTTCACGCCTCTGAGCCTGAGTTTCCCTGTTTGTAAAGCGAGGATCGAGTTTTGTCCACACCAGGGGGTTCCTGTGATCATTAAACGAGCACGGGCCAACGTGGCTGTCTCCTCGGAGACGCTGGCCCGTGTTAGTCCTCTGTCCCGCCTTCCCTGAAAGAGACTCCCTGCTAGAAAGCAAGCACCTGTCAACCGAAACGGAGCCTGGGCACCGCGGCCCGATGAGGGCGTCATCCGTCTGATGACCCTTGGCTCCACTGGAGGGGAAGCAAGGGTCTGTGAGCCCAGATTGAGCTCACTCGGGGAGGGGGGCGGGCCGGGGAGGGAAATTGACAGACGAAGACGGACTGAGGAGTCAGGAGTCAGAAAGCCCCCCAGATTCACGTGGCATTTACATGTTCTCCTTGGAATGCCTCTCGATGTGAATGAAGAGTAAACTGAAGCGTGGGAGCTGCAGTGTGGTAGCCCGTTCCTTTGTTCGTGGAAGGGCTGTGAGGCTGCCGGCAGGAGCCAACAGAGCTGTGAGAAGGCGCTTGTTTCAGAGAGCCTTCCGGAAGAGCGGGAGGGAGGGTGGAGGGGGCATTTCTGCCGTCCCTTTCGAACTGACTTAGACCTTGCAAGAGGCTTCAGGAAACCTCGAGTTAACTATTAACACTTTCCAGTGACACCACAACACATTGTCCCATCTCTTTCCTTGCTGAATAATTCAGAGTTCAGCGAGCTTAGCAGCCAAGAAGGCGAGCGTGCGTGAGTGTGCATGCGTGTGTGCGTGGGTGTGCGTGGGTGTGTGCGTGCACGTATGCACATGTGCATGTGTGTGTGTTTGTGTGTGTTTGTGTGTGTGTGTGTGGGTGGTCATTATTTGTGGTGATTCCAAGTTTATTCGATTTTTGCGAACCTCCGTCTGTTTATCTGATTCCATGACATGAATCTAACTGCTTTGAAAATTTGGCTGACAAACCCGATCTCGCTCAGCCGCCGCCCAGGCTGTGATGAGCTCCCAGTGCAGCATGCCACGCATCACTTCCCCAAGTCCGTTTTTAAAATACTGGCGACGCTGTTTATTTCATTAAGGCTTTGTGCCTGTGCTGATTAAACAGACTCATCCACGGGAGGGAGACGTGGGTTATGAAGCTTTAGCCCCCCTCAAGCCCCCACTGGTGGTCAGGTCCGCCTGTCCCACTGTTGTGAACGGGAACTTTCTCCTCTAACCACAAGCACAGCGCTGGGCACACGATGGGAATCGGCTTTCACTCAAGATCCCCAGACGCTGACTAGACCCAAATGCTTATGGACGATTTCTGGGGACACTCTCTCCATTCATTCAAATCAGGACTCAGTTCAGTAGATGTGTATTACCGGGTCCCAGGATGGCTACTGGGGCTCCCCAGGTGGCTCAGTGGTAAAGAATCCGCCTGCCAATGCAGGAGACCCGGGTTCAATCCCTGGGTCAGGAAGATCCCCTGGAGGATGGCATGGCAACCCACTCCAGCATTCTTGCCTGGAGAATCCCATGGACAGAGGAGTCTGGCGGGCTACAGTCCATGTTCCAAATGCTGAGATACAGCAGAGGACAAAGTGATAAGAATCCCTAAACTTACCTTCTGGGTTTAGGGGTAGGAAGCATAGACTTTAATTATTAATTAAAGATAATAATTAATAAACAGATGTACCCCAGAGTGTGATAAGTGCTAAGGAGCAACATATAGCCAGGGAGAAAGGCAGACAGTGGGTGAGGAGGGCAGAGAAGGTAACACATCCTGCTGGCTCCACAGACATACCCACTGCCCGACTGATGGGCACTGACCGGAAGCCAGGCCACTGTCAGGAGATCAGGATGGCTGATTAAAATCTGGCGGGAGTGGGGTGGAATGGATATGTCACAGTGACTTTGGGACTCTCGGTCCCTGAAGACTTCCTCATGGAGAAGGGCAGGAGTGGGGAGAAGGAGGGGATGGCCTCAGCATGGAGTCCACCCTGGCATAGCTGCTCTGCGAGGTCTTCATCTGCTCTCTCTCTGGTTGTCCTCCTCTTTCTCTGACTAATGCTTATTCATACTGTACACCCTAGTTTAAACAGCACATTCTCGGGGCTGGGGAGGGGGTTCGCTGTTTCCCAGACTAGGTTGAGGGGCTTCCCAGGTGGCGCTAGTGGTGAAGAACCTGTCTATCAATGCAGGAGATCTAAAAGATGCAGGTCTAATGCAGGTCTAATGCAGGTCTAATGCAGGAGATCTAAAAGATGCAGGTCTAATGCAGGTCTAATGCAGGAGATCTAAAAGATGCAGGTTTGATCCCTGGGTCGGGAAGATCCTTTGGAGGAGGGCCTGGTAACCCACCCCAGTATTCTTGCCTGGAGAATCCCATGCACAGAGGCACCTGCTAGGCTATGGTCCATAGGATCACACAGAGTCAGACAGCGCTAAAGCGACTCAGCACGCAGACTAGACTGAAACCCTCTTCCCAGGATTGCTCAGCTCCCTGCGCTTTTCCATCACCACCATGTACCCCTGTGACTTTCTGGCGCGCCTGTCATTTCAGTTAGACTCTAGCAGCTGGACGGTGGCTTCACAGCTACCGGAGGCTAATGGCACAGTAGCTGCCCTTCCCTGTCCTCTGGAACATCCTACAGGCAGGGGCTCAAGAGAGAGAGAAGGAAAGAAAGGATGGTCATAAAGCATAAGGGAGACACAGAGGCAGTGGCGGCCTCGGGAGATGGAGGAAAGCGTCACGCAGGGAGCTGATGTCAGTTCCGCGCTGAGGGCGAGTAGGCATGTTCCAGGTGGAGTGCGAGGCTGCGCGTTCCAGGGAGACGGGAGAGCAGGTGCAGGTGCGTGGAGGTGTGGAACCGCGCAGTCTGCTCGCAGAGCCATTTGCGTACCGAGTCTGGGGAAGGATGTCAGGAGGGGCAGGGAGCGGGGTCAGTGAATCTGAGGCGGTCAGCAGAGGTCACAGTACGAAGGACCTTGTGAGCTGTGTTTGACCGTGGGCTTTGCCCCGAGGCTCGGTGGGAGTTACTGCTTGTTTGTGAGTGGACGGCATGGTGACGTTTCTGTTGCAGAAAGATGACGGGGGTTGTGGAGTCAGGGAGGCGGGGCTGAGAAGGTATTGATGCTCATTGTGATAGATCCGGAAGCTAACTCCTGTCCTTTGTCCCAGCTTCAGGGACAGGAAGCTGGATGGTGGCCCCCACCGCTACACTGGCCCTCTCTCCATCATGAGGGCAGCATGAGAAACGGCAGCTGGGGTCGGTATGGACCAGTGAAATGAGAGGGGTTCTCCATGCCCCTGGCTGCCATCCAGGTGGCTGGAAGGGGGCGCATTTGGGGAAATCTCCCCTATTCCTGGGCTTGCCTCGTGGCTCAGATGGTAGAGAATCTGCCCAGAATGCAGGAGACCTGGGTTCGATCCCTGGGTTGGGAAGATCCCTTGGAGAAGGGAATGGCAACCCACTCTGGTCTTTTTCCTTGAGAATCCCATAGATGGAGGAGCCTGGTGGGTTACAGTCCATAGGGTTGCAAAGAGTCGGACATGAACGAGCGACTAACACATAAACCCCTGCTCCCAGTGCCTAGGGGGTGGCTCCTGACTGAGGCTCTGTTCTCCTGTCTGACCTCCAGGATGGGCTGAGCCAGGACTGGAGCCATCTGGACGGACCCAGGAAGGGCAGTCACTGGAGTTGATTAAGGCTTCAGAGTAGGTTGGGGCTCCTCCGGGAATCCAGCTAGTTTCAGTCCCTGTGAAATCCACAGGAAGATGCTGCCTGGCCACTTGTGCCTGGAGATCAGGCTTTCAAGGGGAGCCCATCTTGTAGGTGGACACGGTCCTGGACCCATTTCTTGAGGATCAATCACGTGCCAGCTGTTGTTCCATTTCATCCTCGGGCAACCCTCCCGGGGAAGGGTAACTCCAACTTTCCAAAGCAGAACCGAGGTTCAGAGAGGTCAAGAGCCTTGCCTGAGGTCGCACAGCAGGTTCCTTGAGTGGCGGGCAGAGCCTGTGCTGGTTCCCCTGGACCGGCTGCCAGCTTTTCTGATTTTGTCTCAAACATGGTGTCAGAGCTCAGTCCAGTCCTTCTGCAAGCGAAAGAGCCAGCGCTCATTAAACAGCCTCACGGCGCAGGCACCGTCCATTATGTTGTTTCAAATTCTTGCGACAGTTCGTTCAAGATGAAGGTTTTTATCCCCACTCACAAGGAGCTGAGGCTCCAAGAGCTTGGTCAAGGTCACAGAACTGGAAAGCGATGAATGCAAGTTTGAATCTAGCTGGCCTGAGTGATCTGGGGGCAGGGGCAAGGGGTGTGCCAACTTGAAGGGGACCTCAGTCCCTGTCTTCTTCGAAGAAAAAAATCAGCAAAGAGACAAAGATTGTGAAGCAGATGAAGTGTTTGTTAGAAGCAGAGTGCGTGTGAAGCAACACCCTGGTGAGCTTGGGGAGTGAGTTGCGCCCAGCGTGGACGGCTTTCATCACGTGCGTGGAGCAGGCTTCTGGGTGCCCTCGGCCGCTCGTCTTGCTTGTGCCCGAATCTGGCCCGACTCAGGGCCCTTGCTGGTGCTTGCACATGCATCCCTCAGTCAAGACGGACTCCAGCTCGAAGGTTTCTGGGA
Organism: Bubalus bubalis; assembly: GCF_019923935.1. Taxonomy (NCBI): domain Eukaryota; kingdom Metazoa; phylum Chordata; class Mammalia; order Artiodactyla; family Bovidae; genus Bubalus; species Bubalus bubalis. Next base: position 4,490,697 of record NC_059170.1, on the reverse strand, counting down.
GTCGACAGGACATACTATGGGCTGGCAGCCCCTCCTTCCCTTGGCCCCTCCCTAGACTGAGGATCTTCTCTACAACTGTCATTCTGGAAAATGTCACCCTTGTGACACGTGTGACACGTGACCACAACAATGAGGAAAATGTGGGCGCTTTGTCTTCTACCCAGTCAGGGGTCTCCTGCTGGCCTTTTATCTCCAGGTATCAGCAGGATGCCCAGGGTTTCCCGGGTGGTGCAATGATAAAGAATCTACCCACCAATGCAGGAGACGAAGGAGACCTGGGCTCCATCCCTGGGTTGGGGAGATCCCCTGGAGTAGGAAATGGCATGCCACTCCAGTATTCTTGCCTGGGAGATCCCTTGGTCAGAGAAGCCTGGGGGTCCATGGGGTCGGAAAGAGTCAGACATGACTGAGCACATCAGCAGGGCGGGGCTTCCCTGGAGGCTCAGAGGCAAAGAATCCACCTGCCAAGGCAGGAGATGCAGGTTCAGTCCTTGGGTGGGGGAGATCCCCTGGAGAAAGCAGTGGCAACCCACTCCAGTATTCTTGCCTGGAAAGTCCCATGGACAGAGATGCTGGTGGGCTATAGTCCCTGGGGTTGCAAAGAGTCAGCCAGGTCTAAGCAACTAAACAACAGCAGCCCCAGCAGCAGCAGATTGCCTGCAGCTCCTCGGTAGGGGCCCGTCTATCTCTCACCGAGACTTCACCACAGGTGCCCGGCTCACTTGCTCTTTCTCCTTCCATCCCTCTCCCTGCAGCCAGCACTTCTTCCCCGCTAAGTCCTTCCCCAGCCCTCTCTCCTTCTCCTCCCCTCCCAAGCAGAGTCTCTACCCTGACACTTCTGCTCAGACCTGTCTGTTGGGGAGCTTAGAAAATGAGCATGAGTGTGTGTTAAAATGAGTCAGCAGGTTGTCCAAGCAGAATTCTCTAGACAGCAGTGTGCAAGGCAGATGACAGAGTCAATTACCACAGCCCCAGGGAAGGGCTGTTTAGCATCTTGAGAGAATTAACCAACCAGTGCATAATTATTGCAAATGAACCGCCTCTTAATTATATCCATGTTTCCATTACACACCCCGATGTGCTCCAGCCCCAGGCATCCGTGGCCCTGGGTTTATTAAATCCCCTTGGCCAAAGCCAACGTCTCAGGGATGTGTGGGAGCAGCTCCTCTGCTCAAACTATGAACTTAAATGCCATGTCTTTGCTTGTGGACACGTCTGCAGAAATATAGGAAAAGAGCAAAGTTGTTTCAACAGGCTGCAGCCTTTCCCTGCTCCTGCAGAGCTGTCTTCCGCCAGATTCAATTCAATTCCATAGTAACAGCTACCTTGGAAGGCATATTTCTGGTGCGCCAGGCACTTTCTGTAATTCTCACCTACATGGAAGGTGGTGTTGTCTCCCATTTTACAGGCTGGGAAACTGAGCCTTGAAGGTCATGGGGACTTGCCCAAGGTCATATGTTTGGTCAGTTGCAGCCAGGGTCTACAGGAAATCTGAATCTGTGCCTTATGTCTCCTCTCGAGTCAACCTGACAACACGTGTTCCAAATAGCCCGGCTCCGGTCTCTGGTGTCCCCTCCTCTTCCTGTCTAGTTAGAGTTTGTCTCAAACCCCATTTTATGCCAGCGGCAGTTTGGTGCTTGGCCCCAGGTTTCTGAGAAGTCTCTGGAGGCTTTCTTGTCTGTTGTGTTGGGTTGGTTCTGGCCTTTCCGGCTGACTCTGTCCGCTGCCCCTTGTTCCATGTGGTCCCAGTTTGAGGTCGACTCAGAAGGAACAGTCAGTCTTTCCCCCCACTTCCCACAGAAAAAGCCCACCCCACCAGGGATTTTTGCATAAAGCAGGCTTTAGAGGAAATGGGGAAATAAAGAGCTGGTTTTTATGGGACTGCAATTTCAACAGTCTTCAGCTGAACATTAGGTATCCAGTTGTATGTAAACTTTTTATTCCAGTACCCGCAGAAAGTGGGTAAGTCACACATGTACAGCTTCGTGAATTTTCACAAAGTGAACTCGATCATGTAACCAGTGCTCAGAGCAAGAAGCGCCTCCCTCATAAAGCGTAGCTAGTATTGAAAGAACATTGACTGTGTCTCCAACACTTTACACACACACCTCATTTAAATTTTCCCATTTACTCTAAGAGAGAGGTGCATTTGTTCTTTTAGCCCACAGTATAGCAGGCGGGACCCTGTTTCCGTGACCAGATGGAACCCGTGCCTCCTGCAGTGGAAGCATGGAGTCTTAACCACTGGACCACCAGGGAATTTCCTAAGAGAAAGGTCAGGGAATTGAGGCTCAGGTTATTTTGCCTCAATTTTGTTTTGCAGATAAGTGGTAGATTCAGTATTTGAACCTGGGGCTGCCTGGCTCCAGCATCCCGATTCTTAACCTTTAGTTTGGGAAGGTATCATCTGTCACGCGCTTGATTCTTCTGGGTATGTTCCAAGCCATCGCTGAATGCTGACTTCACTTTCCAAAGGTAGGGTCTTGTAGTGGCCTTCGGTGTCTGATATGGTGCAATACATCCAGAAGGCGTTTAATAAGCGCTGGATGAATGAATGCAGTTGTTTGAGGCATAATTTGTCTACTCAGATCCTGCCTAAAAGGCAGTAACTTGTAGCTCTTTTCTAAAAACCAGCCCTTTGAACACCTCTCCCTCGGTAGCAGTGGATTGTAAGGCTGAGCGATCCTTTCCTCTGGTGTCATCAACATTTCCTTGTCATTTAATTTGTGGTAACAGAGCACGAAAAGAAATAAGCAGAGCGATGATGGCCCGCGGGGTGATGACTTCTTGGCTCCCAGTTAAGGTGAGGCATGTAAGACGGATAGAGGGCCCTGCCATCCCCTCGAAGTTCATGCTGTTTTTACTCCAAAGTTCTTGCCCTGTGTGATTTATCGTCCTCTCTGGAGAATAATGTTTTTTCTTCTCGAGACCACAGAAGAATCTCTGTGTTTCAAAACACATCTGTGCCTTTAAAACTAGCATATTCAGTCTTATTGCCTCCGGTATCTATAAGCAGACCCATTCCATGCTATTTTTAGGGTCATTTCCAGAAAAATAATTTACTTTTCATTGTGCAGTCTGTCAAGCTAAGTGGAGTTATTTTTCTTGTGGAGTTGGATGAGTAAATTCAGTGCTAAAAGATGGGGCTTTAAAACATGTCCTGCAGAGACGGGGGCTCGTCGCTGGGTTTATCTTGTGGATTAAAATAAAAAGAAGCTACCAGAAGGTCAGCATGTCCATTATGCTTTGTTACCATCTATCAGGTCTGTTTTCTTAAGTAGTCAGAGCTGTTGGCTTGAATAATAATAATAGCTCTAGCAATAATTGGTTGCCTTTGGGTGCTAAAAATAGCTACTTTCCTAGGGTTGGAGTTGGACGAACCTGGAGTCAAATCTGGGCAAGTTACTTAAGTTCTCTGGCTTCAATTTCCTGATCTAAAAAGCAGGAAGACTTATAGCACCTTCACTGTCGGGTTCTATTAGGGGTAAAGCATGATAAGGCACGAATACCAGGATGGATGGATGCCTCCATTAGGTGCAGAACGAACGGGACCCATGATCCTTTTAGGAACCACAAAACATTTCCGTTTTAATTTTTTTAAATCATAAGGAAAACATGAATATAATGCTAATAATGAATACATAATAATGAATCTAGCCAAGATTCTATCTGTCTTTGTACCTACATAGTCATACAATATCGGAGAAGGCAATGGCACCCCACTCCAGTACCCCACTCCTGGAGAATCCCATGGGCGGAGGAGCCTGGTGGGCTGCAGTCCGTGGGGTCACTAAGAGTCAGACACGACTGAGCGACTTCCCTTTCACTTTTCACTTTGGTGCATTGGAGAAAGAAATGGCAACCCACTCCAGTGTTCTTGCCTGGAGAATCCCAGGGGCAGAGGAGCCTGTTGGGCTGCCATCTGTGGGGTCACACAGAGTCAGACACGACTGATGTGACTTAGCAGCAGCAGCAGCAGCAGTCATACAATATAATTTTAATTTTTTTTATGGAGGAAGGAGCTCATGAATTACAGGTACCGAGGATCCGTGAGTCATAATGCAGCCCTGATGTGTATCCATTGGAGTCAGATTATGCAGTGACAGTAGCTTCAAACAAGGGAAGTATATTTTCCTTTAGAAATCAGCCATCTGGATTGGCAACTCCTTGGTCTTCAGGGCCTGGGACTTTTTGTGTTTTCCTGCAGCACTGCCTCCAAGTGTGCCTCATGGTGCAAAACGGCTGCTGGAGCTTGAGCCATCATGTCTGCGTTCCAAGGATCAGGTAAAAAGCCCAAAAGACAGAGGGAGCCCACTTCTCAGCTGGGGCAGCTGAGGAACATTCGAGGAATTTTTGCACAACACGCGGAACTGTGATCACAATGCCACAGCTTAGCTGCAGAGGGCAAGGAAGGAGGCTGGGAAATGTCGAGTTTTGGTTGGATTTATTGCCTTTCCATTGATCAAACTAGTCAATCCTAAAGGAAATCAATCCCGAATATTCATTGGAAGGACTGATGCTGAAGCTGAAGCTCCAATACTTTGGCCACCTGATGCAAAGAACTGACTCATTGGAAAAGACCCTGATGCTGGGAAAGATTGAGGGCAAAAGGAGAAGAGGGCAGAAGAGAACAAGATGGTTGGACAGCATCACCGACTCAATGGACATGAATCTGAGCAAACCCCAGAAGATAGTGGAGGACAGGGAAGCCTGGTGTGCTGCAGTCCATGGGATCACAAAGAGTTGGATGTGACTTAGTGACTGAACAACAGGGTGCACAGCTCAGAAGTGAGGGGACCGTAGCTCTGTCTCATGGGGAATACCTTGAGGGATCAAGAGGGAGACAGGAGAGAGCTAGGTAGACAGGTTCCTCCTGCCAGGTACATCGTGTTAGCTCCATTTTACAGACGGTGGTAGATAAACTGATGCAGAGCAATGAAATAACTCACCTGAGGCCATGTGGTTCTTGCTTGCTGACTACAACTCTTGGCTTCAAATCTCTCCATTTCCATCTACTGGCTTTGTAGCCGGTGAATGTTGAGAGAGAATTCTCCGTAGACAGATGTCACACCCTATCTATGAGTAGATGATTCCAGAAGCTGAGTAGTAGACGAGGGCCAGTGTTTGTATTCTTTTCCCCCTCTCCAGTAAAGAAAGGAAAACATTCACCTCTGTGCTTGTCATTTGCACTACAAGACCCACGCTGCACGGTGCTACTGCTCACAACAAAGCTTTTACAAAATGTGAGCACCTAAACGTTTCCTGAAGTGAAGGGTTTCTCTCTAAAAGACAGTATCTGTAGTACGTGTGCGGTTTTCTGTCCTTATTGTTACATTTTTCACACCCCTGTACCTTATTTCACGCTCCTGCCTACCCCTGGTCCTTGCAAACAGTCTTCACGACGTGGTTCTTGTAAAACTTGTCCTATTCAGAATTAAGTTTAATGACTTGATAAAACCCTTGCTGGGAAACAGGCATGCAGCAGAGTGGGAATTATACTCTCAAGTGTTCCCGTGGCCTGCTCCAAGTACCAAGGCATTCAGAAACGAAAAGGCATTTGCTCTCTGTGGGTTTCCAGGAAAAAAGAGACAGAGCAGTCATTTACCTTTTCCTACACTTTCCTAATTTTCTCAATCTGTTCCTATAGCAACCCTAATAGGGATTGGGTTGCTAGAAAAGCATTCGTTTCTATAGAAACAATTTATTCTATAAGAGACAAAGTTTACTTGGTAGCACAGGAAATCTAATATTAGGATTTTGGTTTGGTTGGTGCATTTTTTTTTTTTTTGTCAGTCAAAAGAATATTTCCTGAGCCACCTACAGACGTATGTTGCATCTTTAAGCTCAAATCTTCATTTCATAGTGTGTTCTCATATAGATTTAGGAGGGAGGTTACAGAGTCGTAGTCCCTGGGGATTTTTAGTAAGAATATAAAATAAGATTTAAAAAAATTTCGAGCACTAGCAGGCTCATGTGCAAGGGAATATATTAAATATTTTCGTGAGACTTTTTCTTTTGGTGTAGCACTTTGCTATTTCTCTCCACTTTCTTATGAAAGCCCTAAGGTGTTTTTTTTTGTTTTGTTTTTTTTTTTTGCTAGAATCAGATAGATGGTTTTGGTTGCAAATGACAGAAATCTAACTCAAAATTGGTTAAGCAAAAAGGGTGGTATCTATCAGCTCTCATATTTTAGAAGTCTAGAGGTTTCGGGTACAGCTGGATCCAGGGCTCACCAAAGCCTGAATGCTTCCCTCACTCAGCTCTACTTTCCACTGTGTTGTCTTTATTCCCAGGCCAGCTCTTCTCATGAGGTTCCAGCAGCTCCAGCCATACCCTTGGCAGCTTCCAGCTACGTGTCTCCAGTGGAAAGGGAACGCTGCTTTTCCAATAGTTCCTGGAAAAAGCTCGGGGAGGACTCCAACTGGACTGACTGAGGTCACATGCCCAACCCTGAACCCATCAGTGAGGACTTGGGGAAATGAAATGAGCTGATTGGCCAGACCTGGCTCCGGTGCTTACCTGTGGAGTGAGAGGTGAGGTCAGTACTGCCCAGTCCCCACAAAGAGAGGAAGAACTCTTCTACAGAGGAAAATCAGGAGCTGGAGCTAGAAAAAGGGGTGGGGGCCCATCAGGCACTCCAGTGGGCGAGTGCACATTGCTGGAGCAGACTCACCTCCCCACATTCTGAAATGAGAGGGCTGGACCCTAAAATCCCACTTCTTCCCAGCTTGGGCAAAGAGAGAGAGCCAGCTAGATTTTCCCTTTCCCAATCATTTCATTTTTCTAATTAACCTGCTACCAGCTACACCTCGAGAACATCTTTCAAATAAGACTTTCCCCCCTCTTCTGAAGTTGAAAAAAACCAAAATACATTTGCATGTCACCTAAAACATTCGAAACCCGTGTCTTGTCTTTGTCACTGCACAGCCTCTTCCTTTCAGTGCTGGTAGCTATATAATTACAGTCACCTTCAGCCTCACCAATTCCTTCTTGAAAAGGTTATTGTGGACAGGGGACAAGAATTCATTTGGAAACACAGCCTACGTCTGTTTTTCAGTTGCTTTTCATCCCAAAGTTCAGAGATTTCTAGAAATTCTTATGTCAGCAGAAGTAGCACATAAACAATCCCCTGGTTTTTTTTTTTTTTTTTTTGGTGGGGGCAATATTCCCTGAGATGATTGAAGCTGTGAGTTATTTCAGGGAAGAAATTGGTGTGTGGCCAGTAATTTAAATTAACTGGATTTCCAGGGCTTATTAAGAGCTTAAAATAAAATTGTTAAAATTCAGAGAGCATTTACTTTGCGTGTAATTTCTGCTATAGGGGTTCTTTCCTTTTTCATTGTCATTAGCTCACAAAGATGTTTAAAAGTTTAAAATAGAATTTTTTCCTCATTAATAAATTGGGTTAATGATTTCCATGGAGACTGCTTCCAACAAAGCCCTTGTATTTTAGGCAAGGAGCTATCCTGTTGGCATCAGAAGGGAATCATTTGGAACCTTTAATCTCAAGACTAAGTATTTCCTATGGATGAATCTCTGGGTTTCAGTGGGACATTTGAAAGGCCCTTCAGGATAGAAAGGCTTGTGTTTCAGAGGAGAAAACCTTCCAAGCAGGGCTCACAAGTGAAGGGTTTGCTAAGCGTGGCTGTAGGAAGTATGCTTGTGTGTGTGTGTGTGTGTGTGTGTGTGTGTGTGAGCAAGTGCACGCATGCACTGGAGGTTGGAGGAATTTGTCTTCTTCTAGGTGAACGTGTCACTTGTAATAACAATGAAGGCCAAGGTTCGGCTTGAAAGCCCCCTGCAGGGCCCCTCCAGAGGCCTTGGCATCAGGGGAGATTCAGGTCCACCCAGAGCAGCAGGGACCAGTGCGTCACAGAGCCGGATGCACAGCACTTCATTCACATCCACGTTCTGAAGCAGTAGGTCTGGGGTGGGGCCTGAGATTCTGCATTGGTAGCAGACTGCCGGGTGAGCCCTCTGTGGCTGGTTGGTGGACCTCACTTTGAGTAGGGAGATGGTAGACTGCGTCATCATTTTGCCTCAATTGGAAGAGAGTCTGAAGATCATATTTTGGATTCTACCATCTTTTAGCAGTGCTGGCTCTGGTGTATCTTGGGACTTGATGTCACACCAGAAAAAGAATCCCATTGGAAGGGTAAAGCCCAATCTCCATCTACATCAGAAGGCGAGACAATGTCTTAATCCTGGCAGAGAATCGGGCTGCAAATGGATAGAGAAGAGAGAGAACAGCTCAGCAGTGACTCAGACAAAACTCATCTTTCAAAGCAGGAATGGAAATGAAGGCTGTTGCTCCTACCGAATTTCTTTAAGAATCTTTTTCAGCTAAGGGGGCTGTATTCCCCGAGGGAATGGAGATGTTTGGTGATGTCTTTGTTCATTTAGCTGAAGGCAGATTTCTCTGTTCTCCTTATTGGGGATGATCGTGTACCTGACTCTAGTTAAGAGGAAGCCTTGGTGGAGCTTTTCATTAGAGTTCTTGATGGCAGGTTTGGAGGGGAGAAGGCAGCAGGCACCCCTGAGCTTTTGGGTAAATCTCAAGTCAGGCAGCCGGTATCAGGTAGGTGCTGCTGCTGCTGCTGCTAAGTCGCTTCAGTCGTGTCCGACTCTGTGCGACCCCATAGACGGCAGCCCACCAGGCTCCCCCGTCCTTGGGATTCTCCAGGCAAGAACACTGGAGTGGGTTGCCATTTCCTTCTCCAAAGCATGAAAGTGAAAAGTGAAAGTGAAGTCACTCAGTCGTGTCCGACTCTTCGCAACCCCATGGACTGCAGCCCACCAGGCTCCTCCACCCATGGGATTTTCCAGGCAAGAGTACTGGAGTGGGGTGCCATCAGGTAGCTACTGCTGCATAACAAGCCACCCCCAAACTCAGTGGTTTTAGACAGCAGCTTGTTATTATTTCTCATGAGTTTAGGAATAAGCTGGGCAGTTGTGCTGATCCCAGCTGGTCTTGCAGATGTGTTTGTGGTCAGCAGGTGGGTAGGTTAGGGGCTGGTGGTCTAGCATGGCCTGGGCTAGGATGACTCAGACTCTGCTTCCTCTGTGTCTGTCCACGTTCCCAACAGTTCGGGCATGTTCTCATGGTGGTGGCAGCGGTCCAAGAGAGAGCTAATGTCCCAGTCATGCAGGAGGACAGGCGGCAATAACCATGCTTTTCAGGCTCTGCTGGCATCGCATTCATTAATCTGTCCCACTGGCCAGAGCAAGTCATATATCCCAGCCCAGCCTCAGAGAGGGAGGGACAGCAAAGTTGGAGCAAAGCGCATGGCTGCAGGGAGGCCTTTAATTGGGGCCAGTGGTAACATTAACCACCTGGTCAGCCCTGATTTAAAGCTTGAACCTATAAATATCTAAAGACCCGAGGGGCGATTCCATTCATTCATTCATCCACTCACAAAACATGTATTGTCTTTCTATTATGCAAAGCACAGGCTCATCAAACTTAGCTTTTATTTAAAGTAATTTCCTGATCGTCTCTCTTCTTATCTTTTTTTAGAGCAGCTTCGTTGAAAGTTAATTTCCATGCATAACTGTCACCTTTTAAAGTTTGCAACTGAATTTTCGGTATATTCACAGGGCTGTGCAACCATCAGGATGATCAAATTTTAGAACATTTCCATTCCCCTGAAAAGAAAACCCAGACGCCCCTTCTTCTCCCAAAGAATACTCAAAGACATTGGATGTATCTCTGTGCTTCCGCAGAAACCACCTTCCCTTCAGCCAACTGGGCTCAGGGGAATATGTGTGTGGGTGGGGAGGACGGGCTTGGGTGGAGAGAGGAGGGGAGGGGGGCTGGGGTAAGTAAGGGAGGGGGAGGCTGGGGTGGGGTGGGGAGGGCGTTCATGCTCACATCTGAGGTCCCAGAAAGCTTCACCTGATTATACTGAGCTATTCAGCCCCCCTCCCTCCCGATGTGAATGGGGAATATTTAATTATTTCCAGGGCCACAGGCTGTTCTCATTTCATTGCCTTGTCATCCCCCCAGTTCCCCCCACCACCCTAGTCTTCTTTGGTTTGGGGAGAAAGCAGGCGTAGGTATAGGCAGGGCTCTGGGCTGTCTTCGCCTCTGATGAGAAGCCACTTTTGTTAAAGCTTTTCCTCTCTTTGGTTATTCCCTCTGCCTCCTTTCAGCTGCTCCCTCTCCTCTTCCACTAACATCTGATTTTAGGCACCAGGATGAAGGAGCAGTGATTGGGACCCCCTAGTGTGTCAATCAAAAATAGAAACTTAAGAGTAGTTTTTCCGGACCAACCTGGAGGCAGCTGCTTGGTACTTAAAAATCAGGCTGTGTTCAATCACTGGGGGGAAAATATATATCAGTTGCAGTCTGATCATAGTATTGTCTAAACACCTTTTGAATTTGTGAATGACATGTGGCGGGGTATTTTTAGCTCTTGTTATTTAGACGGGAAACAGTCCCCCCCACCCCCCACCCCGAGCCTCTCCGTGTTACACTTCTCCTGTGATAATCTCGGCTGCCGTTAGTTTCACCTTCCTTGGGGCTATTAAATATGCAAATCCTGTTCATCTCCTTCAGCTTCCAGACCTTTTCTTTGTTCTGTGGTGATGGGTGTAAAAGAAAAAAAAAGGTGGTTGAGCAAAATAATTTATCCTTGGTTGTTTTGGGGGCTTGAGATTCTTCGATTTGTTAGCAGTGCCCTGTGGGTGTATTTGTATTTCCTGGATGCTTTTTATTTTTTTGACAGTGAATCCATTTGGCATTTGGGAAGAAAGAATTTCAGCAAAGTCCAGTCCCTCCCTCCACTAGGAAAAGACCCAGTGGTAGGTCCCCTCTCAAGACTCAGGAAAGGTCTTCTGGGATCCTCATCCCACTGCCCTTGAGTGTTGTATCCGGGATTGTACATTTAGACTTAAAGGCCTGTGTTTGGCCTTGTCCACAAAACACTTCTTCCTTTGTGGACAGCAGGCCTCTTCCTAAGGAAGGAAGTCGATGACTGCTTGTGTGCAGGCGTGCTCAGTCTCATCCAACTCTTTATGACCCTTTGCATTGTAGCCCGCCAGGCTCCTCTGTCCATGGGATTCCCCAGGCAGGATCCTGGAGCGGGTTGCCATTTCCTTCTCCAGAGGATCTTCCTGACCCGGGGATCTTCCTGACCCAGGGATCGAACCCCTGTCTCCTGAAGTCTCCTGCATTGCAGGCGGATTCTTCACCACTGTGCCACCTGGGAAGCCCTAATGACCACTTCGTAAATGAATAAACTTCAGAAGCAAGGCGTCTGAGTACACAGAGTGGTTTTTCTTCTTTCCTTATTGAAAGTAACCTGGACTTCCCAAATTGCAGCCGTGTTGTGAACCTCATGAACCCAAGTGATCTCAGCTAATTCCACAGCAGGTGCTATTGCATGCGCTTCCATGTACAGACTCCTTCATCTTCCTCTGGCGGCAGGTTGCTCCCCCTCAGCACCGTGGACATTCAGGGTCGGGTCAGCCTGTGTTGTGCAGGGCTGTCCTAGCTCCTGTAAGGTGTTGACAGCACCCCTGGCCTCTATTCCAGAAGCACCTCCGTCTAGAATAACAACCACGAATTCTTCAGACATTATCAAATGTCCCCTAAGGGGGGACGGGGTCACCTGCAGTTGAGAACCACTGGAGTTTGTTTGAGGGGACACCAAAAAATAGAAAGAAGACAGTAGAGGAGGGAGGGATCAGGACATCGGAGTGCAGCCAACCCAGGGGGAAGGCGAGGAGTGCGCAGGAGAGGGTGGTGTTAAGAGACGGGATCCCAAGAGTTGGCCTTGGTTCTTGGCACCACGACCCAACTGGTTGTGGGTACCCTGGGTAAGTCTGCTTTTCCTGTGCCTTTGTTTTCTCATCTGTAAAGTGGGCGTCTACAGCACAGGATTGGTTGTAAAGAGCAAATAAATTGCCTGTTGTGAAAGCGTGAGGCAGATCTGAGTTATTACTGCTGCATGTGGTGATGACATGGGGTCAGGTCATAGACTCAGGTCAGTTTTGCCTTTCTGTCAGAATCAACTAGGCTTTGGAGCGAGGAGACTCCTGTGTTTCCTGTCCACCCTCTGATGATTAGTACTCCAGCATTACTTTCTCGCTTATGATGAGTGAGTGAGTGAAGTTGCTCAGTCATGTCTGACTCTTTGTGACCCCATGGACTGTAGCCCACCAGGCTCCTGCATCCATGGGATTTTCTAGGCAAGAATACTGGAGTGGGTTGCCATTTCCTTCTCCAGGGGATCTTCCCGACCTGGGGATCGAACCCCGGTCTCCTGCATTGCGGGCAGACGCTTTACCGTCTGAGCCACCAGGGAATCTCGTTTATGATAAGAGAATAATTTGATTAAAAGCACATTTGGACAAGGAACAAAGCAAAACATTTGGTGAGGCTAGCCAGAGGTGAAAGACGTTTTGTGAAAGGGAAAATAGATTTGGGGTTTCCAGGTCTAGATGCCTCTGGAGTGTGCTTTCTTTCTTCCTTCTTTTCTCTGCAGAATTCAGCTGCAGGAACTTTTCAGTAGTTTGGAAAATGCAGCATTGAAAATGACGCTTGTCAGGTATAGCTCTCTATCCATGGACGCACGAGGCAAGAAATAGAGCATTTCTTTATTTAAAAATATTTTTATTTCCAGCTCTGATATTTCGCTGATTCTTGGGACTCTCTGATCCACCCGCAGCTCCATCCCCAGGGTGGAGAAAGCTTTGGGGGCCTTATCAAGCCCTGAAGCCCTGGGCAGAGCTCCTGATCATCTGTCCGCACGTGTTAGCTCAGCCAACCCCAGGTCTGCTGCCTCCTTCCAGCTACTCTTGGTCAGACTCAGACCCTGTGACCATTCCTTTCCAAGGGCATGGCACACTCCCACCCACCTGCAGCGTGGCTAAGACCCTCGCTCTGTCAAAGGCTCACAGTCTCAAGAAATCTTTTCAGGCCCCACGGTTGTCTCTCCTGCTCTTGCATTCCTCCAGGGCACTCATGTCCTGTCCAGATTTTACAGGTCATGTGACTGAATCCCATCCGCAAGCTGTTTGTCCTTTAAAGCAAAGCCGGAGGTAAGATCCTCATGCAGACCCTTCTTACTTTCACTCTCCTGCAACCCCCTGAGCTCCCTTCTCCCCACAAGCGCAAACAAGGAAGCACAGAACTGGCCTTGCTTAGAAGTGGGGGGCGGGGAGCGGGAGGACAGGAAGAACGTACAAGGAGAAACCCAGACATTAAAATTCCAAAGTTGGTCTTACAATTTATTTGTCATCTCCTGAATTCTTGGCCCAGTGGCCCAAGGTTTCAAAGCACGGAAAACCACCCCAGGCTGGAGCCGGGAGGCGTGCACTTGCTGGCACCTAGCTGGTGCTCAGTGCACGTTTGGTGAGAGAGGGAGAGAATGAATGGAGCTTGTTCTCTAAGTTAGAAGGGTCTGCAGCCCCAGTCTCCCGTGTTCCATACCCTCAAGTGGAAATTCATCCGATCGCTGAGATGTGAGTTTTGACATTCCTCCCAGCAGCCTTCCTCATGCAACAAAGAGCCATTTTTGTTCTCTGCTCTGTTGCTTGGTACCAGTTGGGGAGCTCGCTCAGCCGTGCCAAAGGGGCTTTTGCTTCTTTAATATAGCATCGCTGCTCTGACATTTCCCCCAACTCTCTGTCCCCCTCCATCTTCCTGGTTGTCAAGGAAACAGTTTCCTGGACAACCTGTTGACTTATTTGGTTGCCGAGTTTGTATTATCCAGTGTGGAGAGCTATGGTGGAGGATTTTTTTTTTTTTTTAATGTCACCAAGGTAACCGCCGGCAGCCGCTTAATTATAGTTTTAGGTAAAGATGAATCCTCTTTTGCAAATGTTAGTGTATTTTGGGGTTGGGGGAGGGGGGTGGAAAACCATCCAGAGATTAGCATTCTCTAATTACAGGCTTTCCGTTGTGGACTATTCAGTTTTATTTGCAACTAAACTTGGTTTCATTCAGGATTAATTTTTTTTTCCTCTAAAAAATCAGGGAAAACAAGTATAATAATGAAAACAAGGAAGAAAAAGGAATCGGTTTGGTAGGAAGCAGGCACCGAACATGGAGGGGATGGCTGAGATGCAGGCATCACCGAGGGGACGTCACTGGCGCCTGTTTCCTGAAATGGGAATTTGCTTGTGGCTCTGGGAGGCAGTGCGGTGTAGTGGTTACGCCCCTGACCTCTGGGGCTGGATTGCCTGGATTCAGATCCCATCTCTGCTGCTTGCTGGCTGTGGACCTCCTCCAGGTGACCACCTGTGCGCTTTAGTTCTCACAGTGGTAAATGGGAAGGGGGAATGAGTTCATCTTTGCTACAGGTGTGCTGTGAGGGTTAAGGTATGTTTATTAGGTCCTTAGGAGACTACTCCGGAGAAGGCAATGGCACCCCACTCTAGTACTCTTGCCTGGAAAATCCCATGGATGGAGGAGCCTGGTAGGCTGCAGTCCATGGGGTCGCTAAGAGTCAGACATGACTAGGCGACTTCACTTTCACTTTTCACTTTCATGCATTGGAGGAGGAAATGGCAACCCACTCCAGTGTTCTTGCCTGGAGAATCCCAGGGACTGTGGGGCCTGGTGGGCTGCCATCTATGGGGTCGTACAGAGTCGGACACGACTGAAGCGACTTAGCAGCAGCAGCAGCAGGAGACTACTCAGCATGGAGTAGGCACTCTACAAAATTAGCCATCATTCCTGAGGCTGGAGGAGAGAGAGTACTTTATTTTTATTTTTTATTTTTTTTTGAACTGTGGTGTTGGAGAAGACCCTTGAGAGTCGAGAGAGTACTTTAAAAAAAAAAAAGTTTAAAGATCAAACGCTTAAGGAATCTATGAGTAGTCTTCTCTGAGCTGGGTGTAACTTTGTTTTATGTTCCCTCCTTGGTGGCATAGTATTGACCAAACCAAGAATCAAAGTGCAGGCTTTGGGAGTTACCCTTTTGTGCTTAGAGTTTGAGTTTGGTCCAGGGAAGCCCTTTGGGTGTCTGACTCTTTTGTGACCCCCATGGACTATAGCTTGCCAGGCTCCTCTGTCCATGGTGTTGCCCAGGCAAGAATACTGCAGTGCGTTGCCATTTTCTTCTCCAGGGGATCTGCCTGATGCAGGGATTGAGCCCGTGTCTCCTGCATTGGCAAGAGGGTTCTTTACTACTGGGCCACCTGGAAAGCCCTGGGGAAGCTCTTTGGGAGATTCCAAATAATCACAGATTTCTTGGGCCCCAAATGGCGATTGGGATGTTCAGGAAGCCCTTGGCTGTGCTCAGCCTCCTGTGCCCAGGCTCTGTCCCGGGTCTGGGGAGCGGTCAGGATGTAGAATCGCAGTGCTGAGGTCCAGCCTGCCTTGGGGGTGTGGATGGTCCTCTCTGTCATCCTCCAGACTGGTGAGCTGGAGACGATGGGGATGGCCCAGTTTAGCCCACAGGAATCCATCGAGGGTCCATCTGTGTGAGCCCAGCCTGGCCTTCCCTTATGCTCCCAAGTTTCCGTACCTGTGAAATCAGAGAGTTTAAGTAGATGGTCGCCGGGGGGTTTTCAAAGTTTAAAAAACTATGATTCTATTGGGCAAAAATGAGTCACAGATCCGGCATTGGGACCCAGGTCGGTCTGACTCTGAAGCCTGTCCTTTCAGCCACAGTACTAAACTGCTGCTGTCCTGATCGTTACTGAGACCTTGGACTCTCCAGCCAGAGTCCTTGGGTTGGAACCTGCCGATTTCTAGCGGATCCACCAAGGCAAGTAAGGTGCCTGTCTGTGCCTCAGCCTCCTTGTTGGATAAATAGAGACAACAATTGTATCTGCCTCTCAGGTTGTTGGAACAAGAAGTGAAGACAAGACTCATATAGAGCGCCTAGCAGTGTATTCCTCCCATAAATGTTCAGTTCAGTTCAGTTCCATTGCTCAGTTGTGTCTGACTCTTTGTGACCCCACGAACCGCGGCACGCCAGGCCTCCCTGTCCATCACCAACTCCCGCAGTTTACCCAAACTTGTGTCCATTCAGTTGGTGATGCCATCCAACCATTTCATCCTCGTCGTCACCTTCTCCTCCTGCCTTCAATCTTTCCCAGCATCAAGGTCTTTTCCAATGAGTCAACTCTTTGCGTGAGGTGGCCAAAGTACTGGAGTTTCAGCTTCAATATCAGTCCTTCCAATGAACATCTCCTTTAGGATGGACTGGTTGGATCTCCTAGCAGTCCAAGGGACTCTCAAGAGTCTTCTCCAACACCACAGTTCAAAGAATCAATTCCTCAGTGCTCAGCTTCCTTTAGAGTCCAACTCTCACATCCATACATGACTACTGGAAAAACCATAGCCTTGACTAGACAAACCTTTGTTGGCAAAGTAATGTCTCTGCTTTTTAATATGCTGTCTGGGTTGGTCATAACTTTCCTTCCAAGGAGTAAGTGTCTTTTAATTTCATGGCTGCAATCACCATCTGCAGTGATTTTGGAGCCCCCAAAATAAAGTCAGCCACTGTTTCCACTGTTTCCCCATCTATTTCCCATGAAGTGATGGGACCGGATGCCATGATCTTAGTTTTCTGAATGTTGAGCTTTAAGCCAACTTTTTCACTCTCCTCTTTCACTTTGATCAAGAGGCTCTTTAGTTCTTCTTGGCTTTCTGCCATAAGGGTGGTGTCATCTGCATATCTGAGGTTATTGATATTTCTCCCGGCAGTCTTGATTCCAGCTTGTGCTTCTTCCAGCCCAGTGTTTCTCATGTTCTAATCACTTGATTACACTGTAACAATAATTGTTGTCTTAGCTAGCTGGGGGGCACAGTGATGGTGGAAATAATTAACGCTCAGCCGGGTGTATGCAGAGTGTGGTTTCTATATTTTCTCACTTAATCCTCCTCATCATTGTGTAATGCTTCTAGAGTAGAGTTCCTACATAGGTTTATGTATCGTTAATCTTGTTTTGTAACTGACATTGTATAGGCAGTTTTCTCTTCCTTCATCTTTGTGAATCTCCCTTGCCCCACCCCCTTTAAAAACAAACAAAAAAACCCTCCTTCAATTGAAACTCAGGGGTGCGGGCCAGCCTCCGTCAGATCTACCCCTAAGACCGCTGGGGAGTATTTGTTTTGTGTGTTTTCCCCTCTTCCTGTGGATGTTGTATACGCTCGCTATTTTAGAACAAAGACCAGGACAGCACTGAACAAGTTGGTTCACAGCAGCTGGAGCTGTTGAGTTTGGCACTGAAGGCTCTGTACCCGCTGGGAGGGGTTAATTAGGTGTGCAAGGCTGCTGCTCAGGCCGGCGCTTCCTCGAGCGGGTGAAGAGCAGTTACGCGGCTGTTTGTTCCCCACCCCGCCCCTTGCCTCGTATCTTTATTCATTACAGGCTTTCATGAGGAGCACAGACACGGTATCCATCTCTGCTCACTGTCCCCTTCAGGGACCACGGAAGTTTCTTTCTAGGCACTGAAAATATATCTCACCCCTTCCTCCTTCCCATTTTTTTTTTCTTTAAGCCTCAATGTTAGATTGGCAAGCACACATTTCCCCCAGGATGATTGAAGAAAGGTGATTATGTATTATTAAACGCAAAGAAGAAAGAAAAAAGAAGAAATGGTTCTTTGCAACACCCCTGTGGCTTGGCAGAAACGAAAATAGCAAGATGCTTAGATGGTTTCCCTGCCAGTGGGCTGAATGGACGCTTGTGCTTCCAGTTTGAGGTCATCGGCCACAGGGTCTGTGCTCGGTGTGTGTGGGGTCCCCCAGGGCTGCAGATGGACAGCTCCATTGCGGGGGCCTTTGTGAGGAGTGGGCTACAGAAGGGCAGGGAGGATGGGGTTCACAGAGGAGCTGGCCTCTTGTGCTTCCCTGGGTTTGGAAGGCGGGCAATCTCTGCATCTTTGGGTAAGTCACACAACCTTTCTGTGTAAGATGGGGATTGTAATACCTAATAATCAGAGTCATTTTCTAGGTTTCCAAGTGTTCTGGTGCAGAGTGGAAATAAACCTGGGCAGAAGGGTCAAAGTGCCAGGGTTGGAATCTTTTAAAAAAAACTTGTGCTGGGGTATTAGTTGATGTTATAGTTGATGTGGGCTTCCCAGGTGGTGCTGGTGGTGAAGAGTTCTCCTGCCAATGCAGGAGACACATGTTCGATCCTTGGGTTGGGAAGATCCCCTGGAGAAGGGCATGGCAACCCGCTCCAGTATTCTTGCCTGGAGAATGCCTTGGACAGAGGAGTCTGGCGGGGACTACAGTCCATGGGGTCACAAAGGATCAGACATGACAGAAGCGACTTAGCACACAGTTGATACACAATGTTGTATCAGTTTCAGATGAATAGCAAAGGAATCAGTTACACATACACATATATCCACTCTTTTTTTTTTTTTTTAAGATTCTTTGCCCCCGGGTTGGAATCTTAACTCGACCACTTAACAGCTGTGTGACCTTGGGCAAGTTACTTAATCTCTCTGTGCCCCCAACTCCCCAGAAAAACTGGGATGGTAATGATATATTCCTACCTCATAGTTGCTGCAAAATGAGTTAATGCTTATAAGCAATTAGGCCAGTGCCTCTAAGTCCTCTCTTAAATGTTGCCTATTGTCATTGCAGCTCTTCCCATCACCAATATCCAAACAGATGAAGTCAGCGAACCTGGCTCAGCTTCACGACCAAACTGCAAAGTGGAAAAAACCCAGCATTTAAACTCAGACCTTCGGATCTGAAATCTGGTTGACGTTTTTTTATGCCCCACAGCTTCCTCTTGAGGGAGGGCTTTTAAAAATTTTGTTTTTGAAAAACTCCAGCACTGATGATATTAATAGCTTGGTAACCAGGTCTAAACACAAAGTCACACACATGGTTAGACGACTGCAGGTTGAACTTGCAAAACCCGCCTTCCGGCTCCTCCGATTTTCTCTGCAAACTAAACTCTGTGATGAGGACAATAAAGTGACCTGGCTCCATTACAAATGGAACCGAAACGAGTGGCGGGGAAGTGGGAATCAACCAGGCTGCTGCGCACTGAGCTTGGAAGGTCAGGAGGTTTGCTCCAGGAGGTGACCTCCGCCCTGTGTGTTCCGGTAAGAAGCCGGCAGGTGAAGTTCCGTTTTCAGAACTTCCAGGTTCTCCCGGGCATCCTCTTTTTTGACCCTGGAAAAGGAAGGCAGCTTTTCCAAGAGGGGCTTGCTCAGTGAAATTCACAAAGCACATCTGCTGGGCGTCACTTGCTCTGCAGAACTCGAAAGAAGGCAGCGGCCTCTCCTCTGAAACAGAGTCATGAGGGCCGCATGTTGCCTTTTGATGAGTCTCAGGCTGGGGTTGAGGATGAAGGCAACTGGTGAAGTTGGGAACCCGTCCCCTTGGGTGGCTATGAGCTACAAAGAAGGGGGGGGCAACCCAGCCATTTGCTCCAGGATGTGCCTCTGTGCCTGCCTGGTCCCAGGAAGCTTACGTATCCACACATATAAAGCCCATTCCCGGGGACCTGGATACTCCACACAGCTCAGGACACCAGCTTCAGGGAACCAAGAGCGCTGTGCCCTGGGAAAGCTGCCCACCCCCACTCTGGGTGGGGTTGTTTGGGGTCTGGGTGATGGGGTGTGGAAGGGAACCTGCCTCCGGCCTGCTCGATACATGCTGATGCGGATGAGAAAACTGCCACCATTTGGAGGGCGTTCAGTTTGCGGTAAGCGCTTCATTCACATAACAAGCGGTGTGGAGTGCTGCTCGGCTGATGTTTTGTCCCAACATCCATCCTTTCCTTCCTTGCTAAGCAAAATGGATGTTATGCTGCGTGGCAGGGTGCAGTTCTGGGTGAGTTGGCAGTTCTGGGTGAGTTGTGCTTGGTTTAAGGCTTAAACTTTAACAATCCAGTTTCTCATTTCTCCATCTTCCTATGAAGCCATGGGTGGCTGTAAGGCCCATTTGAGACCAATGAATCCTACGCGATGTCTGTTCTGCTGGCTCATGGAGGAGCTTCGTTTTCTTAAATGAAAGATGCAGATGTGGGCGACATATACTTCTATGACGCCTCTTTGTGCCTCGCCTGCAGATGTGATGGCTGGGGCTGCAGCAGTCATTTTGTAGCCATGAGAGAAAGGCCAAGTGTCTTGTTGTTCAAAGTGTGCTCTGAGGAGCAGGTTGTTAGAAATGCAGACTCCTAGACTCTACTCCAGATCTGCTGAATCAAAACGTACGTTTTAACAGGCTCTCCTAGTGATATGTGTGCACATTAGGGTTTGAGAAGCCCTGCCTGGAGAACCACAAAGACCGCCATCTTGATGTTGTTGGGCCGTTGAACTATAGCCAATAAGAACCAACCTCTGAGTTCTGGGTCATGGGTTTTCTGTTACTTGCAGCCAGCAGTATTCTTAGTTGATGTAAGTGCTTGAAAGTTAAACAGGCTTATGTGAAAAACCACCCTAACTTACCCAAGAGCCCTGTGAATGAAGAAAGGACAGTTATTATCCTTTCTTACAGGTAAGGAAACAACCCCCGTGCTATTTCCCAGTGTAAGACAGCTGATGACCTGGGTGAACCCTCGACCTGGGCACTGAAGCGGGGTGCTGTGTCTCACTGTAACTCTGCTGGACGCACTTCCTCTAAGCCCGCTGCAGAGAGCATTGCTGCCCCTCGGACAGGCCTGACCATCCTTCCACTTGCCCTGAGCCCAGGTCTCTATGCAGCTGTACCCTACTTGTCTCACTTTGTATCACTGGCCTTTTTCTTCCCTATAATCCTCCTTTTTGGCTCCCCAAGGGCGTCCTCTTGATGTGTTACTAGTTTCAGAGTTCAGGGCAGAGTCCAGGACTCTGTGATCCCCCTCACCCAAGGCATGTAAGCTTTTCTCATTTATCACCTTCAGGATTTAAAGTCGGAGACCATTGCTTTATTTATTATTTTTTTAGCCGTGCTGTGCTATATTTGGTAGACTATCAGTGAAAACATTCATATGAAAGCAACTTAGTCATCTTGTAACATCATAAGAACAGCACTTTGAGAACAGTGCTTGCCTTCCTGGTGTGATAGCTTTTAAAAAAACCTTTGTCTATTTTTAAAAATAATTTTTATTGGAATATACTCACTTTACGAGGTTGTGTTAGTTGCCACTGTACAGCAAGATGAATCAGCTCTACGTACACATACAGCCCCCATTTTTAAAAAGTTTCCTTGCCATTCAGGTCACCACAGTGCATGAAGCAGGTTCTCTATTTTGCACATGGTATCAATAGTGTAAATGTATTAATCCCAATCTCCTAATTCTTCCCCTCACCCCCTTGCCCCCTTAGTGTCCATACGGTTGTTCTCTATGTCTGTGTCTCTAGTCCTGCCCTGCAGATAAGATCATCTATACCATTTTTCTGGATTCTACATACATGCGTTAATATATGGGATTTGTTTTTCTGACTGACTTCAGCCTGTATGACGCTCTCTAGGTCCAGTCACATCGCTGCTGCTTTAAATAGGTGCATAAGGATCACCTGCGCGAAGGGGCGGACACAGTTCACATCCAGACTCCAGAGCCATCGTGCTTGAAGACTCTGAGACAGCAGGCCAGAGGAGAGGGCTGAGAGTCAGCCTTTCTCGGAGACAGCCTCCCAGGTGCCTCTGGGGAGCGCACCTGGAAGAGTGTTCGTCCGAGCCGGGAGGGTTTGGCAGAGACATGAGGGTGGCAAATGAAGTGGCCCTCCTCCCTCTCTCACATTTTTTTTTACAGCTGCGTGATTAATGTTTTATTTCAGTAGCTGCAGCCCACATGGTGATGGCTGCATAAAAATCCATTGAAACTCTCTCTGAATGCAGTTTTCCCGGGGAGAGAACAGTCAGACACCTTTGCACTGCTCCGAATTCGGGCAGCTGATGTTGGTGGGTGCGTTCCAGCCCTGGGCCAGTTACATTACCTGGCAACATCTGGAGGTGGGGCCAGCTGGGATGCCTCTGAGTTGGATGCAGAATTGGAGGCTCATTCTGATGTGTGGTGTCTGGGGATCAAGAAGTCAAGTCAATAAGTGATTAGGAGGAAAGAGTCTTGGGGTCTGTCTGAGGCAGAATGGCTGTGCAGAGGAAACCATGCCCTCATCCCTGGAGTCTGCCAGTGAGTTACATTACCTGGCAAAAGGCACTTTGCTGATGTTACTAAGGCTGGTGATCGGTCGCTGAGTCATGTCCGACTCTTTGCAACCCTACGGAGTGTAGCTCGCCAGGCTCCTCTGTCCATGGGTTTCCCAGGCAATAATACTGGAGTAGGTTGCCATTTCCTTCTACAATTGTTAAGGTTATAGACCTTAAAATGGAGAGAGATTACCGTAGATCATCCAGGTTGGTCCAATCTAATTACTCGACAAGCAGAGCAGCGTCCGCAGCTGGAATCAGAGAGATGCTGCAGAAGGTGCAGTTGGCGAGACATGCGGCCTGAGAGGGGCTTGAGCTGTTGCTGCCGGAAAGGGCACATGAGAAACATGAGGAGTAATGCAGGCAGCTGTTGGGAGACTGGGGCCTCTCTGGTGGCTCAGATGGTAAAGAATCTGTCTGCAGTGCAGGAGAAGTGGGTCAATCTCTAGGTCACGAAGACCCTTGGAGAAGGGAATGGCTACCCGCTCCAGTACTCTTGCCTGGAGAATCCCATGGACGGAGGAGCCTGGTGGGCTACAGTTTATGGGGTCGCAAAGAGTGGGACACAACTGGGAGACTAACACACACACACACACACACACACACACACACACACACACTAGAAGACCAGCCCTGGCTGGGAGCTGGAAGAAATGGGGATCTCAGTCCTACAACCACAAGGACCTCAACTCAGCCAGCAACCTGAGCGAACCTGGAAGTGGATTCTCACCAGAGCCTTCAGTGAGGGATGTGGTCCTGTGAACACCTTGATTTTAGCTTTGTGAGACCCCAAGCGGGGGACCCAGTCCAGTTCACCTGGAACCACGAGATAGTAAATTTGTGTTGTTTTAACAACATGATGACAGCCATAGGAAGCCAACCAGAGCCCCATTTCTGAATTCACGAGAGGACCTTCACCACGGCGTCATCTCATTTTGACCCTCCAGGCTCATCTGTCCAGGGGGCTCTTAAGGAATGAAGTAATAACGTGCAGGAAAGTCCCGTCTGCACCTCACGTGCTACCTTTGTTGTTGTTCAGTCACTCAGAACGAAATCTTCTTTGAACTGCCAATTGTTCAGTCGCTAAGCTGTGTCTGACTCTTTGCAACCCCACGGACTACAACACCAGGCCTCCCTGTCCTTCACCATCTCCCGGAGTTTGCTCAAACTCATGTCCATGGAGTCAGTGATGCCATCCAACCATCTCATCTTCTGCCACCCCCTTCTCCTCCTGCCTTCAGTCTTTCCTAGCATCAGGGACTTTTCCAATGAGTTGTCTGCATCAGGTGGACAAAGTATTGGAGCTTCAGCATCAGTCCTTCCAATGATTATTCAGAGTTGATTTCTTTTAGGATTGATTGGTTTGATCTTGCAGTCTAAGGGACTCTCAAGAGTCTTCTCCAACACCACAATTTGAAAGCATCAATTCCTTGGCTCAGCCTTCTTTATGGTCCAACTCTCACATCCATACATGACTAGTGGAAAAATCATAGCTTTGACTATACAGACCTTAGTTGGCAAAGTAATGTCTCTGCTTTTTAATACACTGTCTAGGTTTATCAAGCTTTTCTTCCAAGGAGCAAGCATCTTTTTAATTTCATGGCTACAGTCACCATCTGCAGTGATTTTGGAGTCCAAGAAAAGAAAGTCTGTCACAGTTTCCATTGTTTCCCCATCTATATTCCATGAAGTGATGGGACCAGATGCCATGATCTTAGTTTTCTGAATGCTGAATTTTAAGCCAGCTTTTTCACTCTCCTCTTTCACTTTCATCAAGAGGCTCTTTAGTTCCTCTTTGCTTTCTGCCATAAGGGTGGTGTCATCTGCATATCTGAGGCCATTGATTTTTCTCCCGGCAATCTTGATTCCAGCTTGTGCTTCATCCAGCACGACATTTCACACGATGCACTCTGCATATAAGTTAAATAAACATGCTACCTTGGATTGTTATAAAATCATTTCCCCTGAGTTTGTCATCCTTCTCCACTCCCCTTCTCCATTACTGTGTTTCCTTTGGGTTATTTTTCTAATGCATTTTAGTCACACGTTCCAGATGTGCACGTCTGCATCCTGCTCTGCTGCCTCACACAAAATATTCTCACATCACTGAAACCTTTGCATAAACCTCACTTTTAATGGCTGCCTCGTAGTTCATCTGATGGATGTACTGTAATTTACTTGTCCATTCTCCATTCCTTGGACTTCAGTGTATTTCCTTTCCTCCCCAATTATGAATAATTTAACTTTTTACCTAAAGAGCCCCCAGCGTTTTATATGAAATCCTTATCACGGATTCCCAGAAGGGGAATTACTAGGCCAAAAGGCACAACATTTTTCGAGGCTCTTGATATAAATGCCAAATCACCTCCAGTGTCTAGGCACCATCTAGGCAGCTTAATTTCGCCCCCCGAGAGTGAGTGGGCCGCCTCTCCTCTTTCTGCGTCCTCCACCGCGCCCAGCGGGGCTGTGCGCCCGGCAGGTGAGCCGTCAGCTCGGCAGCTTCACCGTGCTCCCTCTCATCCTCAGGGCCTCATTATGACGTCTGGGAAGCCGAGTATCACTCGCCCCATTTTGGAGACTCCTCCTGCCATTAACCCTTGTTGGAAGCACGAATCCCAGGCTCTGCCTTCAGCTGTGCACCCAGCCCTGCGTCTTGTTGCTGTTATCGATGTGCTTTTAACCACTCTCTGCTTTCTCTGAGCTGCTATTCTGTTGGGCTGGTAGGAAATCCATCTTGCTCAGCCTTGGGCTTTTTCTCACTTGCTTCTGTAAACTGGCTTGGGAGGGGCGCCTCAGCAGCGGGAGCTGTGTCTGGAGGGGGCGCTCCTGATTACCGGGGACCGTGGGAGAGATCCCTCCATTGGTCTGGAAGCTCTGCAGCCTCCGGGATGGAGTTCTTGGCTGGACCCTGCTTCTCTGGAGTCCTGCCGTGCACTTGGAGGGCGGCAGGGACTGCCGCCGTGCAGGGCTCTCAAGCCCCAGGATGTTTTCTGTCTCTAGTTTTGCACATTCTTTCTTTCCTCTCCTTGCCTTCTGTTTAGCCTGTCCAAGCTGCGGTAACTGCCATAACTGGGTGCCTTAAATAACAGTTATTTCCCGAGTTCTCAAGGCTGCAGAGTCAAGTTCAAGGCACCAGCAGATCCAGTGTCTGGTGAGAGCCCGCTTTCTGGTTCACAGATGGCTGTCTTCTCACCGTGTCCACGCGTGGCGGAAGGGGCAACAGGGCTCTTTGGGTCACTTTTATAAGAGCACTAGTCCTGGCACTAGTGGTAAAGAACCCCCCTGCCGGTGCAGGAGACATGACACCGGGTTTGATCCCTGGGTCGGGAAGATCCCCTGGAGGAGGGTATGGCAACCCTCTCCAGTATTCTTGCCTGGAGAATCCCATGGACAGAGGAGCCTGGCGGGCTACAGTCCAGGAGGTCGCAAAAGGGTCTGTCATGACTGAATCAACTTCACATAGCAATCCTGTTGCCCAGGGCTCCACCCTCATAACCTAATCACACCCCTGGCCCCGCCTCCTAATGCCATCACATTGGGAATTAGGATTTTAACATATGGATTTTGGTGAGGGACACAAACATTCAGACCCTGGAAACCCATCGCCCTTTCTCTGCTGCTAGAGGACCCCCCCGCACTCCCCTGCTATGTTACCTTATTAAAGGCAGAAAAAGACTTTGGTTTCAGGCTTCTTCTTATTCCACCCTGCAACCCACGGGCCCCAGGGCAGGAAGCACAGATAGGCTTCCGTGCCCTCTAGGAAGAGGACCCGCAAAAGGGAGGAAGAAAAAATTAATTTTTCAAGAAAAATTATTCTGTCATTCTCAATAAATGCTCTGAGAAGTCCTGCAGTAAAGAAACTTGGAAACTTGTCTAACCTCTTTTAACCCAGTTTTTCTTAATGTTTCAAAATTTTCTGCATAATTGTGTCAGACATACTGGAAAATACTGGTTTGACGCAATTAGTATGTTGGTTGGCAAATGAAGAATCTGATACTGGGCAGATCATTTTGCTGCGTGCTCACTACTCCTAAGCTGACCCCTGTATGAAGTAGGACTTCAATGTTTATCATCTGAGAGGCTTTCCTGGACATGGTGAAGTCAGTCAAGCTCCTTTTCAGGAAAGCCATGCTTTTGTTCTCTCAAGGACTCACAGTTTGAAGGCATCCCATTTAAATTCTTTTTACAAAGCAAAGGATCCAGTGGAGCATTTGTGTGTCTGGACCTCACGTTTCAGCCTTTGGATCAGCCCGGACTGTGAGTGTCCCAGAGGACCTGAGAAACCAGCGCAGAATCAGGGACCTGACCTTGCCACGCCTCGGAGCCCAGTTCCTCTCTCTGAAACCCTGAGTCTCATGGCCTTCCTGGCACAGGGGGCGTCAGTCTGCAGGGCTGGACAGCTGCTCTCAAGATGTGAATTGTTGATAATGTTCCAGGAGACAGTACAGGACAGATAAAGAATATCCTGTCTGAGGCTGTCTGAGAGTGGCTGTGACCGTGGAGAGGAGAGAACAGAAATAGAATTTATGAGACTGTTCTGAGCCAGACAACGAGCTAGGTGTTTATTTTAAAACTTTATTTACTTTTTAAATAAGTAATACATGCCCAGGGCACAAAATTCATACAGAAATGTGAACACGAAGCATCTCTCTTCCATGTCAAAGTCCGGCTTACCCATTTACCTGTTCTTGTGCCCCGCTAATGATGTCCTGTAAACAAACGAACAAATATGCAAATAAGGGGAACAGAAAATAGCTCGCTACACATACCGTCCTGCTTCTTGACCTTTTCGCTTGAAGATGGTTCTGTGTCCCTTCCTATAGGGCTGACTTAAGTGCTGAGTAAATTTTACTGGGTGGATGCACCATGCTTTATTTAATTGATCCCCTTGGAATAGAATTTTAAATGCCTTTTTCATTTTTCATTTTTATATTTGGTCAAGTGGTTCTCCACTCAGGGTGACTATGCAATGAAAAGAGAAATTTGGCAATGTTTGGAGGGATTTGGGGTTGTTACCACTGGTGAGGGTGATGCTCTTGGCTTTTGTGGGTGGAGGCTGGGGATGTTGGCAAATGTATGATACGTGGATGGTCCCACCTGGAAGAATGACCCAGCCCACAGTGTCAGCCATGTGCTGGCTGATCCCTCTAGCCTGTGGTTGGCGCTGGGGAATTGGGAGCGGGTGAAGTGTCAAGTCCAAAATCACAAGACTGGAGCAAGTGCTCGTGATATGAGAATGCTTCCCTTTCCTGGAGGAGGTGGCGAAAGTTCCTGGCATATATGCCCCTCGGAGTCTAAAGCAGGTGTGTCCGGACCACTGCGAGGCTGGAGGGTTCCTCTTGTCTCTCAACCACTTATTTTTCCCTCTAGATGCTGCCTGGGAACCCCAGAAAAGTGAGTAGATGATGCAGTTATCCTCAACGAACCAAACACAGTCATTAAACAGAATCTTGGAGCTTTTAATTACCAACGTATTAGCATATTACAAATGGGGAAGCGGCATTTCACATATCATAGCAGAGGCCTCCGGAAGAAAGGCCTATTTTTACCCCGAATTAAGAGAATATTATGGCATAGAGAATTAATTGTACTCCAGTACATCTTCATAAGGGAGATAATTGGATAAAGATTGTTTCTTCCCTCCCACATCACAATATTTGGAGGCAGATGGCATTGTTCGGGCTGAGACAGTGTGGTATCAACACCGCCGTCTCCTCCCTCAGAAGCATTTAATACGTTCATTGGCCTCCTCCTTGCAGGGTATTATTAGGATTATTTACATCTGTGCAGCCCTCTGTAGTTTTCAAACACATCCATGAGCACTAACACGCGGCCTCTTATGGGATGGCCAGGATACTATTTTCCCCTCTTTGACGGGTGATAGCTTGGAGGGACCAGAGTGACTTGCCGAAAGCCAGCAGCTCCAAACAGGTGCAGCTGGGATCTGAACACGGGGCCCGCCACGGAAACGTCGACTTCTGGTCTGTGGGTGATCCTTTGTTTTCTCTCTAACCTGGATGGTCTGGTGTACCTCTACCCTCAGTGGGTGTGTGCAAAACCTTTAGCTGGGGAGGGGGTCCCATAACGAAGGGGTGGTTCCGAGCCTGTGCAGTCAAGAAGAGCCAGGTTTCTATTCCAGCTCCGTCACCTTTGGTTGTTTGGCTTTGGGCAAGTAGATGAATCTCTTTGGGCCTCAGTGTCTTCACCTGTCAAAGAGAGATGGTGATGCCTATGTCCTGGGGCTGCCGTCAGGATCCAAGGCCACGGTGCCCCTAAGGTGCTCAGTGCAGGGCTCCCCTGTGGTCCAGCCACTGAGAATCCACCTGCCAGGGCCGGGGGCTCGGGTTTGATCCCTGCTCTGGGAAGACCCCGCATGCCTTGGGGCAACTAAGCCCGTTCACCACGAACACTGAGCCCACACGCACGCTCGAGCCTGTGCTGAGACAAGAGAAGCCACCGCAGTGAGAAGCCCACTCCACAGCCAGAGACCAGCCCCTCCTGCCTCAACCGGAGAACGCCCTCAGGCAGCAGCCAAGACCCAGCGCGGCCAAAAAATAAAAGATGCTCAGGGTGGCTTCCGCGAGGAGATGGGCCATGACTGTGGCTGTTACCCAGGCCTGAATCTGCGGGCTAGTCAGAGGCTTCTGATCGTAACTGGGCTTCACGTGTGGACACGGCAGGCCCCATTGTGGGTGACTTCTGTGGCCGTGGTTTTTGATGCATCCTCTGGGCTGCTTGCCTCTAAGCCCTGTGGTCCTACCATGCTTGGGAGCAAATCCCTTTGGGCTCTCCTGCCACCAGAGTTTCGCATCTTCATGTAACTGGTCAGCCCAGCAGCTAAGGAGGGCCTGTCTCCTGCCCTGGAGATGTACTCTGGTGGGGGATCACCACATGGGTTGCGGGCCCGAGATGTGTGCTGTGCTCGGGGTGGGGAGGGGGACGTTGCCCTCTTCTTTGGGGAAGCCTGTCACCAATCACGGGCTCACTGCCAGATGCACAGAGGAGCCTATACTGTGGCACCAGCTTTTGAAAAAGAAAGCTTATTGCCAAGTTGACAGGCAAGGAGACAGGGCTCAAATCTGTCTCTGCGATCCAGGGTTCTGGGATAAAATGTAAGGGTTTAGGGAAATTTCAAGCCTGGAAGCTGATGGGCTAGTCTTGAATCAGTCCCCATAAGCTACTCGTGCTACTGGAAGTCCGGTTTTCCTTAGTGATGGGCTTCTTGCTTCATAAAGGGCGCTGCTGGCAACATATATATTGTTACCATCAGATCAGATCAGTCAGATCAGTCGCTCAGTCGTGTCTGACTCTTTGCGACCCCATGAATTGCAGCACACCCGGCCTGCCTGTCCATCACCAACTCCCGGAGTTCACTCAGACTCAGTCCATCGAGTCAGTGATGCCATCCAGCCATCTCATCCTCTGTCGTCCCCTTCTCCTCTTGCCCCCAATCCCTCCCAGCATCAGAGTCTTTTCCAGTGAGTCAACTCTTCGCATGAGGTGGCCAAAGTACTGAAGTTTCAGCTTTAGCATCATTCCTTCCAAAGAAATCCCAGGGCTGATCTCCTTCAGAATGGACTGGTTGGATCTCCTTGCAGTCCAAGGGACTCTCAAGAGTCTTCTCCAACACCACAGTTCAAAAGCATCAATTCTTCGGCGCTCAGCCTTCTTCACAGTCCAACTCTCACATCCATACATGACCACAGGAAAAACCATAGCCTTGACTAGACCGACCTTTGTTGGCAAAGTAATGTCTCTGCTTTTGAATATGCTATCTAGGTTGGTCATAACTTTCCTTCCAAGGAGTAAGCATCTTTTAATTTCATGGCTGCAGTCACCATCTGCAGTGATTTTGGAGCCCAGAAAAATAAAGTCTGACGCTGTTTCCCCTGTTTCCCCATCTATTTCCCATGAAGTGATGGGACCAGATGCCATGATCTTCATTTTCTGAATGTTGATCTTTAAGCCAACTTTTTCACTCTCCACTTTCACTTTCATCAAGAGGCTTTTTAGTTCCTCTTCACTTTCTGCCATAAGGGTGGTGTCATCTGCATATCTGAGGTTATTGATATTTCTCCCGGCAATCTTGATTCCAGCTTGTGTTTCTTCCAGTCCAGTGTTTCTCATGATGTACTCTGCATATAAGTTAAATAAACGGTGACAATATACAGCCTTGACATACTCCTTTTCCTATTTGGAACCAATCTGTTGTTCCATGTTCAGTTCTAACTGTTGCTTCCTGACCTGCATATAGGTTTCTCAAGAGGCAGATCAGGTGGTCTGGTATTCCCATCTCTTGAAGAATTTTCCACAGTTTATTGTGATCCACATAGTCAAAGGCTTTGGCATAGTCAATAAAGCAGAAATAGATGTTTTTCTGGAACTCTCTTGCTTTTTCCATGATCCAGCGGATGTTGGCAATTTGATCTCTGGTTCCTCTGCCTTTTCTAAAACCAGCTTAAACATAGACTGAAGGTTTTTGGATCCAGGATCCTGGAGACGCGGAGACATAGAGATGTCTTGGAGACATGGAGACAGACATAGAGACGTCCTGGAGACATGGATTCCATCCTGCACGTGTGTCTCTAAAATAATTCAAATTTCGGTTAATCAAGAACCTATTTAAGGAGGCAAAACCAGTTTAAGCTGGTCAGCGTTTTATGTGCTGTTTCAAGCCCACATGGTCAAGGCCACCTGACGAAGGTGGGGTCAAGTTCCAGACCTCACGCTGCCCAAGATTCACACCTTCCCTTGGAGTCCCAGGTTCAGCTGCCAAGCTAGAGCCTTTCCTTGAGATGAACTCTCCCAGGGGACTATCCTGGGTGATGGGGATTCTAGTCCACCCAGAATCCTTTGCCCTTACTTTGGTAACTGAACCTCGCTTTTCCTGTACTTTACAGGGGAACTACCTGTTCTTCATCAGTCTCTGCCGTTCAAGAGGGGTTGGCTCCAGGGCGGTCCAGGTTGAGGATGGCAGTGGAGGCTGGGTTCTGGCTTTCTGGACTGTGAGGTCGGTCCCAGCCACAGCTGGGGCAGCCTCTGTTGAGGAGCATGCGTGGCAAGGAGCTCTCAGCTTGCTCCCTGGGGTGGAAGTGACCATGCTGGTCATCCTTTGGAATTTGTAGCATGGAGGGGATGAGGGACCAAGTTCATAGGGACCCCCTCTCTACACTAGGTCCAAGCCCTGTCCTTGGAGTCAGTCACCACTCTCTATCCTGGACCTAACAGAAGGAGAAGATATCTAAGAAGAGGTGGCAAGAATACACAGAAGAACTGTACAAAAAAGATCTTCATGACCCAGATAACCACGATGGTGTGATCACTCACCTAGAGCCAGACATCTCGGAGGGTGAAGTCAAGTGGGCCTTAGGAAGCATCACCAAGAACAAAGCTAGTGGAGGTGATGGAATTCCAGTTGAGCTATTTCAAATCCTAAAGACTGCTGTGAAAGCGCCGCACTCAATACACCAGCAAATTTGGAAAACCCAGCAGTGGCCACAGGACTGGAAAAGGTCAGTTTTCCTTCCAATCCCAAAGAAAGGCAATGCCAAAGAATGCTCAAACTACCACACAGTTGCACTCATTTCACATGCTAGCAAGGACATGCTCAAAATCTTTCAAGCTAGCCTTCATCAGTACCTGAACCGAGAACTTCCAGATGTTCAAGTTGGATTTAGAAATGGCAGAGGAACCAGAGATCAAATTGCCAGCATCAGTTGGATCATAGAAAAAGCAAGAGCATTCCTAGAAAAACATCTACTTCTGCTTTATTGACTATACCAAAGCCTTTGACTGTGTGGATCACAACAAACTGGACAATTCTTAAAGAGATGGGAATACCAGACCACCTGACCTGCTTCCTGAGAAATGTGTATGCAGGTCAAGAAGCAAGAGTTAGAACTGGACATGGAACAACAGACTGGTTCAAATTGCGAAAGGAGTATGTCAAGGCTGTGTATTATCACCCTGCTTATTTAGCTTATACTCAGAGTACATCATGAGAAATGCTGGGCTGGATGAAGCACAAGCTGGAATCAAGATTGCCGGGAGAAATATCAATAACCTCAGATACACAGATGACACCACCCTTATGGCAGAAAGTGAGGAGGAACTGAAGAGCCTCTTGATGAAGGTGAAAGAGGAGAGTGAAAAAGCTGGCTTAAAACTCAACTTTCAAAAGACAAATATCACTGTATCCGGTTCCATCACTTCATGGCAAATAGATGGGGAAACAACGGAAACAGTGACAGACTTTCTTTTCTTGGGTTCCAAAATCACTGCAGATGGTGACTGCAGCCATGAAATTAAAAGATGCTTGCTCCTTAGAAGAAAAGCTATGACAAACCTAGACAGCGTATTAAAAAGCAGAGACATCACTTTGCTGACAAAAGTCTTTTAAGTCAAAGCTATGGTTTTTCCAATAGTCATGTATGGATGTGAGAGCTGGACCATAAAGAAGGCTGAGCATGAGAGAATTGATGCTTTTGAATAGTGGTGTTGGAGAAGACTCCTTGGACTACAAGGAGATCAAACCAGTCAATCCTAAAGGAAATCAACCCTGAATATCCATTGGAAGGACTGATGCTGAAGCTGAAACTCCTGTATTTTGGCCACCTGATACAAAGTGCCAACTCATTGGAAAAGACCTTGATGCTGGGAAAAATAGAAGGCAGGAGGAGAAGGGGAAGACAGAGGACAAGATGGTTAGATGGCATCACCGATTCAATGGACATGAGTGGGCAGGAGTGGACAGGAGGTGGTGAGGGACAGGGAAGCCTGGCATGCTGCAGTCCAGGGGGTCACAAAGAGTCAGACACGACTGAGCAACTGAACAACAACCACCTGTGAATCTGCTTCCAACCAGCCACGAAGATGAAAAAGGAGAGCCTGGACCACAGCATCCGTGGTTTGGACTACTACTCTGCACACGGACCAGAAAAGTATGTGGGACCTTAGACTCACCTTCTTTATGTATATCAAATGATGACCAGTAGGCTGATTTTCTGTCTCTATGCTCATAGCAAGAAACAGCTTAAATAAAAATTAATAACATAGATTGATCATGAAAAAGAAAAGGTTAACCAGACCCTTGGTGCCAAGAGTGGACACATGACCAACGAGAATTCTCATTTCCCTGGTCACAGATTGATTTAGGGATTGGCATGTGACCCAGGAGGGCAATCAGAGCTAACTCTGAGATGTTTTAGGGAGTTACTAAAAAAAGAGATGATCTTTCTGCTCTGGTTGCTCAGCTGATAATAAATACACCTGGGACCATAGCGGCCACTGTGTAAGGACACAGGCCATGCCTTCTGAGAGAGAAGCCAACACAGAGGACGACGGAGACCAGACATGGCCTGATTGATTGTATCATGAGCGCCTGGATCCATCCACGCCTGAAGGTGGAAAGTTTTGAGTTGACTTTCAATCACTTGCAATCAAAAAAGTCCTGACTAATTCAGGGTCCTGTGGCTGCCCCAAGCATTTAAGCTTTTCTCAAGTACATGAGAAGTGCTGACATTTGTCTGAATTCTATTAATGGGCTGACTTCAAGTTCTTTTCGAAGACAGCTAAAAAACAGATACCTTCAAGGGAGGGGGAGTGGAGGCAGAGGGGAAAGCCAAAATGTCCCCTAATTGTCCATGCTGAATCTCTCCCAGCCTGGCTGAGACACCATCTTACATTTGATTAGGCTTTTTTCTCCATTTACTTTCCAAGACCATCTTTGAAACTGGCGATTTTCAAGAGGAAATGACCTGGATTATTTTTTCATGATGGCTGCCCTTTTGTAACCTGGCAGACGTTTAATTAAAAATTTTATTACCTCCTAAAGTTAACATAGAAATTCATCTGTTATGGCAGCATAAAGCCCCATCTTTGAAACTCTCCTTTCCTACCCTAGTCAGGAAAACTATCGTTAGCCAAATCCCAATGCGTCCTCCCCCAGCCTCTCTAGTGCTGCTGGCGTTTTTACAGCCCTGAACTTCAGCTCAGACACAACCCCCTTGTGACACGTCCCTCGAATGCCCCAATGTGTCTGTTTTGGTTTCACTGTTGCTGCCCTGAGCCCTCGCTTAGCATCGTGACCCTCTGTGCTCTGACTTGCTCACCTGTCCCTCTTCCTCTCCACGCTCCTTGAGGGCAGTGATTCTACCTCCTTCATTCTAGAGTGTAGGGGTATTTTTGTCTGCATTTTATTCATTTGCTGTCTCCCCTCAGCTTAGTACCCCGTACCTAGTATGTGCTCAATGAATACTCACTGAATGTATTTCTGCATTGCTCATCCATTGCACAGGGCTTAGCAGAGAAAGGCAGGACTGTATGAAGGAAAGTTGCTCCCCGTGTTCCTAAAACCACATTATCTGAGGCTCGACCATGATGGGCTCATCTCCATCCTTCTATCCAATCAGACACCAGCTGCATTTTTTTTTCATCGATTCGTTTCATGTATTCCCCAGACCCTGGGGAATTGATGTTTATGCTGTGTCAGGTGTAAATGGATGAACAGATCCCTAATATTCTACACAAACACATTCAGTCTTCACAGCACTGAAAGGAAGGCACATTGCTCCCATTTTACAAACGGGGGCTCTGAGATTCTGAGAAATGAAAGAGCCAGAGATCACCAGGTTTAAGTGGCCGAAGCTGGATGAGCCCTTTTTCTCCAGTTGTCTAACACATGCATCTTATCCACCAAACAGTGTAGCAGCTTCTGCGAAAACCGAAGTCGGTGTCTCATATTTTGGGGGAAAAACATGAGGCCCCAGTGGGCTCTCGGGAATCAGCCGTTGAAACCTCACTGCACGTGTTGCTCCGCCTTTTCCGCCTGCAGAGGGACCCGGTCATCTCGTCTTTGCTGGGAGGCAGAAACCCCTCTGTGTTTCCTGATGGACCTGATTCTGAACTTTGTGGGCCCCTAGCAAACAACATCAGTTATTCCTGACTTCAGGATGGACAGAGTAGCTGATACCAAAGAGACAGGGAGCTTGTCACACTGCCTAGAACAAAGCCACTTTCCACAGAGCTAACGTGAATGGGACATGCTGGGATTGCACAGTTGACATGGCGGTGCTAAATAATTCAGAGAGGAAGCTGGCAGCTCAGTGCCTTTTAATAGTAAATAATTCAGGGGCCCTTTACATCCCCCCACCTGTAGATCGGTCTGTCTTCCTGCTGTGGAGAGAGAAGCAGGAGTTGGAGAGTGAAGAATGCAAGGGCCATGATAATGAGAATGTTCTCCCCCGTGTGTGTTTACAGAGAAAATTTGCACTTGCCCCTTTTAAAAAAAAATCATTTATGGCTGTGTTGGGTCCTGTTTTTTGCATGCAGGCTTTCTCCAGTTGTGGCGAGCGGGGACTGCTCTCTAGCTGTGGTGGACTCTTGCTGTGGTGTGTGGGCTCTAGGCACCTGGGTTCAGTAGCTGCGACTCGTGAGCTCTGGGCGAGGACTCAGTAGTTACAGTTGCTCTGTGCCATAAGGGATCATCCCAGACCAGGGTCAAACCTATATCCCCTGCATTGACAGGTGGATTCTTTACCTTTGAGCCACCAGGGAAGTCTCTGCACTTGCCCTTTGATTTAGGGGTAGAGAAGTTCAGACTTTCAGGATGCTGACTCTTGCAACAAGTTTTCAGAAGCAAGGGAAACAAGAAGAAACATTTTCCCCAGACATTGACTCTGATTAAAGACTGGCAGGTGTGTGCCATTGTGCATGCATTAGTCAGCGATTTAAGTCTCTCTCAGCCAACTGTTCAAAGTGAGTTAGAAGGTTGAGGGCTGTGGGTGTCTTGAGCAGAACAGCGTCCTGGTATATAACTCGGAGTCTGGATTCTACCTTACTAGCTCTGCAACCCTGGGCCAGTGATGAAGCTTTCATATGCCTGGGTTTCTGCATCCATTAATGAGGTCCATAATAGTAACCCCCTCCCCCATAGGATTATCATAAGGACCAAAAGGAGTATGCATGTGACTAGTTTAGCTTACATCATGGATGGACCTGGAGGGTATTGTGTGTGTGTGTGTGTGTGTGTGTTAGTTGCTCAGTCATGTCCAACTCTTTGTGATCCCATGGACTAAAGCCCTACAGGCTCCTCTGTCCATGGGGATTCTCCAGGTGAGAATACTGGAGTGGGTTGCCACTGCCTTCTCCAGGGGATCTTCCAGACCCAGGGATTGAGCCCAGGTCCCCCACATTGCAAGTGGATTCTTCACCATCTGAGCCACTAGGGAAGCCCAGAGGGTATTATGCTTAGTGAAATAAATCAGACAAAGACAAATAGTGTATGTTTTCACTTATATGTGGAATCTAAAAAATAAACAGAACAAAAGAGAAACAGACTCACACCACTAGCGAACAGCTAGCTGTAGGGGCAAGATAGGAGGAGATTAAGAGGCACAAACCGCTAGGTATAAAATAAATGTTACATGGATGGGATGTGCAGCACGGGAAAATTGTCAATGTTTTACAACTGACGTGTTATCTATAAAAATATTGAATTACTATGTTGTATACCTGAAATCAATATAATAGGTCAACTATACTTCAGAGGAAAAAAAAAAAGGCTTAGCACAGGGTTGGGCAGTTTGAAATGACTTCATCAATAGGACCCAGTGCCAGTAGTAAAAAAAAAAATTCCTCTCTTTACTAAGGAGGTCACCTCGTCTCAGGGAGACATTAAACTCAAGGTTACACAGCGATAGCTAGCATGATGCAGCCAGAGGGCGAATCCTTCCAGGCCTCAGCTTCCCATCTAAGTGACCTTATGGCCGAGGGAGGGAGAGTGTGGCCTGGTGGGCTGGGATATAGTGAGGAGGTTTCTTGTAGCTAAAGAGTTCTCTGGAATATTAAATGTGACCATATGGAGTTTGTATTTCTCCGTTTCAGTATAAAATAACATCGACTCCTCCTAGTGAACACGTGGATTTAACCCCCACCAGCTACTTGGCACAGGGACTGTGGTCACAAAGCAGACAGACTAGGTTCCAATCAGTAAGTAAACAAGTTGAGAGATCAGTTATACTGTGGTAAGTAAAAACGGGGTAAGACGCCGGAGAGTGACTGGCAGCACCTTCTCCTGCGAGCCTGGGTTCCGGGAAGGCTTCTGCGTGGAGGTGACATTCGGGCAGGGACAGGAACCGTGAGAGGGAGCTGGGACCTGATGAGCTGAGACAGAGCACAGGAGCAGAAGGGTCGGCACGTGCAAAGGCCCTGGGGTGTGGGGAGCAAACGCAGGGACTTCCCTTTTTTAAAATCTGGAATAACTTCCATGGCTGTATGGCTTCTCTGTGGCTGCTGTAACAATGTATTATGTGGTAGGTGGCTTAATAAAACACAGGTGTATTCCCTCACAGTGCTGGAAGCCAAGAGATCTGAAATCAAGGTGTCAGCAGAGCCACTGCCTCTGGAAGCTCGAGGGGACGCTCTCTTCCTTGCCCTTTCCAGCTCGGGCTGCAGCCAGCACTTCTTGACTTGCAGCAGAGTCAACCCCCAGTCTCTCCATCCTCACATCACGGTCTGTACTCCCATCTGTCAAGCCTGCCTCGGCCCCGCTCTTATGAGCATGGATTTATAACAGTGGTTTCGTCATTGGATTTGGAGCCCAAGCAGATAGTCCAGGATAAACTCTTCCTCTCAAAATCCTTAAATTACATCCTTTGCCTTATACGGCAGTATTCACTCTTTTACCAAATACAGTAGAATTCACAGGTTCCAGAGACGAGGACATGGACAGATCTTTTGGGGGGCCATCATGCAGCCCCTACAACCACTGAGGAAGACGTGTCAGGCTCCAGACATTAAAAGCAATAACAAAAGGGGCAAAACTCCACCTGTTTTAAGTTGAGCTGAAAACAGTTTCCAGTCATGTAAACTATTTCTGAGAACTTCAGCTTCTCAATATTCAGAACTGGCTCCAAATACACGGCTGGGGGCCTCCCAGGTGGCACTAGTGGAGAGATGTAAGAGACACAGGTTTGATCGCTGAATTGGGAAGAGCCCCTGGAGGAGGGCATGGTAACCCGCTCCAGTATTCTTGCCTGGAGAATCCTATGGACAGAGGAACCTGGTGGGCTATAGTCCATAGGGTTGCAGAGAGTTGGAAATGACTGAAGGGACTTAGCACGCACGTACGCACGTTGCTGGACCCATACCCCGCTGAAGTATGGACCTTTATCTCTAAGTCCTCGCATTCTCTGCTTTCTCCAGTCCAGTTTTTATTTACAGAGGGCTTATGATGCGGTGGCTCTGTGCTGACCACACGCACTCCTCAGGGAGCTTCCTCACGACAGGTTTGGCTTGCCTGGTGGGCATGCTCCTTTAGTAAGTCTAGTTGAGGCCTGAGAATCTGCTTGTTAAGCAAGGCACCAACTGATTCTGATCCAGATGCAGGCACTCTGGAGTCCCAGCCTGGAGACATGCAGGTGTAAGGGGAGGGGTGTGTGTGTGCCAAGTCGCTCAGGTGTGTCCGACTCTTTGTGACCTCATGGACTGTAGCTGACCAGGCTCCTCTGTCCATGGGGATTGTCCAGGCAAGAACACTGGATTGGGTTGCCATGCCCTCCTCCAGGGAATCTTCCTGACCCAGGGATCGAACCCAGGTCTCTTATGTCTCCTGCACTGGCAGGCAGGTTCTTTACCACTAGCACCACCTGAGCAGCCCAAGGAGAGGGGACACTCACTTAATTGCTAGACGGCCACGGTGCAAAATGTCCTGTTTGCGCTCTGTTTGGTGCAGACACGATTGAAATAACATTTCCATTTGCAAGAAGGCTCAGGCTGCCTGGAATGCTTTTCTTGCACAGAGGGCTCAGCTGGTAGAAAAAATCCGACCTAGGCTTCTAAGCTTGGAGAGAGTTTTGGGGGGAGCCCCCCAGGGCAAGAGCACTGGACTCAGCTCGGTTTGCTGATCCTGCGGTCTTGGCAGGTCCCTCCCCTCTGTGAGCCTCAGTTTCCCCCTCTGTTAACAGGGCCAGCCAGACTGCCGTATCTACGTCACAGCCCTGCCTTGAAGAGTCACTGGGAGTGTTGGGAACCCTGAGCATGTCGGGACTTTCCTGAGTTGGCATTTCTCGGAGGCTGTGATGCTGGTGGTGTGTAGGGTCCTGAGACCTCCGCGCCCCCTGGGAGGACTCATCGGACTCAGCACACGGTCTCCCTGTGCTTGTGACTCATTCCAGTGAAAAGATGAAGGAAAAAAAGATGAAGAGCAAAACCAGCAAAGGGAGAAGGCACGTGGGGCAGAGTCCAGAGGAAACCAGGCACAAGCTCCGGGCGTCTTTTCCCAGGAAGCCCCTGGGAGGCGGTTAGCTCCCCAGCTACGAGGGCGACGGTGCCTGTGGAGTGTTGCCCACCAGGGAAGCTCCTTAGAGACTCAGTGCCCAGGGTTTGTAGTGGGGGCTGCTCACAT
The DNA here is from genome assembly GCF_019923935.1 of Bubalus bubalis. Taxonomy (NCBI): domain Eukaryota; kingdom Metazoa; phylum Chordata; class Mammalia; order Artiodactyla; family Bovidae; genus Bubalus; species Bubalus bubalis. The sequence continues at coordinate 4,451,236 of NC_059170.1, read as the reverse complement.
AGGCAGCCTATGCCTGGCACCAGATTTTCAGAATCCCAGGAGGACCGCAGGGGTCCAACACGAACCGCATCATATGTACAAACACTTTCGGTGCAACGAGCCATCATCATCAGTTCATAGGGGTGGGACCCCCTCCCCACATCTGAGTTCCTGAGTGTAAGCCCAGGGCCAGCCCTGTCGGCAGAGTTTCAGAGGAGAGTGGCCAGGCTGCAGTGTGAACCCTCTTCCACATTGGTATTCAAATCCCCTTTCTGTGCCTGGGGAATCTCCTGTCTTCTGAGACAAAAATCCACCTCTCATAATAGAGGCTGAAAATGTCAAGTACTCATTTTCCCAGCCATTTCTGCAGTGAGGGGACAGTGGCATGAGCCCAATCCTGCCAGTCAGACGAACCCACCCAGATTCTTAATTAGAAGCTAGTAGCTCAGCTGGTGGGAGCAGGAAATGGCAACCCACTCCAGTATTCTTGCTTGGAGAATCCTGTGGACAGAGGAGCCTGGAGGGCTGCCGTCTATGGGGTCGCACAGAGTCGGACATGACTAAAGTGACTTAGCAGCAGCAGCAGCTCAACTGGTAAAGAATCTGCCTGCAATGCAGCAGACCCTGGTTCGATTCCTAGGTTGGGAAGTTCTCCTGAAGAAGTGATAGGCTACCCACTCCAGTATTCTTGGACTTCCCTGGTGGCTCAGATGGTAAAGAATCAGCCTGCAATGCAGGAGACCTGGGTTCGATCCCTGGGTTGGGAAGATCCCTTAGAGGAGGGCGTGGCAACCCACTCCAGTATTGTTGCCTGGAGAATCCCGTGGACAGAGGAGCCTGGCGGGCTACAGTCCATGGGGTCGCAAAGAGTCGGAGACGCCTGAGGGTAAGAACAAGAAGTGATGTGGAGAAGTGGTGGCCACACTGGTAGGAGGGGCAGCTACGTCCTGTTCCTAGAGGTGGCGAGGGCAGCAGGGCTCCTGCTGTGCCCCGTCCAGCCTCCATGGTGCTGGCGGTCCCGGGCAGCGCTGACCTCTGGAATTGCCCTGGGTTTGCGGGAGGCTTTGGGCACTGTCGCCCCTGCCTGGGTCTCTGGTCCTCCTGGAGCGTTGGTGGGTTCCTGGTAACCAGCTCCATAGCAGACTCTTGTCTTGACTGAAGTTGGACAGAGCTGGGTCTCGTTTCCTGGAGAATCACTTTAAGATGGTGCTAGGCAAGATCGCATCACAGAGTGAAATGTTCTCTTTTCTCTTCTTTTTCAGTTTTTTTTGTTGTTGTTTGTTATTTAGGGGACGATGTCTGCTCCTAGCACCCTTAGTCTCTTTAATCTCTTTCTAATAGTTGTGACTCTCTCTTTTATTTATTTATCCAGCTTGATTCAGGTACAATTGACATATAAAATTATAAGATATTTAAAATGTATATTGTGGCGATTTGATATACATATTCATTGTGAAAGGATTCCCCCCACCCCATGCGATCTCCCTTTTGTATTTATTTATTTTTGACCAGGCCAAGCAGTATGTGGAATCTTAGTTCCCCAACCAGGGATTGAACCTTTGCCCCCTGCAGTAGGAATGCAGAGCCCTAACCACTGGACCGCCAGGGAGTGCGTACGATCTCTCTTTTAAACGAAATGACAACCCACTCCAGTATTCTTGCTGGGAAAATTCCATGGACAGAGGAGCCTGGCGGGCTCCAGTCCGTGGGGTCACACAGTAGGATGCGACTGAGTGACTGAGCATGCTCCCTTTTAAACAAAGCCAGTGCGCTGGAGACCAGGGTCAGTATCTAGGTAGAATTGAATAACGTGGATATTACAAAGTAGTTACCTTTTGTTTATGGCAAGTATAAGGTATCAATACAATGATTCCTTTTAAAAGTCTTTAAGAAAAAAATCACAATCCAGTTCATGAAAAATGAATAATAGTACAGTACTGTATTACGAGCACGGTTCCTGAATGAAAGAATTGGGGGAAGCAATGTGGCTGGGCCTCACATTAGACACAAAATGGGTCCAAAGAAGTGAGTGGAGGGGTTCTCAGAAACACAGCCGAGCTCCCCGAACCCGAGGGCTGTTGGGGGGCTGTTCCTTTCCCAGTCACTGTGCTGGTGAGCTGGGCCCTCACCACGTGCCCTGGAGGATGTAGCCAGCGCCCCCACGTCCCCCACATCCCATCTGTAGCGTGGGGACACGTGACCCTCCTGGGCTGCAAGCCTCCAGCCGGTATGAGCTCAGGGCTTGGCTGGAAACTTCCCTGCACTGCAGGGCTGGGGCTGGGTGGGGGGGCGCTGGGAGGGAGCCAGGAAATTCTCTGGTTGGGGATCAGCCTCGGGTCTGGCCGGCTGGGCCTGGAGCTCTGGAATCGGGTCCACCTGCTTTCAGCAGCCCCTGCTTTGCTTGGGGTGGAATGGGAGTGGCAGGGGCTGACCTGGCTGGGCTCCCCCACCCTCTGGCTCTCCCAGCTCAGCAGTCTGTTCCTGCTCCAGGGCCTTACTGTTAGCTCTTCTTTCTCCTGCCTGGAAGGTTCTTTCCATCCACCGCCCCTGCTCCTCGCTGAGGGCTCTGGCTGGCTGCCACCCTCTCAGGGAGGACTTCCCTGCGCTCACCCTCTCAGGAGGACTTCCTTGCTCTCACCCTCTCAGGAGGACTTCCCTGCTCTCACCCTCTCAGGAGGACTTCCCTGCTCTCACCCTCTCAGGAGGACTTCCTTGCTCTCACCCTCTCAGGAGGACTTCCCTGCCGTCACCAGCCGGTACACCCCATAGCTTCCATTTTAGAATTTCTTAAATATATATACGGACACATATATTTATTTATTTGGCTGGGTCAGGTCTTAGTTGTGGTGTTCAGGAACCGTTGTTGTGACGCGCAAGCCCTGTGGTATGTAGGGTCTTAGTTCCCCGACCAGGGATCGAACCTGCATCCCCTGAACTGGAAGGCAAATTCTCAACCACTGGACAAGCAGGGAAGTCCCTTACATTTATTTTTTAATCTGGAGATAACTGCTCTACAACGCTGTGTTAGTTTCTGCTGTTCAACAGCGTGAATCAGCTCTAAGTATACATATATCCCCTCCCCTCTGAGCTTCTGTACCCCCCACCCCTCACCCCGCCCTCTAGATCCTCGCAGAGCACCGAGCGGAGCTCCCTGTGCTCCGCAGCAGCCTCCCACCAGCCAGCTATTCCTCACGTGGCAGTGTGTGGATGTCAACACCCCCATCTCAGTGTGCCCCCCCTCCCCCCCACCCCCTCCCACAAGTCTGCTCTCTATATCTGGCATTTCTGTTCTTGCCCTGCAAATAGATTCTTCAGTACCATTCTAGATTCCATATATATGTGTTAATATAGCTTACTTTCTTCCTAGCACTTCTTATGGCCTGAAATCAGGGTTCTATTTAGTGCCTGACTCCCCATGAGAACGTGAGCGCCCAGTAGAGGCAGCCAGGACTGTGTCCAAAAATGACTGCAAATCTTGCAAGGTCCACAGCAGAGCATGAAGGGGCCTGGAGCCCTTGTAAACCCTGGCTCCTGTGCTGCTCTGAGGTCTGCACGCCCTGGAAAGCAGCCGCAGCAAGGAGCTGTGTCTTGTTCACCAGTCCCCCAGGGCCCGGAACAAGCCTGGCGCGTAGCAGGCCGTCCCTAAATATCTGACGGCTGACTGAATTGATGAATGAATGAGCCATGTGCCTCCAGAGCTGATGGCTTTAGCTGCTACTTTGTCTGAAAACAGAAATAAAATACTCCTCACCATTTATTACTGAGATCAACTTGTCCATTAAGCTTTAAAGGCAGGACCAGACCAAGAGGCTGGGCAAGGGCGGGAGGTTTATTCTAAGAGCAAGTCCAAGAGCCTCTGAGGTTTTGCAGCAGGGCTGTGATGAGCTGGGGTCACCATGTGAGATAATGTCCAAGTGGCCATGGGCAACGCACAGTAAACTCGGAGGAAACTGGAGCAAGGAGGTCCTTGCAGTGGCCTGGATGATGGAGATGTGAGGTTAAGAGGGGGCTCCTGTGGTGGACCCCAGTCTCCTACCTTGCGTGTGCTCCGTCGCTCAGTCATGTCCAACTCTTTGGACTATAGCCCATCAGGCTCCTCTGTCCGTGGAATTTTCCAGGCAAGAATTCTGGGGTGGGTTGCCATTTCCACCTCCATGGGGGTCTTGGTCTTTCTGACCCAGGGATTGAACCCATGTCTCCTGTGGCTCCGGCATTGAAGGTGGGCTTTTTACCATCAGAGCCTTCGGGGAAGCCCTCTAGCATCCTGTCTTACTCCCCACGAATACAATGGGCCAGATGTAAAGGCTTCAGGGTAATATTGTTTGGCTCGGGCTTCCCAGCTGGCGCTAGTGGTAAAGAACCTGCAGGAGACACAAGAGATGCCAGTTTGATCCCTGAGTCAGGAAGATCCCTTGGAGGAGGGCATGGCAACCCACTCCAGTATTCTCGCCTGGAGAATCCCATGAACAGAGGAGCCTGATGGGCTACAGTCTGTGGGGTCACAGAGAGTCGGACATGACTGAGCAACTTAGCAGCAGCAGCAGCAGCAGCTGGGGAGGTACCTGGCGGCATCAGTTTTCACCACAAAGGTCCGGGCTTGGCTGTACACACTCCCCCCCACCCCACCCCAGCCCTTCCCCTAATCCTGTGGATGGAGGAGATGGTTTATGATGGGAGCACTACACACCCCATAAAAGCGAAGTGTATTTATACATAACAGGCAGACCTGGAAAGCCCACAGCAAAGTAGTTACGGGAAGAAATGTAGCCCTTGGAAGAAGGCTGTTAGAACCAGTGACATGGAGCCAGGGGCTCCATTTGAAGGAAAGGTGTTCCCTCGGTGGAACCCAGAAAGGTACAATTTAACTTGAATTACTTCTAACTCATAGTGATTCCGCCCTGGTGGCTCAGACAGTGAAGAATCTGCCTGCAATGCAGGAGACCCAGATTTGATCCCTGGGTCAGGAAGATCCCCTGGAGAAGGGAATGGCAACCCACTCCAGTATTCTTGCCTGCAGAATCTCATGGACAGAGGAGCCTGGTGGGCTACAGTCCATGGGGGTCACAGAGAGTCGGACACGACTGAATGACTAAACAACAACAAACATGAAGGGAGGATAATAATAGTAACATCAGGAAATACCTGTAGAGTGTTTGAGTATGCAAGACTGGCCGAGGCTTCACAAGGGCGTTTCCCCTGGGAAGGGGTACCTGTGTGACTACTGCCTAGCTAATTCATCTTGATTAAGTCTAGCTTTGTTACTAGAAGCTGAAAACCTAGTGAGGAAGTCAGCCTTAGCTGATATGAACCACTTTGTGTTTTCTTTTAATATAATTTTCTCATTTTATTTTCATTCTTTTTTTTTTTAAGTTTTATTTATCTATTTGGCTGCATCGGGTCTTAGCTGCAGCTTGCAGATTCTCTCGTTGTGATGCATGGACTCAGTAGGTGCTGCACGGACTTAGTTGCTCCGCGGCCTGTGGGGTCTTAGTTCCCTGACCAGGGGTCGAACCCCCATCCCCTGCATTGCTAAGGGGATTCTTAACCCCTGGGTCACCTGGGAAGTCCTGAACCGCTTGGTTTTAATACTGGTTGTTAAAATATGGTCAACAAGTTGTTATACTCCAAACCCCTTCCTCCATCCAGGTTGCTCCCCTGGGACCTCCCCATTAATCCAGCAGTGAAAGGGTTAACGCCTAACCCGCCCCCCCACCCCCCACCCCCACCCCCCCACGTTGATGAGCGGCCCTGGAGTCACAGTCTCTTCTGATTGGTCAGGCCTGGTGGCTCCCAATAGTTAAAAATTTAGAATATTACCCTGGAGGCAATTTATACAATAATGAAATAAGACACAGTAAAAAGACTGCAGAGTGTCCCAAGGGCCCAAGCAAGCCGCAGTCACCACGCATTACAAGCTGCAGCGGCAGGCGGCTCACCGGGCCACGCCCCTTCCTGTCTTATCCGGAGTCCTCCTTTAGCCTCCTCACTTAGCCTTCGTCCCAACCTCCCTGCCTTCACCTTCAGCCCCCAGCCAATCATCCTCCACTCAACAGGCAGAAAGACCAATCACTCGGCCTCAGCATAAAACCTGCAGATGCCTTCTCAGGCTCAGGGTCAGGTGAAAGCTCCTTTTGGAACAGTTGCTGCAGTTTGCAGTGATTTATTTGTGGGTTGGTATTTTTTTTCTGTCTCCCCCACAGGGCCTCAAGCTCCACCAGGACTCCCCAGTGTTTCTATCCAGTGTCTAGCACGGTCCCTGGCACTCCCTAGATGCTCACTCCATGTCTGTTTAAGGACGGGAAGAATAAATGAACGGATGGATGGACGCTCCCTGTGACATCCGGAAGAGCCTGGAGAGGACCACTTGTTTCCTGGGAGGGTTATGACTTGTAGGCAGAGAAGAGACTGGCATTCAAGGCAGGGGGACAGCCAGGCAAGGGCCAGGAGTGGGGAGGCAGAGGACGTCACTGCCCTTCAGTAGCCCTTTAAGCAGGAAAATAGTACAAGGAAGAGATGGAAAGCCAGGGGCTCTGCAGTGGGAATAGCTGGGTTCAAGTCTTAGCCCCCACCCTGCCCCACACCACTGCCAGCTGGTAATCTTGAGAAAGAGATCCCCTTTCTCTGCCTCAGCTTTCTCATCTTATAAACGGGGTCAGTGGCAATGTCTACCTTAGAGAGCTGTTCCGAGGACTAAATTGGATAACAGGTATGTAATACATGTTAGCCAGCCTGTTTGATTCTAGGGAAAGAAATATTTAGTAACACTTGCCAAGTATTTTCTATGCGAAGCACCCTCTGAGCTGATCCTGTGTAAGCATTCTAGCAAGTTTTACCTGGTGTCTCCATTTGACAGAGCAGTCTGACATCCATCCCCGTGGGGCCCGCTGTCCTCACCCTCTGGTTCCTTGAGGGTTGGTCCAGCACAGTGATGTTTAACCCTGCCTGAGCCACTGGGGTCACCTGGTGTTGGACATAAAATACCCACACTCGTGCCCATTTCAGCCAAAGGATTCTGAATTTCTGGGAGTGGGACTTCCCTGGTGGTCCACTGCTTAAGAATCCACCTTCCCATGCACGGGGCACAGGTTCGATTCCTGGTCAGGGAACTAAGATCCCACCAAAAGAAGAAAATAGAATTTCTGGGAGTGACCTGAGTGTCAGTATGTTTTGAAGTTCCCCATATGATCCTAATGGGCAACCAGAGTGAGGACCGTTGGTCTGAGTTTGGGGTTGAAGATCACGGAGTTCTCACCATGAGCCCCATGGTGAGGGGGCGAGGCGGGGGCTGCGAGTCACTTCTCACCCTGACCACTGACAGCAAAGCCAGACAAATGTAGGTGTGCTCTGAGGGGTGGTTTTTAAGAGCTCAGTTCTGTTGCTTGGTGCGGCCTATGAATTCCAGCATCCTTCTCTTTTATGGGGTTGTCTGAAGCAGGCAGCCAACTTGTATCAGTCAGCAAAGCCCCAGATTCTTTCATAGTGGGGTGTAACAAAAGGGATCCCGAGATACGTGGTGATTTTCTCTGGGCCTGTCTGGGGGCTGACGTGGTTCCTGGTCCTTGTTGGAGGAACTCTGGGGCCTGAATCTCACTTTTTCTAGAATCTCAGGATTGCTGCAATGCTTTCAAGCTTCCCCCATGGCAGTGTGCAGATAGAGGTCATTTCCCTATAGAAAACAAACAAGATGCCCAATTAGATTGGAACTGAGCAGGACCCTATGGAGCCTTCCTGGGACAGACCCCTGTCCCATGTTTCTGCTTTTGCTCCATTCTAAAGTACCCAGATAATAGTATCTGATGCACATTTCCTGAGTTGTTTTACAGATGCTAAACCCCCCATCAAATGGAAGAAATTAACTGTTTAATGACCATGAGCACGTAGTACCCAGACCTATCGAAGCCTGGGGATTGATAATGTTAACCCCTGTGATCCCTTCCTGTTACCCACCATCAGCCAATCAGAGGACTGTACACGAGGCAGATACCCTGGGACTCGCCTTCCTCATCTGGCCTTTAAAAATGCTTTACTGAATCCCGTCAGGGAGATTGGGTGTTCTGAGCACTAGCTGGCCCAGGCTCCTTGTCTGGTGCCTTACGATAAACGCTGTACTGTCCTCCATCACAACTCGGTGTCTGTAGATTGGTCTGAATAATGAACAATTACAATGAATGATTTTGTATGGGACGTACTGTGCTCAGTCGCTCATTCGTGTCCGACTCTCTGTGACCCCATGAATTGTAGCCCACTAGGCTCCTCTGTCCATGGGATTCTCCAGGCAAGAATACTGGAGTGGGTTGCCATTTCCTTCTCTAGGGGATCTTTCCGACCCAGGGATGGAACCTGTGTCTCCTGCACTGGCAGGTGTATTCTTTACCACTGAGCCCCCTGGGAAGTCCATGAGACATACTACTTTACAAAAAAAAAAAAAATAGCATTTGTTGTGTACCTGCATTAAAATTTACCTGGACATCCTGTAGTTTATCTGGCAACCCTGCCTATGACTTTCCTTTCTGGGCCTACATCAGGGCTAAGAGCGTGGACGTTGGCGCCGGACACGCCTCGTTGGAAACAGCTCTGTCCCTTAGTGGCGACCGAGCTGCAGGCCAGGCATCTAACGGCTGGGAGCTGCTGTTTCCCCAGGAGCAAGTGCAGATGACAGCACCCGCCTCCTGTGTGCTCTTTAAAACTACGTAATAAAATAACATGTATAAAGCAAATATTAAGCTCTCAGTAAACAGTAACTGCTATTAGGAAACAACATCGGAGACTTATTTTTAATGCATGGCCTTTATTTTTGCTAATCCTAAGCCATGAAATTAAAAGACGCTTACTCCTTGGAAGAAAAGTTATGACCAACCTACATAGCATATTCAAAAGCAGAGACATTACTTTGCCAACAAAGGTCCGTCTAGTCAAGGCTATGGTTTTTCCAGTGGTCATGTATGGGTGTGAGAGTTGGACTGTGAAGAAGGCTGAGCGCCGAAGAATTGATGCTTTTGAAGTGTGGTGTTGGAGAAGACTCTTGAGAGTCCCTTGGACTGCAAGGAGATCCAACCAGTCCATTCTAAAGGAGATTGGTCCTAGGTGTTGTTTGAAAGGAATGATGCTAAAGCTGAAACTCCAGTACTTTGGCCACCTCATGCGAAGAGTTGACTCATTGGAAAAGACTCTGATGCTGGGAGGGATTGGGGGCAGGAGGAGAAGGGGATGACAGAGGATGAGATGGCTGGATGGCATCACCGACTCAATGGACATGAGTTTGGGTGAACTCCGGGAGTTGGTGATGGACAGGGAGGCCTGGCGTGGTGCGATTCATGGGGTCGCAAAGAGTCAGAGACGACTGAGCTACTGAACTGAACTGAAGGGTAATTCATGTTCATTATGGAAAATTAGAAAATGCAGACAGACAAAAGGAAAAAACCCACCCACATTTCCACCATTCAAAGATAAGTACTTTTGGTGATTATTCTTCTAGCTTATTTTTCTCCTTGAAGATGGATCGATACAGGCACAGAGAAGCCTGTGGGTCCTGCTCCCCCACCCCACCGCTGCTTATCATTGACTCTTAACTGTTTCCCCCACTTTGTTAGATATTCCTTGACCATCTAATTCTCACAGTTTGGATGGATACATGTTTATTCAGCCAGTCTCCTCCTGTTGATCATGCAAGTTTTTGTCGCTCTTGTAAATAGTGTTGCCATGAGCTCCTTATCCTTTATTAAAAATTGCGTTGGCACTTGGTCAGACTTTGAGAGGCCAGTCCCAAAGGGCGTGCTCCTGGCTGAATTTCTGGTTGGCTGGCCCCAGCTTTTGTCAGAATGCTTATGTCAACGCCACAGACAAATGGATGCGCGGGTCCGGGGCTCTCTGGGAGCTCTTGGGAGCGGGGCCTGCTCTCTGCTGAAATGTACAAAGAGTCCTTTTTGATCAAAGGGGAATCCTTTCTTTGGCCTCCAGACACGGTCTGTTCTGTTCCTGGTTGCCTTGTGACATTTTCATTTATTGCCCTTATCTTTCCTGCTGTGTGGAACTGGAGAGAAAACAATCTCCTACGGCCCTGAAGTCTGCAGATCCTTAATCACCCGTCTCCGTTGGAGCATCACTCCTTATCTTTTTCTAGGACACAGAAAACTTTGAATTCCCACTGCTGAGTCTGCCTACCAGCCTTGATTTGCCTGCATTGATTCTCTGTGTTGATAAAGCCTTCCGATTTATGAGTAACCAGCTAATGGTTATTCTGTTCTTTGGCTTGTGCCCAGGGAAGTTTCAGGCAGACCACCTCTTCATATGATGCTTGTATCAATCTGCTTTTGGCCTCTCCTTGGGTAGAAGGGCATGAGGAACTTCTGATAATCTCATGGCTGTTTGTCTTTGGGGAAATGGGACTAAATCCTAGGGTTGATCTCACTTAGGTACAGGACGACCTGGTAACTCAGCGGCAGCAATGATGCAAGGAAGGAATCTCTAAATACAGATACAAACAGCTCCCCGCTGGCAGCGGCAGGGCACGATGAAGCGCTTCAGCCCTGTTTTATGTGCTTTTTCATGTTCTGTCATTTTAAGTTCAAAGAACAGTGTTTGGTTTTATAAAATAGTTTCAGTCCAAAGGGCAGACCACGTAAAAATGTCCGAACAAGTCCTTATGGCTGGAGGCCAGTGCAAATGACTCTACCTCTTTGCTCTCCATGCTTGCCCCAGAACCTTCTGGACTGTTTTGATAATTCTCAGAGCAGATTTGAGATAGAGAACTGATTGAATCACGGGGCTCCTGTGAGTCCCTGGGCACGGCTTCTTGCATGCACTGATTTTTTTTCCCTCCTAAGTTGGTCGACCTTAGAAATCTAATGATTATACCCAAATCTGCACAACCGTTTTCTTCCCGGAAAATCAACGTGATGTGTATGTGTTGTTAATATTTAGCTACAGGACATGCTGGAGTAAGTGCAGCTCCGGCATTTTTGCAGAGGGGTTGAAAGCCTTGTTTGAGGTGTCTGGGTTCAGGAGGGCAGCAGGATGACTCAGGGCTGTACATTCCCAGGTGAGCACCCCAGCTACAGGGAGGGCAGCAGGTGCCGGTCGGCGTGGTCTTGAATCTCAGCCTCAGCAGCTGCCGGCTTTGAGACACTGGCGAGTGATTTCACTGTTCTGTGCCTCACACTTCTCATCTGTAAAATGGGGATAATAATAGTCCCTACCTCACGGGATTATTTTGACCCATAAATGGATTATTACGCATGAAGCACTTTGAACCCTGCCTGTTTCACTGCTGTTATTTATTATACTACAAGTGGTATCTTTTTAAATTTTTATTTATTTTTGGCTGTGCTGGGTCTTCGCTGCCGCACGTGGGCTTTCTCTAGCTGTGGAGCGTGGAGGCTACTCCCTAGTTGCAGTGCTCAGGCTTCTCATCGTGGGGGCTTCTCTCATTGCCGAGCACGAACTCTTGGGCTTCAGTAACTGCGCTTCCCCGGGCTCTAGAGCGCGGGCTCAGTAGTGGCGGTGCCCGGACTTAGTTGCTCTGCGGCAGGTGGGATCTCCCCAGACCAGGGATCAGACCCACGTCTCCTGCATTGGTAGGCAGATTCTTTACCACTGAGCCACCAGAGAAGTCCTTCCAAGTGGTATGTGTATTCTTTCAGTGGGAATTGCTTCGAGCACGGCTTCTCAAGGTTTAATGTGCACATGAAACGCCCTGCTGTGTGTGTTCAGTCACTCAGTCCCGTCTGACCCTTTGCAACCCCACGGACGGTAGCCCGCCAGGCTCCTCTGTCCGTGGGGATTCTCCAGGCAAGGATGCTGGAGTGGGTTGCCATGCCCTCCTCCAGGAAGAAACACCGTAGGTTTAAATACAGATTCTTATTCAGTAGGTTGTAAGTAGGGCCTGAGCGTCCACACCAGCAACAAGTTCAGACTGCGGCCAAGTAGCTGCTCACAGACCGCAGTCCGAGGTACGGGATCTTGAGAACTTAGGTGAGGATTGCAGATTCCCAGGCCCGGCCCCGACCCACGGATTCAGGCTCAGCCCTAAGGTCTCAAGGAATTTGCCTTGCTAAGCTTCAGGCTTGTTTGGGACCTGTCAACCCTTCTTTCTTTTCTGTCGTTTTTGGAATGAGAATGTCTGAAAAAGTGAAAAAGAAGTGTTAGTTGCTCAATCTTGTCCGACTCTGCGACCCCATGTACCGTAGCCTGCCAGGCTCTTCTGTCCATGGGGTTCTCCAGGCAAGGATACTGGAGTGGGTTGCCATTGCTTTCTCCAGGGGATCTTCCCAACCCAGGGATCAAGCCTGGGTCTCCTGCACCGCAGGCAGATTCTTTACCATCTGAGCCAAACCAGGGGAGCCCTGAGGGTGTCTCTCTTGTGCCTGTCCCAGCAGTGGGTTTTGGAAGCACATAACCTGTGTTTCACAGGGTCACAGCTGGCGTAGAGAACGCCAGCTTCAGGACGAATGGTCCCCCGAGTCTCACCATGTCTGATTTAGATGCTCTTTAGACAAGACTTTGGACTTCAGAGTTGATACTGGAATGAGTTAAGATTCTTGGGTCTGTTGGGATATAAAGAATGCATTTTACAAGTGAGAAGGACATGAGCCGTGAGGGGGCAGAGGAAGAAGGAGCCTGTGCTCCCCAAAATTCACGTGCTGGAGCCCCACGGTGATGGTGTCTGGAGACGGGGCCTCTGGGAGTTGATGAGGCATTGGATGAGGTCCTGAGGGTGCGGGCCTCATGGCGGGATCAGCGCCCTTATAAGAAGAGACCCCAAAGAGTAGTCCTTCGCTCTCTGCCTGCCCTGTGAGAACACGGTGAGGAGGCGGCCACCTGCCAGCCAGGAGAAGAGCTCTCACCAGAGCCAGGCCGCGCCGGCTCCTGCCCCGGGCGTCCAGCCCCAGAACTGGGAGCAGTAACTGTCCATTGTTGGAGCCCCAGCCTGCGGTCTGTTGTTAGGGCAGCCTGCAGCCCGCTCAGACCCTGGGGGTGGGCTCAGGGGTCAGGTGTTGAACAAGCCTCCAGCTGATTCATAGGCTCCTAGGTCTGGCTCGAAGGAGTTAATTCCACTGTTAAGGCGGGTGTGGCTTGCTCAAAGTCTGTATGCAGAGAGAGGTTTTGTTCTCTATTTTGGGCTTAGGTTTCTCCCTATGAACCCTGGTGGCTCAGATGGTAAAGAAGTCACCTGTGATGCAGAAGACCCAGATTAGATTCGATCCCTGGGTCAGGAAGATCCCCTGGAGAAGGGAATGGCAACCCACTCCAGTATTCTTGCCTGGAGAATCCCATGGACAGAGGAACCTGGCGGGCTACAGTCCATGGGGTCGCAAAGAGTCGGACACGACTGAGCGACTAACCCCTTCATTTCCAGGTTTCTCCCTCCCCTCCATCTCTGTCTCATTCTCTCTCTTTCTCTCAGGCCAGGCTGCATAGCTGTTAGTGGAAAGACTGCTCTCTCTGGCTTTGTCGCCAAGCATTGCCCCTCCTCCCCCTCCCCACCCCCTACCTCATTTACAGCTGGGTGGCATGTCCATTGAAACACAGGTCATATGGAGACTGTGAAACGGGAACCCAAGGACTGGCTTGGGAAGCTGGCGGTCGCTGAGCAAGCCCCAGCCACTCTGGGCTGGTGGCACAAAGATGCGGGTCCGGATTCTAGCCATCGGTGGCCTGGCCGTTGTCTGTCCGCACAGCAGCCGTGCAGGCTGTGTGTGTGTCTCCTCCTTGGCTGAGCAGCTTGACAACAGGGCCTCTTTCTTGCCTTTCCGAGGATTTCCTCCACACAGGACTAGACATTTGGGGCTCACCAGTGCCTGCTGAATGGATGAACCAAAGATGACATGCAGCTGCCAAATTCTGGAGCCGCAACAAGCTGGGAGGCGCTCAACAGTTCAGACCTAGTGGTGTGGGCTCAACCACCTTCTCGTGATTCAAGTTAACAAACTAGTGATCGTGAACCTTGTGAAGGGCCCAGATCTGAGGCCTGGAGCGGGAGGTGGGGGCAGCGAAACCGAATGACTACAATTTAACTTCTCTGTAAGCTGTCCACTCCTACTTTATATTCAAGGAGCAATTACACTAGAGTGCAACCAGCTGCTCGATCAGACCTTGTGAAATAAAGCGAAGTTGGCTCTAGGTATGGTGGTTTATATGGTTGTGTTAGCCAACTGCTCTCATTTAATTTTCACAGCGACACAGGGAGAAAGGTATGACTGTGGCCCCGCCTAAGTGATGAGCAAACTGAGGCTCTGGGAAGCTGAGTAACGTACCTGGCACCTGACAGAGAGGCAGAGGCCCCCGGGTTGGAGCGCAGCCTCTTCCCGAGGCTGGAGGCAGGCTCAGCAAAGGGCAGGAGAGGCTGGGCTGGAGGGCAGGGTGCCGTCTAGTGCGAAGGAGGCGGGATACTGAGCCGGTAGAAACAGTGGATGTCTCCAATGCCACCCTGGGGTGACTGGGTCACACAAGCTTTCGACCAGACGGTCTTGTTCCACCTCTGGAGCCTGAAATCCTCGGAGGCCCTGGCAGCCGGGCAGCGCCCTCGTGGGACCAGTGATCCCCTCAGGCAGAGACGCCCTGGGCAGATGCCTCCAGAACATGTGTGGTCAGAACCCCACCTGGGGTCTTCTCTGCCCTTGGGCATCCTGTCATACTATAAGGATGCCTGAGACAGGTTGGAACTGCCTGGCATTGGAAGAAATTCAATCTCACAATAAAAGATAAGCACATTAGAACAAGAAGTAGTTAGTTGTATTATTCGTCCCTGGCCAGAAAGCTTGGCCAAGATTAGAAAAAGATAGCATCCCATGTGGGTTGGGGGTGGGGGAGCCAGCCCTCTCCACACGGCTCCGAGGAGCGCCAGGGTTACCATCGAAGCTTCCCGGCACTTCACCTGTGGCCCCCACCCACTTTCCCCATAGGCAGTAACCCAAGAAATAGACTCACACAAAGATGTGTGTGCAAAGATGTGTTGGAGCGTTTCTATTTGGAGAAGATTAATGTCTAAGGAGAGGTGGCTAGTTAGAAATGTGTTGGAGTATCCCTGTACAGACTGCCAGGCACTCATAAAATTGATGCAGAGCTTTATGTGTTGCTATGGAAAGATGGTCCAGATATACAGTTGGGTAGAAAATACAGGTTACAAAATCACATACATAGTATCATCTCAGTTTTGCAAAAAACCGAACCATCTGTCTACATGCAGATTATATATATATGAGGAATGTAGTTATGACTGTATTGATGTATATAGGTATAAATATGAGTGCACATATATATATGAAAGTAATCATCGTTACCTGCGTGTGTGATAGGATTATGGGTGAATCCTGTGCTTAAAATTTTTTTAAAGGGAAAGCAATACTTGAATAACACAAATGGGAAATCTTTCAAGGCAAAGGACCAGGCTCCAAGGCCTGTGAGCATGGAGGGGCGTGTGCTGGCCGAGAGCCCAGGCCATCTTGGGCCTGGGGTGACTCCTGGTCAGACAAGTTTCATCTCTGGGGCTCTGGAAGGGGCGGCCGGCTCTCTGAACCTTGGTGTTGGCATCTGAAGAAGCGCATCCAACAATCCCTGCCTCATACAGAGGTGCTGTGAGTATGAAGCCGGGTGATATCTGTAAAGTGCCCGGCGCATAGTAAACACACAGTAAATCCTAATTAGATATCAATACATAGTCACCAGGGCTTCCCTGGTGGCTCACGCGGTAAAGAATCCACCTGCAGGGCAGGAGACCTGGGTTCCATCCCTGGGTCAGGAAGATCCCCTGGAGGAGGGCCCGGCAACCCACTCCAGTATTCTTGCCTGGAGAATCCCAGGGACAGAGGAGCCTGGTGGGCCGCAGTTCATGGGGTCGCAGAGAGTCGGACACAACTCAGCGACTAACACAAACGCACGCATGCAGAGTTGGTATAGAATGATGCAACAATCTCCTTCCTTCCTTCTCCCTATCTTCTCTCAAAATACACACATACACATGCGTAGTCCTGTATCTAGAAGCATGGACTTGTTTTCTGAAACTCCAGAGGGTGGGATCCATAGGTGAAGTCACAGGGAGACCAATTATAACTCTGAATTAAGAAGAATTTTCCAGCTCTCCAAAGGGAGCCCCATCCCTGGAGGTATTCGAGCAGGTTCTGGGTGAACAGTTGGCAGAGGTGTGGTGGATGACAGATGATTCGGTTGACCCAGGCCACTGGGAGCCCCTTTCGGTCCCCCTTTTCTGTCCCTGCTGGCTCAGTGGTAAAGAATCAGCCTTCTAATGCAGGAGACCTGGGTTCAATCCCTGGGTTGGGAAGATCCCCTGGAGGAGGAAATGGCAACCCACTCCAGTATTCCTGCCTGGAGAATCCCATGGACAGAGAAGCCTGGTGGGCTACAGTCCATGGGGTAACAAAGAGTCAGACATGACTAAGTGATGAAGATTTGTGGAGACCCACCCTCCTCATTAGTTTTACTTACCATCTGTGTCTGCTTTTGCTCTAAAATAACAGAGCTTAGTTGCAACCGAGACATCAAAGACTAAATGATGTACCCTCAGGCCCTTTACAGAAAGTACTTGCTGACTTCTTGGTCTACAAAGGAAAGGATACAGTGTTTTGTTTTTAAATTCTAGGGGGAAACTATTGTCCTGGAGCCTAAGGTCTGTTGGTTCAAGAGGAATCCTTAAGGAACTAAACAGAGCCTCTGAGATGCAATGAAAAAGATCGATTGAAAAAAATACCTTTCTTAATAGGAGGAGTCATTGTAACTGATGGCTGAAGTCTCTTAAACTCTCTCCTGGCCAGAGTTTTAGAGAGCCCTGGGTGCATAGTAGGTGAATCTCCTAGGTGGTGTCCAAAATATCTTCCTCCTCAAAGTCTGTATTTCTGAAAGCTGGGTCATTATTTCTCCCAATTCTGGGAATTGGGAGACCCTGGGAATAAAGTGCTCCAAGACCTTGACTAAAATCCTCCCCGTCTGCTTAGGGCTAAAGGTCTATTTCTTTGCTGTTTTGTGCTCAGTCATATCTGACTCTTTGCAACCCAACCCCTGGACTGTAGCCCATCAAGCTCCTCTGTTTATGGGATTTTTCCATGGCAAGAATACTGCAGTGGGTTGCCATGCCCTCCTCCAGGGGATCTTCCTGACCCAGAGGTCGAACCGGCACGGCCCGCATTGCAGGCGGGTTCTTTACCCCTGAGCCATCTGGGAAGCCCCATTTCCTTGCTTAGGCTCACATAAACTGTGAGCCCCTCGGCATGCCGGGGAAACTGCCCTCTGGTTGCAATAAGTTGAATCTGCCCAGCTGCAGTGGCGCGTGTTAAAAGACATCCCCCTTCCCGAAAATCCAATTTGGTTTCTCAAAATCTTTGCTGCAAATATTGAGCTGGAGGAGAAAATTAAATTTGCTCAGGTTCACACGCGGTTTTCTGTCATTCGAAGAAAATGGGACTTTCTCCCCTGAGCTTGCGCCCCTTCCCTTTGGTCATTCTGGTGGACTTGCCCAAAGAAAACGATAATTTGCTCTACTCAAAGCATGATATAAACGACCCTTGTTTACTAGTAAATTGATGCAGGTGGAACTAATTTAAACCTAAAGGCTAAGCTGAAACCGCAGACTTCTGTTCTCAGATCTGGCGGCTCTAGAGGAAGACTTCAGAGGTCGGGGGCACCGTCTTCTGTTTTTAAAGCTGTCCTTTGGGTGAGTAGGCACAGTCTTTTTTGATGATCTTTCTCCTCGTCTTTCAAACAAGGACACTAAACTCGGACTCTGAGTTACTCGGTCCCCCTCACAGGGCCCCCGGGGCCCTAAACAGTGGACCTGCCCACCTCTCCAGCCCTAGATGTGTGCTCAGTCACGTCCAACTCCTTGTGACCCCCATGGACTGTAGCCCACCAGGCTCCTCTGTCCATAGGCTCTTCTAGACAAGAGTACTGGAGTGGGGTTGCCATTTCCTTCTCCAAGGGATCTTCCCACCCCAGGGACTGAGCCCCCGTCTCTTGCGTCGCCTGCTTTGGCCGGAAGATTCTTCACCACTAGCGCCCGCAGCTCCAGCGAGGTGTAGCAACTCGCCTGAGGTCACTCAGCAGGTCGGTGGAGAAGCTGGGATTTGAACACAAGTCCAGCCCGTGCTGATTCCACTTTGTCACATCTTGAAACACTGTTAGAGCTGAGACCCAGGGCGGGGCCGCTCACTCTCCGATTCCTTTCTGCTGCCTGCCTGCCTGGGAGAGGGTGAGCGGGTCTGGACCTGAAATAGTGGGGAGAAGTGGATGCCTCTGCTTAGGGAATAGAGGAACAGTCCTCCCTACCTGCTTCTTTCCTCCACATAAACATTCATTGAGGACCTTCCTGCCCATACACAGCTCTGCTGGGCGCTGTGGATACAGCAAAAGCACACAGGCTCATTACTTGTCCTCCTGGAGCTCATGGTCTACGTGTTTAGTCACTCAGTCGTGTCCAGGTCTCTGAGGGCCCACGGACTGTAGCTCGCCAGACTCCTCTGTCCTTGGGATTCTCCAGGAAAGAATACTGGAGAGGGCTGCCATTTCCTTCTCCAGGGGATCTTCCCGACCCAGGGGTCCAACGCGGGTCGCCTGCATTGGCAGGAGGATTGTTTACCACTGAGCCACCAGGGAAGCCCTAGTGGTCTGGTAGGGGTGATAAGTGAAGTGAAAGCCGCTCAGTCTTGTCCGACTCTTTGCGACCCCGTGGACGATACAGTCCATGGAACTCTCCAGGCCAGAAGGCTGGAGTGGGTAGCCGATCCCTTCTCCAGGGCTCAAACCCAGGTCTCCCGCATTGTGGGCAGATTCTTTACCATTGAGCCACCAGGGAAGCCTCAAAACACTGGAGTGGGTAGCTTATCCCTCCTGCAGCGGATCTTCCCAACCCAGGAATCGAACCGGAGTCTCCTGCATGGCAGGCGGATCCTTTACCAGCTGAGCTATGAGGGAAGGGGTGATAAACCCTCAGCCAAGCCGGCAGGTCAGAGCTGTGCTGATGTCGGATGGTGGCTGGTGCAATGGGGACAAGCTGGGCAGGGAAGGAGGGTTGTGAGTCAGGAGAGGGACATGCCGTTAAAATGGGGTGCTCAGGAATGGTCTCGATGAGAAAGGGATCTTTGAGTGGGACGGAAGGGGTCAAGGGGCAAGTGGCGTACATCTGGAGGAAGCGGGAGCAGGGAGAGGAGGCCTGTGCTCAGAGCCCGGGGCCGGTGAGTTGGGGGCGGTGGGGGAGGGGGCTCGGGGTGCGGCGGGCACAAGTCACGGCAGGTCCCTGCAGCTCAGAGGAGGGTTGTTGACTTTATTCTGAGCAAAGTGGAGCCGCAGGAGGGCCTGAGCTGGGAGGAGCAGGACCCGTCTAGCTGCTGGGTGGTCAAGGGGGAGGTGGTAAGAGGTGCTGGTGTCGGGGTTCCGGGGGCTGCCGTGCAGGTGGGCGGAGGAGGCCGGGTTCCTGAGCTCCCAGGAGGGAGGCGGGTCCGGTCTGGGCCTGGTGCTTGACTGGCGGCGGGGGAGGCCCAGGTACCCGAGACACAGGGCCCCGTCATTTCTGCAACCAGATTTCCAGACTCCCATCCCATCACTGCCTGAGGGACAACCCAAGCGATCTTTCTTAGAGGAGGATCCAGCTGTCTTGTTTGGTCCCCCAGAAGCAGAGCTTATGACAGGGGTTTGGTGTTGGCCGTGGGGGAAGGGAAAGAGGACACGGAAGGGTCTGCTGTGGGGGCAGGTGCCTCGTGGGCACCCGGGGCTCCGTCCAGCTGGGAGCTTTGTGGCACGGGGAGCCTGGCGTCTCTCTAGCTGTCTGAGGGCTGCAGCCTGGTTGGGGAGGGGCACTGCCCCTGGGCCCGTGGGGCTGGTTCTGCTCCCTGGCAGGAGGGCTGGCCACACCAGCAACAGCGCCCAAGTAGCCTCACAGGAGTTTGCAACGAGCAGCCTCATCCAGATGGGGTGAGTGGCCCCGGGTGGGGCTGGGGCCCCAACCTCCCCCGCTCCCTGCGGCCACTCTGCAGCCTCCTCCGAATCTTTCAGTGGCTCCCTGCCGCCTCCCGGATGAAGTCCAGACTCCTGAGCACGGCCGACAGACTCTTCAGGGGGGCTTGGTCCTACGGCCTCTGCAAGGCTCTGCAAACGTCTTGGGCTTTGCTGGCCACCTAAGGCCTCCACTCTGCTGGGGCCGCATGCAGGCAGTTGTAGGTAAAGAAAAGAACAAGCGAGCCTCTGTTCCAGAATTATGTTTAGGGAAACAAGCAGTGCCCACGCTGGGCCCTGGGGGCTGGAGTTTGCTGACCCTTATAGGACAGATGGGAACCGAGTGAGTAGAAGTGTGGGTCTTATGAGAAGGTTGCTAATAATAATTATAAATACCATCAAACAAAAGAGCTTTTACACATGCTTCTGGGGGGTAGGGTCCACCTGAACTCTACACAACACAGACACATCAGATCCAATTGCATTTCCTGGATATTGTGTTTTCCTTCTGAAAATCTCAAAGCGGCATTTAGACTAGAGGAAATTTAATTAAAAGCAGAGATCTATGCTTATACAGCTAACTGTCTGCTTTAGCCCACAGTTAATTGAAGTCATTGGAGAATCGTTTGAAAGTGGATTTTGTTCTCTTCCAGCCGGGCCCATGACCCGGTACTTGTCATTGTAATCAAGTCTTGTGGTTCCATGGCTTCAGAGACCATCTGGAGTAGCTGAGTGGATATTTAATTCCATTTGTCATTTGGGGATAGCTTTCTTGATTCGCTGAGATCAGCTTTTCTGTCACCAAAGCAAGGGTAATTGTCTTTAATCAAAGGTCTCACTGAAAAATGTTTAGGCTGCCATGCAAAAGGCAGCTTTGCTTTTTTATCAGGATCCCAAATGTGGATAAAAATTCTTGTGTTTTTTTTTTCCCTTCCCTTTATTACCTACTTCAAAATAATATTCCATTCTCTAGAATAGGTTTTGTACTTGGACAGATCTGGGTCTAAACTCAAATTTAGATATTTGGGTGCCTTGAGAGAATCTCGGAGTTTTAAGCTCCTTACTTGCAGAATGGAAACACTGGTGTCCTCGCTTTACTAAATTATTCCACTTTCCACCCCAAAACAGAGATAATCACGGACATTCATGGAGCATCTCTACATGCCAGGTGCTTTGTTGAACACATTGCCATCACTGTTTTATTAAATCATTCCAGTGACCTCAGGAGGCTGGAATTATTGTATCTCCACTTTAAAGATGGAGAAACTGAGGCACAGAAAGGTGAAGCGTCCTGTTAAAGGCAGTAAGTATCACAGCAGGACCTGAGGACGCTGCGATGGGGTGAGGTGACTAGAGAGACATGTAGGGACCACAACCTGGATGGTTCTTGGCCTTTGGTAGAAACTCAAAGAGAAGTGAAAGTTAGTTGCTAGTTGTGTCTGAGTCTTTGGGACCCCATGAACTGTAGCCCACCAGGCTCCTCTGTCCATAGAATTCTCCAGGCAAGAATACTGGAGTGGGTAAGCCATTCCCTTCTCCAGGGGATCTCCTGCATTTCGGGCAGATTCTTAACTGTCTGAGCCACCAGGGAAGCCCAGCGTACAGAGTTGCTTATTGAGTGAATTGCAGGAAAAGTTGGCCCTTCTCTTGAATTGGTTCCCTTCTATATGGTGAACTTTTGGCTTATCAACCAACTGATCTCTTTAATGTGCCTGGCATAGTGAAACTGGTCTGGGGTGTCTCATGCTTACGAGGTGCCCCTAAACCTTGGAAATCTCTATAAGGTCATGAGGGGCACAGAGAGAAGGAAAATAGGGAGCAAGCTGCTCTAGACTTCATGGGAAAAGCAAAGGTATTCTTGAGGGTCCCATGGTGTATAAGTTAGGATATTTGCTGTTGTTCAGTCGCTCAGTTGTGTCTGACTGTTTGCAACCCCATGGACTGCAGCGCGCCAGGCTTCCCTGTCCTTCACAATCTCCAGAGCTTGCTCAAACTCATGTCCACTGAGTTGGTGATGCCGTCCAACCATCTCATCCTCTGTCGTCCCCTTTTCTTCCTGTCTTCAATCTTTTCCAGCATCAGGGTCTTTTCTAAAGGGCTGGCTCTTTGCATTAAGTGGCCAGAGAATTACAGCTTCAACCTCAGCATCAGTCCACTTCCAATGAACATTCAGGACTGATTTCCTTTAGGATCGACTGGTTTGATCTTGCAGTCCAAGGGTCTCTCAAGAGTCTTCTCCAACACCACAGTTCAAAAACATCAAATCTTTGGCACTCAGCATTCTTTATGGTCCAACTCTCATATCCATACATGACTACCGGAGAAACCATAGCTTTGACTAGATGGACCTTTGCTGGTAAAGTAATGTCTCTGCTTTTTAACATGCTTTGTAGGTATGTCATAGCTTTTCTTCCAAGGAGTAAGCGTCTTTTAGTTTCATGACTGCAGTCACCATATGCAGTGATTTTGGAGCCCAAGAAAATAAAGTCTGTCACTGTTTCCATTGTTTCCCCATCTATTTGCTATGAAGTGATGGGACTGGATGCCATGACCTTAGTTTTTTGAATGTTGAGTCTTAAGCCAACTTTTTCAGTCTCCTCTTTCATCTTCATCCAGAAGCTTTTTAGTTCCTCTTCGCTTTCTGCCATGAGGGTGGTGTCATCTGCATATTTGAGGTTATTGATATTTCTCCTGGCAATTTTGATTCCAGCTTGTGCTTCTTCCAGCCCAGCGTTTCTCATGATGTACTCTGCACAGAAGTTAAATGAGCAGGGCGACAATATACAGCCTTGACGTACTCCTTTCCCAATTTGGAACCAGTCTGCTGTTCCATGTCTGGCTCTAACTATTGCTTCTTGACCTGCATACAGATTTCTCAGGAGGCAGGTAAGGTGGTCTGGTATTCCCATCTCTTTAAGAATTTTCCACAGTTTGTTGTGAGACACACAGTCAAAGGCTTTAGTGTAGTCAGTGAAGCAGAAGTAGATGTTTTTCTGGAACTCTCTTGTCTTTTTGATGACCCAGCGGATGTTGGCAATTTGATCTCTCACTCCTCTACTTTTTCTAAATCCAGCTTGAACATCTGGAAGTTCTTGGTTCATGTACTGTTGAAGGCTGAAATAACAGGTTAAGGAACTCACAGTGTCAGTATATATAGGAATCTGGAGGTGGGGTCACTCCATAAGAGGCTTGGTGGCTGGACTTTTCTCTTCCACCACCCTGAATCTGTTGACTTTCCATCCTTAAGCTTGACCTTTGTCACAAAGTAGCTGCCACAACCCCAGTATTTCATCTTTATAGAATCTCAGTTGAGCGACTAACACAGGCAAGGAACACATCTGCCACACAGAGCCATGGGGATAACTGGGTAAGAAGCAGGCCATGTGCCTTCCTTTCACATCAGCCTAAAATGAGGGGCCTTAGCTCACCTGGATTAGAGACCCCAGTGGGCAGATGGTAAAGTATCTGCCTGCAATGTGGGAGATCCAGGTTTGATCCCTGGGTCAGGAAGATATCCTGGAGAAGGAAATGACAACCCACTCCAGTACTCTTGCCTGGAGAATCCCATGGACAAAGGATCCTGGTGGGCTAGAGTCCATGGGGTCGCAAAGAGTCAGACACGACTGAGTGACTAACACACACGTGCGTGCACGCGTGCACACACACACACACACACACACACACGGAATGAGACTGAAGTCCCAGCCCATAGCAGAGTCATCTGGGCTGGGCATGACTTCAGCTATCTGTGCCTCAGGGTCTCATCTGTAATAATGAGGATGGTTTTAGTACCTGCCTCATACTATGAGGATTCTGTGAAGATTAAGGGAGTTAATTTGGTTAAGATGCTGAGAACTCTGCTTAGCATGAAACACAAACTATGTGAGTATTATCGCCTCTGTTTCTTGGGACCAGGCAGATACCTAAGGCGGGCAACTGTCTTGGTTTGTCCAGGACTGACTGGGTGCCTTGGACACGGGACTTTCAGTTGTAAGACCAGAACCATCTGGGGCAAACCAAGGGGAGCTGATCACTCGGGAGGGAACAAGTGAGGTGGGCTGGGAGGGAGGAGGCAAACCGGAGAGCTTGCACCTAGGCCACCTCACCCTGCCAGGCAGTTGCCACTTTCCTACCATGGGGTCAGAACTTATTTTTCCAGAAAAGCCAGATAGCTGGATTTTTTATTTTAGATATCTGAATGTTTATGTATTTTAAACATTAAAAAAAAAAACCAACCACACTGCTGGACCCTTGGGCTGCCATTTTACATCTTACTCCTCTCTTTTCAGCCTCTATCCCTTACAGGCAGGATGTTTTTTGGTTCTGAAACATGTATATTTATCTCCTGCCTTCCCAGAGAGGCTCCTTAACTCATTCTTATTTGCTTCTGCAGGACGCACGAGACAGAAATTGAAGAAGAAAAACATTCCGTAGTCTGGGTGGCTGCATCGACAGAAAGATTTCCCTGGTAAATGTCTTCCCCGCCACTTACGTGTGAAGGCTGCACGATGAGAAGTTAGCCGTGGGTGTGAGCGCCGTGGCTGCACGATGAGAAGTTAGCCGTGGGTGTGAGCGCCGTGGCTGCACGATGAGAAGTTAGCCGTGGGTGTGAGCGCCGTGGCTGCACGATGAGAAGTTAGCCGTGGGTGTGAGCGCCGTGGCTGCACGATGAGAAGTTAGCCGTGGGTGTGAGCGCCGTGGCTGCACGATGAGAAGTTAGCCGTGGGTGTGAGCGCCGTGGCTGCACGATGAGAAGTTAGCCGTGGGTGTGAGCGCCGTGGCTGCACGATGAGAAGTTAGCCGTGGGTGTGAGCGCCGTGGCTGCACGATGAGAAGTTAGCCGTGGGTGTGAGCGCCGTGGCTGCACGATGAGAAGTTAGCCGTGGGTGTGAGCGCCGTGGCTGCACGATGAGAAGTTAGCCGTGGGTGTGAGCGCCGTGGCTGCACGATGAGAAGTTAGCCGTGGGTGTGAGCGCCGTGGCTGCACGATGAGAAGTTAGCCGTGGGTGTGAGCGCCGTGGCTGCACGATGAGAAGTTAGCCGTGGGTGTGAGCGCCGCGGGTGACTCTGTCACCGTCACGGTGGTTTGGGGGAAGAAGAGTCGTTCATCTTAGGTCACGTGGCAGGCGGGGTCATTGACTTCCTCTGCTGCCTCATGGCTGTGCCATCTGCGGACCTTACTTTTTTCTTTTTTAACTGAAGTATAGTTGATTTACAATGTAATTTTAGATTCAGGTGTTCAGCATAGTGACTCAGTACTTGTCGATTATTCTCCATTGTAGGTTATTACAAGATCAGGGGTATAATTTCCTGTATGTGTGTATGTATGTGTTAGTCGCTTAGCTGTGTCTGACTCTGCAACCCCATGGACTCTAGCCCACCAGGCTCCTCTGTCCATGGGATTCTCCAGGCAAGAGTACTGGAGTGGGTTGCCATTTCCTTCTCCAGGGGATCTTCCTCATCTAGGGATCGAATCTGGGACTCCTGCATTGCAGGCAGATTCTTTACTGTCTGAGCTACCAGGGAAGCCCGTAATTCCCTGCGCTATTGGTAAATCCTGGTTGTTCATCTGTTTTATGTATAATAGTCTGTATCTGTTACTCTCACACTCTTAATTTGTCCCTCTCCCTCCCCTTTGGTAACCACAAGTTGGTTTTTTTTTTTTTTATGTCTGTGAGTCTGTCTCTCTTTTGCATATATATATTCCTTTGGGTTATTTTTTAGATTTCACATATAAGTGATATACAGTATTTGTCTTCCTCTGACTTATTTCACTAAGCATAATACTCTCTCGGCCCATCCACATTGCTGCAAATGGCACAATTTCATTCTTTTTTTATAGCTCATGTTCTATTACGTGTGTGTGTATATATATACACACACACCACATCTTCTTTATCCAGTTGTTGCTGCCGATGGGCACTTAGGTTGCTTCCATGCCTTGGCTATTTTGAATGGTGCTACTTGGAACATTGGCATGCATGTATCTTTTTGAATTAGTGTTTTCATTTTTTTTTCCAGATACATATGCAGGAGTGGAATGGATCTTACATTTTTTGCAGCAAATGTGTACTGATCCAATCAGTGGCCTTCACTGATGGAACTCGGAAGCTTCTGGAAGTGGGAAGAGCTGCACCATTGTTGGTGAGCATTAGGTCCACTGTGGTGAAGGTTCAGGGGCCCATGGATGACATTTCATGAACGCTTATGAAACAGGCACCTGCCTGCCCCAGCATTCTTCCCAGGTCTCTCAGGTCCCAGGCACCCACACGGAAGTTCTCACCTTCCCCCATCTCTGAGAACTTTCATGTGGGTGAACATTTGTCCCAGTTCAGTCTCAAAGGGCAGGCATCAGGGATGCTACTGAGGACTCTCGATTCCTCAGAATGTTTGTATCTGAAATAGGATCGCTGGTAAATGCCTCATTAGAACCCAGTGGAATGCATCCCAGGGAGAGGGGCACTTCAGGCAGCCTGACCATCTGGCCCTCTCACCCTGGATCCTCCCTGGTTAGGTGATACGCCCTAGAAGAAGTCATCTGCTTTGGTTCTCTTGCTCTCTGGAGTCTTCATGTCACACCTGTCTTCTCCAAGTGAAGGAGAACTCCTTAAGTACACTCTTCCTCAAATTTCACTTCTTTGCACACAACCTTCCTGAGTTTTGCCATATTTATGTATGATTCAGGCTACTAGTAACTTAATATTTTTGTTTACATAAACTCACATGAGTTTACTTAAAGGGAAACTTACATAAATAGGAAGCCAAGATCATGTTCTAAAAATAGGATTTATAGGAAATAGAGCTACAATGGAAGTAATGTCATTATATACCAGCTAGATTCAGCTGCCTAAGAAGGTTCTTAACCTGACACCTGCCCCTTTTTTGTCGGAGGGGAAATGACAGGTGTCAGAGGACTCTCAGAGACATCGTAGCACCGTCCTGAGCCTTTATCCTACAGGACGACAGATCAGGAGCCGCTCCCTCTCTGACTCAATGCTTTTTAATATGGTGCTCCCTCCTCCCCACCATCCAAAGTCATAAAGGTTCTACATTTTGGAGAATACCATCCCCGCAGATACTGTACCTTCAACCCAGCTCCTCTTAGCCAGGAGGGCCTCTTCAAGGGGGAGTCCCTAGACTGAGTCTTCCCTAAATCAAGAATTTCGGGTCCTGGGCAGATATCAGTGCTGGGGTCGTTGTCACACTGGGTAGATTCTCTTGATGGACACTGGCTTTAGGGCTGAATGAGAATCTGCAGAGAGGAGCCCAGAAATGAGCTGATATCATAGTCTTTGCAAGAGGTTCTTATGACTGAGGAAGTCTGTGAACCTCCACCTCAGCTTCTTAGCAGCGGCAGAGAGACTTTGAGATGGGGCGTGCTCTTCCCAGCCCCTACGCGCATCCTCCACAGACACAAAATCAGCTTGGTATGCAGATTATTTATTGGTACATTTTAAGTATGTGTTAAATGCCAGGCGTTGTGCCAGCCGTAGGAGGATCCTGCAAAGCAGAGATGACAAAGGATGGAACCATTCTTTAATGGATGCAGAGCTCAGACTTGGCTTTTGAGATGACTCTATTCTCTAAGGCAGTTTTTAACATCATGGTGCCATGTTCGCCATTAACCTTTTCACGGGCAACCGAGGGTGTCCTGATTCTGGCAATGGCAGTCTAGCTTGTCTTGGGCCAGTCTTCCTGTTGAGGATGAATGGGAAACCTAGATTAAAAAAAAAAAAAAAAAATCCCTTTGAAGGTTTTAGAAAGATGCTAAGGGTTTGAGGGGCCAAGATCCCAGGAAAAAAGAGAAGCTCCCAGGTTTGAGTCTAGTATTTCAAACAATTTTCCTTTTGCGGCATTTGCTGATTTGGAAGCAGGGGCTGATGGGCTGAGCCGTACTCTTGGCAGATTTATAGAGCTAGGGCAACAAACACTGGCATTCAGGGCCTGCCAAGAAAGAGGGGACCTGGGGAACAGCCTCAGCTTTCAGCTGGAGCCCTGGAGAGCTGCTCCCTAGGAGTAAGGACGAGCTGAGATCCTCAGAAAGACTGAAGCTCAGCAGTGAGTCATCTCAGTCCCTGATTGGATTAAGTTGATCTTAACCTGGTTGTCTGCCAGAAGCAAAGGTAAATCTTTGGAAAGAGGTCGGAACATTTACATTTGCTCTTCCTTGCATCCCGCTGCCCTGGATCTCACTGCAGCCACAGCTCCCAGAGCTAGCTTTATGCAGGTATCACTCAAGAACACTGCGTCAACCCCTGCATATCCCTTAACTTCCCAGACCAGGGGTTCTCTGGTGCCTCTGCCTGTGGGAACCTGCCTTTCATACACATGCAGCCTGGAAGTAAAAGGGAGTTATCCACTTACAGAGCAACTCTTGATCAATGGGAGATGTGAGTTGTAGAGTAAGTGCATCTCCCTTCCATTCTTCAGGAAGAAAATTCTGAGTTATATTTATATTTTTTAGGAGGTCTTGGCAGGATCAATCACCAGTAGCTTAAGGTAACAACCAACTCAAGGAGGTGCCCATAAATTGCTTTTTTCTTTTTCCCTGTTTTATTCTACTCAGAATCCCATGCCTGTGCATTTGGATTACCACCCTAAATGAACTGTCTATGTACAGGTCAAGGTCTGAGCTTCTACTTTCTGGAGAATCCACTCTAAGAAAATATGATGTAGAGGTTAAAATCCTCTACATTTTCCACCTACAATGTCTAGCATACAACAACAAGTAAGCAGAAAGACAAAAAGATTAAAAAAAAAATAAGAGAAGATACAGCCAACAGAAATAGAACCATAGAAAATTCAGATATTAGTGTTGTCTGAAAATATACTGTTAGGTAAAAATATTACTAGAGGTAAAGAAGGATATTCCATAAGGATAAAAATTACACTCTCTAAGAAATATATGGCAATTCTAAATTTGTTTGTGTATGATACCATAGTCTTAAAATTGACAAGCTCAGCTGATAAAGAATCCACCTCCAATGCAGGAGACCCTGGTTCGATTCCTGGTTTGGGAAGATCCCCTGGAGAAAGGATAGGCTACCTACTCCAGTATTCTTGGGCTTCCATGGTGGCTCAGCTGGTAAAGAATCCACCTGCAATGAGGGAGACCTGGATTCGATCCCTGGGTTGGGACGATCCCTTGGAGAACGGAATGGCTACCCATTGCAGTATTCTGGCCTGGAGAATTCCATGGACTGTATAGTCCATGGGGTCCCAAAGAGCTGGACACGACTGATCGACTTTCACTCTCACTTTCAAAAGGCGATATAGACAAATCTAAATCTTATTAAGTGATTTTTAATATGCTTCTATCAGTAACTGGTAGGAAAAAAACAATCAGAACAGCTAAGGATTTAGAAGATTTAATCAACATTATTAATAAGTTGACCTAATTGGCATATATAGAACGTTGCACCCTAGAACTACAGAGTACACGTTTTTGTCAAGAGCTCATGGAACATTTAACAAAATAGACTACACATTAGGCCATAAGGCAAGTCTCTACAAATTTCAAAGGGCTGAAATCACATAGAATATATTTTATGATTATAGTAGAATTAAGCTAGAAATTAATTCAAATATAACTAGAAAACTCCCACGTGTTTGGAATAAATAACTGATATGTTAAAGAAGAAATTATAGTGGATCACTTTTCAGTCTTTTGGCTAAGATCAAGTGTAGAAATTACAGGGGAGATTAGAAAATATTTTCAATTCAATAATGAAAAGATTAAGTATCAAAACTTGTATAGAGTTTTACTCAAATCAAGATGAAGTAACAGAGGCTAGATTTACCTTTCTTTTTTAAATTATTCAAAAATTAGGGGAAAAAGAAGCAATGTATATGATCATATATAGCAGGGATAACAGTTATCTCCGAGAGAAGGGAGTCAATCTGTAAACTGATGATGGGCACACTTTTCTACATGTGCATTATGCTTCAATAAAAAGCTAAAAACGTTCATGTTGATGTATGGCAGAGGCCAGCACGGCACTGTAAAGCGATTATCCTCCAAAAAAAAGCTAAAAATGTCAAACAGGGATGATAAGTATTTGGGAAGGTCATTTCATTTAACAAAAAAATTGTTGTTGTTTAGTTGCTAAGTCATGTCTGACTCTTTTGCGACCCAAGGTTCTGTAGCCCGCCAGGCTCCTCTGTTGTTTGGGATTTCACAGCAAGAACACTGGAGTAGGTTGCCATTTCCTTCCCCAGAGGATCTTCCCAACCCAGGGATCGAACCTGCATCTCCTGCATTGGCAGGCACGTTCTTTACCCCTGAGCCACCAGGGAACCCCAACAAAAAATTTACTAGGTGCTTTTTATGTACCAAGCATTGTGCTAGAGAAACTGAACAATATATTAGCCAAAGTCCCTCCCGGGCCCAACACACATACTCTGTGTGTGCATGTTTTATGGCAAATAAAGAATGACGATTTATTCATGATTGGCAGAGAGTAGAGTGCTATGGGAGCCTGCAGCAGGGGAAACTAGCATTTCTCCAGACAACGGGTTCTCTGCTGAGCACTGAAGGATGGCTGGGATTTAAGCCAGTGAAGAAAGGGAGAGAAGTGTTGCAAGTAGAGGAAACAGCAAAAGCAAAGACCTCAGAGAGGGGAGAGAACTTCGTGCATCTGAGGAACCCAAAGTTCATTGTGAGATAGTGACAGAAAGCTAGAAAGAAGTGTTAGTGGCGAAGCCACACAGGTTCCTCCAAGCCACGCCGAGGAGCCTGGACTTTATTCTGAGGGCAATAGGGAACTCTGGCAGGATGTTCATGAGTGAGGGGACTGGATTCTAGGGCTGTATTTGCTTCTGGATGGCAACAGTGGAGGGTTTCCCAGTGGCTCGGAGGTAAAGAATCTACTTGCAGTGCAGGAGACACAGGAGATGTGGGTTGGGAAGATGCCCTGGAGCAATCCACTCTAGTCTTCTTGCCTGGAGAATCCCATGGACAGAGGAGCCTGGCGGGTTATAGTCCATAGGGTCGCAAAGAGTCAGGCATGACTGAAGCGACTTAGTATACACGGCAAGGGTGGAGGTATGATCAGTGAGAGGGATGCTACGGTCAGGCAGAGGTGATACAGGGAAAAGATGGATGACAGAGAGTGGATTTTGAAGAAGAGTTAGGAGGGGGAATGGATGGGACCAGGTGCTAAGTGGGCTTGGCAGGTGGTGGGGTTGATAAATGACCTCTAGGTAGTCTCGTCATTTTCAACCAGCGCTGGTGGCGGGGAGCAGGTGATGGGGATGCACGAACAGAGAGAGACTCTCAAACTTCATCCCGCTCTCACCGCACAGCTGCACCCGTTATCTCAGCACCGCAGTTCTGACGCTCCAGGCTCATCCACATCCACCCTTCTGTTTACAGCCAAGCCCCGGGGAGGCTGCTGGGGAAGAGCAGAGCCTGGCTCTAGAGAAGCATCCTGACAAAATAATTAGTGTCAGCGAGAGGGCGGTGAGTGGCAGATAAAACTTAGATAATCTGAGTCCCGCATTTAAACTGGGGAGCAAAGTCAATGCCTCCCTGGCTCATCAGGGGGTCCTTGAATCATTTTCTGACCTGGACCCTTCTCCTGGACTGGGACCCGATCAGTACATGTGCTGGATGATCTGGGGTCACGAGGAAGCCAATGGTCTGATACTTGGCAGGTGGCTCGCCTCGCAGAGCCCCCTGGTGATTGTGACCGTGATGACCATCTGCTGTTTGGACAGCCCTCCTTTCCTCTTCCCCTGGAAACAGCATCTTGATTTCCTTCTGGGAAACTTCCTCTCCCCCACTCCCAGTCCGTTCGGTTCTGTTGGATCTGACCTTACTCCCAGCTGCAGATGGGAATTGGTGGCCCCCTGCTTAGCCACTCCTGCAGAGAGAGAGGTCTTTCCATAAAAGCCCTGCGAGGCTTGGATTGGTGTCTTCAGATAACATGTCCATCCACACCCCCGTCGCTCTGGGAGGGAGGCCAGGGCACTCTGATTGGGAGAACCTGGGTTACGTGCCACCTTCCTGATGAAGGGGAGGGTTGGATCACAGTTGGTTTTTTTTTTTAATTTATTTTTTTTTCAATTGCAGGATAATTACTTTACAGAATTTTGTTGTTTTCTGCCAAGATCAACATGAATCAACCGTATAGGTGTACACATGTCCCCTCCCTCTGGAATCTTCCTCCCACCTCCCTTCCCATCCCACCCCTTTAGGTTGATACAAACTCTGAGTTCCCTGAGCCATACAGCAAATTCCCATTGGCTATCTATTTTACATATGGTAATGTAAGTTTCCATGTTACTCTCTCCATACATCTCACCCTCTCCTCCCCTCTCCATAGCTCTGTCCTCTATGTCTGTTTAAAAGCCCTGATCTTGGACACTAGCTGTGTAAAATGGGCAGATGACTTAGACTTTCTGAGCCTCCATTTTCCTCGTCTGTATAAGGGATGCAATAGCAGATCTCTAGCGGGATTACTGGGGGATTAAGTGAGTTATTCTTTCAGAACTTTTCTGTAGACTATGGCAGCCCCTTGTATTTGTTATTCTCGTACTCTGGACGCTTTGCTACCCCCTCCTTTATTATTAAAGCCCCAGAGGGCTCTGTTCCTGCCAACCGGGTGCTTTGCTGTCAAAGGGGTTAAGAGTGGCGCCTGGGACGCGAACAGCCAGCGGTGTCACCCAGGACCCGTCACAAGCACTGTGCCCCCGACCCGTCCTGTCACCCGGCCCCTCTGCCTCCGGCTCCCAGGGACAGGCTCTCTGGCTATGCGCACCTCACCGGTGAGAACACTGAGCTCAGAGCGGGGCGGGACGTGCAAGAGGACCCTCAGCTGACACGGGGCAGCGCTGGGGCTTGAGCCCAGGTCTGCTGGATTCTGAAGCCTCTGCTCTGTGCTCTGTGACAGTCCTTTGTGCTGAAGGTCAGGGGTCCCATCATGGCAGGAAGTGCCTGGGGGCAAAGGTCTTGATCAGCATCGGGTGGGGACCTTTCCTGATCCACTGGCACAATCGAAATAGGTCCCTTCTTGCTTTTCCTGTTCACCAGCTTCTCCAGGGTCTTGCAGAAGACTTGGGCTGTGACAGGGGAAAATATGAGAGATGGGAGAGTCCTCACAGCCTTATAGCATAAGCACTCAGCACGGACGGTTCGGCAAGCCAGTGTTCATGAGACGCCATTCATTCACGTGTTCACTCACATGTGGGAGTCGTGTTTTGGGGTCTGTAGGGACACCAAAGGGACTACAGTTCACACTCCTCGCTGACGCAGCCATCTGATGAACCCCCTTCCCTGCCTCTGAGAAAGCACAGGGCTCTGGGAGGACCTGGCCCACTCCTGTTCAGGTGGTTGGGTAGGAGGGTTGAGCGCCACGTCCTTTGGCCGCAGTTAGCTGTTCAGAGGAGGGTCAGCCCTGGGTCTTGGGGGGCACTTTCTTCCCTCCAGGCTTGTAAAAGTGATTGGCTGTGGGCCTGGGGATGCTCAGGGCTGTCCTGCCATCCCATGGGGACCCCCTGCACGGGTCAGCAGAGCATGGCACAGCTGTGAGACGGAGCATCCAGAAGAGATTTCTCAGCTCACTGGATGAAGTCGGGCACGTCTCTGGGCTTCTCGATTACAAGACGCATTTAAAATAATCAGCCCACTTTAAGTGTGGCTTCTTATATACACTTGACCACTTGATCTTCGTGATCTCATTCCAAAACCCAGAGGAACATCTTTCTACTTTATTGTAATACTTGTGTGGACATATAGGTATTTGTGTCCAGTTTATGTTTAAGAGATTTTTTTGATATCCACGGGGACCTGGGTTTTAGCTCTGGCTTTGCCTCTAAGTCATAGCATGAGCCAGGGCCAAATTCACCTCCTCTGCAGGCCTCAGTCTTCCCATCTGTAATATGGATACACTGGGCCCACTGCCCTCTCAAATCCCTTCCACTCTTACTTTCTATGAATTTAAGATTGGTATGTGCGTGATGAGACAGAAGTAAACGCTGGTGTGGCATCGCTGGGCTCAGAGTTCTGTTTGCTGAAGCAGACAGGAGCCTGATGGAGACCTGATTGGTTGGGGAAATAGGGATTTATCTGTAGGAGGCCATGGCAGCCCAGACATAGGCTTGCTGCCTCCTGCAGACGTGTAAAGCATCGCTAATGATTAAGCCTGCCTGCAAAGCTCCCCGCACAGATGGCTGTGGGGCTGCACACTGAGCTTCGGGAAGGAGATGTGAAACCTGAGAGCAGCTGGCATCCGATCAGCCTCCGATACAGGCCTGGGCTGTAAAGCTTTTAACACAGACCTTGAATGTCCACAACCTGCAGGATCAGAGGCCAAGATCCCCAACTAAGGGATGCTCCAGCTCTCAGATTCCAGACTATGCCAATGGTGGATATGACAATTAGCCCACAGAGACGGTGGCTTTTTTTCTTGCTTCAGCAGTGAGACTCATCCTCCTGGGCTGAGATAACCATTTACACTACTGATAGGTTGCAGTTGCGAAGGAGAAAAGCATAATTGTTAGGGTGTATTAGGATCTGGGGAAGGTGATGGCGCCCCACTCCAGTACTCTTGCCTGGAAAATCCCATGGACGGAGGAGCCCGGTAGGCTGCGGTCCATGGGGTTGCTCAGAGTCGGACAGGACTGAGCGACTTCACTTTCACTTTTCACCTTCATGCATTGGAGACGGAAATGGCAACCTGCTCCAGTATTCTTGCCTGGAGAATCCCAGGGATGGGGGAGCCTGGTGGGCTGCCGTCTACTTAGCAGCAGCAGCAGCAGCAGCAGCATTAGGATCTGGGTAGCAAAAAAGCCTTCTAACTGGAGCTAAAAGGATGAGGAGATTTGCTCTTTTTTATATGGACACAAATGTAAAGAAATAGAAAACATTTTGTAATTTTTATTTTTTTTCAATTATTTTGTAAAATCTTGTTCTTTTGTACTGGGGTGTAGTTGATAACCAACAATGCTGTGACAGGTTCAGGCGCACAGGGAAGGCTCTCAGCCACACACACGTGTCCATTCTCCCCCAACTCCCCTCCCATCCAGGCTGCCACATAACTCTGAGCAGTTCCCTGTGCTGTACAGTGGGTCCTTGTTGGTTATCCAATTTAAATACAGCAGTGTGTACATGTCCATCCCAAACTCCCTAACTATCCCGTCCCTCCGTCCTTCCCCCTGGCATCCATAATCTCATCCTCTAAGTCTGTGAGTCTCTTTCTGTTTTGTGAGTAATTTCATTTATATCACTTGTTTTTAGATTCCACATCGAAGGGATGTCATTTGATATTTCTCCTCCTCTGTCTGACTTATTTCACTCAGCGTGACACTCTCTGGGTCCATCCATGTTGCTGCAAATGGCATTATTTCAGAGAATATTTGCTCTTTTAACAAGAGGTCTGGAGAGCAGAAGTTAAAGGATGCCTCGTGTGGTGAGAGGGCCCTTTCCGAGTTGACCTTTTGGCCCCCGGTTTGTTGTCTCAGATTCACAGTGTGGCGGCTGAAGCTTCAGACGGGTGTCATTTCTCTCCAGGGAGGAAGCAGG
Source organism: Bubalus bubalis (assembly GCF_019923935.1). Classification (NCBI taxonomy): domain Eukaryota; kingdom Metazoa; phylum Chordata; class Mammalia; order Artiodactyla; family Bovidae; genus Bubalus; species Bubalus bubalis. Next base: position 4,415,799 of record NC_059170.1, on the reverse strand, counting down.
GTTGAGCAAGAGGCTCTGTCTTTTGCAGCCGAGGTCTTCTGATCTGAGAAGACCCACCTGCTCATTCGGGGCTTGCCTGATGGCTCAGCTGATAAAGAATCTGCCTGCAAAGCAGGAGACCCCAGAGACTTGGGTTCAATCCCTGTGTCAGGAAGATCCCCTGCAGAAGGGAATGGCAACCCACTCCAGTATTCTTGCCTGGAGAATCCCATGGACAGAGGAGCCTAGTGGGCTACAGTCTTTGGGGTCACAAAGAGTCAGACACGACTGAATGACTAACACCTGCTCCTTCAACTCACTGGCCAGGATGAGGGCACCCCCAACCTGGGTCTGCAGAGGAGCTTTGGGAAAGCCCTAGTGCCAGGAGACAAGGAAAAAAGGAGCTGACCAGGGGTGGGTGGCCAGCCACTGGTGGTAGGGTGAGAACTCAAGCCCCTGTCTGCTCCTCCACGGGGGGCTGAGTCCTAGCAGACAGCCCAGCCCCCAGTCCTGCCTTGGTTCCCCACTTACTATGTGCCCACAGTGTACAAGACAGAGATCTCAGCCTGTGGAACAGAGGCAGAAATCCAATGTGCACGAACTGAAACCTCAGTATTTCGGATCCAACTTTAATTTGATACCCACTAAGCCCGCTCCACCAAAGCCTCTCCCCCACCGTGAGTCACCACGGGTGTCTCGTCCTCCACCTACTGCTGTACTCAGGCTGGACTTGCGGCACCAGCTGCTGTGAGCAGGCTTCAGAGTCTCAGTGGCTGCACTGAGTGTTTGCTTTTCACTGACACAGAGCAGGCTGTGGATCCGGGGCCTCTCCAGGGAAGCTCCTTGTGGAATGGCGCCTCCCATCTCCCAGAGCCCCCATCCTTTACCTGCCTGTGGGCCCAGCGTCCCTGTGGCAGGAGGAGTCCTGCAGGTCTGTGCCCTGGGTCTTAGATGCCTCAGCCTGGAAAGGGTACGTCTGACCTCCCATCGGCCAGAAGTGGTCACATGATCCCAAATGAGGGATGAGCAGGGGACAGTGAATCTGTCTCTGCTCCTGCCTTTCGTGGCTTCCCATTGCCCTCGGGGTCAAGTCCCTACCTGACCACCCCGGCTGTCCCATTTCTCCACCACACAGTCCGTGCTCCAGGGATGCTGGAGTTTTGGGTCCTCGAGGCGGGGCGGGGGGCGTTCCCTCTTGCTCACCGCCCTCCCTTTGCATGAGCCGCGCCTCTGACTGCCCCTCCCCCAACTTCTCCGGACTGGTTTCCATTCCTCCTCCATGCCTCACGTTAGGTGTCGAAGGGCTGTGAAATCAGGGTGGTGGGCGTGGTCCTTAGCAGCCTAGCACTCCCATCCCAGCTGTCACCAAGAAGCCGCAGGGCCTCTGGCAAACCACCTCACTCTTGTTTCTTGTTTTCCTTTATTTTCTGTTGAGGTAGCGCTGGTTTATAGCACTATGTGGGTTTCATGCACACACATTAAGTTTCTCTTCTGTATACCCTGCAGTGTTGCTGTTGTTCAGTTGCTCAGTCGTGTCCAACTCTGCGACCCCGTGAACCGCAGCACGCCAGGCCTCCCTGTCCTTCACCATCTCCCGGAGCTCACTCAAATTCATGTCCATTGAGTCGGTGATGCCATCCAACCGTCTCATCCTCTGGTGCCCCTTCTCTTCCCGCCTTCAGTCTTTCCCAGCATCAGGGTCTTTTCCAGTGAGTCAGCTCTTTGCATCAGCTGCTCACTACCGAACGTTCCCTTTCCGTCTGCCACTGCACCGTGGGTCCCTTTCATCCTTTTTACCTCCCCATGCCCTTCCTGGGGCTTCCCTGGTGGCTCAGCTGGTAAAGAATCTGCCTGCAATGCGGGAGACCTGGGTTCGATCCCTGGGTTGGGAAGATCCCCTGGAGAAGGGAAAGGCTATCCACTCCAGTATTCTGGCCTGGAGAAGTCCAGGGACTGGATCATCCACGGGGTCGCAAAGAGCTGGATACGACTGAGCAACTTCCACCTCCCTCCTGCCCCTTCCTCTGTGGTAGCCACTACTCTGTTCTCTGTATATCCCTGTTTGATTTTGTTTATTTGCGTCGCTTCTCATATTCCACGTGTGTGAAATCATACAGTATCTGCTATTTGTAATAAGATGGATGGCCCTTGAGAGGATTGAGTGAAGTAAGTCGGGTGGAGAAAGGCAGATATGCTGCTCAGATGCGATGGCTCAAGTCTGACTCCCAACCTGACCCCTGGCTTTGAGGCTTGAGCTACTAACCTAACCTCTCTGTGCCTCAGTTTCTTTATCTGTAAAATGGGGATAAAGACAATACTTATAACTCATGGGATTATTGTGGGAATTGAGTGAAACTTGTAAAACCTTTTGAAAGTGCCTGGAATGTGGCAAGCACTCAATAAATGTTGATCTAGGTTCTAACAAGACCCTGTCTACCCCTGCCCCAGCTTATGGAGCACACGGGCAGCAGAGGTGTCAGGCAAGTCAACAGGCAGTTACCACCCAGGGCGGAAAGTTCCATATACAGGCAACCGAGTGGGGAGCTGGTAAAGTGGGGCCTAACCTTGTGGCTTGAGATTTCGGCCTTACCCGTGTTCAGTCACTCAGTCACATCGACTCGGCGACCTCATGGACTGGAGCACGCCAGACTCCCCTGTCCTTCACTCGCTCCCAGAGTTTGCTCAAACTCACATCCACTGAGTCAGTGATGCTGTCTAACCGTCTCATCCTCTGTCGCCCCCTCCTGTCCTCAGTCTTTCCCAGCATCAGGCCTCACCCTTCCTGGGTGTAAAAAGGGGACCACCCACCTGACCTCGATGCGGGGAGACTGACAAACTCCTGAGTGCTTAGAGCAGCGCTGGCATCTTCTGCCTGCTTAGTTGGGTGGGCAGGCTTTTTATTGGGTTGGCCAAAAACATCCTATGGAAAATCCCAATGAACTTTCTGGCCAGCCCAATACTAGGTAAGCTGTGGGTGGAGGTCAAGAGAAAGCTGAAATTTGAAGAAAGAGTAGGAGCTGGGAGGAGTTGGGGGTCAGGGGGCTGGGAGGCAGGAGTGGAGCAGCCTTTGCGGCCCTGCAGGATGCTGAGAGGGAGGGAGACGCGGGGAGGCTGGGGGGAGCCAGGGCATCCTCCGGGATCCGGGCGTCTGCTCATCCTGCTGGTGGTCACTGACCCTCTCTATGTCCAGGCCCTGGGGCCACAACAGGGCATAGAGAACACTTGGCTGAAGAGTTTAGCCTTTAGCCCTGGCTAATGGGGAGCCAAGGGAGGACGTTAGGCAGGAAAATAAAATTTTTTTAAAAAATGTGCCTTTAAGGAAGATGCAGAGGCTGACTTAGAGAGAATTCAGATCCCAGCATGGATTCGAAAGGGATCACCATGGCCCAGTCCAAATAGATTTTTCATGACAGGGGCCAGCAAGGCAGTCCTCAGCCCTTTTCCTCTGTGTAGGGTTGTCGTATAAGATACGGGATGCCCAATTAAATGTGAAGTTCAGATGAACAAATAATTTTTAAAGTATAAGTATATCTCTAATACTGCATGGGACATATACTAAAGGGCTTCCCTGGTGGCTCAGACGGTAAAGAATCTGCCTGCAGCACAGGAGGCCCAGGTTCTCCCGTGGGGCAGTCCTGTGGGGAAGGGCATGGCTACCCAGCCCAGTGTTCTTGCCTGGAGGATCCCATGGACAGAGGAGCCTGGAGGACTACAGTCCACGGGGTCACAAAGAGTCGGACACGACTGGGCAACTAACACGTGTGTTCATGTTTATTTAGGCTAAAACATCTGCTTGCTCTGGCAGCCCTGTCTCTGTGGGGTTGCAGGCTGGAGCTGCCCGGCCTCATCTGGGGGAGCACCACATCCTTTCAGGCTCACCAGAGCTCAGCCCTTAGCCTGACGAGGGCAGGATAACGTCTTCCCAAGACAGAACAAGATGGAGGCAGAGAAAAGTCAGGGGAGCCTCACCCAGCCTCCTCGGAGCCTCACGATGGGCTTTCCCCCACTTCCCATGTTTATGTCCCTCACCCCACTCTGCTTCTACAGGAGACTAGTCTGACCCACCTGGCATTTATCCTCTGCCTGGGAGGCTAAAGGAGGGCAGCTTCCCGAGTCAGTCTCATGTTGATTGCTGAGCTGGCTGTGATGGATTCAACACAACCCCTGGTGCTAGGAGTCCCAGGGCCCCAGCTGCCCGCGGAGCCTTCAGCCGTCTCACAAGGGCAGTCTTGGCCAAGTAGCTCCAGGAGCAGGAATAGCAGAAGCTGCCATTGCTCGAGTCGTTAACTTGCTGGTTGGTGTGGAGCCAGGCAGTGGGGCTGTACAGAGTGGAGTCAAGAACAGGCTCTGGGAGTCCATGATATCTTGGTTCGAGCCCCAGTCTTAGCACCGACATGGGCACGATCTTAGGCAGGTATTTCTCCTTCTTGAGATTCAATATCCAATCTCCCAAGCTTGCGGGGAGTTGAACTGAGAATGCATGTGAAATGCTTAACTCTACAGCACCTGGCGGGCTTCCCCTGGCTCAGTGGTAAAGAATCCGTCTGCCAATGCAGGAGACATGAGTTTGACTCCTGGGTCAGGAAGAGCCCCTGGAGAAGGAAATGGCAGCCCACTCCAGTAATCTTGCCTGGGAGAGCCCGTGGACAGAGGAGCCTGGCGGGCTACAGTCCACGGGGTCGCAAAAGAACTGGACACAACTTAGAGATTAACAGCAGCAACAGCGCCAGCAGCTGGCCAGACATCTCAACGGCCTCTCTGGCACTGACCCAAGAGTTTATCGCCTGCACATCACTGACGAGGAAACAGGTTCAGAGAGGCAGAGTCTTAGGGTGAGCCTCTGTGAAGGGGCAGAGCCAATGACTCAGCTCCTGAAACTCAGCATCAGGTAACGAAAAGGCGACCCAGAAGGTTCTCCAGCGTGGAGCCCGCCGGCTTCTCTAAGAAGCTGGAATTCATTTGATTACAAGACTAATGCATATTCATCAAGGATAATTTCGAAAATGCAGTTTGCCAAACGAAGAAAATAAAACTCACTAGCATTCTCACCACCACTATCTCACAGATAGCCGTGGTCAACGTGCCGAGGTGTGTATTTTAAGACTTTGGGGAAGTTTTTAAAACCCTAAAACGGAGATCCTCGCACGGCTCTTGTTCACTACGCTGACATTCGGAGCCAGAGCTCTTTGCTGTGGGGTCTGTCCTGGGCATTGTGGGGTGTATAGCAGCGTCTCTGACCTCTACCCACCAGATAGCACCACCCCCCCAAGTCCAGACAACCCCAAATGTCTCTAGGTATTGCCAAGGGTCCCCTGAGGGGCTAAACAGACCCCCCACAGCTGAGAGTTGCTGGGTTTCAGGGTAGACATTCTAAGTCAGCCACACCTGGCTTTCAACCCCGGCTCAGGTGTAGACTCGGGAGAGTTGGCCGGCGACTCTGAGCCCTCACCGCCCTCATCTGTGAAACGGGGCAGTGTTGACCCCCATGACAGAGCTGTCAGGCCTGAGAGAGGGGGCTCCTGGGTCACGGAAGGGACCCAGCACAGGGAGCGGCCCTTGACATCAGCGTCGCGGTCCTGGGTGGCTTCTCTGATGAGAACAATCCCAACAATTAACAACACAAGGCTCATCTGTGCTTAGAAGGCCCTTCACTCCTGAGTGAGAGGCATGGCTGCTCTTAGAATGGCAACGGAGTTATGGTTAAGAATATGGCTCTAGAGCTAGCTGGCCTGTGCTTATATCCTATCTCTGTCTCTAACCACTGGTGAAGCCTCGGGCAAGCGCCTGAACATTTCGGAGCCTTGGTTTCCTCGTCTGTCAGAAGAAGGCAATGGTTCCGACCTCACGGGGTGTGAGGGGTAAACGGATCCGCCCCAGAAGTGGCTGTATTTATAAAAATTACCGCCACGTGTGCCCAGTCCTGGGGAGGCAGTGTGGGAAGGAAAGGGTGCATTGGAAAGCACCAAAAGGGGACCCTGCCTGGAAGACCCGCTGGTGAGAGAGCAGCCCTAGGCCAAGGAAACGGCCTCCCGTGACCTTGGCAGAGTCAGTGTCCCTTGAGATCTGGGACCCTAGAGTCCACACTCCATGGGTATTTCAGTTTAAGAAATTCACTGTGTCCTAGGGGCTCCTAAGTGTTTTACTTAATGTTTAAATATACATAAAATTTATCGTTATAGCCATCTAAGTGTACACTGCATTAAGCACACTCACAATTATGGCTCCATCACCATCATCCGTCTCCAAAACCTGTTCAGCTTCCCAGACTGAAACTCTGCACCCAAGAAACAACAACCTTCCTTACCCCACCCCAGCCTGTGGTGACCTGTATCCTACTTCCTGTCTCCTTGAGCATGACGCATCAGCGAGGGACCTCATCTAAGTGGAATCATACACTGTTAATCCTTTTGTGTCTGGCTTACTTTACTTAGCATAATGTCTTTAGGTTTATCCACATGGTAAATAGACTGTGTCAGAATTTCCTTCCTCTTTAAGGCTGAACAATATCCCACCGCATGCATATGCCACATTTTGTTGGTCTGTTGATGGACTTTGGGTCTTTTCTACCTTTTAGCTATAGTGAAGAGTGCTGCTGTGAATATAGGTGTACAAATATACGTCTGAGTCCTTACTTTTAGTTCTTTTGGGTGTACACCCAGACGTGGAATTGCTGGATCATATGGTAGTTCTATTTTTAAGTTTTTGAGGACCCGCCATACTATTTCCCACGGCAGCTGTACCATTTTACGTTCCCATCAGCAAAGCATGAGCATTCCAACTCCTCCACCTTCTTGCCAATCCTAAGTATTTTAAAACCCAGCCTCCCTTTGGATTTTACACCTTGAAAATAGTGGAGTATGTGTAAGAGAAGGACTTTCCTACACAATAATTCTTTGTTTCTGAAAGAACTTCGTACCTTCCCCAGGAGCGGTTGCAGGCCTGAACCTCACCATGCCCAGCATGGCAGGGAAGGCTGAGACTGCTTCCTCTCTGGTTGGTGTCTGGAGCTGTTTCAAAGTTTGTTGTTTAGATTTTATGATTATGTATGGGAGGGTTAGTCCAACCAAGCTGCACTCCCATTACTACAGCTTTTAATACCAGTGATGATAACAACTTGGAATTTGATGTCAACAGAAGAAGCTGGACTATCACAAAAGTCTGGTTTGCAGGCTGTGTTCCTGTCTGCCAAAAAGTGGTTGGAGTTAAATCCGGTCCCCCCTCCCCCATTACTCCCTTGAAGGGGGCACGGGTTTCCCAGTTGGCTGGTGCCCCCACCACTCGCTCCTGTCTGCCCAGACTAAGGCTGACTGTCTGTCTCTGTGTTCTCCTCACTGTGATCCTGAGGACCTTAGTTTCCAATCAAATTTTGTTTCCGAGTTTCCTTGCAGCCCCTCCCAAGTCTGAGTCCAGGGCCTGACTCTTTAGCCCCCTTGCCTGTGCCCCTTTCCTCTGTGATACGGTGCTCACGGCAGCTGTTTCTCTAAGCAGTGCTCCATGCTACTGAATTGCTCCTCTTTCCTTCCAACTCCCCCTTCCTTCCTTCATTTCTCCAATATTATCTGAGCATTTGCTGTGTGCTCAGCACTGTTCTAGGAGCTGGGAATATAGCAGCAAAGAAATCAGGGAAAAAAAAATCTCCGCCTTCATGGAACTGACATTCAGGATGTGACAATGAACAATTCATAATACAGCGATGAGTTTGTGGAGAAAGATAAAGCTGAGTAAGGGGATACACTTACCATCTGAGCCACGGTGGCTCAGACAGCAAAGAATCTGCCTGCAATGTGGGAGACCTGGGTTCGATCCCTGGGACGGGAAGACCCCTGGAGAAGGGAATGACTACTCACTTCAGTATTCTTGCCTGGAGAATCCCATGGACAGAGGAGCCTGATGGGCTACAGTCCATGGGGTCACAAAGAGTCAGACACGACTGAGCGACTTACACCCACAGGTGGATGCATGGTGACGGGACGTGCAGGCGTCCTAGGGCCTCTGCTTCTGGTACATTCTGTGCCTGCTCACGTTTCTCTCCCTCCCAGAGACAGAAAGCGCTCTGTGTTGGGTCAGTCTTAGCTTTGGCCAGTTCTTAGCTGCATGGCTTTGAGAAGTGTCCCCACCGCCATGCCTCATGTTTTCTTTTCAGTAACATGGAGATAAGAACATCATTTACCTCTTAGAGTTTTTGAGAGGATTAATGAGCTAGTACATGTGAAAATGTTTAACACAGTGTTTAGCATATAGTAAATATTCCATCAATATTAGCCATTATTACTAAAGACTTGAATTACCCATCACAATGGCTGACGCGTTGTAGGCAATAAATAAACCGTAGTGACAGTTACCATTATTTCTCCATTTCTGTGTACTGACATCCAATTAATTGTTTTTTCCTCCTACCAGGCCAGCAGCATGGTCTTTACTGGAGCTGAAGGATAAGGGGCAGTGAAAATCAATAACCCAGAAATTGCATATTGGCAGCACCATTGGAAGCTACTTGGGGAGAATCCAGCGGGGAATTAGGGCTGGAGGCGGCTGCTATTGGGAAGGATTCCACCCCCAGTTGTTACTGATGTGCAAGAAAGCAATTCAAGAAGTGAGAAAACGTCGTGGCAGGGTTCCAGGGGCTGGACTAGGGCTGTGGACCCAGTAGAGTTAGGTCAACATTGGAGATGCTTCAAGACGTGATGGGTCTTTCCTTCCCCGTCCAACAGTGCCTTCTGTGCTTGTCCGCGCATTCCTGCCAAAACCTACTCCTTTCCCTGCCATCTCTGGGTGGGCATTATTTAGCGTAGGCGCGTTTTCCCTCCACCCCCAATGAAGTTTTGATCCCCCTCTATTATCATCATCTGCTGTTTCCCACGTGCTCTGAAGAGCTCAGGGAGGAAGGCGTCAGAGTTTTGCCAGACTGGTTGGCTTTGATCTGCAATTTGGCAGTGCCTGGCAAGCTTGGTGGGGCTGCTTTAATTTTTTTTTTTTTTTTTTCCATTCTTGACGAGGAGCTGGCTTGCAGAACACATCAGTAAGGGGAGCTGTCGGAAGGAACGGCTTTGCAGCACCAGATTGCTTGTAGGTGGCAGGTACTGAAGACTCGGTTCAGGCTCCACCCAAGTGGTTACGTGTCCATGGAGGACCCGCTGTGGGCTGGGACTCCACTACCTCTCCTGCAGACCAGGTGTTCTGTTTCCAAGAAAACAAGGACTTGATCTATAAAATGGGGGCATTGAGACCTCGGTCCTTCCCTTCCCTGCTGTGACTTTATATTATTAATAGTTCGGAAAAGGCTCAGCTGTGAACAACTGAGACCTCCACAGCAGGGGTTTAACTGAGGTAAAGGTTGATGTCTCTCTTATGTAACAGTCCAGAGGGAAAGTACCGATGCCTGGAGGGCCGTTCTGCTGCCAGACATCCCCAGGGATTGAGCCTCCCTCCAGCTTGCGGCTTCCCTGTGCACAGCGTCCACGGCCCAAGGCTGTCTCATTGTCCAGGAGGGCCGGTGGATGGCTGCATTCAGGCCAACAGGAAGGAGGAAGGACAAAAGCTGGCAGACCCACCTTCTTGGAGGACTCTTCCAGGAGTTACCCTTGTCTCTTCCATTCACATCCCAATGTTCTGGTGCTTAGTCACATGGCCGCTCCTACCTGCAAGGGAGACTGGGAAATAGAGTCTTCATCCCTAGTAGCTGTGTGCTCGGCTACAAGATATGTGAGCTCTGTTACCAAGAGAGAAAGGGCAGTGGTCCCTGGGGGAGAACTAGCAGGTTGTTTGGGAAAGAGCAGTGACGCCTGGAAAACGTTGCTGATGCATCAGAGGATCTACATTTGCCTTTTAATCTGCCCTCTCACTTCCCTGGGTCTCAGTTTCCTCAGCTGTGAAGGGGGGATGATGGGAACGACCTCACAGTTTGTGAAGGTTAAATGATACATTGTATTGGAAGACACTTTTTAAGGTTCCCAAAACATCTGTGAACACGCTGGGACATGCTGTGGAAATTCATTTCTGGTGCTGATAATGTGTGTATCAAATCTGTAGGGGCTCCATATGAAAAAGCTGGTACCTGTCTCCAGGCTTGCTCTTGCTGGGTCTGGCAGCCTGGGCTTTGTAGCTTCTCTGTGGCTGGTTGGCAAGAGAAATGAGGTGTCAGGTGCCCAGGACCCTGTTAGAGCTGGTTATGGTGTCAGGAGGTCCAGACGTGGTACAGTGAGGAGTTGTGAAGTGTGATGTGGGCACAGTAGATGCACAAGATGACTTTAGATGGAACATTTAAAACATTTAAAAATAATCACATTTGTTTTAAAATATATCATCAGGAACAAAGGAGAACTTGACCATCAAACCTGGGACTTGTATGGACATTATTTATTGCTTAGGACAGCGTTTTAATACAGTGAGTTTACTTAAAACACCTGAGTAAATATTTTAATTTGCATAATACTTGGCTTTGGCAGAAACTCAGATGAGAATTACAGCTCCGGCCACACCTTGGTTTCAGCCTGGGGAGACCCTGAGCAGGGGACCCAGTTAATCCTCTCCTGGACTCCAGACACATGGATGGAAACTGTGAGATAATAAATTTGGGTTGTTTCAAGCCATTAAGTTTGTGATAATTAGTTATGCATGTGTGCATGCTGTCTCTTCAGTCATGTCTGACTCTTTGCAACCCTATATGCCCGTAAAGTCCCTCTGTCCATGGGATTCTGGAGGCAAGAATACTGGAGTGAGTTGCTAAGCTCTTCTCTAGAGGATCTTCCCAACCCAGGGATCGAACCCATGTCTCTTACATCTCCTGCATTGGCAGGTGGGTTCTTTACCACTGTGCCACCTGGGAAGCCCCAATGCAGGGATAAGAAATTAATACACATGGTTAGAGATTTATATTTAAGGAATGTCACCAACCTGGGCAAGTTTCTTATTTCAAACTGTTTCGTTGTTTGTAGCCTGGTGACAGAAATACAGACTTGGGTTTGTGGAAGAACAAGTGAGGAACTAAATATAAGTTCCTACCTAATGTGAGGGAAATATTAAGCTTAATTGCTGTTGACTGGAACAGCGGCTGTAGAATCAGTCCCCACAAGGACCGTATTTGCCCAGTTCCATGACCCCAGCGGGCTTCCCAGGTGGCTCAGTGGTAAAGAATTTGCCTGCCAATGCAGGAAATATAGGAGATGCTGGTTTGTCCCCTGGGTCAGGAAGATCCCCTGGAGTAGGAAATGGCAACCCACTCCAGTATTCTTACCTGGGAAATCTCAAGGACAGAGGAGCCTGATGGGCTACAGCCTGTGGGGTCACAAAGAGTCAAACATGACTTAGTGACGGAGCATGCATGCATGATGACCCCGGGGATAGGCAAACCTTGGCAAATTTCAATAAAGTTTTAGATTATGTCATTAAGCAGGATTTTCTTTATGTTCTCGTAATCGTTTAGCTTCTCGATTCTTAAGCTTCTCCAACCATTTCAAAAGGGTCTGAACTTGAACCTAGGCCCGATGAGACATTTGAGGATGGAAATTTCTGACCAACGCATCATCTTTATACAAAAGAAGATCAGAGGCTGATGTTTTTGGTTGTGGGGTCAGAAACCAGCACACTTAGGGGACGAAGCCTCCGTTGAGTTTCCTGATGGTCTTTCTATGGGGTCTGGGGGAGAAGTGCTTTGCCCAGAAGCTGTAAGAGACAGCAACTCACTGGATCTCAGATTGAAGTCTTTTCAACATGCACTGCAAATAATTTCTTAATGAGATAAGAATGCCAGTGAGAAAGTATCTTCATCTGATTTGTTTTGCTAATTAGGAAGACTTAATTGATATTCTAAGGCAACTTCATTGTGGATGAGAAATTGCCTGGGTCTCTAGTTGAAAAAAATTCCCAGATCTTCAAGTCCCACACCGAGAATTGGTTCTGGAAGTCTTAAGGAGTCTCCAGCTGTCTGCATTTTTATCAAGCCCCCAGGGGCTTCCCTGGTGACTCAGTAAAGAATCTGCCTGAAATACAGGAGACACAAGGTCCATCCCTAGGTTGGGAAAATCGCCTGGAAAAGAAAATGGCTACCCACTCTAGTATTCTTGCCTGGAGAATCCCATGGACAGAGGAGCCTGATGGGGCTACAGTCCATAGAATCGAAAAGAGTTGGACACGACTGATCTACTAAACCATCACCAGGGGATTATGATGCATGCAGGTATTTGAGGGCTGCAGGTACACTTGCAAATGTTTAACAGCCAGTTTTCTGGGAAAGAAAAGCTTGATTTGTGACATTAGTGGACGTCAGAGGCGCAAATAGTTCTGCTGCTGCTGCTCAGTCCTGTCCGACTCTGCGGCCCCGTGGGCTGCAGCACGTCATGCTTCCTTGCCCTTCACTATCTCCTGAGTTTGCTCAGACTCGTGTCTGTTGAGTCAGTGATGCCATCCAACCATCTCATCCTCTGTCGCCCCCTTCTCCTCCTGCCCTCAGTCTTTCCCAGCATCAAAGTCTCTTCCAATGAGTCAGCTCTTTGCATCAGGTGGCCAAAGTATTGGAGCTTCAGCTTCAGCATCAGTCCTTCCAATGAATATTCAGGGTTGATTTCCTTCAGGATTGACTGGTTTGATCTCCTTGCAGTCCAAGGGACTCTCAAGAAATTAATTGCAGATTTAGGGAAGCATGGTGTTTGGATTTTGATATTCCCTCTTTTGTGATCTGGAAGAGGAAAGATGTTTGTATCTTGGGGATGAAATATTTCTTACAGCCTGGACCAGTTTGGTAGTTTGAATGAAAGTAAAAAGCTGAAGGAAAGTCCTTTCTACTGATTGCATGATTCTTGAATTGCTATGTGATGGTCCTCAGCTGTAGACCCAGAGTCTTGTGCATGCTGGTTATATATTCTAAGAGGGGTTAGATATTCTTGGTTAAAAGTCAAATAGTAAGGGCATTGGGGGAAAAGAAATATCTGGGCATTATGCTTCCAGGCAGTTTTCTATCCAAACTAGCTATTTCTCTCTTTTCTCTCTCTCTCCTGGAAGTGTGGAGGGGATGGGATTCCTCAGTCTTCTTTATGGTCCAACTCGCACATCCGTACATGACTACTGGAAAAACCATAGCTTTGACTAGATGGACCTTTGTTGGCAAAGTAATGTCTCTGCTTTTACAATGAAGTTTGGGTAACACCAGTAAAGGATTCGGGGATTCCCGAGTGCATTGGCTGTGCCAGTCTCATGGATATGCTTTAAAATGTAGATTGCTGGGCTCATCACCAGGGGTCTCCACTTAGTGGGTCTGGGGCTCCAGGGACCCGTATTTGGGTGAGAGGACCTCCTGAATGATCCCAATGTATTTCCAGGTCTGGGAATGTGCTGGAGATGATTCACTTCAAATATAGGATGAGAAGGAAAATCTAACCAGAGGGAGAGAAATTCTTCAATCTGAACCTAGTCAATGGTTGTGGTTTAGTTGCTAAGTCGTGTTCCAATCTTGTGACCCCATGGACTGTATGTAGCCTGCCAGGCTCCTCTGTCCATGGGATTCTTCAGGCAAACATACTGGAGTGGGTTGCGATGCCTTTCTCCAGGGAATCTTCCTGACCCAGGGATCGAACTCTGGTCTCCTGCATTGCAAGCAGATTCTTTACCGACTCAGCCATCAGGGAAGCTTCCCTAGTGGATGTAAAGAGTGAGATCAGAACAGGAGAACACGTAATGACGGAGGAGACGCTGTTAATGAGGTCGCCGTCCAGGCGCACAGAGGATGCTCCGTCCGCATTCGCGTCTCTCCTCCAGATCCGCGCCGGGTGGGGAGAGCATGGGCTTTGGGGTCAGAGGGTCAGTCTCTCACGAGGAAACGTCACTTCCTCCCCTCTCTGTACCTCAGTTGGGTCTCTTGTGACAGTGGGGTGGAGGATAAGCCCTCCCCTCACAGGGTCAAACTAGACCATGTGTGCAGAGGAGCCAAGCACCCAGCAGCTCACAGCCGCGGTGACCAGTACAAAACCTGGTGCGTGTGCAGGCTTGTGCGCATGTGTGTGCGGGCACGTGGTTCTCAGGAGGCGTGTGCAGGAAGACAGGTCTGAAGGTAGCAAGGTCAAGCAGGCTGGCCAACTCCGGAGCTTGATGCTGAGTTTAGGGGCAAACGAGAATGCCAGGGGAAGGGGAAAGGAGCCTGGCTAAAGGCGCGTAACAAAATAGCGCCGCTCTGGGGAGGGGGGGGAGGGGGGGGAGGGGGGAGGTGAGATTAGAAGGGCCAAAGCCGCAGTTTGAAGAGGACAGAAATACAAAGCACGTCATTCCTCAGTGCAGGGAGACAGATGGGGGAGTGGAGGCAACTGGAGCCCCTTTGCACCCGGGAGGGGTGGGGGGCGGAATATAACATCCAGGGACGAGACTGGGCATGGACTCTCCCTGGCCTTAGTCTCTTCAGGGGAGGCGAGCCACAGACAGCTGCTGGAGCACGTCCCAGCCAGGAAGACAGCTGATAACGGGGCTGTAGCTAGACACACGGACGGCTGAAAGTGTGACACCATGGTGTCGTGACACTCCAGCCTCCTCCCCAGGCTCCTCGATGGACTTGGCAGATATCACCGTCCAGCTTTCAGTTATGACTTTAAAAAATGCACCAGGAACCATCCCTGCCACAGAGCAGTTTGCAGAGGGAATGTCTGAGATTGGAGCAGGGTAAAAGCTCGGGGCTCAGGGAATTTACAGAAGGGGGCGGTCTTGGTAGCAGCTGACCAGAAGGTGTCCTAAGTCCTGGAGCACTGGAAGGAACTCTTTGCCTACGGGGATTTGCCGGAGAAAGGGAATGGTGGAAGAGCCTCTTGTGAGAGGACCTTCTCTTGTAGAGAAGATCCCGCCCCACGTGGATTGGTGCCCAGGCAATAGGAGTGGAGCTAGGATAAAGGTCGTCCATCTCAGAGACGCTTAAAGAGCACAGGTTCGCCTCCCTGTGCCGGCTACACCTGACACAGCACTTTGTTGCATTTCTTCACAATCTGCAGGATTCAGTGTGAAATAAAAATTGTAAGGCCCTAGTTCAAAAAGCAGGGGGAAAGGTGGCATTAAAGATACTAAAATATAAAGCTCATTCCTTTTTTCCCCCTGTGATCTCTCTCAACTTGTCATCGTGTTTTATACTTGCTATTGAATGTCATTCTAAGTAAAGCAAAATTTAAATTAGCATGAATTTTATGGTTCATCTTTATATCGTGCAATGCCTACTTAGAATGCAAATATAAACATTTAGCTCATATGTGGAAACTCTGAAACGATGCGATTTGTATTTTATAGTGTTTGCAGGACTAGGTATTTCATTCTTGCCAGAAGAATGGACAAAACTAACTCAACTGCTTTTATTTCACTTCTGGATACGTGCACATCCTCCTGCTCAACTTTTTTTTTTTTCTTTTTTTTTTTTAAAGATGAGTCAGGAAGAACTGAAAGGAAAAAACACAATCGCTTGTCCTATTTTTGCTTTCTTTCTGAGGCATCATTTTTAGTCAACAGTTGGCTAGTATGTGACTTACCATGTTCATTAAGAAAGAATGTGATATGATTTCTTGGTGCTAATGTTTCTTAGAACATCATTGTCTTCTTTCTGTGTTTGAAACTAGTCCCCTGCACTAAACCTCACCTTCTCTGAGGCATAATTGTCAAATAAAACATTTAGGGAATTTCCTGGCCGTCCAGTGATTAAGACTTCATGCTCACTGCTGAGGGTCCAGGTTTAATTCCTGGTCTGGGAACTAAAATCTTACAAGCTGTGCAGCACAGCCAAAAGAACCCCAAAAGCAAAACAAAAGGTTAAGAATATTTTTTCATGGCTCAGTTGGTAAAGAATTTGCCTGCAATGCAGGAGACCCCAGTTCAATCCTGGGCTGGAAAGTTCCACTAAAGAAGGGATGGGCCACCCACTCCGTGTTCGGACCTGGAGAATTCCTTGGACTATAGAGAAGTATCGATAACCTCAGATGTGCAGATGACACTCACCACCCTTATGGCAGAAAGCGAAGAACTAAAGAGCCTCTTGAGGAAAGTGAAAGAGGAGAGTGAAACGGTTGGCTTAAAACTCAGCATTCAGAAAACTAAAAACATGGCATCCAGTCCCATCACTTCATGGCAAATAGATGGGGAAACAATGGAAATAGTGAGAGACTTTCTTTTTCTGGGCTCCAAAATCACTGCAGATGGTGACTACAGCCATGAAATTAAAAGACGCTTGCTCCTTGGAAGAAAAGTTATGACCAACCTAGGCCGCATATTAAAAAGCAGAGACATTACTTTGCTGACAAAGGTCCATTCAGTCCAAGCTATGGTTTTTCCAGTAGTCATGTATGGATGTGAGAGTTGCACCATAAAGAAAGCTGAGTGCCGAAGAATTGATGCTTTTGAACTGTGGTGTTGGAGAAGACTCTTGAGAGTCCCTTGGACAGAAGAGATCCAACCAGTCCGTCCTAAAGGAAATCAGCCCTGAATATTCATTGGAAGGACTGATGCTGAAGCTGAAACTCTAATACTTTGGCTACCTGATGTGAAGAAGAATCAACTCATTTGAAAAACCCTGATGCTGGGAATGATTGAAGGCGGGAGGAGAAGGGGATGACAGAGGATGAGATGGTTGGATGACATCACCGATTCAATGGACATGAGTTTGAGTAAGCTCCAGGAGTTGGTGATGGACAGGGAGGCCTGGCGTGCTGCAGTCCATGGGGTCTCAAAGAGTCGGACATGACTGAGCGACTGAACTGAACTGTTACAGCCTATGGGGTCACAAAGAGTTGGACGTGACTGAGCGACTTTCACTTTCACTTTCAAGATACATTTAATTTTATTTACTCTTTTACCTCAGGGGCAGGCAGTTGGGGTAGTCATATTCCCTGTTTCACAGAATGTCATATTAATTATGTATTGCTGTGTAACAAATGACCACAAATTTAGCTTGTGTGTGTGTGTGTGCTAAGTCGCTTCAGTCATGTCTGCCTCTTTGGGACCCTGTGGACTGTAGTCTGCCAGGCTCCTCTGTCCACGGGATCCTGCAGGCAGGAATGCTGGGGAGGGTTGCCGTTCCTTTCTCCAGGAGAGTCTCCTGCATTGCAGGGGGCTTCTTTACCACTAGTGCCACCTGGGAAGCCCTAACTCAGTGTAATTTCAGGAGCCCGATTTGTGTAGGGTCAGGAGTTTGGCATAGCTTAACTGGGTTCTCTGCTCAGTGACTCACAAGGCTGGATTTGGAGTGTCAGCAGGATGCATGGCTTTCTTGGGCTTGGGACTCACTTCCAAATGCATGTGGCTGTTGGGCAGAATTTGGTTCCTTGCGGTAGCAGGACTGAGGTGCCCACTTCCATGGTGTCAAGAGGTCACTATCAGTCCCTAGAGGCCTCTGTGGCTCCTTGCCAAGTCCTCTCATGACCTGTGGCAGGGCAGTCACAGCATGGCAGCTTATGTCTTCCAGGCCAGCAGGAGCATTTCACTCTCGTTTGCTGAGTGGGAATCTTATGTAACATGTCATCGTCAGGGACTCACCGTTGCCGTATTTTGTACTGAATTCTAATTAGAGGAGGTACTCGCCCATCACCTTTGCCATATTCTGTTGGCTGGAAGCAAGTTACAGGTCCTGCTGGCATTCAAGGGGAGGGGATCACATAAAGGCAGGACTCACCGAGGCTGCCTTAAAATTCTGCCGGCCACAAAGGCTGCCATCATTTACCATGCAAAGCTCACAGCCACCCCCATCCCTGGCGTGGGTATCATGGATGTGATTTATGTACTTGGAGGCATGTATATATTGTAAAATATTTAGCATGGTTCTAGTGTGAATGTGCTTTTAATTTATAAACCTTGTTCTGTTTCTTTTTCACTCAACATTAGATTTCAAGATTTATTCTTAGTGCCATATGTAGTTCATTGCTTTAAATACATTTTCAAAGCTGAAAGTGGGATCATGCTATGTATATGGATTAATAGCTTGCTTTTCACTTTTAATATGTCTTTTAAATCCTTCCGTGTCAGTTCATGTCGATCGTCCTCATTTACTTTGAACACTGCATAATTTTCTATTGAAAGGGTTTATTTAATCCCCGCCTCCTCAGGCCTGAAGGGAGTTTTGAAGACCTTGGAGGGATTGATTGAATGGGCCAGAGGGACATTCCTACGGATTGGATGTTCCCATCCCTGGACTGGAGGTCCCCTCTGCCTGGAATCATGTGGTTGCCCACCTTTCCTTCTGCCCCTTAGGCTCAGTTCCTCAGACTGTGGGGAAGCCCAGAACCAAATCTAGTCATCTCAACCCAAAGCCCACCTGGGTTCCATCAGGAGCACCTCTCTCCGCCCCTGCCTTTGAAAACAGACCCAATCTGATTGGCTCATGGACAGCCAATGGGTTTTCCGACTGTAGGTCAGGTGCCTGCCACTAGTCCAATCAGAGGGAACTGTTAATATGTTCGAAGCCCCCCTGGCGGGTTGGTTAATTCTCTCTAGCTGCCTTTATCCACTGCAGGCATTAGAGTTTGCAACCTGGCTTTTTATGTCAGAACTTCCCAAATTCACACAAATCAGGGCCCATGTCAACACGCAGACTCGGATTCTCTCTAAGGCACAGTCTTAACGCCACTGCCACTGCCCACACGGGCAATGATGGTGGCAGGCAGTTAGCAGTTACCGCATCTGCTGCAAACAAGGCCTCCCCCGTGCATTAAGATGTTCAGTCTCCAGTGACCTTTGGAGAACGCATTTGGACAGCCCAGTAAAGATAATCTGATTTGTTTGCAGGTAGTAGAGAACGAGGCCTAGTGGGGCGTCCCTGGCAGTCCAGTGGCTGAGACTCTGCTCTCCCAGTGCAGGGGGCCCCGGGTTTGATCCCCGGGCAGGGAACTAGATCCCCCAGGCTGCAGCCAAGAGTTCACATGTGGCAACGAAAGATCGCACCTGCTGCAACTAAGACCCGGGGCAGCTAAATAAATAAATACAACTAGACCCGGATTCTGACCAGGTCTGCCTGACTCCACGGTCCTAACCTCTTAAGGACTTGGGGGAGCAAGGCGTGAATGTTCCAGAAGCATGAGAGGCCCAGCCAGTTGAGGTTGAGGAAGGGAGAGAGCCAGGACCAAACGCCCAGGACGGCTTCGAGGGCTGGGTGACATGCTGCCTACCCAAAAAAGCCACACAATAAACTGACCCACATCAAAAAAGGCTGGCTGCTATGGTTAGGAAAATGTTTGCAGCTATTAATCTTTTAAACTGGAACAACTTTATCCACCATCACCAAACACGGAGTTCCTCAACGGAACTAAGGAACTCCTCTGTCCTTTGCTCACAGGGAGCGTGGGAGACAAACACTAGTGCTGATAAGGAGTTGACAAGGTAAATGAAAAGAATCATTTAATAATACACTGAAATTTAATAATAAAAGTATAACTTATTGTTGAGCACTTGCAATATATCAGGCAGGATTTTAAACACTTGACCTGCCTCATACCTGGAAGGTATATATATATATTCAATAAGTAAGCATTGGTCGCCAAGTTGTGTCCGACTCTTAGCGACCCCATGGACTGCAGCCCACCAGGCTCCTCTAGGAATCTCCAGGCAAGAACACTGGAGTGGGTAGCCATTCCCTCCTTCAGGGGATCTTCCTGACCCAGGGATCAAAGCTACATCTCCTGTGTTGCAAGCAGATTCTTTACTGTCTGGGCCACCAGGGAAGCCCGGGTATATACTATTACCCCATTTTCAGGAAGGAAGAGAGGGTCAGGGAACCTAAGTGACTGCTCACAGTTGCACAGGTGGGAGGAAGCAGAGTGATCTCTCTGACTCTCCTGCTCACCTGCAAAGACCCCATGATGCAGACACCATCAGGCACCCTGAGGGGAGGGGCTGCACCCAGGGGTACCCAGATTGCAGAAGGCACCTTATTGGCAGGGATGTGTGTTGTTTGCTGCTTTAAACAGAGCTCCTGGCACTGTAACATGATTTTTTAAAATTCCTTAAATTATTTTTTAAATGAGATCAGTAGTGAAAGAGTCTGGAGAAGGCGATGGCACCCCACTCCAGTACTCTTGCCTGGAAAGTCCCATGGACGGAGGAGCCTGGTAGGCTGCAGTCCATGGGGTTGCTAAGAGTCAGACACAACTGAGTGACTTCACTTTCACTTTTCACTTTCATGCATTGGAGAAGGAAATGGCAACCCACTCCAGTGTTCTTGCCTGGTGGGCTGCCGTCTATGGGGTCACACAGAGTTAGACACGACTGAAGCGATTTAGCAGCAGCAGCAGCAGTGAAAGAGTCCAATAGGACTTCTCAGAGGAGGAAGCTCTGGGATGGAGTTTGGATGATGGGCGCAGGACCAAGATGAAAGGACAGAGGAGATGTCCAAGGAAAGCTGAGCTCAGCTCATCCCGGGGTTGCTGGGCAAGAAAGAAAAGGGGGAGGGGGCGGGTTCAGATGGTCAGGGACAGAGGACGATGGCTTCAAACTAAACTGTCTCTCTTCTTCCCATCTGACCATGACAGATGCGGGGAGCACCGGCCAGAGCCCCTCTTCGTCACTGTCCTGTCTGCTTCTTGCCTTCTCCCTCCTTGTGTGTGCGTGTGTGTGCACGTGCGCGTGTGTGCGTGAGCAATGCTAGATGCTCAGCGATTGCTAAGACGGAAATAACTTCAGCAACGAAGGAGGAGGAGTGTGCAGAGGGCAATAGCTTCCCCTCTTCTGGTCCAGGAGGAGAAAAGCCAGCCTCGGAGTAGCAGGACCCAAATCCATCCAGTGTCCTGACCCCATGAAGGACCCTGGAAACTTCTTTCCAAGTTTGCATGTCCCAGCAAGAAAAGGCACTGTCGTGGTTCTGTTGCCTTGACTGGCTCCTGCTGGATGTCCAGTGGGACAGAACACTGAATGATTGGAGACAGAAGCAGAAACATGCCTTTCTGGCAGTCAGCATAGTTGAGGACCTGATTCTTCTCTCCAAGTTCCTTCCTGCTAGTGCTTCATTATCCCCCCTTGTCTGACTGTGGGCTTCATGAATGGGGGTGGTGGTCTGCTTTGGCAATCTGGCAGGAGCTGGGGGCTGGATCCTTTTGGGTTCCATTGCAGGCTCACTCTGTGACCTCTTGTGAGCGCTTTGTGCTTCAGTCTGTTTCCAAAGGTTTGTTCTTTGGCTTCTGGATAGATCAAGGTTTAATTTCTTCTGAATGTTTAAAGAGTCTTCTGGGTCTCTTTTGATTCATGTCTGAGACCATGGGGCCCAGACACTTTTAGTTTCTGCAGTAAGAGTGTTTGTGGCATTTTGGATTTGGGAATCCACTGTCCCATCAGTGCATGTCTGTTCCTGCTCGGCGGCCTCTGAGGTGTGATCTTTCAACAATAGTAACATTAATGATATAATGATAGTGGCAATTTATCACACATCTATTAAGCCCTAGGTTCCTCACTGAGAACTTTATTTTATTTACTCCTTACAAAATAGTCATCAGGAGACGGATTACCGGGAGAGTGATGATCATTGAGATTAGATCTGGAAGCAGCAGGTAGCGTCTGATTAACCCCCACTGGGTGCCGAGGAAGTGCAGCATTCTTTCTTCAGCCTCTCAGTAAGCCTGAGACCTGGGTGCTATTGGCATCCTTCTTTTATAGATCAGGGAGCTGACGTAATTTACTCAACATCTTCTAGTAAAGACGTGGCAGAACCAAGACTTGGACCCAGAGCCCCCGCTCTTAACCACTACGCTGCTCTGTCTTCCTGGTTATGCCGTACCCAGCTGCTCTGAAAAGCTCACCTGTAATACTGTGGTGGCGGGGGCGTGGGCTAAGGGTCCCCATCCTGGTCTGTGTGGGTGGACACTTCAGGGTGCTTGCTGGAGAAGGAGCAGGTCACAGTCTGCTTTTCCCCAGTGGGCGTGGTCCATGGGCTAAGGGTGACCCAGGACCCTTGGGAAATCTGGCCACCAAAGGGAAGCATGGCTGGATCCATGTGAGTCCTCGGAGGCCATGAGGGATGAAAGGATGGGAGACTCCATTGAGCCAGGAAGCTTTGTGCGGCAGCGTCACTTTGAGAATCTTGTCTAGTTTTGGCAGCAACAGTGTTAGGAAAGGTATCATCACCTCAGTTTAAGAGACAACTGAAGCTCAGAGAAGAGAGGCTACTTGCCCAGGGTCACCCTACAAGTGAGTGGAGGAACAGGGCGAAGTTCAAGGCCCAGCCAGTGATTCCTTTGCCTCATCTCTTCCTTTGCCAGCCACATGCAAGGACCAGTCCGCACAATCATCCATGTGTGTGTCACGTGGAAGCTGGCTGTTTTGGTTTTCCAGTGCAGCGTAGGGTAGAGCTCACAAAAAGGCAGCCTGCCACTCAACTCCGGCCCACAGATTTGTTGTTGTTGGTTTTTTCCATCTTGTTTAAGGTATGATTTACTCAAAAACGACAGAATGATCTCTGTTCATTTCCAAGGCAAACCATTCAGTATCACAGTAATCCAAGTCTATGCCCCAACCAGTAATGCTGAAGAAGCTGATGTTGAATGGTTCTATGAAGACCTACAAGACCTTTTAGAACTAACACCCAAAAAAGATGTCCTTTTCATTATAGGGGACTGGAATGCAAAAGTAGGAAGTCAAGAAACTCCTGGAGTAACAGGCAAATTTGGTCTTGGAATATGGAATGAAGCAGGGCAAAGGCTAGTACAGTTTTGCCAAGAGAACGCACTGGTCATAGCAAACACCCTCTTCCAACAACACAAGAGAAGACTCTATACATGGACATCACCAGATGGTTAACACCGAAATCAGATTGATTATATTCTTTGCAGCCAAAGATGGAGAAGCTGTATACAGTCAGCAAAAACAAGACCAGGAGCTGACTGTGGCTCAGACCATGAACTCCTTATTGCCAAATTCACACTTAAAATGAAGAGAGTAGGGAAAACCACTAGACCATTCAGGTATGACCTAAATCAAATCCCTTATGATTATACAGTGGAAGTGAGAAATAGATTTAAGGGCCTAGATCTGATAGATAGAATGCCTGATGAGCTATGGAATGAGGTTCGTGACATTGTACAGGAGACAGGGATCAAGACCATCCCCATGGAAAAGAAATGCAAAAAAGCAAAATGGCTGTCTGGGGAGGCCTTACAAATAGCTGTGAAAAGAAGAGAAGTGAAAAACAAAGGAGAAAAGGAAAGATATACCCATTTGATTGCAGAGTTCCAAAGAATAGCAAGAAGAGATAAGAAAGCCTTCTTCAGCAATCAATGCAAAGAAATAGAGGAAAACAACAGAATGGGAAAGACTAGAGATCTCTTCAAGAAAATCAGAGATACCAAAGGAACATTTCATGCAAAGATGGGCTTGATAAAGGACAGAAATGGTATGGACCTAACAGAAGCAGAAGATATTAAGAAGAGATGGCAAGAATACACAGAACTGTACAAAAAAGATCTTCACAACCCAGATAATCATGATGATGTGATCACTGACCTAGAGCCAGACATCCTGGAATGTGAAGTCAAGTGGGCCTTAGAAAGCATCACTACGAACAAAGCTAGTGGAGGTGATGGAATTCCAGTTGAGCTATTCCAAATCCTGAAAGATGATGCTGTGAAAGTGCTGCACTCAATATGCCAGCAAATTTTGAAAACTCAGCAGTGGCCACAGGACTGGAAAAGGTCCGTTTTCATTCCAATCCCAAAGAAAGGCAATGCCAAAGAATGCTCAAACTACCACACAATTGCACTCATCTCACACGCTAGTAAAGTAATGCTCAAAATTCTCCAAGCCAGGCTTCAGCAATATGTGAACCGTGAACTTCCTGAGGTTCAAGCTGGTTTTAGAAAAGGCAGACGAACCAGAGATCAAATTGCCAACATCCTCTGGATCATGGAAAAAGCAAGAGAGTTCCAGAAAAACATCTATTTCTGCTTTATTGACTATGCCAAAGCCTTTGACTGTGTAGATCACAATAAACAGTGGAAAATTCTGAAAGAGATGGGAATACCAGACCACCTGATCTCCCTCTTGAGAAATCTGTATGCAGGTCAGGAAGCAACAGTTAGAATTGGACATGGAACAACAGACTGGTTCCAAGTAGGAAAAGGAGTTCGTCAAGGCTGTATATTGTCACCCTGCTTATTTCACTTATATGCAGAGTACATCATGAGAAACGCTGGACTGGAAGAAACACAAGCTGGAATCAAGATTGCCGGGAGAAATATCAATAACCTCAGATATGCAGATGACACCACCCTTATGGCAGAAAGTGAAGAGGAACTAAAAAAAGCCTCTTGATGAAAGTGAAAGTGGAGAGTGAAAAAGTTGGCTTAAAGCTCA
Organism: Bubalus bubalis; assembly: GCF_019923935.1. NCBI lineage: Eukaryota > Metazoa > Chordata > Mammalia > Artiodactyla > Bovidae > Bubalus > Bubalus bubalis. Next base: position 4,391,544 of record NC_059170.1, on the reverse strand, counting down.
ACATTCAGAAAATGAAGATCATGGCATCCAGTCCCATCGCTTCATGGGAAATAGATGGGGAAACAGTGGAAACAGTGTCAGACTTTATTTTTCTGGGCTCCAAAATCACTGCAGATGGTGACTGCAGCCATGAAATTAAAAGATGCTTACTCCTTGGAAGGAAAGTTATGACCAACCTAGATAGCATATTCAAAAGCAGAGACATTACTTTGCCAACAAAGGTTTGTCTAGTCAAGGCTATGGTTTTTCCTGTGGTCATGTATGGATGTGAGAGTTGGACTGTGAAGAAGGCTGAGCACCGAAGAATTGATGCTTTTGAAGTGTGGTGTTGGAGAAGACTCTTGAGAGTCCCTTGGACTGCAAGGAGATCCAACCAGTCCATTCTGAAAGAGATCAGCCCTGGGATTTCTTTGGAAGGACTGATGCTAAAGCTGAAACTCCAGTACTTTGGCCACCTCATGCGAAGAGTTGACTCATTGGAAAAGACTCTGATGCTGGGCAGGATTGGGGGCAGGAGGAGAAGGGGACGACAGAGGATGAGATGACTGGATGGCATCACTGACTCGATGGACTGAGTCTGAGTGAACTCCGGGAGTTGGTGATGGACAGGGAGGCCTGGCGTGCTGCGATTCATGGGGTCACAAAGAGTCGGACACGACTCAGCGACTGATTTGATGTGATCTGATCTGAAGAGTCACTTGTTTTAGGTTCTGGGAGCTTTGACAAACACCCAGTAGTGTGACCTGCACCACAACCGAGACTCCGAGCTTCTCCATCCCCCCATCAACACGTTTCCCCTGCTGCCTCTTCTTGGTCAAACCCTCCCCACCCTCGGCTCCCGGCACCCACTCATCTGTTTTCTGTCCCTGTAGCTTTGCCTTGGCAGGATGTCGTAAAATTGAATCATACAGCATGTGGCCTTTTAAAACAATCTATTATCTTACTTGTGTTTGGCTGCGCCGGGTCGTTGCTGCTGCTGTGCTTTTCTCTCGTTGCGGCGAGCAGGGGCTGCTCTCTAGCTGTGATGCTCCAGCTTTTCATCGTGGTGGCCTCTGCTGTTGGGGAGCGTGGGCTCTGGCTGATGGAGCTTCAGGAGTTGCAACACATGGGCTCAGTAGTTTCAGTTCCCAGACTCTAGAGCACAGGCTCGGTAGGTGTGGTCCACGGGCTGAGTTACCCCGCGGCATGTGGGATCTTCCTGGACCAGGGATCGAACTCGTGTCTCCTGCATTGGCAGGCAGATGCTTTATCACGGAGCCACCAGGGAAGCCCCCAGCATGTGGACTTAGAGGCGGCTGCTTCCACTGGCCTGATGCACATGTTACAAGTATCTCTCCTCCATGTGTTGTGAGCATCTCCCGTTAGGGGATTGTGTGTTCCCAGCCCCCAGTCCCCACCAGGCCTGCATTTGCTTTGCCTGCCTGTCCCCGAGAGGGCTTAGGAGTCTGAGTCTCCCTGGCAGAGTGCTTAAAGGCAGTGTGGCTTTTGGAAGCAAATGACGCCACTAAATCAGTGGTGACTGTGTGCCCTTGGGCCCCATCTGACTGTGCCTCTCCAAGCCTCAGTTTCCCCATCAATAAGATGGAGATATCCCTACCTGAAAGGCAAACTGGTGAGAGTTAAAGAAAATAATTGGATCCCTGGGTTGGGAAGATCTCCTGGAGTAGGGAATGGCAGCCCACTCCAGTATTCTTGCCTGGAAAATTCCATGGACAGAGGAGCCTGGCGGGCTACAGTCCACAGGGCCACAAAGAATCAGACGTGAGGGAGCAACTAAGCTCACACGCCCAGCAATGCATGCTGGCCGTGCCCTGTGGTGACGCGTGCTGACCACTGAGAATGGCACTGGGACCACCAGGTGCTCAGTGAGCCCTGTTCTTTGTCATGATGGGCTGAGACCAGTGTTCTGGGGCACAGTCTGTACCCAGTAGCAAATGGCCAGCTTTGGTGGGAAGGCTTCCATGCGTGCTAAGTTGCTTCAGTCATGTCTGAGTATTTGCAACCCTATGCACCGTAGCCCACTAGACTCCTCTGTCCATGGGATTCTCCAGGCAAGAATACTGGAGTGGGTTGCCATGCCCTCCTACAGCGGATCTTCCCAACCCAGGGATCGAACCCCCATCTCCTGGGATTTCTGCATTGCAGATGGATTCTTTACCTTTGAGCCACTGGGGAAGCCTGTGAAGACTTAGCTACTTACTAAATCATTCAGTGCCCTGTCCCAGGGGGACGTTGACACAATTGCTATATGCCAAGCCCTGTGGGCACAGGTGAGATCTTAATGGTTAAAAACAAAAACTTAAAACCTCACATCATCAGTGTCATTCATCACATCTCCTGGGCATCCAGGTCTTGCACTTGTTCTAAGTCACCGCGAGTCTGTTGAGAAAACCTAGAAAAGTCTTGGGGCTCTCTGTTCTGTCTCCTCCTTCCATCTTAGCCTTTGTTAATTGTCTCCTAAAAGACCTTAAAAAAAGAAGAAATGGAGAACAGTCTGGCTGCCCCCAGCTGCTGGTTTTCTAGTATTAAGTGATCTGTTTGCTTTTTTTCAGAAGATGGAATTCCATGGAGGTTGACTTGGGGGGGGCGGTGAGGTGAAGGGAGACTCTTGGAGATTTATCTGGAGAGGAGTAGGGACCGGGGTAACCTGTGCTCTGCCTCTTCTGTGTGGTCAGACTTGCAGAAGGAAGAAAGCTCAGGTGTTGGGGGAATTCCCAGTGGCAAGACTTTACAGGACGTCAGGCGGCATATCTGGTATTGTGGGTTCCGAGCCCAGGGGCAGATACGACCACTATTGAAACAGTCGTATTCTGCCACTTGGTAGTAAGCGAAGTGTTCCTCACTTGCATCGTCTCCCTGGACTGTCGGAGCCCCCTCGATGGGGGGCAGAGCCCCTGCTAACATCTCACTTTACAAATCAAACTGAGATTGAGAGACACGAGGCAACTTGCTCAGAGTCACGCAGCAGACAAGCAGTGAGTGGTCCCAGGACTTGAATCGTATTCTTTCGACTCCTGTTTTTCCTGCGGGAGCTCAGGCTGGGCCTGAATGGGGTGTGACTGTTGGAGGCCCCATACGGGGTTACCCCCTGCCTGCACTGCAGCGGGATTGCCAGGAACCTTTTCGGGGACAGAGGCTGCAACTAACCCCACTTGTCACTCCCCCTCCTCGTCTTCCAAAGCGCCTAATCTCGGGCAAACGGCTTCTCTTCTCTTTGTATTGCCTCAGTTTCCTCATCTGTAAAATGGGTGTAATTGTCACTGTTGATGTGCTGTGCGTGCAGGACATACTCTGTAAATGGAAATGGTCCACCTTGCCCATCACACGCTCATCAGAAAGACCTTTGGCCCTGGGTCCCACTGGTTTGAGGTTGTTGAAACACTATACTTGACATCATTTGATTCTAATAATCACTTAACTTTGACAAGCACTTAACGTTTTTGACTTGAATAATCCTTTCATCTAGAGCCCTGACTGAGCACTCCTGGCTTCTGAGGCTTTTTCTTTTTTTGCCAGTTCATAGCCCTCTGGGGGCACCCATCCTGTTCAGCTCAGCTGCCATAACAAAATAGCAGAGTCTGGGGAGCTTAAACTACAACATTTATTTTCTCACAGTTTTGGAGGCTGGATGTCTGAGGTCAGGCTGTCAGCTGGTCGAGTTTTCATGAGAATCCTCCTCTGATTTGCATTCAGCCCCTGCCGGGAGCCGGCGAGAGACATTCCACTCGTGACAAAGGTCATGAGGAAGGAGGCTCGGCATACGCAAAGGCGGGATCGAGCCTCAGGAGTCCCCCTGGATATTCTCAAGCATCTACCCCCCAAAAAACCAGAGTCTGCCTACTTTATTGCTTTGTGCTCTCACCTCTGACTTTACTGGGGGCTGTCCCCCACCACCATCTCGCTCTCTCTGTCAAAGAGTTAGCTTACAGCTCCAATTAATAAAGTTCCTGGGCAATTAGGAGTGTTTAAATCCAAACCCCTCAGATGGCTCTCTAACTCACCTGATAAGTTTACCTGGACACCTACAGCTATGCATACGATTGTTTACAGTCTCCCAGCCTCGAGAGGCACGGGAAGCTTAAGATATTCAAATAGCTTAGAACCTCTCAGAGAGTTAGAAACTGTCAGAATAAAACTAGTAAAAGATTTCATTGATGAACCAATGCTTGTTGCCAAGTTTCCACATCCCCTGAATTGTATCCTTGAATGTGTATTAATTAATATAGTTGGTATGTAGAAAAAATAAGTAGTGGCCTTGGTGTTAGTAACTTTAGACCCTTAAGGTAATAAATTCTTTCCTTTGTTGTAAACCCATTACACATCTGCCCTATAGGAATGCAATTTTATCTTTGGAAGATGGCGCCAAACCTTAAAATAATTACTCTTAGAGAAAATAAGTCTTTGTTGATAAGTCTTTGTCAAGAGTCATAAAATATTAATAGGCCTTCTGGCCAGAAGATGATGTAAATCACCTAAACCATTTGTATACGATAAATTTGCAGGAAAGAAACCCTGGTTTTTGATAAGGATCAAAGACTGCTGACTTTGCATCCCCTATTATCCTCTATGTGTAACTTAGGGTATAAAAACCCCCACTGAAAATAAAGCTACGGGCTTTGCTCACCAAAGCTTGGTCTCCCCATGTCATTTTTCTCCTTAACTTCCAGCTGAGTCTCCATCTGGAGCGCGGATATCCTCTGCGACCATTTATTTGCCTGGGCTTCTAAGACCCACTCAAGAAGGTGTCTAAGGTGGGGCAACTTCCGCTATTCGAGAGGGCGCCTGCGGCCTCCATGGTCAGAGCTAACCTGGTGTCACAGGTTATATTGATTTTCCACGTAAACCAAGCTACTCAGCTTCTTTTCTCCACTGAATTTTCCTACTGAGCTATCCTCATTCTATTACTCTTTATATCTTTGATGAATAAATAAATAAATAGTCGCCGATGCCGTCTCTCCTTCGAATACCCTGGATCAGCTGGGGCTGGACCCCGGCAAGCCTCCTCCTTTCTATGTCTTTCTGTGGGCGGAGAGAGAGCTCTGGTGTCTCTTTCTCTTCCTATAAGGACACAAACCCTTTGGGATTAGGGCCTCACCCTTATGACCTTTTAATTTCAATTTCAAAAAATTAAATGAAATTAAAAGACACTTGCTCCTTGGAAGAAAAGCTATGACATCATATTAAAAAGCGGAGATATAACTTTGCTGACAAATGTCCGTATAGTCAAAGCTTTGGTTTTTCTTGTAGTCATGTACAGACTTCTTTATGTATGGACTATAAAGAAGGCTGAGTGCTGAAGAATTGATGCTTTCAAACTGTGGTGCTGGAGGAGAGTCTTGAGAGTCCCTTGGACAGAAAGAAGATCAAATCAGTCAACCCTAAAGACAGTCAACCCTGAGTATTCATTGGAAGGACTTTGCTGAAGCCAAAGCTCCAATACTTTGGATATCTGATGCGAAGAACCCACTCACTGGAAAAGATCCTGATGCTGCAAAAGATGGAGGGCAGGAGGAGAAGGGGGTGACAGAGGATGAGACGGTCATATGCCATCACTGACTCAATGAACATGAGTTTGAGCAAGCTCCGGGAGATAGTGAAGGACAGGGAAGCCTATTGTGCTGCAGTCCATGGGATCGCAGGGAGTTGGACACAACTTAGTGACCGAAGAACAACAATTTAGGACCTTCTTTAACCTTTAGCACCTGCTCACAGGTAAGCAAATATGGTCTTATCGAGGATTAGGGCTTTGACATGAATTTAGAGGAGACACTTCAGTCCAGCATATACTTGCTTTTCTTTGTTAACCTTTACTGAAATGTAATTGACAAATGAAGATTACATATGTTTAAGATGTGCAACTAGTTGTTTTGATGTATGTATATCTTGTCAGATGATAACCACAATCAAGCTAATTAACACATCCATCATTTCACATAGTTACTAATTTGTGTGTGTAGGTGGGATGAGATCACTTTAAGATCCACTCTTTTAGCAAATTTCAAGGACATGGTGGAGTATGGTCTCCATGCTGTACATTAGATCCCCAGAAGGTGTTCATCCTGGGTAACTGCAGTTTATATCCTCCAACCAGCATCCCCCCATTTACCCACCTCCCCCACCCAGGTGCCTTTCCTCTCCATGCTTCTGTGAGTCCTGCTGTTTTACATACTGCGTGTCAGTGAGCCCGTGCAGTGTTTGTCCTTCTGCGTCCAGCTTATTTCCCTTAGCAAAACGTCCTCCAGGATTTCAAGAGAGACGAGTGTCCCCCTGTGCCAGCGTGCTGATGGAGTGGGGTTGGTTACATGAAGGCCCCTGTGACCCACACAAAAGCTGCCTCCATGATGCTGGGAAGGGGAACCTGAGTGGAGCGGGCTCAAGAGATGGGGAGGGTGGAAGAGGAAGCAGCCAATACAGGCAGCTTTGTCCAGGTGTTTATCTGTAAAGGGGGAGCAGAGAAGTGGGATGGCAGACGGGTCTAAATGGTGACTAAGGTCGTCAGCTGAGAGGGGGACAGAGAGGAGGAGGCGTGGGGCAGCCCCGGAGCCAGTCCTCGTGGGAGGAGGGGAGCAGCCCACAGAGGCGTCTAGCATCGTGGTCCTTGCGCAAAGGTTTTACCTGGAGAAAGGAATTGCCCAGGATTTTAAATCACATTTCACAACATGTCAGGAAACATTTCCATCCAGGGTTGCCCCTGTGGCACCAAAGGATGCTTCCAAGTAATTGGGAGATTAAAAAAAAAAAATCTTTATTTCATCCCAACGTGCCTTAAGTTTCCTTAGCATGTGGGTGGATGCATGCATTTGGTTACCAAAGGAGACGTGAGGGTCTCTGTTTTCAGATGTGTTAGAGTCTATCTCCCATCCCCTGCCCGGGGATCTGGGACCTTCCCCTGTGCGGTGTGATCGCGTCTGCCCCTTGGTTTGAGTTCCTCCACGTCCTTCACTGCACGTCTGTCTTCATGATCTGCTCCTGGCTTGCCTTGCATCCTGTTTGCCAGCACCCCCACCCAGCTCTCCAGCCGTTCATGCAGTTGATCTAATAGAAGCTTCTCCCCAGCCTGCCTGACTCCGGGCTCTCGCAGCCCCTATCCATCTTGGCTCAGAAATATTGAAATACTGCCTTCCCCACGCTGCTGAAATATGGTAGTATCTTAGGTTCGGCAGCATAAAATATGAATTACGTGGCCTGAGTTCACCTCATTTCCCACCTCATTTCCCCAAGACACATTCCGTGCTCACAGAAGGCCGACCTCACTGTCCTCTGAACACCCCAGGATCTTTTTACTCTTTCCTGCCCTCCTGCCTGCCAGCTGCTTGAGGATAAAGCTCAGCTCCTCACTGTGGCCTTCAGGCCCGTGTGCTGTCTTCTGCACCTGCCCACTTCTCTAACACGAACAAGCCCGGCCCTCAACAACGAGCACTTTCCCGCCCCAGGACCTTCGCACTTGTGTTTTCTTCAGACCTGGATACTCTGTCCCATCCCTTCACACGCCCACACCTCGTTTACTCTTCAGCTTTCGTGTCACCATCGGAAAGACCTCTCGACCTTTCTGCCAAGATCTCCTACCCCGCCCCTCCGTCTGATTTCCTGTGGTGTCACTCTGTTTATTTGCTTTATAGAAACGGCCACAGTCTGAGTTGGTGTTGCTGATTTATCTCTGTCAGCTGTATAGGGTGGGAGCTCTTCCCATCCATGGTCACTGCTGGGTCCCCCATGCTTAGGGCACATATAGTTGTTCAACAGATAGCACTCAAGAGAGCAGCTGGAAAGATCCCCTGGAGAAGGAGATGGCAATCCACTCCAGTGTTCTTGCCTGGGAAATCCCATGGACAGAGGAGCCTGGCAGGCTCCCATCCATGGGGTCACTCAGTAAGTCAGCCCGGATCGTCATATGTGTTGTTCACTTCTCCCGTGTTCATCCTCAAAGCAGCTCCTCCCTGCTGTCTGTGACTCTGGGGTCCTCCCGGAGAAACCCACTCGCTGCTGTCGTGCGCGCTCAGACTGGTGAGGGAGGCACTAGCAGCGCCGTTTCACAGATGAGGAAGGGCGAGAGGAGGGCCGAGCTCCCAGCCCCGTGCAGCTGAGTGAGGCAGGTGCTGACTGGTGGAGCACGACGGTGGCGGGACTGGCCACGATGGAGCCCGATGGAGCGAGAGGCCACTGTGTTAATTATCTGACTCATCGTGTGGGGCGTATCTGTGACTCTCACACTCAATATGCTGTTTTAATAACAACTATTTTATAATATCTCCTTTGTCATCCCAAATTGATATTCATAGATAAAACAACTTATATATACATATAATTAAAAAATAATATAATACCATAACATAAAATAAGTAAAAGGAAAATAGCTTACATAATGGGGCTTCCTAGAAGCTTAGCTGGTAAAGAATCCGCCTGCAATGCAGGAGATCTGGGTTCGATCCCAGGGTCGGGAAGATCCCCCAGAGGAAAGCATGGCAACCCACTCCAGTATTCTTGCCTGGAGAATTCCCATAGACAAAGGAGCCTGGCGGGCTCGAGGTCACTGTGTTAATTATCTGATCCATCGTGTGGGGCATATTTTTGACTCTCAGAGGCAATATTCTGTCTTGATAACAACTATTTTATAACATCCCCTTTGCCATCCTAAACTGATATTCATAGATAAAACAACTTACCTATATGCATAATTTTTAAAAATGTAATACCATACCATAAAATAAATAAAAGAAAAATAACATATAATATTGCATATTTAAGTGAATGTTCTGTGACTGAAGAAAAGCGTAATGAAGTGGTCATATGCTTTCACCTCGTACATAAAACAACACCCACCGGAACTGCTTTGGCACTTTTGTTATGTTGTGACTCGAATACCACAGGTCGTGTTGCACGCAGGACACGGGACAGTTATTTCCCCTGCAGGACGCGCCGGGTGTGGCAGGGCAGCCAGCATCCTTGGTCCTCACCCTCTAAAGGCCAATGGTGCTCCTGAACTGCCCCTTTCAAATTTCCAAAATGCCTTCCTGGGGGCAGTTCTGACTCCAGCAAGACTCACAGGTGTGGGGTGGGGGCTGGGCTTAGTTTGGACCCTACACACAGGGGAAGATCTCCTCATGGGGTCCCTGAGCAAGCTGGCTTCACGGAGCCTCTTTTTACTAAAATGGGAGATAACAGATCTTCCCTCTGAAGAATGCTTGAGGAGAAAATGTCCGGATGTGCCTGCTGTCCCTAACAGTAATTTGGCACAAAGCAGACCCTCAACATCTGCTTGTTCTTTTCTCTGTACCTGGACAAACTTGTCCTACAAAGGGCCAGATCATAAATCTTTAGGCTTTGCAGGTCATACGGTCTCTGGGTCTCATTACAAATACTTAGCTCTGCCATTGCAGCAGGAAAACAGCCAGAGGGAGTCACAAAAACAAATGGGCATCACTCTGTTCCAATAAAACTTTATTTACACAGCCAAGTGGGGGGCCAGAGATGGCCTGTGGGCCATAGCTCTCAATCCCTGTTCTTTCTCCATAAAATGTTAGATTGCCACATCATCTGTCTGCAAAACTGGATCAAAATTTCCTAGGAGTCATTGTTTCTAAGTTTTATTATACGTCATGAAGAAGAGGGTTATCCATCGAGGCTGGAGCAGGCAGGTCCAGAGGCAGTTGCCAGAGACTATGAAGTATCTACAAAGTGCACCCATCTCTCATCTCCAGCCAGCTGCTTTCAGGGACCCATGTCGGGGGAGAGAAGCAGGGCTGCTAACGACCAAGCTCAGTAAAGATGAACTCTCAGGGTGAGAGAGTGGGTGAGGCTGGATGAGACCCGGATGCAGAGGCCCAAGCCTTGAATGGAGTGGGCAGCATGTCCCCAGGATTCCTAAGGGTCCCGAGCATTCTGGAGGGAAATCCCATTTCCTCCCTTGCATTTATTTTCTAAAATTCTCTTGTCCATCCAACACAAAAGAAAAAAAAAAGAAAACGTGGCCAGAGATCATCCAGCAAGCTGATTGAAACCCTGGTGGTGTTAATCTGAAAGAAGTGTTATCTGTGCTAACCCTCTCCTGCTGCCTGTGCCTGTCCTAGAATTTCCATTTAAAATGTTGGTGGTGGGCCTGGAGAGAGGAAGCCGGAGAAGGAAGATAAGGCAGTTCAGAGGCCACACGCTGGCAGCCTGCCAGGCCGCTTCTGCCCGAGGCCACATTTGTTTTGATGTTCACAGGAAGGGTCTGCCCGCCTGAAAGAAAATTAGGTTCCTACACAAAAATCCACCTTTTGAGCTTCCCCTGAAAAATTGGAAGCTCCAGGGACTCCAGGACTGTGTCTACCAGCAGCACTGGACAGATGGGCAGGGGCTGGGGTGGCTGCTGCCTGCGGTGAGGTCCACACTGGCCGGTTGCCACTGCCCCCAACCTCTGTCTTCCCCTATCCCTGCTCCTTCCTCTGCTGGGGCCTCTGAAGGCATCTGGGCTCGAGATATCAGTATCCCTAAGACACAGCAAAGGATACATCTCATTAGCTGAACGGTGCATGGAAGATGAGGGCAACCTGGCTGAGGCCACCTGGCCTCTGGGGTGGCCTCCCTGCTCCCACACTGGGCTCCCTGCAGCCGATCCTTTCCGAACAGATGGAAGAATTGGTCCAAAATGCCCAGCTAGCCTGCAACTGCTGGGCTTCATCTCCTTGGCTGTTTCCCAGTTCTTTTTGGATAACAGCCTGCAGGCTCCAGTGGTCTCATCCACCTCCCTACTGCCTTTCTCCCTCGCTGCTCCCCATTCGCCCCCCAAACACCATATTCCAGCCACATTAAGCTTCTAATTCCTTAGGCAGCTTGTTGAGCTTTTTTGTGCCTTTACGAACCTAGATCTTAAGTGTACAGCTTTCCTGAGATGTACTGATTTCAGTTAAGTCTGGGATTGGGTTAAAGCTGACAGAAACTCAAAACGAGCAAGAGGGATGCTTGTCTCTTTCATGAAATGAGGGGTGTGGGTGCCCAGGGCTGAGAGGCATGGCAGCTGGGTGGTGTAGCTGGTGCAGATACCCTGTCACTCGATGTGTGTGGGTGCACGGCCCATTATGGTGGCATACAAAGAGGGGAAGGCAGGCAGGATCCAAGGGGGCAGGAGCACCGTGGCTTAAGGAGGCTCCTGGAAGGGGCCTCACGGCATTCTGGCCAATGGGGTGAAACAAGGCTACCTTAAGCATCCAGGAAACTGGGAAATTGTGGCTCAGATGGTAAAGAATCTGCCTGCAATGCGGGAGGCCCCGGTTTAATCCCTGGATCTGGAATATCTCCTGGAGAAGGGAATGTTACCCACTCCAGTATTCTTGCCTGGAGAATTCCATGGGCAGAGGCTATACAGTCCATGGGGTCTCAAAGAATCAGACAAGACTGAGCAATTAACACTTTCACTTTCAAGCAGCAAGGAAACTGGGAAATAGAGTTCTCATTCCAGGAAGCCATGTGCCCTTGGGAGGAGGCACCGCCTCATACCTGCGAGAACCTCCAGCAGTCTCCAGGAGTCTTTATGTTCTTTGCCAAAAGCACTATGAATAGAAGCAGGATTTGGATTTCAAATCATTTTCCCCTCAAACTGTGCTCCTAACAGTTTTGCTGCCTTGCTTCCTGACAAACAGCACACACAGTAAGCCCTTCATACGCGCTCATAGAGGAGAGAGGTGGATGTGGGTTTGGGTGTGCTTGGAAAGTGTGGGTCTGGGGAGGCCGGCTGCTTCTGTAGTTTTCTTAGAGGAGGATGTTAGGTGAGCATTGGAATTGATAAAATTTGAAACCGGAGGAAATGGTTCTTCTTCTATTTTTTTTTTAAGATTTATTTATTTAGTTTTGGTGGTGCTGGGTCTTCATTGCTGCGTGCAGGCTTTCTCTAGTTGCAGCGAGCAGCGGCTACCCTTGTTGCAACGCCAGGGCTTCTTCTCATTGCAGTGACTTCTATGGTTTCAGAGCACGGGCTCAGAAGTTGTGGCGCAGGCGCTTAGCGGCTCCGCAACATATGGGATCTTCCCAGACCGGGGATCAAACCCATGTCCTCTGCATTGGCAGGTGGATTCTTAACCACTGGACCACCAGGGAAGCCTCTCTTCTTTTTAAATTAACTGACTTAATTCAATTTGGTGCAGATGTCATAAAATGCATGTGTTTTAAGCGTGGAGCTTGACAAGTTTTGTTTTTTTTTTTTGCTTGACAAGTCTTGACACCTGTAAACTCTCTTGCTACCGTCACCTCGGTTAAGATAGAATGTTTCCATCATTTCAGAAGGGCTTCCCAGGTGACTCAGTGACACAGAATCTGCCTGCCAATGCAGGAGACACAGGAGACGTAGGTTTGACCCCTGACTCAGGAAGACCCCCAGGAAAAGGGAATGGCACCCCACTCCGGGTTTCTTGCCTGGAAGATCTTATGGACAGAGGAGCCTGGTGGGCTGTAGTCACAGAGTTGGACGCGACAGAGCACAGCACACAGAGTCACTTCAGAAAGTTCTCTTCTGTCCCTTGGGAGCCAGCCTCCAACTCTCACCCCACTCCAGGCGTTACCACTTCATTTTTGATCATTATATATTAGTTTTGCCTGTTCTCAAACTTCACATGAATGGAATCACACCATTTGGGCTCTTTTATGCCTGGTTTCTTTAGCTCAGCATTTTGTTTTTCTGTGTGATCCATGTTATTGCTTAAGACATTCGTTTGTTACTTTTTATTGTCAAGTACTATTCTGCTGTACAACCGGACCTCGGATTGCTCACCCATTTACTTGTTGATTGGAGAATGTGAGTGGTTTCCGGTTATTGGCATTCATGTGCAAGTCTTTTAATTTCTATTTTCTTGCATAAATGCATAATAGTTGGATTGCTTAGTCATATGCTTGGTATACATTTACCTTAGTAATAAATTGCTACACGTTTTCCAAAGTGGATCAACCATATTACATTTCACCAGCTGTATGTGAGTTCCAGGTGCTTCACACCTTCACCAACACTTTTTATCAGGTCGTTTTATGTTTTAACTTGCCCTGTTCTGATGGATTTGCAGTAATATCTCATGGTGGTTTTAGTTTGCATCTCCCTGATGACAAAAGATGTGGAGCCCCTTTGCACATGTTTATTGGCCATTTCTCGATCTACCTTTTTGAAGTGTCTGTTTGACCCTTTTGTTAATTTTATTATTGGGTTTTTGTCTTTTTACTGAGTTGTAAGAGTTCATTGGAAGAGACCCTGATGCTGGGAAAAATTGAAGGCAAAAGAAGAAAAGGGTGGCAGAAGATGAGACGGTTAGATAGCATCACTGACTCAATGGATGTGAATTTGAGCAAACTCTGGGAGATGAAGGACAGGGAAGCCTGGTGTGCTGTAGTCCATGGGGTCGCAAAGAGTCAGACATGACTTAGTGACTCAGCAACAACAACAAGAGTTTGTTATATATTCTGGATACAAGTCCTTTGTCTGATATAGTGTATTTTGAATATTTTCTCCCAGTTCACGGCTTGCCTTTTTGTTTTCTTAATGGGGTCTTTTCTTGGGCAGAAGGTCCTAATTTTGATGAGCCTCAATTATGATTGAGGCTTTTGTGTCATGTTGTAAACATGCCACGTGTCTGCCGTATAGATAGATCATCAGGGAGTGTGTGTTTGGATGGTTAGCTCTTTCAGAGCAGAAGTTACTTGAAAATCTGTGAAGACGTGACTTCCCTGGGCTCTCTCTGGTTTGGGGTCTGTATTGGAAGCCTGATCCCCACTCCTCTGACCCTCTTACAGCCCAGGGGTGAGGCTAATGAAGTGCCAGAATCAGTGAGTGTGTGTGTGTGTGTGTGCGCACGTGCATGCGTGCATGTGTGTGCATGTGTGTGTGTACACTGAAAACAAGCAAACCATTCTGAGTTTTCTCCAGGCACCTCACTGGCCTGATGTTCTCGGGAAATGTTGCTTCATAAATATTGAATTGTGTCGTTACCTTCCACACATGCCTCTGGCAACTGCTTCCTAGAAATGAATTTGGAGTCTTGCGGTAATTACCCCTGGAAGTGTTCATTCAAGTCTGAGACCAGATTAAATAATAAATAGGAATGTCATTTCTTCGTTCCAATTTAGAACCCTTGTCTCATTATTTTTCTGGATGAAATTGAATGTCTTGGCGGAGGAACTTGAGGGGGGGGGAGTGGGGATGGAGCCTGCAGAGGTGTGAAGACCCAGGACATGATGCTGGAGGACGGGATTCTGGAGGGCGAGCAGGGCCTTCTGCTCCTCCAGGGTCTGGGCCGGGTAGCGGGGTGGCAGGGCTGGTAGGGACTGAGACGGTCAGGCAGACTTAGGGACATGCCCACATGGGCCGCTGTCCTTGCCTGGGACCATAACCACTTCTCACCTCTTTAACATTTTCCCCACAGAGAAAACCGTAAAGTTTTCTTTAATGCAGAAAAGCATTAAAAGGAAAAAATAATCCATCCATTGTCCCGCCATCCAAAGTCAACTGCTATTAGCATTTGGGGGCATTTCTTTGCCTAAGCTTTTTTCTTGGCTGAGTTTTTTTTTTTTTTTAGTATACTTGAGACCATATAGTAAATACAGTCATATCTCCTGCTGTGGGTACTGGTTCACCTTTAAGAGGAACAGGATTGGATTGCAATCTCCTTGCAGTTTGAATATGAACTGCAGGTCCGGTGGGCTCTGGGGCCCTTGTCTTTCCCAGCCTTGCATCCCCAGCAATGCCCCCCGGCGCAGAGCTGGTGCTCAGCAAGCATGTGCTGGGAGGACGGGTTATTTTTTGTGCCTTTGTGTCGCTCCTTAAGAAGAGCAGCCGAGATTTCCCTGATGGTCCCGTGGCTGAGACCCCGTGATCCGGATGCCAGGGGCCCAGGTTCGATCCCTGGTCAGGGAACTAGATCTCACATGCCGCGACTAAGACCTGCTGCGCTCAAACGAAGAAATGATTTTTTTAAAGATCGGCCAGTAGTACAGGGTTCCTGTGGTGTGCCAGACATATGCTTAGAGCTTTCCAGAGTTTATCTCACTTACCCTGCACATTGCCCTCCTAAGAGACTATCCTTTTTGTGCTGAGAGCACAGACCTTGGGACGTGTCTGGCAGTGCAGTGTCGTGCTGGAGAACGTGGGGTTTGGAGCTGAACTATCTGTAGGCAATGGCACCCCACTCCAGTACTCTTGCCTGGAAAATCCCATGGGCGGAGGAGCCTGGTAGGCTGCGGTCCATGGGGTCGCTAAGAGTCGGGCACGACTGGGCGACTTTACTTTCACTTTTCACTTTCATGCATTGGAGAAGGTTTAAACAGGCTCTAATACTAAAACCGAGTTGGTTGGATTGTCAAAAAGATGCCGTAAAATCAGAGCCTGGCAGAGAGAAAGTGGTTTGGACTGGTAGCTCTCATTACTACTATTCTTTATCTGGCTGACCATGAGCAAATCATTTTACCTCTGAGTCTTGGATTGCTCATTGGGAAGATGGAGAGAGTGGTTGCAATTGTTGAAATGAGATAAGACATGTAAAAAGCTGAGCCCAGACCCTGGTTCACTGATGGAGCTCAGCAAAGGCTAGTTATTAATATGAGCTAAAACTCAAGATCTCTGGCGCTCCTCCTCCTCCTTCCAAGCTCATCCCAAGGGACACCTCCTCCAGATGTCCCTCCTGATCGCTCCTCTTCCCACCGTGTCTCTTCCATATTTCTTAGTACTCTGTGCCACCTCTGTCTTAGCACCTCCGTGCTGCCCTGTCATCTCAGTTTTAACTTGTCTGGGGCCCCACCAGACCCTAAACGCTCCGAAAGCAGGGGCCGCCCACTGGTCATCACCACATCCCCAGATTCCAGGGTCTGGCACACCTTACAAAGCATCTGTGGGGTGGAACCATAATGGGAGCTGCCGGGGAAGACCGCAGGGGGCAACCAGAGGGAGGGTGAGAGCTTCTGTTGAGTCTTCGCACAGGGGAGGTGGTAGCAGAGGCTTCTGGAAAGAGTAGCTGCTTGTCATAAATTCCAACTCTGGTAATGTTTGGCCAATCTGTCTTTTCCCGACTTAATTCAAAATTGGATGGGAGGGAAAGGAATTTGTCTGAGTGACTCCAAGTTAACAAGCTGTAATGACGCGCTGGGAGCTGTGTAGCTTGGAGCCATCAATTTGCCGAGAGAGAAGCAGGACGTGGAAAAGTAACTACTGGGTGTTGGGTGGGGCTGAGGAGACAGAGGACAGGGAGATGTCCGCTCCCTGGGACAGACAAAGAAAGGAGACAGGGAGAAGGAGAAGGGGACAGAGGGGAAGGGATTCTAGGTTTTGCTGGTGCTTCTGGATGCCCATATTACTCATCTTTAAAATAAACTTTACTTGTCTGGTGGCTCGGATGGCAAAGAATCTGCCTGCCATGCAAGAGATCTGGGTTCGATTCCTGGGTCGGGAAGATCCCCTGGAGGAGGAAATGGCACCCCACTCCAGTATTCTTGCCTGGAGAATCCCATGGACAGAGGAGCCTGGTGGGCTACAGTCCATGGGGTCACAAAGAGTCGGACACTTTATGGAGTATAATTTATATGCAGTACAATACACCTGTTTTACCTGTACAGTTTGGGTTTTGACAAACACATACAGACATGTAAACACATTTGCTCTCAAGACATAGAAGTTTTCTATCACTCCAGAAAGCACCCTTGTGCCCTTTGGCAGTCAGTCCCCCTAGCTCGTGCCCTTTGAAATGAGTGATCCTCTTCCTGTTGTTATAGATGGGTCTTTCCTATTTTAGAATTTTGTACAAGTGGAATCATACAGGACAGACTCTTTTGTATCTGGTTTTGTTCATTCATATCACAGTCAGTACTGTACTTAAAAAAATTATTTATTTATTTGGCTGCACTGGGTGCGTCAAGCAGGATCTAGTTCCCTGATCAAGGATTGAACCCAGGCCCCCCGCATTAGGAGTGCAGATTCTCACTCACTGGACCACCAAGGAAGTCCTGAGATCTATACTATGTTTTTAAGGTAAACTTTGATTCTGCTTCGCAGACAATCCGGTGCAACAAGTGTGTTAGTTGTGGGTATATTCCTAATGCTGATTCTTTAATGTTGGGTTTAAATGTCCTCTCCTCCAAGATCCCATCCCTGATTTCCCCCGAGCAGGGCTGGCGAGGTTGATGGCTGCTGATCAGTATTGATGTTTAGTGAGTCTTTACCATACTTAATAGCATTTGCCTTACAGAGGTTTTCTATTATCACAACCCTTGACTAAGTTATATTATTGTCCCCATTTCAAAGAAAAGGAATTTAAGGGTCAGAGAGGTTGAGCAACTGAGCTAACATCACAAGCTAAAGTTTGACCCGGGACTCAGACCCCAGGCACTGGGCTATGACTGCTGTCCTATGGTGGCTTGCAGGGGGACAGTTTTCTTCACCTCCAGCCGAATAGCTCCTTCTTACAGCCCCTGTCACTCCACTCCATAGTTAACTGTTTGACTATCTTTGCTCCCTTATCAGCCTGATTTCTTACTTGCAAATGACTGAATCTACTCTAGACATTTTAATAGAAAACTTGTTAAAGGAGATGAGGTGGTTCAAAGAATCTCCAGGAGGGCTGGAGGCAGCTCGGAGGCTATGCAATCAGGAATAAAGCTAAAATCTCACTGAATAGAGCCCCTGATGCCTCCCAAAGCCAGACAGTCAGAACTGGACTCTCTGGGCATTTGTGTCTTCAATTCAGAATTGAAACTTCACATGACGATGTCTGATTGGTGGGGCCTGTGTCACATGATGATGCCCTGGGTGCAAGGGATGCTGGGAAACTGAGTCTCTGGCTTCTGCTGTGGAAAGGCAGAAATTCCCCCAAAGAAGGGCAAGGGGATTGAAAAGGAGCTGGACAGTCAGAAAACACAGTCTGTAACTTTTTCTCCTGTGAGTTCCTCCAGGGCAGGGAAGATGTCTAATTTACTTCTGCATCCTCAGGACTTAGAGTGTGGCAGATACAGTGTAATTACCGAGCAAGTAGATATTTAGCAAATGAGTGAACAAGGGGGTGGACGAGTAGGTATGAATTTTTGAAATCTGGAAGACCTCTTGGCATCAGGAAGATCTCGAGGCATCTTGGAGGAGGATGTATTGAGTTATTTTGAGACGTAGTGTCTTGGCTTCAGACTCCAGTCATTCCTTCCAGAGTTGAGGATGACTCAAGCCTTGGGGCATCTCTGGTCCTCAGACCCAGGACCTTGAAGGCCCTTCTCTACAGACTGATCTAGGCACAAAAGGAGGAAGTCCCCACTATTTACCCAGAGAAGCAGCATGTCAGCCACAAGCAGAGGGCTGTGTGCCTTGCCAGTGACAGGCCTTTAGGGATGAGGCGAAGGTGGGACTAACATTTATTGAACACAAATGAATACCTACTGTGCTCCAGGTATTCTAAATTCTCTAAGTCTTGCATCAACCTTTGGAAGTAAACACTAACATTCCTATTTTATAGATAAGGAAACTGAGTCTCAGAGAAACTGAGTGACTTGCCTGAGACAAATTGGCTGCTGTGGTTTTGAACTCTGTCTTTGCTGCTAGACTTTTTGATTGAAATCTGGCTCTACCACACAGTAACTGCTTTCGGGCAAATACTTAGCCTCAGTGTCCATATCTGAGCACTGGAAATATTAGCAATACTGATTTCACAGTGTTTTGTACAGATTAAATATTATGATGCATGTCGTATCTGACTCTCTTGCGACCCCAGGGACTGTAGCCTGCCAGACTCCTCTGTCCATGGAATTTTCCAGGCAAGCGTACTGGAGTGGGTTGCCATGTCCTTCTCTGGGGGATCTTCCCGACCCAGGGACCAAAGCCACACCTCCCTGGGCAGGCAGATTCTTGACTGCTGAGCCACCTGTAATGGGCACTAATGGCTCGCCATCACTAGCAGCGGGAAGCCGTGTAATGGCTCGATACGGATGCTAACGGCTCGATACGGATGCTAACGGCTCGATACGGATGTCCAGTTGTTCCAGCACAGTCTGTGTAAAAGATTAGTCTTTCTCTGTTGAATTGGCTTTGCATCTTTGTCAAAACCCAGATGACCATATTTGTGTGGGTCTATTTCTGGGCTCTCTATTCTACTCCATTGACCTATGTATCTACCCTTTCATCAATACCACATCAGCTTAATCACTGTAGCTTTATCCTGAGTCTTGAAACCAAGCAGTGAGATTCCTCCAACCTCATTCTCCTTTTTCAGAATTGTTTTAGCTATTCTAGGTCTTTTGCTTTTCCGTATAAAATTTGGAATCAGCTTGTCTGTATCTTGGAGAAGGAAATGGCAACCCACTCCAGTACTCTTGCTTGGAAAATCCCATGGACAGAGAAGCCTGGTAGGCTACAGTCCCTGAGGTCACAAAGAGTCGAACACAACTGAGCGACTTCACTTTGTGTCTATATCTACAAAAGAGTTTGTGGGATTTTAAATCTATAGATCAGATTATAGTAAACGAACACCTTAACAATATTGAGTCTTTCCATCCATGAACACATTATGTCTCTCTGTTTTTTTAGACCTTCTTTGAGGTCTTTCGTCAGTGTTTTATAGGTTTTTACCATGTAGATCCTGGCTCCTCCCTTACCTCTTCTGAACACTTCCTCAGGGCTATCTGAGAGGTTGTATCCCGGGCTTCAGTCTCCGCTCTTGTCCACTAAATAAAACACAATCCTCAAACTTTACGGTGTGCATTTTTTCAGTCAACAACTTCTAGTTTAATTTTCTACAATCATAATTTAATTTTGCAAGAAGATAGTTTGTATGATGGCTGTTCTTGTAAATTTGTTAAGGTTGGTTTTATTGACCAGATGATGGTGCGTCTTGGTGAATGTTCTAGGCACACTTGAGATGAACATGCATTCTTCTGTGGCTGGATTAGAGTGTTCTATAAATATTGGTTGGGTCCATGTGGTGGGTAGTCATATATCGACCTTCTGTATCCAAACTGATTTTTCACTTACTTGTTCAATGAATTACTGAGAAAGGAATGTTGAAACGTCCAACTATCAACACATTGATATATTAATATATCTCCCCTTTTAGTTCTGTTACTTTCTGCCTTGTCTATTTTGATGTCCTGTTGTTAGACACAGATGCAGTTAGAATTGCTATGTCTTTTTGGAGAATGGGCACCTTTATCGTTATGCAATACCTTTCTTTATCCTTGAAATAGCCTTTGTTCTAAAGTCAGCTTTGTCTGAAATTCACATAGCTACTCTTGCCTCCCAGGTGGCGCTAGTGGTAAAGAACCCGCCTTCCAATGCAGGAGACATAAGAGACTCTGTTCGATCCCTGGGTTGGGAAGATCCCCTGGAGGAGGGCACGGCAGCCCACTCCAGTGTTCTTGCCTGGAGAATCCCATGGACAGAGGAGCCCGGTGGGCTACAGTGCATGGGGTTGCAAAGAGTCGGACACAACTGAACGACTAAGCACACACAGCATAGCTACTCAGGCTTGCTTTTGCCTGGTGTTCAAGTTTATGGAACTAAAGAGGGCACCCACCTGGGGTCAGAAAGGAACAGGGGGAAGAATCTCTTTTTCTAAATATTCAGCAGTCAACATATCTGCACAGAACCAGGCTCAATGCAAGACGGTAGCCTGGAGTGAGAGTGCCAGCGAGGCCCAGTGCTGGAGGGAGAGCAGGTCCCCGCGTGAGCTCCCAGCCTCCTACAGCCCTGTGGGTGTGACTCGGCTCCTCAGGCATGGCGGGAGGCCACCACGGCCTCCTGGGCTCCTCTCTCTTGGTCTGTCTTTGGAGTTTCATCATTCTGCATTTATCTCTCTTCACAGTTAGAAGCACTTGGTACCCCCAGGAACTCACCTTTCAAAATGATGTTTGGCGTGCGCTCTTGGGGAAAGGCAGAGTGATTAGCTGGAGATGCAATTTCGATTAAAAAAAAAAAAAAGAAGCTCTTTCATAAACCCCACTGCTGTGTAACTGCGAAATGGGCTGTGAGGGGAAAGAGATGCTTCCCGAGGTTTAACAGGAAACGCATGAAAGACTAACTTGGGGTATAGGGACCAAGGTCACGCCTGCAACAGTGAATGTAAATTCTGCACCTTGGTCCCCGGCCAATTCCTAATTATTGGTATTCTCTTGAAGTTTTAGCTTCAGGGAGGGTGGAGAGGGTGGCAGGGAGGGGAGGGGACGTTACCACAGCCCTCTTCTATATTCCTCACCAAAAATAGCTTTCCGTTTGTAATTGAATATAATTGGAGACAGAGCGCTGGCTGGATGCTAGCTCATTGTCTACCTTCAGAGCCCTGAGGTGGGGAAAGGGGAGGCTAAGAGTGTGGAGAAGGAAGTTCTTGTCTGCTCCAGCTCTGCTTTATCCCTGACTGTGTTGGCAAGAAGACCAGGGTCAGACTAGGCCTGAGTTCAGACCCCGCCTGCTAGCTGGGCAGCTTAGCTGGCCTCTGCCTTAGTTTCCCTATCTGTAAAATGAGAATAATAACACACGTGTAGAGCCTGGTGGTGAGGGTGAAGAGAGATGATCCATGCAAGGTACCTCTGTCCTTGCTTCTCACGAAGTCTGGTGCATAGACCAGCAGCATTGTCTTCCGCAGGGAACTTGGGGAAAATATAGAATCTCAGGCCTTAACCAGCCTCTGCATCGTAACAAGATCACCAGTGACTCTAACGTGTGTGGAGTTTGAGCCACACTGCCTTGATGTCATCTTCCTCCTACACTGAGCTCATTACATTTTTTAAAAAATTTATTTAGTTGGCTGCACCGGGTCTTCCAAAATCATTGCAGATGGTGACTGCAGCCATGAAATGAAAAGATGCTTGCTCCTTGGAAGGAAAGCTATGACAAACCTAGACAGTGCAGAGACAAAAGTCTGTGTAGTCAGAGCTATGGTTTTTCCAGTAGTCATTGTATGGATGTGAGAGTTGGACCATAAAGAAAGCTGAGCGCCAAAGAATTGTTGCTTTCAAATTGTGGTGCTGGAGAAGACTCTTGAGAGTCCCTTGGACTGCAAGGAGATCCAACCAGTCCATCCTAAAGGAAATCAACCCTGAATACTCAATGAGAGGACAGATGCTGAAGCTGAAACTCCAATACTTTGGCCACCTGATGTGAAGAGCCAACTGCGGAAAGATCCCAAAGTTGGGAAAGATTGATGGCAAAAGGAGAAAGGTTGGCAGTGGATGAGTTGGTTAGATAACATCACTGACTCAGTGGACATGAATCTGAGCAAACTCTGGGAGATGGTGAAGGACAGGGTAGCCTGGCGTGCTGTAGTCCATGGGGTCACAAAGAGTCAGACGTGACTTAGTGACTGAACAACACCAACCAGGTCTCAGTGGCAGCTCAAGGGATCTTTGATCTTTGTTGCAGCATATGGGATCTAGTTCCCTGACCAGGGATCAGATCCAAGCTCCCTGCATTGGGAGCACAGAGTCTCAGCCACTGAACCACTAGGGAAGTCCCCCCATTACATTTTTAGGGTGTTGGGTTTTCTGTGGTCTCTGCTTTCCATTCTTAAAGGGTTTGCCCTCCACCCACGTAAAACAATGCTCAGAACATGAAGAACTGAAGATGGCAGATGACCTCTGTCTACAGCATTATGGCTGAATTCCCACCTCCCATCTGGACTCCCCTCCAGAACCAATAAGTCACCAAGACTTTGTGCCTCTAGTAACATTTGCATATACATAGCCTTTTGGCAACTTGGATCCCATTTTCCCAAGGTACCTAAGGGAGCCCGCCATTTAAAGGAACCCCACTGTGAACACTTCGGCAAAGCAAATAATCGCCAACTAATTCATCCATTTTAGAAGGCACGATTTTTGCATGTATGGTTTTGGAACAAAGTAGGCTGAGTTGTTGGAAGCTTTAATTAGCAATATTCAGAATAAAAAGCTTTTTTTTTTTCCGGTGTGGGCGAAATAGGTCTCTTTGCCAACCTCAGTGGGGCATCAGAATTACCTGTGGAGCTTTATATTTTTACATTTTAAAAGTACAGAAATCTGAAGCGCATGGCTTGGTGGTATTTACATATGTATACCCCTGAGTAGATAAGACGTGGACGGTCTAACACTCCAAAAGCTCCATCTTTCCCTCCCCCATCAGTTTATAATGCTTCCCCCCAGGGCAACCTTTCTCTGATTTCTATTGCATAGATTCATTTTTCCTGTTTTTGAATTTCATATAATGGAGTCATACAGTAAGTATTCTTTCGAGCCAGAATCTTGGCTTCAATCAAGAAAGACATGGAAAGTCAAACAAAAGCTACATGTTCTCAACAGCAGTTCTCAAGCTTTGGCCTTCATCAGAACCCCCTCGTTCAAACACAGGGCTGGTTAAGACACGGCCTGCGGGACCCCACCCCCAGAGTTTCTGATTCAGTAGGTCTGGGATGGGATCCAAGAATTTGCTTTCCTAACAAGTTCACAGGGGATACTGATGCTATTGGTCCAGGGACCATATTTTGAAAACCACTGCCCCAGAGCAATAGCCAAAGCTTGGGCAGAATTGTTCTGATTTTGAGAGAGTATGCAGTATCTTTTGCCTTGTATCCACGTTGTCAATAGTTTTCTGTATGTTTTCTCCCTGGGCTGCAGCTCACCTCCTCGCGGTTTTGCCTGTTTGGGGCGAGACAGGACCTACGGCTGTCAGCATCTCTTGGTGCCCGCATTTCTTTGACAGTCTTGGATAAGGGGATAATTAATTGAGACATTTCTGTTTTCAGTGGATTTTTTAATGAAACAAAACACCTTGTTTCTACAGGCAGCAGTCCTGAGGCAAAAGAAATAAAAGGAACATGTTTAAGTCTCTGAACAGGTTTCTCTACAAAACTCCCTCCTTGAACCACAGGCTCCCAGCTCTCCCAGCTCACCCCAGACCCCCATGGACGTTGCCTCCAGGTTATCCTGACTCATTGATGAAACATAAAAAAGTTAGATCTGTTCCTATGTTGCTCCTTCCCAGCCTGAAGAGAAGAGGGCAGGGTGGAGACCCCAGGCAGACCCCGAAGGCTGCGTCTAAGGGTCCTGAAATCTCCCAGGAGCGGAAAGCTCACAGGGGTTGTTTAACTCTCCTTTGAAGAGGAAGATGAAAACCCAAGTCTGCTGACTTGGAAGGAAATTTCTTCCTTCTAATTTTTTGAACAAAGATCATTTCAACATCAAAGATTTTTTTCCCCAGTGCTTCCTGTTTCCTTATTTTCTAAACGCCTTCTGGCTGCAAGCTCTCTGTCAATTTTTCACAGTGGATGTTTCTTCCCATGTGTCTTCTCAGGAGCCCACATCGCCCCCACCCTCTCCATATCTATTTCCAGAGATTTCTATTGAATTAATGGTTTCCCATCCTAGCAGATTCAGTGATTTCCCTTATAACGTGTTTGACAGCACCTCCTTCACCCTCATGAAATAAAATTACTAGTCATACAACCTAGCTGTACAGTTTTAGGTGAGCATGTGCGTGTTGCCCGAAGTGTGATTTAGTTTATTAGTAGTTTATTTAGGAGAAGCCAAAATGAAATTAATTTCTAGTAAAATATTATATATTGTCAGTAAGCAAACACTCCTGTGTAACTGCTAAGAAGATGAAAAAGTGCGCGGACACTTACATGCAACCCCAGAGAAACAGCAGACAACAGCTGCAAATGCAGAGTGACCCCGGTTATACAGCGGTCCCTGGCATTTCCACAGGTGACGTGTGAGAAGGCGATGGCACCCCACTCCAGTACTCTTGCCTGGAAAATCCCATGGACGGAGGAGCCCGGTAGGCTGCGGTCCATGGGGTCGCTAAGAGTCAGGAACGACTGAGCGACTTCACTTTCACGTTTCACTTTCATGCATTGGAGAAGGAAATGGCAACCCACTCCAGTGTTCTTGCCTGGAGAATCCCAGGGACAGAGGAGCCTAGTGGGCTGCTGTCTATGGGGTCGCACAGAGTCGGACACGACTGAAGCGACTTAGCAGCAGTGATTTTCCAAAATGGTGAATAACTCTTTGTATAAGGTTAAAATAGAGAGGTTCAGACTTCTCTTAATTTTTTTTATTTACACAATAGTTGCTTTCCTGGAAAATCCAGGATTTGTCAGTCATGCAAAAACGTCCTTTTTTATATGTAAACAGGAGTTAAATTCTAGGAGGAATACTTTGACACGCATTTTTCTCCTATGCGCAAGTTGGGGGTAGAGGTGGGGGGTTGGGGGGAGAGGGTCTTTCTAAGCCTGACTGGTTTGGGGACAGTCCTTTCTGTGGGGGTCCTGCACCCTGTGGGTTGTCTGGCATCCTTGGCCCCACGCCCACCCCCCACCCTGTTACCGATGGAGTGTCTCCACCACCAGAGCAACCAAAACATCTCCAGATTTCCAAGATGCTCATTCAGGCTGCAGGTGGTGATGGAACAGGGAAGACTGTCGAGAAAATCCAGGCAAGACGCCCCAGTGGCCTGGACTAGGTGCTGGCCGTGGAGACTGAGAGAGAAGTGGATGGGTTCTGGAAGTAGCGTCTGTTGGGCTTGGCTCAGGTGTGGGGTCGGGAGGGGGAAGAAAAGAAGATGCTGAGGATGACTTGCAAGTTTCTGCCTGGAGCAGCTGGGTGGTCCTAGTTACTGCTAGAGGAAAGGGAGGAATGGGCAGACAGCCCTGCCTGGACACGCTAAGTGTGAGCTGCCCGTGAGGGATGGAAGCGGGCCTATCCAATAGGTCCTTGATGTGAGTCTGGGCTTCGAAACCAGACACTGGCAAAGATCCCCAGTCTGAAGCCCTGGGGAGGGGTGAGGTTTCCTGGAAAGAGGGTCCACAGGGCTAGTTGAAGAAGGCACAGCCTGGGCCCCAGCGAACCCCACATCCAGCGCCTGGGCGGAGGGAGAGAGCCCCGAGGCCGTGCTCCTCCTGCCGTGGACCCGGCTCCTCCTGGGCTCTGACATGCATCTGTGATGAACACACCGCTGCGCCTTGCCAAGCACCCAGCACACTCTCCCTGAAGACGCTCAGGGCTCCACGTGCCCTGGATAACCGGCTGTTGTCAGGTGCATAGCAATCACACTGTATGGATTCCGTCGAGCATCTTCATATTGTATTTGAAAACAAATGAAGCCCGTCTGTGCGTGCCATTCATTTCCCCAAGCCCGATGATGTTCAGAAATTCTGAACAAGCTGCCTGACTCTGACTAAGTGGGTGAGTTCCAAATTAAGATGCTGGAGGAGTAGCTGCTCGGGGTCCGTGGTCTCTGACAGAAAGACCTACAATTAACCAGATTCATCTCATACCTCATGGAAGGGAAACACTATTCATATAAATAACCCATACCTGCAACACTGTGAGGTCTCAAAAAAGGAAGAGATGGGCTTCCCTGGTGGCTCAGGGGTAAAGAATTTGCCTGCCAATGAAGGAGATGCAGGTTTGATCCCTGGGTCAGGAAGATCCCCTGGAGAAGGAAATGGCAACCCACTCCAGTACTCTTGCCTGGGAAATGCCCAGACAGAGGAGCCTGGTGGGCTACAGTCCATGGGGTTGCAGAGTCAGACATGACTAAGTGACCAAACAATAACAAAAAGGAGGAGGGTGTTATAAGATTCTACGGCAGCAGACGTGCCAGTCACCTCATGCCACAGCACTGCAGCAGAACAAACCGTTCCCAAATCCTGTGACCCATGAGGATTTCTAATTTCCCATTGCTCACGTGTGTTGGGTTGCCTGATCAGGGCTGGGTTCTTTGGGGGCGTGGCTCCAAACTTCATTCTTTTTGAAACAGAGGCTACCTGAAATGTTGCCACTTCTCATGGCCATGGCAAAGGTCAGGAGCGTAAGCCTAATTTCCCACAAGCCTATGTTTGTGATACATCTGTCCAAATCCCATGAGCCAAACAGGTCATTTGCTTGAGCCCAAGGGTGGGAAAGTGAAGGGTGAAGGGTGGGGAACTGCATCCTAACCCTAGTCGGGGGAACGGCAAAGTCATATGGTCTGGGGGAGTGGCCTGAGCTGGGAACGGTAATGCAATCTACAAGAGAAGGGATTAAGAATTCCCACGCCTACCAGGACCTAGCAAGGCCTCACAAACAAGTAAAGATGCTGGGTGATAGTGATGGGGTGATATTTTCAGTCAAGAAAGATTTGGCCATATTCATCTCATCCATAAACTCACATGACCTATCCCGTATTTCTTGGAACCATTTGGCCATCAGCCTTACATCTCCCCATCTCTGATAGAAACATGGGTACAGAGGATGGCTTCCCTACCTTGTGAGTGCTAAGGGCATTGAAAATGGGCGGTGCCAGAGGCAATAAGGACGAGTGGGCACTGCAGCAGAGTGGGGAGCGCGAGCCTTGTCAAAGGTGCCACTTGCTTTCAGCCCATTGCTGTCTATGGGAATGTAGGCTCTGCATGGCCTGGCCTCTGAGGTGTTAAGAGATGCTGAAAAGCCAGATTCTTCTGTGAAAATTCTGAATTTTTAAATTGTTGAACAGAGCCCAGTAAACAGTAGACAGTGAACTGTTACAAGTTACAAGTTACAAGTCGCCATCTTGTAACTTCTGTTCTCTAAGTTTAGATTTAGGAGGTTGATGAGAGCTGCGGCAGGAGTTTTGTTTGTTTTTTCCCTGCTCCCAAGAGGCCACCAAAAGAGCAGTGGTTTCTGGACACGACTTTGAGGTCCTAAGAGCCAGTTTCCCTATTAGGAGCGAGGTCCGTGAATTCAGAGATGCTCTAGAATTCTTTCCGCTTAATTCTCTTGTTCCCGCAAAAATGCAATTCTACCTAGCCTGTAAGTCAGAGTGAGTCCTAATTACTGTATTTATTAAAATTACATACAATTAGGGGTTTTAGGAACCAGGCCAATTTTTCCCCAGAACGCCCGTTGAAAAGCACTCTTTAAAAGGACACAGGATGCTTTGGGAAGGGCTGCTCATGTGACATCTCCCAGGGCTATTTGGGTCATTTGTTTTTAGGGGCAGAGTCTAGCTTCTTCCTGGGCTCTTGGCTCCAGAACTTGGACCCCAACCCTGTCTCAGAGCATCAGAGTGTCTTTTTGGAGATTACATGTACAGTGATTGTATTTCCTGAACCGGAGTCAGGACACGTGGTCAGCTGAGGATCTCTGCAGTTTGCACACCTGAGAGGCTGACCGAGATGGAATGGAAATTAGATGGATTGGAGAAAGACCAAGATGAGATGGTTGGATGGCATCACCGACTCGATGGACATGAGTTTGAGTAAACTCCAGGGAAGCCTGGCATGCTGCAATCCATGGGGTTGCAGAGAGTTGGACATGAGTGAGCAACTGAACTGAACTGAACCGAGGGAGATCAGAATGATACTTGGTGATTGGATGGCCCGGTGACACTGTGGCCCTCGGATCCTACCCAGGCCTGTGACTTCCTGGGAGAGAGGCATAGGACACAGCCCTGCTGATGGAGGGGTTGGGGGATTCAGCCTGTGGTCCTCCTCTGAAACCGAGGCTGGTCCAGGTGGGACCCTTTCCTCAAACCTGAATCTCAGGGTTCATTCGTTTCCCACGCAAGGCAGAGCCCATGGAACTTGCACGCAGGCCAGAATAGTGGCACCAGAGGGAACATTTCCCCCAAAGCTGAGCATTCTCGGGGCTTCAAATGAGACCCTCCTGCATCCACCGTGTGTCTCACCTCTCCACTCGGCCCTAGCGATCCAGCGCACCAGCAGTCTTGCTATTCCCTGACTCCGCTGTGACCCTCATCCTTCTAGCTCTTCCTCTGGGCCACCATCACTTCCTTTGACCGTTTGTCAAGACCCCGTCACTGTGGTCTGATCAGGGTGTCAACCCCCCGCAGAACACAGCAGCCTTGCCTCTGAGCTCTTCTCTCCAAATGCTTCCCTTAAGGCCCCAGCTAGAAGCCCCACTCATTCATTCATTTATTTAACACACATGTCTTGATGACTTTTCACCTGCTAGAAACTGTTTTAGATGTTGAGAATTCAGCAGTGAACAAGACTAGTAAATAGTAGTATACCTTTATCCTGGTAGAATGAAGTATCCATCCTATTTGTGGGAGAAAGATGTTAAAATAAAATATAGCATATATGATGAATAGCATGAAAAGAGGAAATTTTACTACCAGAAAAGAAGCAGGAGACACGAGTTCCATCCCTGGGTTGGGAAGATCCCCTGAAGAAGGAAATGGCAACCCACTCCAGAATTCTCACCTTGAAAATCCCATGGACAGATGAGCCTGGTGGGCTACCGTCCACGAGGTCTCAAAAGAGCTGGACACGACGGAGCGTGCACAGACTCAGCTCAGTTCAGTCGCTCAGTCGTGTCCGAATCTTTGCGACCCCATGGACTGCAGCACGCCAGGCCTCCCTGTCCATCACCCACTCCCGGAGTTCACTCAAACTCACGTCCATCGAGTCGGTGATGCCATCCAACCGTCTCATCCTCTGTCGTCCCCTTCTCCTCCCGCCTTCAGTCTTTCCACGCTAATGACTAAACAATGTCTCAACAGCAATGTACTGATAACCCAGCAGTACCGCGGCTCCTCCTGCAGGGGGCGCTCCTGACCTCCTGCAGGGCAACCTGCCTCCCTGGAGCGGACCGGCCTTGGACCCTGAAAGCCTGCTTCTCTGCTCTCCTGAGAGTCCTCCTGACCTGCTGAAATCCCTGCCGTGTCTTATCCAGAGCCTGGCTCATCCTCGAAGATGGAGACAGTGCCTTTTATGTTCCACAATGGAGAAGCCGTTTCTCCCGAAGTCCCGTTTCATTCACTTTTCAGAGGCGGAGGCTCATTTCTCTTTGCTTGGATTGAAGCCACTCGTCACTTCTTCTTTATTTCCTCATTTGAAATAGCAGGTGGTTCCAACATTTTATCTTTCTTTTGGTTCTCGGTTTGACAGAGAGCTATTTGGCTGTCTCTTTTCCCCTGCCCCCAGCAGCCACTGTGCTGCAGCCTCTCCACTAAGGCACAGCAAACATGCCTACCTCCCGACAGTAAGATGAAATAGTCTTTAAGTAAGTTTGCCACATTCAGCAAATAAAACTGCAGGACCCTTGTGCCTAACGTGTCTGATAAACAATTTTCCTCAAGTATAAGCATCTCCCAAGTATTGTGTGGGACATACTTATACTCAAAAATAGTAATAATTTTTATATAAAGTTCAAATTTGTACGCTGTATTTAACCTGGCACGTCTCCTATGAGGAGCTTGACACAGAGGTTGGTGTGTAGTCAGGGTAAGTGGTTTTGACAACGATGCAGCTGTTGATGACTTTACTGTGTTCGGGTAAGCACCTCCCCCACCACGGGGGTCAGGGTGGGCATGCCTAAGAAGGGATTCCTAGAGCAATCAAGGGTCAGACTGAGTCTCGAAGGTCTGTATTTATTCAACAAAGATTTATCGAGCACTTATTATGAACCTAGATAGCATATTCAAAAGCAGAGACATTACTTTGCCAACAAAGTTTCGTCTAGTCAAGGCTATGGTTTTTCCAGTGGTCATGTATGGATGTGAGAGTTGGACTGTGAAGAAGGCTGAGCGCCGAAGAATTGATGCTTTTGAACTGTGGTGTTGGAGAAGACTCTTGAGAGTCCCTTGGACTGCAAGGAGATCCAACCAGTCCATTCTGAAGGAGATCAGCCCTGGGATTTCTTTGGAAGGACTGATGCTAAAGCTGAAACTCCAGTACTTTGGCCACCTCATGTGAAGAGTTGAGTCATTGGAAAAGACTCTGATGCTGGGAGGGATTGGGGGCAGGAGGAGAAGGGGACAACAGAGGATGAGATGGCTGGATGGCATCGCTGACTCGATGGACGTGAGTCTGAGTGAACTCCGGGAGTTGGTGATGGACAGGGAGGCCTGGTGTGCTTCGCTTCATGGGGGTCACAAAGTGTTGGAGCGACTGATCTGATCTGATCTGATCTATTATGAACTAGACTTTGCTCTAGGTGCTAGGGATTTGGCAGGGAACAAAACAGACAAAAATCACGTCCCCCCAGGCTTGAAGTATTAGTGGGGAAAACAGAAGAGGTTAAAGAAGTTAAGCAAATATCTAGCATATTAGGTAAAAACTAAGGAGAAAATACAAGGCAAAGGCGGGGAGATGAAGTGTTGGGGTGAGTTGCAGTTTTGAGATGAGAGGAAAGGAAGCTCTTATTGAAAAGTCAACTTAAGAAAACATGTGAAAAGAGTGAGAATATGAACCGTGAAGATACTTAGGGGAAGATCATTCCGGAAAAGGGAAATAGCAAGTGCAAAGGCCCTGAGGTTGGAGTGGCCCCAATACACCCGGGGAATGGTGAGAGCCAGGGTGGTGGGAATGGATGAGTGAGGGGGTGAGATAGGAAAGTGGGGGGGCTGGATCATGATGCATCTCAGGGGACACTTGAGTTTTCCTCCGAGTGAGGTGGGCCATCAGAGAGCTTTGAGTGATGCAACCTAACCTACATTCAAATAGATCCTCTGGCTACCTGTGGAGGACAAGTGGTGGGGCAGAAGCAGGAAGACCAGGGTGGAAGTGACTGCAGGAGTCCAGGTGAGAGAGGTGGTTTGGACCAGGGTGGACAGTGGTGGCCACACTATGAAGGGAGGTAGGATTTGCTGATGGTTCCAGCCGGGGGAGAGAGAAACCGAGGTTGAGTACAGTCTAAGTTTGACTTGAAAGAGTTGGCAAGATGGAGATGGGGAAAGATGTAACGGTCAAGGGGAACCTTGGCCCGGTCAGCTGAGGGGCTTGTCAGCAGAGCCAGGGACCAGAAACATCTTGGAGCAGAGACACAGCTTTCAGTATGTGCTGACCACCTGCATCTTCCTCCTCCCACCTGTCTCCACCTAACAGTGCTGCTGGGAGATGTCTGCTGTACAGCTTGCTTCCCTGATGGCTGTCCAGCTCTGGCCTGAATTTCCTCCACGGGAGAAATGTGCTTTGCTGCTCTGGACATTTGCAGCTGGCAGACTGTGTTGAGAGAGAGAAAGAGAGATGTATTTAGAGCAGCGGGCAGGCTTCTTGCCCTGGGCAGAGAGGTCTCCTCCCCAACAGGAAACTGATGAAGATTTCCGGGGCTGGTTGGGTCTAGCACCATTCTAATTCTCTCAGTTCAGTCGCTCAGTTGTGTCTGACTCTGCGACCCCATGAATCGCAGCACGCCAGGCCTCCCTGTCCATCACCAACTCCAGGAGTCTACCCAAACCCATGTCCATTGAGTCAGTGATGCCATCTCATCCTCTGTTGTCCCCTTCTCCCCCTGCCCCCAATCCTTCCCAGCATTCAGGTCTTTTCCAGTGAGTCAGCTCTTCACATGAGGTGGCCAAAGTATTGGAGTTTCAGCTTCAACAACAGTCCTTCCAATGAACACCCAGGACTGATCTCCTTCAGAATGGACTGGTTGGATCTCCTTGCAGTCCAAGGGACTCTCAAAAGTCTTCTCCAACACCACAGTTCAAAAGCATCAATTTTTCGGTGCTCAGCCTTCTTCACAGTCCAACTCTCACATCCATACATGACCACAGGAAAAACCATAGCCTTGACTAGATGGACCTTTGTTGGCAAAGTAACGTCTCTGCTTTTCAATATGCTGTCCAGGTTGGTCATAACTTTCCTTCCAAGGAGTAAGCATCTTTTAATTTCATGGCTGCAGTCACCATCTGCAGTGATTTTGGAACCCCCCAAAGTAAAGTCTGACACTATTTCCACTGTTTCCCCATCTATTTCCCATGAAGTGATGGGACCAGATGCCATGATCTTAGTTTTCTGAATGTTGAGCTTTAAGCCAACTTCTTCACTCTCCTCCTTCACTTTCATCAACAGGCTCTTTAGTTCTTCACTTTCTGCCATAAGGGTGGTGTCATCTGCATATCTGAGGTTATTGATATTTCTCCCGGCAATCTTGATTCCAGCTTGTGCTTCTTCCAGCCCAGCGTTTCTCATGATGTACTCTGCATAGAAGTTAAATAAGCAGGGTGACAATATACAGCCTTGATGTACTCCTTTTCCTATTTGGAACCAGTCTGTTGTTCCATGGCCATTTCTAACTGTTGCTTCCTGACCTGCATACAGGTTTCTCAAGAGACAGGTCAGATGGTCTGGTATTCCCATCTCTTGAAGAATTTTCCACAGTTTATTGTGATCCACACAGTCAAAGGCTTTGGCATAGTCAATAAAGCAGAAATAGATGTTTTTCTGGAACTCTCTTGCTTTTTCCATGATCCAGCGGATGTTGGCAATTTGATCTCTGGTTCCTCTGCCTTTTCTAAAACCAGCTTGAACATCTGGAAGTTCAATGGTTCACGTATTGCTGAAGCCTGGCTTGGAGAATTTTGAGCATTACTTTACTAGCGTGTGAGATGAGTGCAATTGTGCAGTAGTTTGAGCATTCTTTGGCATTGTCTTTCTTTGGGATTGGAATGAAAACTGACATTTTCCAGTCCTGTGACCACTGCTGAGTTTTCCAAATTTGCTGGCATATTGAGTGCAGCACTTTCACAGCATCACCTTTCAGGGTTTGAAATCTCTCAACTGGAATTTCATCACCTCCACTAGCTTTGTTCGTAGTGATGCTTTCTAAGGCCCACTTGACTTCACATTCCAGGATGTCTGGCTCTAGGTCAGTGATCACACCATCATGGTTATCTGGGTCGTGAAGATATTTTTTGTACAGTTCTTCTGTGTATTCTTGTCATCTCTTCTTAATATCTTCTGTTTCTGTTAGGTCCATACCATTTCTGTCCTTTATTGAGCCCATCTTTGCATGAAATGTTCCCTTGGTATCTCTAATTTTCTTGAAGAGATCTCTAGTCTTTCCCATTCTGTTGTTTTCCTCTATTTCTTTGCATTGATCGCTGAGGAAGGCTTTCTTATCTCTTCTTGCTATTCTTTGGAACTCTGCATTCAGATGGGAATATCTTTACTTTTCTCCTTTGCTTTTTGCTTCTCTTCTTTTCACAGCTATTTGTAAGGCCTCCTCAGACAGCCATTTTGCTTTTTTGCATTTCTTTTCTATGGGAATGGTCTTGCTCCCTGTCTCCTGTACAATGTCACGAACCTCATTCCATAGCTCATCAGGCACTCTGTCTATCAGATCTAGGCCCTTAAATCTATTTCTCATTTCCACTGTATAATCATAAGGGATTTGATTTAGGTCGTACCTGAATGGTCTAGTGGTTTTCCCTACTTTCTAGTTCTCTGCTGCTCATTAATAGATGCCCAAACTTAGCAGCGTCAGCAAAAGCGGTCATTTATTTGGCCCACGAATCAGCCACTGGGGCCAGGTTAGTATGGGAGGCTCATCTCTCTCCCATGGGACATATAGCCAGGGGGGCTTCTGGCTGGGATTGAAGGATCTGCTTCCAGAATGTGGCTGCCAGCCTGGTCCTGGATGTGGCTGGGGGCTCGGGAGGGCCACGAGCTCTGGGTCCTCTTCATATCGTCTCCCCACGTGGCCTGGCCTTCCTTATAGCACGGGGCTGGGAGCCAAGGAGCTGCTCAGTGACCCACGCAGGTGGGGCTGGGAGCCAAGGAGCTGCTCAGTGACCCACTCAGGCGGGGCTGGGAGCCAAGGAGCTGCTCAGTGACCCACGCAGGCGGGGCTGGGAGCCAAGGAGATGCTCAGTGACCCACGCAGGTGGGGCTGGGAGCCAAGGAGATGCTCAGTGACCCACGCAGGCGCCGCGCTGCCCCTGAGGACTTTGCCTTAAAAGTCAGATGGTGTCACTTCGGCACCACCCTTGCTGGAGGCTGTCATGAGGAGCTTTTGTTTCAACTCCAAGCTGCAGCTGTGTGATTTTGGATAAGTCACTCAACATCTCTGTGTCTCAGTTCGCTATCTGTAACGTGGGGATAGTCATCACATTTATCTCACAGGGGATAAACAAGGGTGATACATGCAAAGGATGTACAGCAGCATCTGGGCCATAGTGGCACCCACTCCAGTACTCTTGCCTGGAAAATTCCATGGACTGAGGAGCCTGGTAGGCTACAGTCCATGGGGTCGCAAAGAGTTGGACACGACTGAGTGACTTCACTTTCTTTAAGTATTAGTTAGCACAATTCGTATAGGGAATTTTTTTATTGTAAAAACGAAAAATTCAGAATGCAGAAACTTAATGCATTTTGCACACTTCCTGTCTCCCTGTCTCCATGAGTAGGGCTTGAAAGCAGGTTTAAGAAACTAGCCAGTAGGAAAACTAGCTCACATATGTTAATGATAGCTATTTTAGAAATAGAAAGAAGAAAATTACCCACCTAATTACTTTTATTATCTTTGAACTGTTTGTTCCCGGTGGCGATTCTTTCTCTCCTTTTCTCTTTTTTCGAGGTCAAGTTCTATCAGCCTTTATTTCTGTGCGTGAATAATGAGGGTCATACCAAACTGAGTTTGCATCCAGACCTTTATCTTCTCTCTCTGTTTTAAAAAGTTTTTTCCCCCAGCTTTACTGCAGTATGATTGACAAATAAAAATTGTATATATTTAAGATGTGCAGTGTGATGTATGTATATTGTGAAATGATAACACAGTCAAGCTAAACTGGCTCATTCATCACCTGGCAGAGTTGTTGTTTGTGGTGTGTGGTGAGAACTACCCCCTTAGCAAATTCCAAGTGTACAAGATGTTATTATTAGCTCTATATTTACTGTAGCCATAATGCTGTACAATGGATCTCAGAACTTAGAACTGAAAGGTTTGGCAGCATCTCTTACGCTTTTGATTGATTACCGCCCCCCCCCCATTTTTTTGAGACACCAACGGTTTAGAGGAGGGGGAGCTTACGCGCCTGAAACGAGGTCCTGGGGTGACGGACACCCCACCGTGTGCACTGAGCCAGAGGGAGGGTGACAGTCTTTGCTCCCGGGGGTGGGGAGATTATCAGTTACAGGGGAATTGACGTCAGGTGGGCTCATTCGTTACCAGGGAAACCAGTAAAGGGGCACTCCCCTCCCCGCCGCCTGGATGAGTCAGCACTAGCTGGGTCCTGGGACAAGTACATAGACGGGTCGGTCGTGTGAGGAGCGAGGAGGTGAAGCAGGCCCTGGGTTCCCCCCTGAATCAGAGCAGGGTGCTGTGTGCTCAGTCATGTCCACCTCTTTGCGACTCCATGGACTGCAGTCTGCCAGGCTCCTCTGATGGGATTTCCCAGGCAAGAATACTGGAGTGGGTCGCCATTTCCTGCTCCAGGGGATCATCCCCACCCAGGGATCAGATCCGCACCGCCTGAATTACCACCCAGCCACGTGGGAAGCCCCATCGTAGGGTGGACTTAGAAGCATAAAGGAAAAGGAAGGCATAAGAGGGTGAAGGAAATATGCCCACACAGAATCCAAAGCAAAAATTTCAGTAGCTGGAAAATTTCAGTAGCTGGAAAAGAGACCCCTTGTCTTAAGGTTTGAAATTGCCCCCTCCTCTCCCTAGGTTAGAATGATCGAAACCCAAGGGGCCCCAGCGACGTTTTGGGTGGTCCTTACCCACCACGAGTATCGTGTGTGTTTGCAGTGGGAGTCTGTGTGCATTTTACATTTCGAATGTTTGTCACTCAAGAGTTTCATCCAACAGGCCCCCCTGCAGAGCCAGGCCAGAAAACTCAGAGTTCAGTGGGGGGTGTTGATTTCTGAGAGCATATGAAAGAGGTGTTTTTGATAGGAGAGTGATTCTCAGCTGCTGAATAAGAAATAGTCCTCATCCATAATGCATGGTCCTTGAGGAGAAAGGGAGAAGAGGAAGTCTAAATCTAGCCGAGGCTGGAAAAAGACGCCGAGTGACTGAGAACCATTCAGAACAGACTGGCTGCCTTTCCCACTAATCCATCCTTCCCTCCCGGCCCCCCTACCCCAGGGTCGAAGCCCCCAAGTGGCGGCTCACTCGCGAGGAGTGCTGGTATCAGGAAGAGCTGCAAGGGAAGTGCTTAGGTGGTAAGGAAAAGGTAACAAAAGACAGACAGAGACCAGACACTTCTAGGGGATGTTTTCCAATTCAAATATTCTCGATCCTTAGGCGGTTCTTATTTTGAGATTCTCATTTTGGCTGTAGTTTTTCAACCAAGTGAAATACAACTCCCGAAACCGGGGGAGGGCACCATCTGGGTTTGGGGGACCTTGACTGAATTGCATTCCCACTGGCCTAAATATATCCTCCAGACGCAGGAAGGAGCCTGTTTGATGCGCTCAGCGGCGTTTCTAGAATGCTTCTGTCCATTCACCGGTGCTCTTTATTAGTTCAATCCTGGTGACAGTGGAGGGGGAGCTTTCCAGGGCTGGAAAAGGTGAGTTTTAGAAACATTGAGAGACTTGGTTTGTATTGGATTGAATAGTGTCCCCCAAAGAGACGTGTTTCCAAATCCAAACCCTACTATCTGGGAATGTGAGCTCAATGGAGACTGGGTCTCTGCAGATGTCATCAGGTTAAGGAATGAAAGGGTGGTTTTCTGGATAGGACTCTACATCCAGTGACCGGTGTCCTTCCAGGAAGAGAAGAGGATACCGAGGAAAGATGGCCACGTGAAGACAGAGGCAGAGATTGGGGTGATGTGGCCACAAGCCAAGGGCTGCTAGGAGCCGCCAGAAACGGGAAGAGGGAAGGGAGGATGCTCCCCTGGAGTGCGGAGGGAGCGTGGCTCTGGCTGCACGTGGCTTCAGACTCTGGCCAC
Source organism: Bubalus bubalis (assembly GCF_019923935.1). Classification (NCBI taxonomy): domain Eukaryota; kingdom Metazoa; phylum Chordata; class Mammalia; order Artiodactyla; family Bovidae; genus Bubalus; species Bubalus bubalis. The sequence continues at coordinate 4,353,992 of NC_059170.1, read as the reverse complement.
CAGACCCGCAGGAGAGCACGCGTCTGCTGTGCTAGCCACTGAGGTTGTGCGGACTTGCTCCCGCAGCCAAGGGAACTCTACTGTTCCAGCCTCAGCCCCCTGGCTCACTGTCCCACGTTCCTATCGCTTTCATGCTTCAGCCACGAGGACTCTCTCGCAGGCTCCAGTTCTTTCCATCTCCTCCCTAACAGTGTCAACCACGCTGACATTGCTTTGACCACAGACACCCTCCTTTCACTTTTCAGAATTACACTCTCCTTATCAGAAATGACCTTCCAGACCCCACCCTCACCCTGGAGTATGGTCCATCCCCTAAACTGTAACAGGGGCTCCCCAGAATGACAGTGTACCTGTGTGATTGATCTGCTTCCCCCACCAGACCACAGGTGCATTCATCAACAAATGTTTTCTGAACCCCTACCATGATGCAGGCACTCGTCTCGGCAGGGGGTAATGGAAAAGTGAGCTTTGTATGAGAAATTTTCTTGTTTAAAAAATATTGTGTTCTTATAGCTATTAACAGCCTGTAACTGATATGGCAGCCTTAAGAATTAGATGAAATGGGGACTTCCCTGGTGGTCCAGTGGTTAACAGTGCACCTTGCAATGCAGGGGACGTGGGTTCTATCCCTGGTTGAGGAACTAAAATCCCACATGCCGTGGGGCAATAAGCCTGCACGGTACAACTACCGAGCCTGTGTACTCCGGAGCCCATGAGCCACAGCTGGAGAGCCTGGAACCCACACGATGCAACGAGGATCCTGTATGCCACAACTAAGACCCAACGCAGCCCCCAAAACTTTTTAAACAATTAGATGCGATGTTCATAGCAACATTGTTTACAATGGCCAAGATATGGAGGCAACCTAGGTGTCCATCAACAGATGAACAGATAAAGACGATGTGGTTCACACACACAATGGAATACTGCTGCTGCTGCTGCTGCTGCTAACTCGCTTCAGTCATGTCCGACTCTGTGCAACCCCATAGACGGCAGCCCACCAGGCTCCCCCATCCCTGGGATTCTCCAGGCAAGAACGCTGGAGCGGGTTGCCATTTCCTTCTCCAATGCATGGAAGTGAAAAGTGAAAGTGAAGTCACTGAGTTGTGTCCAGCTCTCAGCGACCCCATGGACTGCAGCCCACCAGGCTCCTCCGTCTGTGGGATTTTCCAGGCAAGAGTGCTGGAGTGGGGTGCTATCCCCTTCTCCGCAATGGAATACTACTCAGACGTAAAAAAGAACAAAATTTTTCCATTTGCAGCCACATGAAGGGCCTTGGAGGGCACCGTGCCTACTGAACTAAGTCTGGCAGAGAAAGACAAATACCGTACGGTAGCACTTATTTGTGGAATCTGAAAAAATATGACAAATTAGTGAATACGACAAAAAGAAGCAGACTCACAGATGGAGAACAAACTGGTGGTTACCAGCTGAGGGGGCAAAACAGGGGTGGGGAAGTGGAAGGCACAAACCATTGGAAATGAAGCAGACGATAAGGATGAATTGTACAACACAGGGAATATAGGTATTTTATAACTGGAAATGGAAAGTAGTCTTCAAAAATTATAAAAAGAATTACAAAAAATTTTAAAGAATTAAGATGAGAAAACATGTATAATGTTTAGAACAGTGCCCAGTTGTCATTGTGGGCCCTGTTATTCAGAAGACACTATTGGGAAAAACCTTTGCCAACAAAGGTCTATATAGTCAAAGGTATGGTTTCTCCAGTAGTCGTGTATGGATGTGAAAGCTGGACTATAAAGGAGGCTGAGCACTGAAGAATTGATGCTTTCGAATTGTGGTGTTGGAGAAGACTCTTGAGAGTCCCTTGGACTGCCAGGAGATCCAACCAGTCAATCCTGAAGGAAATCAGTCCTGAATATTCTTTGGAAGGACTGATGTTGAAGCTGAAACTCCAATACTTTGGCCACCTGATGCAAAGAACTGACTCATTAGAAAAGATTCTTATGCTGGGAAAGACTGAAGGTGGGAGGAGAAGGGGATGACAGAGGATGAGATGGTTGGATGGCATCACCGACTCAATGGACATGAGTTTGAGCAAGCTCCAGGAGTTAGTTATGGACAGGGAGGCCTGGCATGCTACAGTCCATGGGATCACAAAGAGTCAGACACGACTGAGCGACTGATCTGAACTGGACAGCAAGGAGATCAAACCAGTCAGTCCTAAACGAAGTCAACCATGAATATTCATTGGAAGGACAGATGCTGAAGCTGCAGCTCCAATACTTTGGCCAGCTGACTCGAAGAGCTGACTCACTGGAAAAGACCCTGATGCTGGGAAAGACTGAAGGCAAGAGAAGAAGGGGCGCCACAGGGAGTGAGATAGTTGGATGGCATCACCGACTCCATGGGCATGAGATTAAGCAGACTCTGGGAGACAGTGAAGGACAGGGGAGCCTGGCATGCTACAGTTCATGGTGTCCCAAAGAGTTGGACATGACTGAGCTACTGAACAACAACAGTATTATTGGGAAAAAGTGTGTAGTGCAAACAGACCCAGATCCCACCCTTGTTCTGTAAAGCAAGGGAAGACGGAAGGAAACACTGCCTGTGTGGAAAGACACACACCGCTCTTTACCTCTGTGTCCAAGTCTCAGGCTCCTGTTCTCTGCCTCACTGCCTGCCACACTCACTCTCACACACTCACACACACACACCCCTGCAGCCCGCCGTCTGCCACGTCACCCCGCATAAGTGACCGTGGCAGCCAGGTTTCCCAGTGGTCCTGTGGCCCCAGGGAAAGTTCTCAGCATCCTTTTGCCTCCGGGGTGAGCTGGCAAGAGCAGCAGGCAGGCCCTCTCAGCACAGAGCTGGTGCTCTAAAACCACACGGATTCATTATCTTAAGGTTTGGAGGTCACCAGTCCCGAGTGAATCATCAGAGGTGTGTTCCTTCTGGAGGTTCTCAGGGAGGAATCCATTTCTATGCCTCTTCCAACTTCTAGAAGCTTCCCGAATTTCTTGGCTCCCAGGCCAGCATCACTGCAGCCTCTGCAGCTGTCCTCACATCTCCTTCTCTGACTCCAGCCTCCCTCTTGTGAGGACCCACGTGATGACATTGGTCCCGTCCAGACAATCCAGCGTCATCTCCCCATCTCGAGACCCCTAACTTACTCACATCTGCAAAGTCCCTTTTGCCTTGTAAGGTAACATGTTCACCAGTTGGGGGGATTAGGACATGGACGACTTTGGGAGGACTATTAGGCTGCCCACCACACCCCACATAACTGTGGCAGCCAGACTTCCCAGGATACCTGGGGCTTCGGGGAAAGTTCTCAGAACCCACTTCCACCTAGGCATGAGCCGGCAGGGGCAGCAGGCAGGCCACGATGGCCGCTGACCAGCTCACCTGCATTACACACCCAAATGCTTCCTAGTCACTCTGGCTTGGTCATTAGACCTTGTCCGTGTTGATCTCTGGTGGATCAACTTCTGTCCACTCTGCGTGTGTCTCTCTTATTTTTTTAAAAAAAGACTTATTGTTTTATTTACTTATCTTTGGCTGCACTGGGTCTTCAGGGCTTTTCTCGAGTTGTGGTCCTCGGGCTGCTTATTGCAGTGGCTTGTCTTGCTGCTGAGCGCTGCTTCTCGACATGCGGGCTTCAGCAGTTGTGGTGCGTGGGCACCCTGGTTGCAGCTCACGGGCTCTAGAGCGCTGGCTCAGTATTTGAGGTTCATGGGCTTAGTTGCTCCGCAGCGTGTGAGATCTTCCCAGACCAGGGATCAACCAGGATTGATCCCAGACCAGCATCTTGCCCGACAGTATGCCTTACGTCGGCAGGGGGATTCTTCACCACTGGACCGCCAGGGAAGCCCTGTGTGTGTCTCTCTTATAAGGATACTTGTGATTACACGCAGGGCCCACCCAGATTCCGAGATAAGTGCCTCCTCTGCGGCTGCTGCGGCTGCTAAGTCACGTCAGTCGTGTCTGACTGTGTGCAACCCCATAGACGGCAGCCCACCAGGCTCCCCCGTCCCTGGGATTTTCCAGGCAAGAACACTGGAGTGGGTTGCCATTTCCTTCTCCAATGCATGAAAGTGAAAAGTAAAAGTGAAGTCACTGAGTCGCATCTGACTCTTCACGACCCCATGGACTGCAGCCCACCAGGCTCCTCCGTCCACGGGATTTTCCAGGCACGAGTACTGGAGTGGGGCGCCAGTGCCTTCTCCAAAATGCCTCCTCTGGAGAGCCTTAATTTAATCACGCCTTTTGCCATATCAGGTAATTTTTACTCGTGTGCCATCTAAGGAAATATTCACAGGTTTTAGGGATGAAGATGGGGGCATGTCTTTGGGGGGGCCACTGTTCAGCCCACTTAAGATGGGGGTGACAAGGCCTCTGGGCAGAACTGGAGTCAAATCCAGGTTCTGATGATTCTTGGTTGCATTACCTTGAGTAAGTTATTTTATCCTTTTAACTCTCTGCCATTAAAATGGGATGAAGAATCCAGTTCATAGTGAGAGTGAAAGTCGCTCAGTTGTGTCTGACTCTTTGTGACCCCATGGACTATACAGTCCATGGAATTCTCCAGACCAGAATACTGGAGTGGGTAGCCTTTCCCTTCTCCAAGGGATCTTCCCCACCCAGGGATCAAACCCAGGTCTCCCGCATTGCAGGTGGACTTTTTACCAGCTGAGCCACAGGGGAAGCCCAAGCATGCTGGAGCGGGTGGCCAGGTCACAGAGTCTTTGCGATTGTCCAACAGGCTAATGTGTGGAGGGCACGGCACAGTGTGTGGCGCTTAGCAAGCTGCTGCGTGTTCTCTTAAAAGACTTGTGACGTGTGTTAAGCCCCTGGATCTCACATGAAAGGCGTTGAGTGCTGCCTCCCCAGGACAGGCGCGTTTTCTCCCTTCGGGGGACGCTGCTGAGAGCGAGCAGGGAAGTCCTGCGCGCTCCTCCCCGTTGTTCCCCTGCGCGGCGCAGCCCAGAGGTGCTCTTGGGTTTGAGTCCTACTGTGGCTTCTCCCGGCTGCTTGGGCAGCTTTGGCTGCACCTGTCTTTTGGAGGAACCAAGATGCACAGAGATGAGGGGGCTGCCCCTGTCTCACCCAGCCAATCAGTGGGGCGAGGGAACTGAGAGGCGCAGAGATGAGGTGGCTGCCCCTGTCTCACCCAGCCGATCAGTGGGGGGAGCCAGGAAGAGACCCCACTCCCCCATCGCTGAACCCTGAAACCAGTGGAATGTTTGCACTCAGAGTCAGGAAATCGCTTCCATCTTCTCCCGATGTTGTACAAGCAAGCTGGGGAAGACTGATCAAGTCTAAAGCTTTGCCTACTCCTGACTGTAATGAAACCAGTTGGAGAGGGGCACACGTGTTGTTTGGAGTCCCCTGGGCATGTTAAACCACATTCTTGCTGATAGAAGCCAGCACTCCATTGAAACAGCAATGGAACATGCATTCCCCTGAGCGAGCCTGTGTAATTCTGGAGGGTGGGGCTGAGCACTGGCAAGCAGATTCCCACCTCTGAGCCCCCTGGGAAGCTCCTCTTGTCCGGTTACCAGCCCTGAAATGAACTGTCTTCTGTCTTCCGTCTGCATCTTGTTTATACAATCCTGTCATTTTTGAACTCTTCCTCACCTTCTGCACAGCAAGGTATTCAGGCTTACCTTCTGTTCCTGCTCTGAGCCTGATTCAGCCATTTCTCAAGGGGCCCTGGTTTCTTTCAGGGGGTGGTACTTAGAAACCAACATGAGGTTCTGGATGCTCCATTGCTACCAGGCTGTCACAGCTTCTCAGCTGCTCAGGGGACACGACTGTGTATAATCTGAGTTTGTACTGATATCTGAATTTATACCCATATCTTTAATTCCAGCCTGACACCATAGGCCCCTCTTTGCCTACCACATTGGGTCTCCCATCTCCCACGGTGGCAAACCAGGCTTTCAGCACAACCAAAGTGTCCACCCATGTATTTCATCCTACAAGACACACAAAATCATTTCAGAATTGTGGTATCCAAACCACTGCAACATGACTGCTAAACAGAGTTCTAGATGCATTTGAGTCCTTTCTTGTCTTCAGTCTGAGGGTTAGTGACCCAAGTATTAGGCCTAGAGGTTACTTGGGTTAGCCCTCTCTGTGTGATTGAAATACAGCTAATGCCTTTGTTTTTATTCAGTGTTAGGATTTTCCCCTATTCTTGTGGATATAATTTAATTTTTTTGTTATCTAAAACATGGACAAGATTCCCGAAGATCAGACCATGTAAAGCAGTGACTCAGTAAAGCGTCGCCCCCTCCCCAGCCCCCTCTACACACTCTCACCATCCCCTATGGGTTCATTCGTCGTTGGTTGTCAGACCTACACTTCTTTTTTCAAAAATAAGCAAATACATATAAAGTGGTAACAATGAGTATCTAGGGAGGAAGGAAGACACAGAAAGTTCTGTGGCTCTGAAGGAGAATGGACTCTTGCAGCAGGTAGCTACATGTTATTTTTGTTTATTATTTATCTATTTGGCTGTATCAGGTCTTAGACGAGACATGCGAACTCTTGGTTGCAGCTTGTGGCATCCAGTCCCCTGACCAGGGCCTGAACCTGGGCCCCCCTGCATTGAGAGTGTGGAGTCTTGGCTGCTGGACCACTAGGGAAGTCCCACATGTTAATTTTCAAAATAAATAAAGTGGAGGGATCCTCCATGCCACACAGCATGTCTAAAAAAACCCAAAAATTAAAAAAAAAAAAGTGGAAATCAAGTGGGTGTGGGCTAGACGTTCTTCAGATTTCCCTCCAGCTCAGGGCTTCCTTGAAGCCGGGAGCCAGCCCTCCTCTGGGGTCCCAGGCTTGCTGGTCCCCACTGTTGTTTCTCATTCCACCTCACACTGTGGAAGTTTGGGGGAGCCCCACGGACACCCGGCAAGCCCTCCACTCCTCTCCACCCCCTCCCAAGGAGGTCGTCGCAGCTCAGACCGGTGTCGGCCCTCCTGTTCTTGGACGCTCCTGTTTCATCCCGTGAAGTCCTTTTCTGGCCCCCAGCTCCTCAGCACAGGCGGTGTTAAAAGTGCCTGCGAGTGTCCTCACTGGCCGAGCCCAGTTCCTGGAGGCCCCGGGGCTCTCAGCCGCACTGACTCACCAGCCGAGCCTGGGAAACGGCTGTCGGGGTGCATCTGGTTTGCAGCAGGGTTGACAGATTCTAAGTGAAGGGTGCTATACGTGGAGTCCAGGATATGGAGCTTCTTAAAGACATCCTGAAGAATGTTCCACAGAGGAGGTTTTACATTAAGTGACGTTCAACGTATCGTAGCGGGACTGGGGGCGGGGTTGACTGCCCGGGGGGCGGGGTTGACTGCCCGAGGGGCGGGGCTGACTGCCCGGGGGGCGGGGCTGACTGCCCGGGGGGCGGGGTTGACTGCCCGGGGGTGGGGTTGACTGCCCGAGGGGCGGGGCTGACTGCCCGGGGGGCGGGGTTGACTGCCCGGGGGTGGGGTTGACTGCCCGAGGGGCGGGGCTGACTGCCCGGGGGGCGGGGTTGACTGCCCTGCAAACGTGCTGAGGTCTGGCCCCTCTACCGGCGCCCCCCACCCCCACCGCCTCTGCACCTTCCTTTGCCTTGAGCCAGCCGCAGAGTCCACTCTGCCTGTTTCCCTCCCCGGGCCTCTGTGCTTGCTGTTTCCTGGACCCAGAATTATCCCAGAGATTACATGAGGTGGGTCGTTCCTGTCACTCAACTCCAGCGTCACCGCCCTGGCAAGGCCTTCCTGGCTGTCTCAGTCAGCTCAGGCTGCCATCACACAGACCCGGGGCTTCAACAACAGAAGGTACTGTCTTAAGAGTTCTCAGGGCCGGAAGCCCAAGGTCATAGTGCCTGCCGCGTTGGTACCTTCTGAGGGAGGCCTCTCTCCTTGGCTTGCAGATGGCCGTCTTCTCCGTGCGTCTTTACATGGTCTTTCCTCTGTGCGTGTCTGCATCGTGATCCCCTCTTCTTATAAGGCATTGTCATACTGGACGAGGGCCCCCTCTAGGGACCTCACTTTAATTTAGTGATCTCTTTGAAGACTCCAAATATCTGACTCCAAACACAGTCACATTCTGAGGTATTGCAGGTCAGGACTTGAGAATATGAATTTTGGGGGAAAGAGTTTGGCCCATAACACTGACCATTCTATTTATTTATTCATTTAACACATTTATTTATTTACTTGGCTGCTCTGGGTCTCACTGCGGTGTATGGGATCTTTTAGGTGGGACACGCAGGGTTCTTAGTTGCAGCGCGTGAACTCTTAGTTGGGGCATGTAGGATCTTGTTTCCTAATCAGGGATGGAACCCAGGCCTCCTGCCTTGGGAGCTCGGAGTCTTAGTCACTGGACCACCGGGGACGTCCCTGACAGTTCTATTTAAAGTGACGATAGAGGATGAGATGGTTGGATGGGATCACTAGACATGAGTTTGAGCAAGCTCTGAGAGATGGTGAAGGACAGGAAGGCCTGGAGTGCTGCAGTCCATGGGGTCGCAAAGAGTCGGACACGACTGCGCGACTGAACCACAGCAACATCCTGCCCTCTCTCTCTTTATACCATATCCTGCTGTGTCTTCAGAGCATCTATCTATCACTTTCAGAAATGACCTTAACCCATTATTTGATAACTTATTGTTTATCAGCTACCAGTGCTGTTCCGTGGGAATAGAGTTCCACGTGCAGAAATTGCCACGTATATAATTTTAAATCTCCTAGTTGCCACATTGAAACAAACAAACAAACAACAAAACAGGTGGAATGAATCTAATACATTTTATTAATCCCCTATTATCATTTCAACATGTGAGCATTATTAATGGGATAATTGATGGCTCATTTTACCAAGTCTTTGGAATCTATGGGGTATTTTATACTTGAGAGCACATCTCAGTTTGACCCAGCCATGTGTTAAGTGCTCAAGAGTCACATGTGACTTGTGGCTCCATGTTGGGCCACAGAGCTTTAGAATTTAAGTTCCAGGAAAGCAGACCCTTATTTCTGTGGTTTGACACTGTGTCCCAGCCTAGAGTAAGTATTCAATATTTGCTGATTGACTGAGTGGATAGAAATGTTATGCACGTGACTGCTTCCCTTCTCCAATACCCAAGGCAGACCTTTTTAAACATTAATTGATTTATTATTTTTTTTTTTTTGGCTGCACCAGGTCTTCATCGCTGTGTGTGGGCTCTCTCTAGCTGGGGAGAGCGGGGTCTACTCTCTGTCTGTTGCGGGGTGGGCTTCTTACTGCAGCAGCTTCTCTTGCTGCAGAGCATGCGCTTTAGGTGTGTGTGGGTTTCAGCAGTTGCAGTGCTCGGGCTCAGTGGTTGTGGTGCGTGGGCTTAGTCGCCCTGAGGCATGTGGGATCCTCGGGGACTTGGGACTGAACTCTGGTCTTCTGCATCAGCAGGCAAATTTTAACCCTGAACCCCCAGGGAAGACCCAGACTTTGTTAACCAGAGCGGTCTCTCAAGAGCTGGACGGTCCTGGAGTGCTACAACAGATGCTCCCTCAACACTGGGGTCGTCAGGCACGTTGATCCCCTTCGCCATTTCTGATCTAGTCCACACCCAGGATGCACACCCTTGTTTAGTACCAGTGTTCGGGTTGTCACCTTTGCGGCTTTGTTGCATGTCTTGGGCATGTCCATTACCAGCGTAAAACTCAGACCCAGTCTACATGTCCCATGAAGCCCCCTGACCAGAAAGGGTGGTGAGGGCAGTTGGGCCAGGGCCCATTTTGTCAGGCTGCTAGAAAGTTTGAGTGACTTTCTTGTGCCCATATATCCTTCTGGAGCGAGAAACGATTGCAAATTCATGATTACTGTTGTTGTTTTTATCTCGTAGAGCTTACCGTACTTCATTTCGCCAATTTCTTATTCCTCGGATGCAGTGTTGCTGAACTTGATGTTGTGTTTGAATCATGAATCGGCTCTTAACCATGCTTCCAAAATCCCATTCCCAGCAGAGCACAAGCAGACCGAACCCAACACATTATTTATAAGTCTAATTTAGCTCATCGATAGTACCGCTTTCTGCTGGAGTCTGCAAGCCAGGACGGCTTGTTGGAGGTTGTTTGCATACAGAGTAGTTCATGTGTTTAATCGCCCGGAGAATGCACGCAGCTGAGGCAGGCCCTGCCAGCGCTGTTTCGCAGGCTCCATCTCTCCCGGGTTCCCTGGGAGCCCTAGAGAGGCAGCAAGGCCAGGCGGGTGTGCTGGAAGGTCACTGGAGGGCTCTGAGCAGAAGGGTGTGACATGGCTCAGGTTGGACAGGGTCCTTTGGCTGTGGGAAGGTGGGGTGGGAGGGTCAGGGAGGAGCGAGGCTCCTGCAATAAGGAGGAGACGATGGCGGCCTGGCCAGGGTGGCGGTCCCTTGGTGCCTCTTCCAGTACCTCCGCAGGAGGTGGGAGGAGGAACGGAGGCCATCACTGCAATGCTGGGATCTTCCTAAGGAGTTTGAGGGGATGCTGAGTGATCTACTGGCCAAGTTCTTTCTGGAACACGCATAAGCATGAACGAGATGCCTGCTTGCAAGTTGGGAATGTATTTTGGAAGAGGTTGCTTTTCTGCTGATCTGCAATCTGGGATGGGATGAGGACGGGAATGCCCGAGGTCTCTGTGTCATTCCTTTAGTCAGAACCCCAAGTCACCTCCCCTCATCCACAGTGTAAATCTGTGAAGGCTTCACCTTGATCTGAAAGACCACTGAGTCCAGCCTTATGCCCTCTCTACTCGCTTGTCTCCAGTTTAACCTACCTCTGACCTTTGCACTCTCCCGTGTTCTTACCTTTGACTTGGCTTACCACTCTCCCCATCTGACACTTTCCCCTCTCAAGCCGTGTACCACAAACTCGGAATTCTTCTTCCAGCTTCAAGCCATGTCCCATAAACTCGGAATTCTTCTTCCAACTTTTTGGAAGAACTTATATGAGACAGGAATTGACTCTTCCTCAAATGTTGGGTGGAGCTCAACCTATAAAACCACGTGGGTATTGGAGGAGAACAGAGGTCTTTAAATACCATTTACAGTTTTTCTTGAACATCCTACCAATGTGATTTTAAAACTCCCATCTGCTAAATTTAATATCTGGAACATTTGTGGGTCTGTTTCTATAGTCCCCCCTTTCCCTAGGTCTTGTTTCTTGGCATGCCTGGTGACTTTTGACTGAATGTTGGACATGGTGTATGAAAAGTTACTATCTCTAGACTGCAGTTGCCTCCAGAGGTGCGTCCCCTGCCCTCTGGGAGGCAGCTGGTGTAGGAGGGACTGGGATGCCTTTGGTCACCTTCCCTTTTAGGGTGCCACCCTGCAGACACCCAGCCTGTGATATTATCTAGGGCTCATCCTCCTTGGCGGTTTGGACTCAGCAATTTGCCTCCTGCGCTAGGAGACGACCCTAAACCGCTTTGTTTTCCAGGTGCTTTTCTTAGGACTCTCATCACGTGCGATTTAAGAATTCAGAACGTGCCTCAAGGGGGAAAACCTTACAGTAATGGGCTCACTGCCCTGCACTTTCTCCCTTCGGGCATGTTGCTCCCTCAGCTACTGGGTGCTTTAGCAGCTCAGAACTCCAGCTTGTGACTCTCAGATTGCTTTTAGCAATCTCTAGCTCTACCTCTCGGAGAAGGCAATGGCACCCCACTCCAGTACTCTTGCCTGGAAAATCCCATGGACAGAGGAGCCTGGTAGGCTGCAGTCCATGGGGTCACTAAGAGTCGGACACGACTGAATGAGTTCACTTTCACTTTTCACTTTCACACATTGGAGAAGGAAATGGCAACCCACTTCAGCATTTTTGCCTGGAGAATCCCAGGGATGGAGGATCCTGGTGGGCTGCCATCTATGGGGTCACACAGAGTCGGACACGACTGAAGTGACTTAGCAGCAGCTCTACCTCTATTTTGGAGAAGGCAATAGCACCCCACTCCAGTACTCTTGGCTGGAAAATCCCATGGACAGAGGAGCCTGGTAGGCTGCAGTCCATGGGGTCACACTAAGAGTCGGACACGACTGAGCGACTTCACTTTCACTTTTCACTTTCACACATTGGAGAAGGAAATAGCAACCCACTTCAGCATTTTTGCCTGGAGAATCCCAGGGATGGAGGATCCTGGTGGGCTGCCATCTATGGGGTCGCACAGAGTCGGACACGACTGAAGCGACTTAGCAGCAGCAGCAGCAGCAGCTACCTCTATTTCCACCTCCACCTCCATCATCCTATTAGGAAAGACCATGTGAGGACCCAGCGAGAAGGACATCATCGACGAACCACAAAGAGAGCTCTCAACCAGAAGCCAAACTGGCCAGCATCTTGATCTCAGGCTTCCAGGCTTCAGAACAATGAGAAATAAACGTCTGTTGTTTTAGACATCCCGTCTCTGGAGTTCCATGAGAGCAGCCTGAGGGGACTAAGACACATGTCTTCCTCTATATGAACCCTTGTTGTTCACCGGTTCTGATTTTCCCTCCTTCTAAACTGGATTAGTGTAAACTCATTTCACCGAAGAGGCAAGTGGAGGCTCCATCATGTAAACCCCTTCTCTGACCTCAGATTGTACCCTTGTTGGAGAGAGAGGCCAACTGGTGGTCCATGGGCTGTATTGTGCTGAATTTTTTTTCTGATTAAAAATTTAAAAGTTTCCAACATTTACAAATTGAGGAATTTCATGTGAAAACAGAAAGCTTGGATTTTTTTTTTTTTTAATTGCTTGAGTTGCTTTCTTCTGGATAAGTAAAAAGAACTGGTGTTCCTGGATTGGTCTGGGGGCTTTGCTGGGAATGGTAGGATATCAACCACCTGGCCAGGCTCCTGTAGGCCCCAGGTGTCCACCCACAACAGGCCTTGAGTCTTTTCTAAATCAGAGCTGTGTGCCTAGGGAGAGTCTGCTTTGTCACAGACAAACCTAGAGGCCCCGGGCAGGTACTTTCTGAAGATCAGGGATGCTCGATTGCGAGTGTGGGAAGCGGGAAGACAGGCTCCCATCTCGTCCCTGTGTGGGGACTTCCTCGGGGGCCTGCCTCTGTCTGGAGACACCCGCGGGACCCCTACTGCCACGTGTGGGAGGCAGAAGGGCAGATGGGCTCAGACGTGGGCCCTGGAGACAGGGGCCTGCCTGTGAGGCCCAGCTCTGCTGCGTCCTAGCCATGTCCCGCTGGGTGAGCTCTTGGACTCCCCAGCCTTAGTGAGTAGCAATGAGAAGACTGTTAAGATTAGATGAGCTGATTAGCAGGAGTCAGGCTCAGCGCAGCGCCTTGCCGCAAGGCCCCTGAGCGGGCAGCTTCCTGCCCCGGCGCTGCGGTTGCTCTGCCTACGTCCTGTGCCGGAGACCCTGCTCTCAGCCCCCGCTAAGTGCATCCTGAGATCGGGTCACACAGGGACACGGTTCCTGCCCACGTGGGCTCCCTCCCTCCCTGGAACAGGCAGGGGCATTGGGGTGAGAAAGAGAGTGGTCTCTCCAGCTCTTACCAGCTGTTTAAGCTCTGGGATTCTGAGAAAAGGCTCTGCCTTGCAGAACTAACTTCTTTCCGACACTTGCATCGTAACTTCTTCCTGGGGGTCCCCATCTGAGGACTCTCCAGGGTTCTTGCAGGACAGGAAGTGTGAGTGATTCTCAGCCTGGACTCACAGCAGAGCTGGGCAGCCTCCCCAACCAACAGAAGCCCATCAATGGCCCTCCTGCAAATTGCCTTGCCATCCCTCTCCCATCCTCATCTGCCGACCCCCAGCAAGAACAGTGGGGAGATGCTTTGGAGGCAGAGCAGCACGACACTCAAGCTTAGAAATGCAGTGTTTTGTGTTTTTTTTTTAAAGCCTCTGACTCTTTGGAAGCTGTTTTTATCACTTCTGGGTCTGTTTCAGAGCCTCTAGCAATGCTTGCTTTGTTTTGGGAGACGGTGTTTTCTGCTGGGAGATTTGTTTTGTCACCTCTGTGTTGTGCGATCTGAGAGTGAGAAGCACTCCTCACGTCTGGGAAGCGTTGTTTCTGCTTCTCTGTGCCCATTCATCTGGAGGAGGAGGCAGTACCGTGTGCTCAGTTTGCCCATTTCATAGATGGCTAAACTGAGATCAGGAGAGGAGGGAGCTGCAGAGAAGGGTAGCCTGCTGAGCTGTCTGTGCAGCCGTGGTTTTCAGCACTTAGCCACAGACAGCTGAGGGTTTGGAGCAGGACCTGGAGGCCCCAGCTGTGCCAGGGACTAGCCACTTACCTACAGGATCACAGGAAGCTCAGCACGGGGTACCAGGGACAGGTCTGGGGTGACAGGAGGGCATTCATATCTCAGGGCAGGAGTCACGTACCAGCTGGTGTATGTTATTGACAACTGGGGCCGGTACATAGCATTCAGGATTCTTGGGTTGCAAGCAACAGAAACTGCCTCTGGCTAATTTAAGCAACAAAGGACTGTCTTCGTGTGTTTAAGCTGCTACAACAAATAATCATGGGCTCGGTGGCTTTGACCAGCAGGCCCAACCTTTTTGGCACCAGGGACTGGTTTCGTGGAACACAATTTTTCCATGGACCCAGAGTGGGGCGGGGGGGAGGGGGGGGTGCGGGGTGGCGTTGATTTGGGGATGATTCAAGTGCATTTATTGTGGACTTTACTTTCTATTCTGATCACATCAGCTCTACCTCAGATCATCAGGCATTAGATCCCAGAGGCTGGGGACCCCTGGCTTAGAGAACAGACATTTCTTTCTCAGAGATCTAGAGGCTGGCTCTCTGAGATCAGGCCACCAGCATGGTCAGGCCCCAGTGTGGCCTCTTCCTGGCTGGTTCCCTGTACCCCTGCGCTGAGCAAGAGAGGGAGGTGTCCAGTCCCTTCTGTTGTTGCTGCTGCACTGGGCCTTCCTTCATCGCTGAGCGCAGGCCGCTCTCTAGCTGTGGTGTGCAGGCTTCTCATCGAGGTGGCTTCTCATGCTGCAGAGCATAGGCTGGAGGGCATGTGGGCTTCCGTAGTTACAGGACCTGGGCTCTAGAGCATGGGCTCCGTAGTTGTGGTGCCCGGGCTTAGTTGCCCTGTGGCATCCGGGATCTTCTTGGACCAGGCATTGAACTGGCCCCACATTACAAGGCGTCCCCTGCATTGCAGGCTGGATTCTTAACCACTCGGCCACCAGGGAAGCTCCTCTCTTTCCCCTTTGTATAAGGGTGCTAATTCTATTCATGGAGGCTTCACCCTCATGACCTAATGATTTCCCAAAGGCCCCACCTACAAATACCCTCACATCAGGATTAGGATTTCAATGTAGGAATCTGCGGGGTGGGGGTCACAAACACTCAATCCATTGCAGAGATGTCACTGAAGGACATGGTGTTGCTCAAAGAGTAGACAGTTGGAATTTGAACTGTGGGATTTTGAAGGTGGACTCTTAACTCTTAGGGGGGCCCCCACTGCGTGATGTTGTAAATCACACAGAGAAACACCAGTTGCTGAACAAACAAAGACACGAATCCTGGCTTTGTGCGCAAGATCCTGTGAAGGCAGCTGGGCACTCGGCTCCGGCCGTCTGGAAACAGTCAGCCCTGGGGAGCTGCTCCCTCCCGAGTTGGTGACGAGTCATTCTCTCTCCCCACCACCCACAGCAGCGCATGAGCTCTGGGGGACGAGACCACGTTTTTCACTTTCTGTGAATGTCACATCCCGACGTAGCCGTCGAAGCCGAATGCCATCGCTGCGATTTCAAAGGGGTACTGACGTCATTTCCAAGCTTTGTCATGCAAACAAGACTTGTCCATCACACACGGATCAGCTTCTCCCTTCATGTCGTGGCTACATTTCTACAGCATGGTGGGGCTCTGTGTTTCTAGGACTGCCAGCTCTTCTGCGCATTTCTGAAATGTCGGGCGTGATGAAGGCAGACGCGACTTCCTCCTGGCTTTTCCGGCAAACGTCAGCGCCACCGTGCTATCATCACTGTGGCTCTCATCGCGGTCACCACACTGCTTCCGCGAAGCTTCGTATTTTTAGAGCCGTTTCACACATATGATCTCATTTGAGCCCCACAATAGATCTTGAAACATGAGCGGAGCAGTGCACATGCTCTCAGTGGTGAGGAAACAGAGGCTGAGCCTCAGCCGCGGGGCAGCACAGGCTGCTGGCCAGATCAGATCTCATCCGCTGCTATTAAGATGCTCGTGCAGAGTCCGGTTTCTCAAACTACAAGTGCAGACGAGCAAAACAATTTACACCTTTGTTCCGACCGTTGACTTCAACTTCTCACTCTTGTCAGTGGTAGAAATTGTGATCAAGTCAAGGGAGTCGTTTCCAGGTTTTGTTCTTGGTCATTTCAGGTTTAAACTCAGCTGTGTGGGGACTCCCTCCGCACACACCCCCACCCCCAGGGTGGTGCGTGTGTTTGGAGGTGCTCGTGTTGAGATGAGAGGGAGGTAACGTCTGCTTTTCCGCCCTCAGCACCCCTCCTCACCGTGATGACCACGCACAGCCACTGATTCTTACTAGGCTCCAGCTGATGGAACGCCAGCAGCCCTGTTGCATCATGAGCCCTTTTCTGTCTGCTGATGCGACCCCATGGACTGTACAGCCCTCCAGGCTCCTCTGTCCATGGGATTCTCCGGGCAAGAATACTGGAGTGGGTTGCCATGCCCTCCTCCAGGGGATCTTCCCAACCCAGGGATTGAACCTGTGTCTCACGTCTCCTGCGTTAGCAGGTGAGTTCTTTACCACCTGCGCCACCTGGGAAGTTCAACAGCAGCACGCACGCATGACTGACTCTGTAACCCGTCTTGCTTCCCTCAAGGGCTTGGGGAACGTCGAGATGCCCCTGCACTCTCTGGGGCCACGGGAGATGGGAGCTCATGTGCTCGCTCCTGCCACCCCGTTTGTGGGGAGGGGAGCCCGCAGGACCTGGCTGGCCACTTCCAATCGTGTCCCCAAACTCTCAGGCGGTGTCGTTCTCTACTGCACTGGAGACAGGGGGAAGGGAGCATCCTATTCAGGACAAACTAGATCTTCTCTCTGAGCTTCCCCTTATCCACAGAGCCTCTGGGATCATGTCATTTAAAAAAAATATTTATTTATTTTTATTTATTTGGCCACGCCAGTCTTAGCTGCAGCGTGCGAGATCTTCTACCTTCCTGTGGCACGCGGGGTCTCGTTCTCTGACCAAGGATCGAACTTGGGCCCCCTGATTTGGGAGCAGAGTCTTAGCCCCTGGACCACCAGGGAAGTCCTGGAATCATGTCATTCTATAGACACACTCAACTCCATCACACGTGTCACAGAAGGATTTTTTTCCCCCTCTGCTGAAATGTACTGCCTCTTAAGTCACCATTCATTATTCCTAAAGATTATTTGGGCTCATATGTTGCTTATGTTTGTGACATGTTAGGACATAAACGTTGGCTTTTGCCCTTTCTCTTGACCTTGGTCGCTGGTGGAACTCTTAGAGACTCCGAAGCTCAGATGGTCTCCTCTTCACTTCTCTTGTTGCTCTGCTTCCCTCTCCCAGCAGAGGCAGGGAGTTCAGTTTATGCCCCCAAACATGGAGGAGGGTGATGTCTCCAGGCAAAAGTGGCTTACCAGAAATGACAAATCACAGGCATTAATAGCAAGACGTCACCTGCCTACAGTAATAATGCTGAGAAGAACGTTAGCAAACGTTCGACCTGCTATGAAATAAAACGTGATTTCAGAGAAGGCTGTTAATTCTGGGATGGCTGAACCTCGAGACAGCCTCAGTATTCCATCTCACGGGGAACGTAACAGTAGGAATAGCAGATGGGAGAGTCGCCCTGTCGTTATTCCCGCAGCTGTGCCAAGTGCTTTTCCGGAGCTGTGTGATCTTGCCACGCTGCGGCAGAGCTCTTACTGCTCCCGTTTTACAGGTGAACTGAAGGGACTTGATCAGGACCCCACAGAGAGGGAGCGGCAGAGATTCAACCCCAGTGTGAGGGACCCACCCTGGTTCCTGAGAGATTCGGGTCCTCTCACCTTGACGTTCCAAGAAGCTGGACCCAAGGACCCTTCCCAGTTCCCTCTCTGTCACTAAGGGGTCGGCAGTTTTAATCCCTTTGACAGCCACTGCTTCAAGTATCACATGTTCAAGGTGAAAATGCTGTTCGTGGGCAGTGTGGTTTTTGCACTTTTTTAAATTAATCATCTTAAAAAAAATAAAGTGAGGAATGTGCAGGGGGGGCTGAGTTCTTACCTCCGACAACAGCCTCACACCCTGCATCCCAGGGGCCGGCCTGAGGAGACGTGTTAAGAGAGACTGGGAAACGGGCAAGAAGGGCGGGGCAGGTGGCCTCCGGGTCATGCTCCAGGACCGCGAGAGGTCCTCGGTGTCAGCGAACATTGGCGCCACGTGGGGAGTTTGCCGACAGTGACGGAACCTGGGGCTCAGCCTACGGCTTTCAGCCCCACAGCTCTGCGGTCGGTGTGGAAGTCAGCTTTTTCACAAGCTGCCTGCTGTCGCTTCAGTGCAGGAGACCGGCAGACCTGGTTTTGTGGTATCTGACATCAAACTTTCCTTCCCTGCCAGTAACAGCCCAAGGTCAATCTCAAGGGAACTCCAGACTTTGAACTTGCTTCAGAGCAGCGTGGTGTAGCGGGACCTCGGGAGACCTGGAGCAAATTCCAAGCCTCATCTTAAGCAAGTCACTGTAAGCTTCTGTGAGCCTCAGTTTTATCACCCGGAAAGCAGGGACTCGCCCACTCATTCTCACCATCAACCCTTGGAGCCCATCTGTGGCAGGTGCTATCCTGGCTTTGGAAATTCAGCAGTGGGTAATGCACAGAATCTGCCCCTCCCCATATCCCCCTCTACCAGGGAGCTCACAGATGGGGTTGGAAGAACAGACAGGCAGGGCAGGGGGAGCTCAGAGTGCCTGGAGGAAATTGCAAAATCAGAAAGGGCTTCCCTAAAGACCTAGAGCTGAAGTCAAAGCCTGAACGACGTCAGCGTGACAGAGCAGGGACAAGGCCAGTGTGCTGGGCAGGGGAGCCACCAGCGGGCATCGTGTGAAACCCATTTAGCAAACCCTAACACTTGTTAAATCTGGACGGTGTACACATGGGGTTGACCCGATTGTGATTCTCTGCAGCTTTCTGTATGTTTGAAACCCTTCATAGTAACAAGTGCTGTATAGAAGTGAGCATTCCTACCGTTCATCTCCGTCTTCTCTGTCTCAGCCCGTTTCTTACTGTGATTTGTTATCTGGGGCTGCAAATAACAGCATCTCTGATTAAGAGTAACTGGAATAAGAGGAGTTAGTTTTTGCTGCTCAACAAGAAGCCTGAAGAATGGGGCTTCCAGGTTCCCATCAGCAGCTCATTCGTGTCAGGACTCTTGTCAACTCGGTGGCTCTCTAAACCTTTCCGCATGGTCTCAAAATTGCCACCGTCCAGATGTCATCTATTTATACCACCACCTCCAGAGCCATTTTCTCGACCTTGACACTATTGGTGTTTGGGGCAGACTCCAGTACTCTTGCCTGGAAAATCCCATGGACGGAGGAGCCCGGTAGGCTGCAGTCCATGGGGTCACTAAGAGTCAGACACGACTGAGCGACTTCACTTTCCCTTTTCACTTTCATGCATTGGAGAAGGAAATGGCAACCCACTCCAGTGTTCTTGCCTGGAGAATCCCAGGGACGGGAAGCCTGGTGGGCCGCCATCTATGGGGTCGCACAGAGTCAGACACAACTGAAGCGACATAGCAGCAGCAGCAGCAGCAGTCTCTGTCATGCCAGCTGCCCTGTGCCTCACAGGATGTGACCTCGACCCACCGGACGCCAGTAGCAGCCCCCACTTAGTTGTGACAACCAAAAATGTCTCCAGACATTGCCAGATGCCCCATGGGGGACAAAATCACCCCCAGGTGAGAATAACTGGTCCAAACTAGGAAAGAAGAGGAGGCAATGTTCTCTTGATGCAGCTCATTCTCTCCGCAGTGAGAAACATTTTTGAGAAGCCCCAGCAGACCCTCCCCTTTAATGTCCACTGGCCAGGGAAGGGTCACACACCCACGCTTGACTGCAAGAAACCCTGGGACGGAGCTTCTGCAATTTTCAGCTTTTCTAGGAGGGCGCGACTCCGATAGGGGAGGAGAGGGATGGAGGTGGTTGCGTGTAGCATCTGCATGATGGGCTTTCACAGGAGGGACCAGGTATCTTTCCAGAGGTCTTTAAGCAGATAAGGACTGTCTATGGAGAGAGTCTGACTTGAAGGATGCTGCCTCTGATGATATGAGTGTTTCGTGCTTTACACCATGGACGTGACGAACTGTCGCCTCACCTCTGCATGGACAGACTATTTCTGTCCCTCTTACAGAGATGAAGACCTGGGGCTGAGAAGGATGCAGCCACTCGTCACAGGCCCTGCCGTTCCTAAACGGGGGAGCTGTGTGCTATGTCTGTCTCCAAAGCCCACACGTGTCACATGTACAGCGCGTGCTCCTCCATCCTCCAGCCCCACCAGCCGGCAGAGGGTGGTTTCAGAGACACAGCCCAGCACCGCAGGGTGGGGCACAGAGAGGACAGGGGCTCAGGAACAATGCTTGACAACAAGCGCGCCCCCTGCCCGTCTTCCCCCCTCCCCGCCTGGGGCTGGGAACGAGGCGGGCTTCCTGGAAAGGTCAGACGATTGTTTCCCTGCAGAACTGCGGTTGAGAGACTGACCTCCAGCATCCTTCGGTGCTCAGAGCGCCAGCTTGAGAGGAGATGCCGGGGGGCCACAGATGAGTCTGGCAGCTCCCCAAGACTGGCCGCTGGACCCCCAAACTCTCCAGGGCCTTGCTTTACGACACACTGCTCTCAGCTGTCATCGTCCCATTGAACTTCCTTCTGTTACGTCGTCCTGTACCGCAGAGGCTAGAAGGAAGGAAAAAGAAACCACTTCCCCAATTCCTTTGTACCTGGGATACTCGGGATGCAGTTCTGCTCTTCCAGCTGAGATGCAGAGGAGGGTGAGGCCAAGGCTGTCTTCTTGCTGCCTCGGGTTTTCTGGAACCATCCAGTTTTTCCATACCTGCATTTCAGTGACCATTTGCCAATTATGTGAGAGGTTTAGGGGTCTGTGCAGAGGTGAAGAGGAGAAGGCGATGGCACCCCACTCCAGCACTCTTGCCTGGAAAGTCCCATGGACGGAGGAGCCTGATGGGCTGCAGTCCATGGGGTTGCGAAGAGTCGGACACGACTGAGTGACTTCACTTTCACTTTTCACTTTCATGCATTGGAGAAGGAAATGGCAACCCACTCCAGTGTTCTTGCCTGGAGAATCCCAGGGATGGGGGAGCCTGGTGGGCTGCCGTCTATGGGGTTGCACAGAGTCGGACACAACTGAAGCGACTTAGCAGCAGCAGCATCAGAACCACAGTATAAAACCAGGTCTTCTGCCCCCAACCCTGTGCCTTCCCAAGTAATCCCAGGAAGGTGATTTTTAACCTGGAGTGAAAGCGTAAAGCCCATATTTGACTTGCAAATCACAAAACCACTTTTCTACTGAATTAATCTGAACCTGATTCTTGTTTGTTTCAATTGCATGATTAAAAAGGAATACTGATTCTCCTATCGGGCTGAGCGGCTGTGATTGGCAGGGCCCTGCACACACAGCAGCTCTGTGGTGGCTGCAGGTGGGGACCCTGTGCTCTTGACCCTTGTCCCCAGCCTCCCCGGGCATGAGTGTAGGACAAGATGGTACAGAGCATTCACCATTTATCAGACACCATTAAGTGCCAGGTCACACACCCTGGTACAGCTCAGAAAACACCGTTCTTTTTTTTAAGGTTTACTTGTTTGTTTTGGCCACGCTGCGTCTCCACTGCTGCGTGCGGGCTTTCTCTAGTTGCGGAGATTGGGGGCTACTCTCCAGCTGCGGCGCGTGGGCTTCTCATTGTTGTGGCACCTGGGCTGAGTTACCCCTCAGCACGTGCCGTCTTCCCAGACCGGGGATCGAACCCACGTGCCCTGCATCGGCAGGCAGATTCTTATCCACTGGACCACCAGGGACGTCCCAGAAAACATTCTTTCAGGTCACAGTTAATAAGCAGGCCCATGGGGCGGCCATGGTTTGTTTTGTTTCGGCTGTGCTGGGTCTTTGTTGCTGTGTGAGGGCTTTTCTCTGGTTGCAGTGAGCCAGGGCTTCATTGCAGTGTGCAGGCTTCTCATCGCGGTGGCTCCTCTTGTGAAGCACACGCTCCAGAGTGCCTAGGGGCTTCAACAGTTGCATCTCACAGGCTCTAGAACAAGGGCCCGGCACGTGTGACACATGGGCTTAGCAGTTGCTCTGTAGCATGTGGAATCTTCCCAGACCAAGGGTCGAACCTGGGTCCCCTACACCTGCAAGCAGATTCTTATCCACTGGACCACCAGGGAAGTCCGTGGCCATAGTTTTGACCTGCTCACTTTCCTATCCTCACTGTGCTGGTAATAGGGTAATAGCACCCTTGTTTTCCTTTGCAGGGGGCTTCTCCCTTCACATCCTCAGGTTATGTGAGGTTTGGATGGCACTGACCTTCCACATCACAGGCTCCAGGGGGAAGGTCTGACCCAGGGCTGGATAAGTACCACATTCCCTCCCTGGATTTCAGGGATTTGGTCAGATGTTAGCCCGTGGCCCACGGAGGCTAAAGGAGACTTGTTTCTGCAACTTCTCTTTCATTATGAAGAGAAATTTTTTTCATTTAGAAAGAAAAAATGGTTCTTTCTAAAAGGTTGCAAGTGTGGATCTGCTGGGGTTGCCACAGGCAGATAGCCTCTCGAAGGATGAAACCCAGGAGGGGCGGTGGGGAAGGCAATGTCAAAATACAGGAGGCAGATTCTCAATGACATCGTTTATAATACTGGATCCAGCCCTACCTGAAACCATCATCTATTCTGTTGATGAGTTTTTGGGGTGGGTTTTCATTTGAGACTGCTTATGAATAATGCTATGAACATTCTTGCCCATGTGTTTGGTGAACATATGTTCACATTTCTGCTGGGTATGTTCCAAGGAGCAGAATTGCTGGGTTGTAAGTTATGCATATGTTTAGCTTCAGAAGCTACTGCTCAATAGTTTTGCAAAGTAGTTGTACCCACTTATTCTCTGTCTACAAGCAGCCGTATCTGGCATCCCAGCTGTTTCACTTCTTTGCTAATGCTTGACGTTTTCACATCAACCTCTCAGGAGGGTGCCCACAGCTATCGCTGTGTGGTTTCAACTTGTGTCTCCTTGATAAGTATGGCAGCTCAGCTCCCTTTCATATGTTTGTAGCCATTTCAGATTCCTTCTTTGTGAAGTACCTCTTCAAATAATCTTTTATGCCTTTTATTTGCATAAATTAATCTTCTGCCTTGATGGTTGTCTGTCTCCTTTGGAGAGTGTGGCTGTTCATTCTTTTCTAATCTTAGAAGTCTGCAGGAGCCCATCTTATGCATATGTGATTAATTTGTCTTTAATTCCAGAATCTACTGGGAGATGTTTGCCCTCAAAGAATCCGCTGCAGGTTCTTTTCCCATAAGAAAATTTGATCTTGTGCCTTGCATGTGTAAGTTCGTTCCCAATTCTTTGTCCTTCAATATGCAATGGCTGCCAAAAAGTTATTTTCTTCTCTTTATCTACCACATTTAAACAAAAGGAAAGAAACAAAAGGATCTCTAATTCAACCTTCATGGGCTCTTTGAATTTTTAAAAAGATTTTTTGATGTGGACCATTTTTAAAGTCTTTATTGAATTTGTTACAATATTGCTTCTGAGTTAACTTTTGTTTTTTTGGCTTCCAGGCATATGAGATCTTAACTCCCCAACCAGGGAGTTGGGGAGTTCAGGGGATGAGGGTTCACCCTCATCCCCTGCATGACGAAGTGCAGTCTTAACCACTGGGCCACCAGGGAAGCTCCCAGCTCTTTGATTCTGACCCCTCTCCTGATTTCCCAAATCTATCCCTTTCTCCCCTTGGCAGTTCTCTCCTTTCCCACTGGAACCCCCACTCACCCCTCCTCATTTTATCTCCCTTATTGATTAGTCCAATCAAAAAGCCCCATAGCCAATCAGACAAGTTTCCTTCCCAGAGAGCAAAAGCGAAGCTGATAGAATTTTCTTTAGAATTTGAGATGAAAGAGGCTGTGAATACTCTCCTGACTGCATATCTTTGTTCTTGCCACTCTTGTAAGTTCTGGGTTCATGCCAATAAATATCTTTTTGAACTTTTTTTTAAAAAATGGAAAACAAGTTACTTTTTGAGGAGAGGAGTCTCTCTTATTTCTTTTTTTTTTTAATTATTTATTTGGCTACACTGAATCTTAGTTGCAGCATGTAGGATCTAGTTCCCTAGCCAGGGATCAAACCCCAGCCCCCTGCATTGGGAGCTCAGAGTCTTAGCCACTGGGCCACGAGGGGAGTCCCTCCTGTTTGATTCTTACAGTTAAGGACATTGAGCCCATGACTACCCCAGGGAACTTATATCTGAGGACTCTACTTCCTGAGCACTAACCCTGGGGCAGGTACTCTGTGGCTCGGGTCTCCCAAAGGTCACCCCTAGGAATGATGGTTTGCTAAGAGGATTCAGCATATAGATGAACTCATGGCTATGACTTCTTATGGCAAAATGATGCAGAGGGAAATCCACAAGGGAAAAGGCGCATGCAGCGAAGTCCAAGGGCAACCAGGCAGAAGTGTGCAGAGCCCTCCGCCAGGGAGTCACAGGACCGGCAGAACTTCTCCAGCAGTGAGCTGTGATAACACACGCGCAGTGTCACCTACCAGGGAGACTCATTAGAGACTCGGCGCCCAGGGTCCTTACTGGGGCTGGAAAATAGGCCCTCGGTGCCTGGCACGTAACAAGTTTCCCAGAAGGGAAGCAGGTGTTGAGCAGAAACCACACTGTCAGTACAAATAGCTTAGCGCTTCTTACTAGGGAATGGTGGAAGCCTTCCTGAAACACACCTTCCCCAGCTGCTGAGGGCCAATTTTGTAAGTGATATTTTAAAGGCTAGCAGCAGACCTGCTACGGTAACTGGGTTTTGCACAGTGAGGCATCTAAAATTCATGAACCCTCCCAGCAACCCTATGCACCTACACAATCAGTATCTCCATTTGAAGAAGAGACTGGGCTCAGAGCAGGCGGAGAACTTCTCTACTAGGAACTAATAAGTGGTAAAAACTGGACTTGGACTAAGTGAAATTACAGATCAGTTGTTCTCACCATGCCCCACTGCCTCTCAGTTATTTAGTTTTAATATTTAACTGTGTAGTAACCAACAGTTACCGAGTCTTTTTTATGGGCCAGGCACTGTGCTAAGTGTTTTTCCTACAGTAGCTCATTTAAACCTCTTGAGAGTGTGTTATTACTGTTCCCAATTTACAGATGAGGAAACTGAGGCACAGAGATATTGAAAATTGAGCATCATCAGGCCATAGTAATTGTGACTCTGTGCTGGATGCTTCTGAGGTCGACACTGTGGTTAACATTTTGTTGTTGTTTAGTAGCTAAGTTGTGTCTGACTCTTTTGCAACCCCATGGCCTATAGCCTGCCAGGCCCCTCTGTCCACGGGATTTCCCAGGCAAGAATACTGGAGTGAGTTGCCATTTCCTTCTCCAGGGGGTCTTCCTGATCCTGGGATCGAACCTGCATCTCCTGCATTGGCAGGCAGGTTTTTGGTTTTTTTTTTAACCACTAAGCCACCCAAGAAGCCCCTGGTAAACATTTTACATGCTCATGGATCTTCAAGGTATCTTTTTGAGATATATCTGTGGCAGCTCCAGAATTGGGGGTGGGAGGGTGTTAGGGATGGCAGTCTTGCTGCAAGGGGGCTTGAGGTTTATGTCCGTGTCAGGGAGGAATGGGGGGTGCACCTCCAGGGGAGTAGGTGCCACCTTTGTCCCCAGGTTACGGATGACGCTCAGGACTAGGAATTTCAATGCTTAAGCCACACGGCTCCCATGGGGCCCCCGGCTCCAGAGTCCCGAGGCACATTCCTCCTGCTTCTGTCGGCCAGCTTTGCCAGGCTGCTTCTCCTCAGAGGCCTCTGTAGGCAAAGGTGAACTGGGGGTGAATCTTGATGGAGTAGAGCTAATGTGACAGGAAGAACCAAAGTTCCAGGAGGCAAGGCTGACGAAGGGCTCCAGGGGTTCAGAGGAGAGTGGGGCAGCTGCTTCCAGGGGAGTACCAGGCAACTCACTCACACAGTCAAGAAGGCGGGAGAAGTGGAAACATCTAGACTCGAAGCTTCCGTGGGCTTCCAATGCCAAGTGCCCTGCTCTGTTAGGTGGCGATGGGCCCCACGTGACTCCTTCCTCATTCTCTCCCCCACCTACCCTTGTCCTACCTTGGCCCCGACCCATCAGAGGAGGGACTTACCCGAGTGGAGAAAGGACTTATTGGAACCCTTGCCTGCAGACTGCAGAGGACAAGGTGTGGACCCAGCTGAGGCAGAGCAGCTGAGAGCTTCTCCAAGCCCAGGGAGCTAACTGGTGCTTCCAGCAGATAGGAGAGAGGGGAACGCAGTAGAGGACACAGGACCAGCCAGAGGGCTGCCTCGGGCTCTACGGAGCCCCCTGTGCTCTGCACGAAAGAGATGGTATTTCTTTCGGTCCTCGGGTGACCCGGTTGGTGAAATATGCCCCCTTCTCCCCAAAAATCAGTCACAATGTTGATTCTGCAGATTCTAGAAAGTAGTGGCTAATGTCACTGTGCTCGTAACAGTGTAGCACAGTGTCGAGTTTTTTTCATGGCAGAATTGACTTTAATTTAGAGCATCATGAGGCCTGAAGCGGATGCTTCAGTTACGTTTTCCTGCAGTTTGCAAAGAAATGAAATAAGGCAACAGAGATCGCCGACTTGGGTATTTGCAGAGGGCTTGGGGGCAGCCCTTGTGAACTGTGTGGGGTTATTTTAAACACAATGTGATGCTCGGTGGAGAGGTGTCTTCTGTTTTCTGTCTACCCTGAAGGCCCATCTCCCAGCCAGGCACTCAGCACACGGGGGTGCCTAAACCTCTCCAAGTAGGGAACTAAGGACTACAAGGTGCGGTTCACTTTTCAGCTCAGGCCAACAACTTTGGGCAGGGCACTTTGGCTCTCCAGGCTTCCATTCCCGAGGCAGTGGTTAAATGGGACAATGAACAGCAATCACGGGGCACTGTGGATCCAGGCGCTAGGAAGCGGTTCAGAAACGTCAGGCGCGGCTTCTGCCGAGGAGTCCACGGGGAAATACTGAGCGCTGGACACAAGTGCAGCCCAGTGATGGAGGCAGGAGGAAAGGCTTCCGAATCCGCTCAGGGCAGTCTGCTCCGGTTCCCACTTCTGAGAGTAGACAGTGAGAGTCTGCCACCAGCCCTTCCTTCCTTTCCACTTGCCTGGAGCTCCTGGAAGCTCCTTCCGGTACATAACCTGCCTCCATTCAGCCAGCGCTTTGCAAAAAGCTGACTCCACCCCCTGGGTCCAATGCTGGGCCCTGATTGGCTTACAGGATCCGCGCCGTCCATTTCGTTCCCAGGCATTGGTTCTCAGGCAGCATGTGACCTAGGGGGTCCAATCAGTGTGCATCTTCTTTGGACCCTGTTCATTTTAGCTCGGTGGCTCAGTGATGTTCGACCCTTTGCAACCTCATGTATCGCAGCAGGCTAGGCCTCCCTGTTCATCACCAACTCCCAAACTCTCAGAGCTTGCTCAAACGCATGTCCATTGAGTCGGTGATGCCATCCAACCATCTCATCCTTTGTCGTCCCCTTTTCCTCCTGCCTTCAATCTTTCCCAGCATCAGGGTCTTTTCAAATGAGTCAGCTCTTCGCATCAGGTGGCCAAAGTATTGGAGTTTCAGCTTTAGCATCAGTCCTTCCAACGAATATTCAGGACTGATCTCCTTTAGGACTGACTGGTTGGATCTCCTTGCAGTCTAAGGAGTCTTCTAGAAAACCACAGTTCAAAAGCATGAATTCTTCGGCGCTCTGCTTTCTTTATAGTCCAACTCTGACATCCATACATGACCACTAGGAAAACCATAGCCTTGACTAGACGGACCTTTGATGGCAAAGTAATGTCTCTGCTTTTGAATATGCTATCTAGGTTGGTCATAACTTTTCTTCCAAAGAGCAAGCATCTTTTAATTTCATGGCTGCATGTTGGGGGCCAGACTGAGGCACTCCGCCCATGGCAAAGGTCATGAGGAAGGAGGCTCGACATACGCAAAGGTGGGATCGAGCCTCAGGAGTCCCCCTGGAAATCCTCGAGCATCTACCCCCATAACCAGAGCCTGCCTGCTTTACTACTTTGTGCTCCCACCTACACCTCTGACTTTACGGGGGGCTGTCCCCCACCACCTCTTTCGGAGAAGGAGTTAACTTAGAGCTCCAGTTAATAATAATTCCTGGGCGTGACAGGAGTGTTTCAACTTACAAACTCCTCTGAAGGTTCTCTAGCTTGCCTGACAGGCTTGTCCGGCCACATGTGATTGCTCACAGCCTCCCAACCATGAGAGGCACGAGATGCTTTAAACCTTCTAAAAACAGGTTCTTTAGAGAAGTTAGAAAATTATTAGTATAAGTATAATGGGCTGATTAGAAATTGTATTGGTGAAGGGTTTTTCATTTGTTGAGCCAATGTTTACTGCTAAGTCTCCACATCCCCTGCCCTTATACACATTAATGAATATATAGAAGAAATAAGTATTAACCTTTGATATAAATCACGTTAGACCTTAGGCCAAGTAAATTCTTTCCTTAACTAAAACCCACTACACCCTCACCCTATAGGAATGTAACTTTATTTGAGTGACGTCTGTTTTAAGAATAATCACTCCTGGAGAAATAAGTGTTGACTGACCGCTGTCACAAGGAGAGGGTCATAAATTGTCAGCAGGCCCCCCTGGCCAGAAGATGATGTAACGCACCTAAGACCTCTGTATACATTTGTGTGAAGCACCTGACTTTAATAAAAGTCAGGACTGCTGTCCCCGTGTGACTTTTGTATAACATCTCAGTGTATAAAAACAGACTCTGGAAAATAAAGAATTGGGATCAGTTCCTCGAAAGACTGGTCTCCCCATGTCTCTCTCTCACTCTGGCTGAGTCTCCATCTGGAGCGCGGAACCCACCATGCTTACTAATTATGCCTGGGCTTCTAAGATCCGACCGGGGAGGCCTCAGTGTCTCCTCTCCTTTGGGAGAACGGAAGGACGCCTGTGGCCTACGTAAGTGGTGCAAACTTCTTGTCTTGAAGTTTTATTGGTCTCCCGCGTAAACCAAGCTACTCAGCCTCTTTTCTCCACTGAATTTTCCTATTGAACTATCCTCATTCTATTACTCTTTATATCTTTGATGAATAAATAATTAAATAGGTCGCCGATGCCGTCCCCACTTCAAATACCCTGGATCAGCCGGGGCTGGACCCCGGCAGCTGCAGTCACCATCTGCAGTGATTTTGGAGCCCCAAAAAATAAAGTCTGTCACTGTTTCCACTCTTTCCCCATCTATTTGAAGTGATGGGACCAGATGCCATGATCTTAGTTTTCTGAATGTTGAGCTTTAAACCAAATTTTTCACTCTCCTCTTTCACTTTCATCAAGAGGCTCTTTAGTTTTTCTTCACTTTCTGCCATAAAGGTGGTGTCATCTGCATATCTGAGGTTATTGATATTTCTCCCGGCAATCTTGATTCCAGCTTGTGCTTCTTCCAGCCCAGCATTTCTCATGATGGACTCTGCATATAAGTTAAATAAGCAGGGTGACGATATACAGCCCTGACGTACTCCTTTCCCAATTTGGAACCAGTCTGTTGTTCCATGTCCAGTTCTAACTGTTGCTTCTTGACCTGCATACAGATTTCTCAGGAGATAGGTCAGGTGATCTGGTATTCCCATCTCTTTCAGAATTTTCCACAGTTTGTGGTGATCCACACAGTCAAAGGCTTTGGCATAGTCAATAAAGCAGAAGCAGATGTTCTTCTGGAACTCTCTTGCTTTCTTGATGATCCAGTGGATATTGGCAATTTGATCTCTGGTTCCTCTGCCTTTTGTAAATCCAGCTTGAACATCTGGAAGTTCATGGTTCACGTATTGCTGAAGCCTGGCTTGGAGAATTTTGAGCATTACTTTACTAGCGTGTGAGATGAGTGTAATTGTGTGGTAGTTTGAACATTCTTTGGCATTACCTTTCTTTGAGATTGGGATGAAAACTGACCTTTTCCTGTGGCCACTGCTGAGTTTTCAAAATTTGCTTGCATATTGAATGCAGCACTTTCACAGCATCATCTTTTAGGATTTGAAATAGCTCAACTGGAATTCCATCACTTCCACTAGCTTTGTTCATAGTGATGCTTCCTAATGCCCACTTGACTTTGCATTCCAGGATGTCTGGCTCTAGGTGAGTAATTACCCCATGATGGTTATCTGGATCGTGAAGATCTTTTTTGTATAGTTCTTCTCTGTATTCTTGCCACCTCTTCTTAATATCTTCTGCTTCTGTTAGGTCCATACCATTTCTGTCCTTTATTGTGCCCATCTTTACATGAAATGTTCCCTTGGTATCTCTAACTTTCTTGAAGAGATCTCTAGTCTTTCCCATTCTGTTGTTTTCCTCTATTTCTTTGCATTGATCACTGAGGAAGACTTTCTTATCTCTCCTTGCTATTCTTTGGAACTCTGCATTCAAATGGGTATATCTTTCCTTTTCTCCTTTGCCTTTTGCTTCTCTTCTTTTCACAGCTATTTGTAAGGCCTCCTCAGACAACCATTTTGCCTTTTTGCATTTCTTTTTCTTGGGGATGGTCTTGATCCCTGCCTCCTGTACAATGCCA
The DNA here is from genome assembly GCF_019923935.1 of Bubalus bubalis. Classification (NCBI taxonomy): domain Eukaryota; kingdom Metazoa; phylum Chordata; class Mammalia; order Artiodactyla; family Bovidae; genus Bubalus; species Bubalus bubalis. The sequence continues at coordinate 4,323,283 of NC_059170.1, read as the reverse complement.
TGAACCTCTGTGCGTAGTTCTTCAGGCACTCTGTCTATCAGCTCTAACCCCTTGAATCTGTTTCTCACTTCCACTGTATAATCATAAGGGATTTGATTTATGTCATACCTGAATGGCCTAGTGGTTTTCCCTACTTTCTTCAATTTAAGTCTGAATTTGGCAATAAGGAGTTCATGATCTGAGCCACAGTCAGCTCCTGGTCTTGTTTTTGCTGACTGTATAGAGGTTCTGCATCTTTGGCTGCAAAGAATATAATCAATCTGATCTTGGTATTGACCATCTGGTGATGTCCATGTGTAGAGTCTTCTCTTGTGTTGTTGGAAGAGGGTGTTTGCTATGACCAGTGTGTTCTCTTGGCAAAACTGTATTAGACTTTGCCCTGGTTCATTTTGTATTCCAAGACCAAATTTGCCTGTTACTCCAGGTGTTTCTTGACTTCCTACTTTTGCTTTCCAGTCCCCTATAATGAAAAGGCATCTTTTTTTGGGTGTTAGTTCTAGAAGGTCTTGTAGGTCTTCATAGAACCATTCAACTTCAGCTTCTTCAGCATTACTGGTTGGGGCATAGACTTGGATGACTGTGATATTGAATGGTTTGTCTTGGAAACGAACAGAGATCATTCTGTTGTTTTTGAGACTGCATCCAAGTACTGTATTTCAGACTCTTTTGTTGACTATGATGGCCACTACATTTCTTCTAAGGGATTCCTGCCCGCAGTAGTAGATATAATGGTCATCTTAGTTAAATTCACCCATTGCAGTCCATTTTAGTTCGCTGAATCCTAAAATGTCGATGTTCATTCTTGCCATTTCCTGTTTGACCACTTCCAATTTGCTTTGATTCATGGACCTAACATTCCAGGTTCCTATGCAATATTGCTTGTTACAGCATCGGACTTTACTTCCATCAGCTGTCACACCCACAACTGGGCATTGTTTTTGCTTTGGCTCCATCTCTTCATTCTTTCTGGAGTTATTTCTCCACTGCTCTCCAGCAGCATATTGGGCACCTAGTGACCTGGGGAGTTCATCTTTCAGTGTCCTATCTTTTTGCCATTTCATACTATTCATGGGGTTCTCAAGGCAAGAATACTGAAGTGGTCTGCCATTCCCTTCTCCAGTGGACCACGTTTTGTCAGAACTTCCACCATGACCTGTCCGTCTTGGATGGCCCCACATGGCATGGCTCATAGTTTCATTGAGTTATACGAGGCTGTGGTCCATGTGATCAGATTGGTTAGTTTTCTGTGATTATTTTCAGTCTTTCTGCCCTCTGATGGAGAAGGATAAGAGGCTTATGGAAGCTTCCTGATGGGAGAGACTGACTGAGGGGGAAACTGGGTCTTGTTCTGATGGGCAGGGCCATGCTCAGTAAACCTTTAATCCAGTTTTCTGTTGCTGGATGGGGCTGTGTTCCCTCCCTGTTGTTTGACCTGAGGCCAAACTACGGTGGAGCTGATGAAGACAGTGGTGGCCTCCTTCAAAAGGCCCCAAGATGCTCTGCTGCACTCAGTGCCCCGGCCCTGCAGCAGGCCGCCGCCGACCCACGCCTGCCCCGGACTCCTGGACACTCACGGGCAAGTCTGGGCTGGACCCTCGGCTTGGATGCAGCTGTGGAAAGGTGCACCCGTGCGATGCAGGCAGCCTTGCTGAAGATATTGCTGAGATGGCAGAGCTGAGAAGTAGCAGACACCTGGTCACAGGGGGCGTTGTTAAACCCCGGGACCTCCCAGCCCGGAGGCTGGATCTCACCTGCACGTCCACTTGCGGGAAACAGGTCTCGATGGTGCCAGCCAGTGCGAGTCGCCTTTCTCGGTAACCTGCGACGAGAAGCACCTTGTCAGGATGTTCTTTTATCGGTGCAGTTGTTCCGCTTTCCTGTCGGCCTTGGAGAAGACAATGACCTTCTTTTATCCTCTGTATTCACAGCCTCTCGCCAGAGTCCAGGCCCCCTCAGGCAGCTCGCTGTCATTTGTTACATTCAAAGGGCATACTTTCCTCATGGAACTTGTGGTCTCCTTGAGATAATGAGACACAGAGATCTGAATCTTAATATGGCGTGAGACAAGCTGAGACCCAGTCCTAGCGCCAGTTCTTCAGGCAATCGATGCTGTCGTATTTGATCCTCCTCCTTGAAGCGACCTTATAACACTATTGTGAATGAACGGGACAGACAGCGAATGCTGAAACCATCTGTATGGACCAACCAGCCTTGGAAAAAGAGTCATGGAGATGAGGGGAGTTTTTTCCTGAAAAGGTAAGTTGGAATTTATTGAAAGTAGGAGACAGGCAACACTTTTGGTCTCAAAAATGACTTAAGCAGAAAAAGAGGGAGGGCGAGAAAATGTATTGGTGGATGAAAGAAAAACCCAGGCCTACGTCCGTCTTCAGAGACACACCTGTGGGCAGAACTTTAGCTTACGGCTGTCACAGCGCGCTGCTTTCCTGTGTTGGCTTCAGGCCCTTGCTCCGCCTGGGAGCAGGAAGAGGACAGCTCCTGCCCCTGATCCATCCTCACGGGCTCCCAGAAAGTGGCAAAGAGCAGCATCTCCTCCTACCTCCTTGGCACAAGGGCTCATCCTGACACCTGTCCCTGTGGCTGGTGTGGGTGGCTGAGGGCTATGCTTTGATTAATTCAGGCTTTGGGCAACGCTTTGGGCTTCCTAGGTGATGCTAGTGGTAAAGAACCTGTCTTCCAGTTCAGGAGACATGAGACCTGGGTTCGATTCCTGGGTTGGGAAGATCCCCTGGAGGAGGGCATGGCAACCCACTCCAGTGTTCTTGCCTGGAGCGTCTCATGGACAGAAGAGCCTGGCGGGCTGCAGTCCATGGGGTCACACAGAGTCGGACACGACTGAAGCACCTTAGCACACACACACGTTTTACCTTTTTGGGAGAGTTCCGATGGCCAGTCCCTAAGACATTATTAGGGCAATATTGTCAGAAAAAGGGTGCCGGGCACTGGACACAAAAGCGAGAAGTGTGCACAGCCGGTGGCAATGGACAAAAACGTAGAAAGGAATGGTGGTGATGCTGGTTTAGTTGCTAAGTCGTGTCTGGCTCTTGCGACCCCATGGACTGTAACTTGCCAGGCTCCTCCGTCCCTGGGATTCTCTAGGCAAGAATATTGGAGTGGGTTGCCATTTCCTTCTCCAGTAGAAAGGAATAGATTCAGCCACTTTCCCAGCACAGCCTGGAAGGCCCACAGACTCTGTGCTGAGACTAGGGGACACGTGAGGGACAGGGAGTGGCTTTGAGGTGCTCACAGCCCAGAGGACAAGTGAGAGCTTGTTCCTGTCTGGCTTAGAATGAGGCAGTGGCGCAGAGCTGGGCAGGCCCTCCGGCAATTATAGCAGCACATGCCTCCTGGCGCTGTAACGAGCGAGGAGACCCCTCATGCCAGGAGAACACGGAGCCCAGCACAGGCTCTCCGTGAGGACCCCGTGAAGGTGAACCGTTCTCTTTTGTTGGGGTGACATCAGCGGTCATTTGGGACTAGTCTGCCTGGAATGTGCTTCTTTATAGTCTTCGTGGAGGATGAGTGGAGGGGAGATTGGAGTCAGATGGCCTGGCTTTGCATTTGTGTCTCAGGTTGTGAGGGTTGCCATCACAAAAAGCCACAGGCCGGGCGGCTCAAACAACAGACGGCACTGGACGCTGGAAGGCTGAGACCAGGGGCCAGCGTGACTGGGTTCTGGCGGGTGCTCCCTTCCTGACCCACTGAGGGCTGCCTTCTTGAGTCCTCACAGACACCACAGAGATGGAGAGGAGGGGAGAAGGGACAGGGCGGACGCGGAGGGCCGGAGAGACAGCTGTCTCTTCCTATTCTAGAAGGTCACAGTTCTACCAGAGTAGGACCCCGCCCTATTGTTTCATTTAACCTTAATTACCTCCTAAAGGACACAAATCTGAGCAAACTCCGGGAGATAGTGGAGGACAGAGGAGCCTGGCGGGCTACAGTCCATGGGGTCTCAAAGAGTCAGACGCAACTTAGCATCTGAACAACAAGAAACCTGAAGATCTTATCCCCAAATGTGGTCATATCGGGGTTTAGCGTTTCAACATGTGAATTTTAAGGGGGACACAGTTGAGTCCATAGCAATAATCTAATCTTCCTAGACCTCGGCTTGCACATCTGTGCAATGGCGGCTCTCACTGGGCATACATATCTCATGGGTCTGTTATATGGAAAGTACCCTGTGTGTCTTTATTGGTACTCTTCTTTTCCTCTTACTAATTGGCAACCAAGGATGTGGACTCGTCTCAGTAGCCCCTCCAGCATCTGGTTCCATTCCCAGCACACAGGAAGTGTTCCGTTCCCAGCACACAGGAAGTGTTCCGTTCCCAGCACACAGGAAGTGTCCTGCGGATGTTGGTTTAGTGAGTCCTAACTTCCTGCTTAGTTTGCCCAGCGCTGTGGCCACCGGTGAGATGTTGGGACGTCAGGCCAGTCTGTGTGACACGTTAGCTAAGATTCAGACTCAGCTGTGGTTACAAAGAACCCAAGAGAATGGTAGCTCGGCCAAGGCAGTCTGTCTATCACATGCAGTCTAGATGAGGCCCTCCAGAGCCGGGACAGTGGCCTCGGGGACCCCAGCGCCTTCCCTGGTGAGGCTCCGTGAGGCCCCGGGTATTCCTCGCATTTGGGTAACCCAAGATTGGCTCCCCTCAACTGCAAGGCCCCATCCCCAGTAGCAGGAGGGAGACAGAGACGAAAGAAGCACGCACCACTTCCTCCAGAGGCATCCTGCTGAACGACACTTGGGCACACAGTCCTGCCCAGCGAGGGAGACGGGCAGTGTGGTGGCCAAGTGGGCATTCCTGTGTCCCACCAGAAGCAGGGGTTCTGTCTCTCGCAGAGACGAGTGGGGAATGGGTACTGGAGCACAGTCTCTGCACAAGACACTTAATTTGTCTAGGGAAGAAGCCCAGAACTCTGCCTTGTGAATGAAAAGGAGCCTGGATGGGAGGTGAGCTGGGATTTGTACAGAGGCGTCATTGGAAGATGCAGGCCAGAGAGAAGGTCTTGTTCGTGAACCAACGTGGAATCTTCAGTCAGCCAGGACCCTGGACGCCCCTCCCCTCTTACCCTCAGTGCTGGGACCTGCTAAGGCTCCGCCCAGGTAAAGGAAGAAGCCAGATTCACTCAGTATCAGATCCCCAGGCCCCATCAAGGAGATGGAGGGGACGCAGGCCTGGCCTGCAGAGCCCTGGAGAGACCCAAGGCGAAGTGCACCTCTTCCTCCCTCTGAGTGGGAGATGTGGCTTCAAGGCCAGGGAGAAATCTCAAGGTCAAGAGGAAATAGCTTCCCTAGGCCGTGCCTTTTTTAGAGGCAGAGCTTGCTTCCCATTCCTCTGGGCAGCCCTGGTGCTACATGAGGCCTTACACATAGTAGGCATGCTCCTGAACAAATAATTTCTTGAAGTTTTCCCTCCGCTTCTATAGCTTGGCCTCAGGGGCCTGAATATTGCCTCATGATTTACGGGGATCACTCAGCAACATGCAGCCCAGTGCCCGGCACACAGTAGGTGCTCAGCTATATGGTTTTGCAGCGTGTGTGTAAATGCACCAGGTATCATCAGGCTTTTGGAGAAGGAGGGTCTCTACCCTGAAAACCACCTTGCTGTGGAGTCAGGCCTGACTGATGCTTAAACATGCAGAAACGAAAAGCCGTGAAAAGTTTTAATGACAGTGATCACCAACTGAGCGCCTGCTGTGTTCTAGACTGTATGCCAGGCACTTGACGGGTTCTTTCAAATCCTTCACCAGCTCTTCAATGTGAGGATTATTGTCGCCGTTTTCTAGAGGCATCTGAGATGTGGAGATGGTGAGAAATGAGCTCATCCCTTTAGAGCAGGGATCGGCAAACTATGGCCCATGGGTCAAATCCGGCCCACCACCTGTTTCTGTAAATAAAGTTTTATTGGCCCATGGCCACCGACATTCATTTATGTAATGCCTGCAGCCACTTTCCCACTACAAAGGCGCAGTAGTTGCGACAGAGACCACATGGCCCACAAAGTCTAAAATATTTACTATCTGGCCCTTTCCTGAAAAAGTTGGTCTGGTTTAGAGGAAACACGTGAATACTTTCTTCTTGCCAGGCTGGAAATCAGGTCAGGAAAGGCTTTGTAAGCCTGGGTGAGGAACTGAGCCTTGCTGGGCTGGCAAAGGATTGTCCCTACAGGAGTTTTAGCGTGTGTTTGGGGATCATCAGTCTGGCTGCTGAGGAGAGAATTGGTAGCAGTGAGCAAGGGAAGCCTGGCAGGAGTCTGCTCAAGTAACCCTGGCAGGAGAAGGCTGGGCTGGAAAGTCCTGGTGGGGCGAGCGAGTTCAGAGGGAGAACCCACAGGAGAGAGGCTGGTTGTCTGGAGGTGAGCAGGGGAGAGAGGAATCGGGGAGAAATTCAATTTGGGGAGGGCTTGGATGGGACGTCCACTGAGGGACACAGGAGGAGTACAAGGGGCAGCTGGTGTGGGGAGCGGGGACTTTGGTCTGGGAAGCATTGTGTTTGAGGGGTCTGATGGATGTCTCAGCTGAGACGTCCAGCTGGGCAGTGGCCCTGTGGCTCTGGAGCTCAGAAGGGAGGGCCAGGCCGGGTGTGCCCTGGACGGTAGAGAGTGCCTGGTCCCCAGCAGAGAGAGGCCCATGGTTGGCCCGCCGGGCGAGATTCAGACCTGGGGCTGGGTCTTTGCGAGCCCACACTCTTGCAGCACTGTGCTTCTCCTCCTGTCCTCAGACCACCTCTTGAGTGTCGGGTCGCTGCAGCTAGGAGGGGTGTCCAGAGCCAAACAGCGCCCAGCCCATCCCCCATGCAGCCAGGCCCTCCTCCTGGGCCCAGCAGCAGGGAGAGAACTGTCTCTCTGCCTGCAGTCAGAGATCCCAGGAGAATTAGAGGCTGTCACTCTTCCTGAGAGCCTGACACCTGTCAGTTGACACTGAGGAGGCCTTTTCTGGGGCCTCGCACCCCCAGCCATTGCTTCTGCTCCAAGGCAGGACTCAGGGGAGCTGGGCTGCACCCCCATGGGGCTGCTTTTTTCTGGAGCTCTAACTGCTGTGGGCTCAGGTGAGCACTTGCCTGTTGGAGAGAGCTGGACCGGGCCCCAGCCGCCCCCCGGGTACCATTTTAAGTGCACACAGCCTCCAAGAGGCATGCCTGATCCAGGCCTGGGAACGGATGGCAGGTGGGAGGCCTCCTGCGTGCTGGAAATTCTTTGCACCTTCAAGAAGGCTGAGCAAGTCTTTTTCCTCCAAAGACATGACTACTAACTCCCTCTGATGTATTTTTCCCCTCGAAAGACTTGAAGGCTGTCTGATTCTTGGAGAGAGAGCAGCAGGGTGCTCCAGGCAGACCAGGTTCCTCCAGCAGAGAGCTGCTCAGGAGCTGGTGTTGGGGGTGTGTGGCGGGGGGGGTGCTGCTTCTCTGTGTCAAACGTGGCCCACGATCCCCCTGGCTGCCTCCCGTCTCGACTACCCCACGACTGACTAATGCTCTATGGGTCAGAACCATTTTGGTGACAAGTAGAGCTCCAGCTGGCTTAAGCACAAAAGGGAATTTATTGGCTTAATTTTCAGGGGTGGAATCTTCCTCCTTCAGGTCGAGCTGGATCCAGGTGCTCGAGCAGCATCATCAGACTCTGTCTCTGGGCTCTGCTGCCCTGAATGCTGGCTTTATTCTCAGTCAGGCTGTCCCCCCATGGTGGGAAGGCGCTGTCAGCTCCAGACTTATATCTATGAGGTATAAGATATATTTATCTTCGAGATGACATTCACTGAGGGACACAGGAGGAGTACAAGGGGCAGCTGGTGTGGGAGCGGGGACGTTAGTGTGGGAAGCGCTGCGTTTGAGGTGTCTGTTAGATGTCTTAGCTGAGATGTCCCGCTGGGGGTGGCCCTGTGGTTCTGGAGCTCAGAAGGGAGGGTCAGGTGTGCCCTGGACAGTAGAGATTGCCTGGTCCCCAGCAGAGAGAGGTCCATGGCTGACCTGATGCCAAATGGGCTGGCATTTCCAGCAGAGAGACAGTGCCTCTGTGCTAATTAAGGTGCAGGAACAGTCCTGGATTCCACGTCGGTGGCGCCAGCTGGAGCCACGTGACCATTTCTAGCCAATCACTGTGGCTCGGAAAATGCTCCCTTGTTATCGGCCAGATGTGGTCACATGTCCTGCCCTGCAGCTGGGGGTCATCATGATGCCATCAGAGCTCGAGGGGCTATGGGTGGGGCAGGGTGGATCTCCTGAGGGGACACAGGGGTCTGTTCCCAGAAGGGGATGTTCGGGGGGCAGGCAGAACTGACAGATGGGTGAGATTACGCTTGCTGGCTCTCTCAGAACGTGACGAGCAAGTGTTATCTGCGAGCTGGACCGGCCCCCACGACACGGAAGGAGGAAGAGCTATGGTGGAGTGCCTTATGTTAGGCAGCCGTCTACATGGGGAAAGAACCGGGCACTGGAGTCCAGGGGAGGGCGGGGTGTGTGAGGGGGCTGGGGGCAGGAGGCCGGGGGACCCAGGCCCCGGGGTGTCAGGAGCGGAGGCTCTAGAGTCAGATGAGGGCTGGGTCTCTAACTTCCTTCCCTCACTCTCCCAGGCAGGCCGCTGGACCCTAGGACATGGAGATAAGCACGACGGGGGCGGCCCCTGCCTCTTAATGCTCGTGTTCTCCTGGGGAAGGGATGAGAAGCAGGCTAACAAATAACAAGCTCATCTTTTGAGAGATGAGCTAGAAAGCGACTAAGGTGTGGACAGCCGCTTTCACCAGGGTGGTCAGGGAGCGCTTCTTGGAGGAAGTGACATCTTAGCAGAGGCGGAATGATGTGAAGGAGCTGACCCTGGGAGAAGGAGGGGCGGGAGAGGGAAGGCCTTGAATACAAAGAGCCCTGGGGAGGGCAGAAACAGCCAACCGCCCACGTGGGTGGAGCCTGGGGATGGAGAATGTGCTGGAGGTCAAAGCAGGGCCTGTGGGAGTGGGAGGAATCGGCCTGGGAAGCTGAGCCGCTGGGTCTCAGGGCCCCTGGGCAGGAACTGAGCGCCGCTGGGTGCTGGTCTAGACAGAGGGGGCGATGCTGATGAAGCCTGGGACTGCGGCCCCGCCTTCCAGGAGGAGAAAAAGAAGATCAACGCACTTCAGGCCACCCTGGGCCAGCTGCTGCGTACCCTTTAGACTGACCCCATGAGAGGCACAATCCCCATTGTACAGATGAGGAAACTGAGGCTCAGCAGGGTGAGTGGCCCGGGGCCTCTTGCCTGCCTGCAGTGGAGGCATCTTTTGAACTCGGGTCCTTGTGACTCCCAAGCTCTCCCTCCCACCGGGCTCAGCCTCTCCCCCCATGGCAGGCGGATGAGGCAGCCGTCCAAAAGTGATTCATCGCTTCTCCTTCCTCCCCACCGCCCCTCCTTGCCTTTCTGGATTTCCACGTTTCTGAGCTGAAACAGGCTGGTATTTCAGTCTGTGGGGAGCGGAGTAGCAGATGGGGGTGGGGGTGTGGGCAGCACGAGGCATGGAGGCTGAATCCCCCCCAGCTGCTGAGGCTGGCAGCCCCCCACCCCCTGCCAGATGCTCCCATAGCCTAAAAGACGTGGGGGTGGCATCCACCAACGACCCCCACCTTCCCCAGCTCCTGAAATGGTTTTGGAGTAGGAAAGAAAATATGCTTCTCCTAGCACGTAAATGTCACTTTACTTCATGTCTTCCTTTTTTATCAGTGCAATTGGAAAATAGCTGCTATCTCCAAAGGAACGGCCTTGGTTTCGTCTTCCAAATGCCGCCCGCATTTGGGGCGGCGCGGGGCTTAATAGAAGATTATTTTTTATAGCTTCTGCTCTCCCGAGTCTTTGAATTCTGATATCATCTTAGGCAGACACATGAGAGGGCGCGTGGCGAGCCAGGCGTCCTGTGTATTGTCACCTTTTAGGGCCCCTTCATGAGAATCCTGAATTCTAGGGTCCTGGGGTCCCTGGCGTAGGCTCAGGCTTGAGAAATTTACTGCAGAAGAAAGACTTCTTATTTCACCAAGACATTTTGTCGTAAATGTCTGTTGATTTTTTTCCGCCCGGTCACTGCTGAAAATGAGGCCTGGATTCCCTGCTGCCCCTCTCCCCTCAGATCCGGCAATTTGGGTGGGGACGAAATCCCTCTGGGCCCCCTCGCCCACGCACACCGTAGGAGTGGCCGAATTGCCCAAGCCTGGCCAGCGGACGTCACTCTGTCTCTGACCTACCTTGATGGTTCAGGCATGAGCGAGAAACCTAAGTCGGGCCACTTGGTTTGGGGACTTGTATAAGAATAGCCAAGAGGAATCCCACTAGGAATGGGCTGAATGGGTAAGAGGCGAACTGGGAGCTGCTGGCAACCAGAGTTGGGAGAGTCTTTTTGATGCTGAGACCAACACAGAGGAAGCCAGGGCTAAAACCTGAGGGGGAGAGAGGGCAAGATGGGAGTTCTAGTGGCATCACTTGAACACCTGGATCCAGCCATTCCTGAAGCCGTTCATTTTGCACTAGATGGTTGTACAGATTCATAAATTCAGTTTGATGGCAAGAGTCCTGACTGATACCTGTTGGTGTGATCCTGGCTGCATAAAGCATCTCTGAGTCGCCCCACCCTCACATGTTGCTGCAAAGGCATGGCTCATAGCAAGGAGCAAGGGTAGGAGCAAGTCAGACACCTTTCCTTCCCGCCCACGCAGATCCCGCGGGGGCCATCTCTGCAAGGCTCAGCTACTGCCTGGAGATCCCCGAGAAAGATGTTCAAAGTATAAAGGGCAGGGCTCCCGGCTAGGACAGAGCTGGCAGCTGTGGGGGAGGGCAGCGCTCGGGACTGCAGCGGGAGAGGCCGCTCAAGCCCCCTCCCTTGATTTAACACAGGGCCTCCCAGGCTACACTCAGCGAGACTTTTCACAGAGACCTTCATTGTGCTTATTCACTCCCAGAACTGCACTTCGATTCAGTAGATGTTGGCTAAGAACTCTGCCAGGCACTGGGGGTTGATGGACTTGGGTCTGACTTCCTCTGACTGTCCCTTGGTGACTGAGTAGTGTTGACCGGGTCCCTGACCGCTCAGATCAGGAGTAATACTATCGTCTGCTTCAGAGGGTAGTGAGGAGGACTCAGTGTTCAGCCCTCGTGTGTGCCCAGTAAGTTGTGTCCAACTCTTGTGACCCCGTGGACTGTAGCCCACCAGGCTCCTCTGTCCATGGAATTTCCCAGGCAGGAGTACTGGGAGGGGGTTGGTGGACTAGACATCTAAGCACCAACACGCTAACTGAGTGGGTTGCCACTTCCTTCTCCACGGAATCTTCCCTACCCAGGGCCCAAACCCACATCTCCTGAGTCTCCTGCATTGCAAGTAGATGCCTTGCCACTGGGCCATCGGGGAAGCCCCGTGTCCAGCCCTGGGTTGGGCAAACAGTGAGCACCTGACAATCATTTGCCAGCAGGACTGATCCAAAGAGGGTTATATCCTGGTCCCGTGTGTGTGTGTGTGTGTGTGTGTGTGTGTGTGTGTCAGGGCTGCGGATGGGAGGACAGAGGTGGCTCAGATTTTAAAGAGACAGTTATGTAGCTGGATTATTTCTAGTTGTGGGGTTGATGGTAGGATGAACACAAGCCACAGCTACACAGACAGATGCTCAGCCTACGGGTGGGCTTCAGGGAAGGCTTCCTGGGGCAGGTGAACACTGAGCTGAGTCTTGAGGACTGAATCAGAAGGCAGGAGGGCCAGATGCTTAGAGGTGAGGCCTGAGGGGAAGTGTGGCCAGTGTCTCGTTACCAGACAGCGGAGCATGACGGAACACGGGCGACAAAGGGGGAACTCGGAAAGACCGCAGGGAAGGACGACAGCACGTGTTTGGGGCAGAGCCTGGGAGCAGTGGCAAGTCCTGAGAGGGGTTTCTAACGACGGAGCAGATGAGCAGGTTTGATCTTTAGGAGGTCTACCCCATCCTCTGTGCAGGGGGAGGGTTGGAGGGAGAGGCGCCCTTTGAGGGGGAAGGTTGTGGGTGGCATCTGGAGGTCCAGCTCCAGGCAGAGGTGATGGTCTAGAGGTGAGGGGTGGAGCCTGGCAGGAGGGGAGGAGGACTCAGCTGGACTGGACATCTAAGCACCGAGTTTCCCTCTGGTCCTTGCTATGCTGTGATTTGAAAACCTGTTACACGTGCCTTATAGAGTGATGGGTTGTTTACCAGGATCTCTAAATGCTGACACCATCTCTCCCCTGGTTATCCTCATGCTTCTCAGCCAATCTGCCATAGCTGGACATGTTTCACCTTGGTCATCAGTTGTCTTATTTTATTTATTTTCTACCTCCCCAAATACCAATCCCATCTCTTAGCTATCAACCTGATTCTCCAGTTCTTTATACGTGTATGGCCCGGGAAAGTGAAACTTAATCACTCAGTTATGTCTGACTGTTTGTGACCCCATGGACTGTAGCCCACCAGGAGTCTCTGTCGATGGGATTTCCCAGGCAAGAACACTGGAGCGGGTTGCTATTCCTTTCTCCAGGGGATCTTCCCAAGCCAGGCATTGAACCTGGGTCTGCTGCATTGCAGGCAGATTCTTTACCTTCTGAGCCACCAGGGAAGGCCCTGGACCACTCACCAAATGCTCTCCCGTGCGTGATCCCAGTTCGTTTTCACAGAATTCCCGGGTAGTAACTAGGATGGCTGTCATGGTGCCGGCTTCAGAGATAAAAGAACGGAAGAGCTGGGAAGTCAGCTGACTTGCCCAGGACCACACGAGAAATACCTGAAGCGGGTATTCAAATCCCAGTCTTTTTTAAAAAATAAACTTTTAAACTTTGGAATATAAACCTTTCACTACTGTCCAGTATTCTATTATTAAACGAAAACTTAATACATGTAAACTACAAAAAATAATAAAACTATATTAAAGCTCACATGTAGGTTAATGTCTTCAACTTGAACGCCAGTTAGGGAGTTTATTGACACTATGTAGAATTTTTGGCTTCCCAAGTTTGCTTAGTGAGTAAAGGATCCACCTGCGATGCCGGAGATGCAGGAGACGCAGGTTCGATTCCTGGGGTGGGAAGATCCCCTGGAGGAGGGCATGGTAACCCACTCCAGTTTCTTGCCTGGAGAATCCCCATGGCCAGAGGAGCCTGGTGGGCTATAGTCCGTGAGATCACCAAGAGTCAGACACGAGTGGGGCGACTGAGCACCGACTCGTAGTTTTGGGCAATGAAATTTTCTACTGAAGACGAGATGTAAGCAAGTGAGAAAGTCCAAGCCCTTCATCAGCAGCTCGTGGTCTAGACAAGAGGCCAGTGGTCCTTCCTGCAGCCGGCAGGCTCTGCTCCATGACACAGACACACGGGGGCTTCGCCATCGGTTGAGAAAAGCTTTGTTTTTATCGCTCCCTCGGCTCTGGGTTTGGCCGGGATGGCCCGAGCCCCCGTCACTGCATTTGAACAGGAGGTCAGCAGCAGCCAACGTCAACGCTGCTATCACCAGTCCCACGCAGGCAGCGATTATGGCAGTTTATAGTCATTTCAAGTGTAAAACCAGACTCGGGAGACGTGGGTTTGATCCCTCTGTCAGAAAGATCCCCTGGAGGAGGAAATAGCAACTTACCCCAGTCTTCTTGCCTGGAAAATCCCAGGGACAGAGGACCCTGGTGGACTACAGTCTATGGGGTCGGAAAGAGTCAGACACGACTGAGCGACTGAGCATGCACAGCTGTAAAACTCATCAAAAGCAACGCAAGAAAAGCAAGTTCACGAGCCTCAGGATGCTGCGATGGGGACTTAATCCACTCAGCTCGGCTCTGGAGTCGGTCTCGGGCGTGAGGCTTCCTCCCTGACGCTCCACGTTTATCCCCTCCACCGGGATCTGACCGTTTCACTGCCGAGTGGCCCTTGTCTGTGCCTGTTTCCTGATCTGGAAAATGGGGCCACTCTAACTGTAGAATTTTATTTCCTCTGGCCAAAATCCCAGGGCCTGTGGTGAGGCTCTAGTGGGATAAAGCACATTATCTTCTCAGCCCAGTGCCCAGCCTTAGGTGAGCTCTCGTGGTCAGCATTGGGCACGTGCAGACAGAAGCACCCCTTGGATTCAGCGACAACGGTTTGCAAGGAGTGCTCACATCCATCACCTCCTTTCATCCAGCCTGGCAGGTATCGCCACCTCTGAGTCGCAGGTGAGCTGCTTGGAGTTCAGAGAGGCCATGCAGTTAGTCCCAGGTCACACAGATCTGTAAGCGGCTGAGCCAAGAGGGACCCGGCCCTTCCAACTGCGAGCACCAGGGCCCGGAATGGGGTAAGGAGAGTGAGACACTCACCTCGAGCGCAAGATGTAAGGGGACACCCTGAAGTTCAGTGATCATGATAAGTTAGATTTGAATGCAATATATATATATATATATATTTACATCAGAATCAATGCCCAAAACAACAAAAAAAATCTATGGCAAATAGCCACAAGGCAAAATAGCAGATTCTGAAACAAAGCCGGGATCATCCTGGGTGATTGTTTTTCTTTGGCTCAGACTCTGGCCGGCTGGGCGCAGGCTGTGAGTGGCCCCGCGCTGACGGCAGGCTCCTGCTGCTGGTGGCCAAGGTGGCACGCCATCCCCGGGCCTTCATCCTCCTCTGTGAGAGGGAAGCAGAAGCTGTGAACCAGGTTCCCACCCACCCAGACGAGCGGGCCTGAGCCTCCCACTGATCTGGGAGTGGAGCCAGCCCCAGCCAATCGCATCCAGTGACAGCTGGGGTGGGATGGCCCACCCAGATGTTGGGGTGCTGCTTCCGTTCTAAAAAGAGGGCTGCACGTTAAACTTGCAAAGGGGACAAATTCTGCTGCAGGGGAGCCTAACACAGAGGGCTTGCACCCCGACAGTAGGAGAGCAGGCTTGGGGCAGGGCCAGACTCTGGCCTGGTCTCCTGCCTGACGTCCCCAGGTTGGCATGGGTCTTCGAGGCAGCGGGCACTTGGGTCCTTTCCCAGCTGTGACCCCCCCCCCCCAGCGTTACCAACTTCTGCTTCAGGCTATTTAATCCCTGGTTAACAATTTACTCTCACCTCCTCCTCCCACAAAGCAATCTTGCTGAACTTTCAGGCCAATTAGTGATAATTCACATTTCTTTTGATCAAGCCTGACTATTTTTGCACTAATAATGAATGGGTTTGTGTGGAAGCCCCTCTCCGCAGCGAAGAGTTCTAGGGGAGGAAGGCAGCCTGAGCCTCCTGGGTTGCGGGGGAAGGAGCCCATCGAGGCATAATGAGGGGCCCGGGGCAGATAGCCAGCAGGGCTGAGAAGGTCTGTGTGCAGCGCAGCAGAAAACGGCAGCAAATGTCTCCTAGCTGTTGCTTCCAGGAGCCTTATCTTTGCCACGAAGGCTGGCAGGATGCCTGGGAGCCAGGCCCAAGCCAGCAAGGGTGGCCAGACTCGGTGGAGATGTAACACCGCCGTTAGCAGTCTGCAGGAGCGGAGGAGCAGCCGCCAGCTGGGAGGTCTGTGCGCTCCAGTTTGCCGCAGTCCCCACCGCTCCCTATTGTCTTCCGTCTCGTCTGCGTGCCTCACTTACAGTGCCTGTCTTGCCGTCTCCTCTTCTCCCCCATAGAGACTAGGCGTTTGGCATCCTGGTATCAGAGTATTTGAAAACATCTCAGGGAAGAGGGGGTCATTAGCACTCAGATCCTCCAGAGCAGCCTGTAGGTTGGCTTTTAGCAAACTCTCTCTTTCTCCCTGTTTTCCCAAGCCTCTACTGAAGGAGTATATTCCTGCCCCCTTGCTGCTACCATATGATTTGTTTCAGTCAATGGAATGGGAGTGAGCGTGACTGTTTGCCAGTTCTGAGCCTAGACTGTAAGAGTGATCTCATAATTCTGCGTGTCCTTCTGGTAGCTTCTGGTTTTACCCGCGGACATTACAAACTCTTGGATCATGGCCTCTCTTTTCACCCGGCGTCCCAGAATAAACACATGTGGAGAAAAGCCATGTCAGTTTTCCTGCAGACCTTTCTGTGTGAGGATAAATGTTTGCAGTATGCCACTGAGTTCTGGGATGTGTTGTTACACAGCAGAAGCTGACAGATACAGAGCTTATCATGATCTTCTGAGGTTCAGGGAACTGGCAGTGATAAGCCTCCGTGACACCAGGGTAAGGGCACTGCGTTGGGCCCAGACCAACCCGGCTTGACCTTCAGAGGATCTTAAACTCACCAAACCTTATGATCTTAGGCAGTTCTTAACCTCTGTGTTTCTGGGGTGTCCTCGTGTGATAAATGGGTACAGTCACCCCTCCCCCGGGGCTGTCGTGAGGCCTGACAGAGATTGCGTCAGAGGCCCATGAGCTGTAGGACGTCCTCAGAACCTTAGTTTCTATTTTTTCCCCTTCCAAGTGATGGCAACCTGGGAAGCCTCAAGAATGGCTTTGTGAATCGCCGTGTCCCCAGAAGCCACTTGATGATAAGCTTTGGATTTAAAGGCTCTGCAGTGAGTCTGCCTGGCTCCAAATCCAGCTGCGCGGTTCCGTTTACTCCCGGATGACTTTGGATAAGCTAACTAACCCCCCTGGCCTCCTGCACCTCAGGAGGGTGAATTTTCTAGCTCAGGGCTGTGGGGGTGGGAGGATCCCCCAAGACAGGACAGTGTCAGCAAGGTGGGCAGGTGGCAGCCAGCGACCTGCAGCCCTGCCCACCATGCTCGGTTCTGCAGGACTTCACCACTTCGGTCTCATCTCGTCACCTCTCCCTCCAACCAGGGTTTCTCCCCGTCGGAACCATGTGCCCCCTGCCACAAAAACAACATGGATGGGAGAAGGAGTTACTTGTAGAATGCACACTCCTGGGCCCCATCTCTGACCCATAGTGTCAGATTCTCCTGGGATGGGGCCCAGAACCTGCGCCCACTTTATAGAAGTTTGCATCTCAGCCTCTTGGGGCTAAAGCTTGCTAAGCTGACCTGGCCACATGTATTTTTTAATCCAGGGGCACAGCCATCCTGGCTACGTGGTCTGTCTCTGATGGAACTCCTCCAGAGGACCCTCCGGTCCCGCGGTTCCCCTGGCCACGGGCAGGTCACTCAGTGGAACAGTGCAGCTCTGGGGTGTCCCTGACCCACCTGCCCCCACAGGACACGCTGCAGCCCCCGTGGCCTGGGAGCAGGCCGGGGAGGGCCTGGTCCTCATTCCACGCTGCCCCTTTCCTGCTGTGTGGCCGTGGGCACGCGGCTTCCTCTCTCCACTTCCCAGCCGCTGCGCGTTCATGATGCTGGGGCGGGCTGTCCTCCGGGGTCCCAGCTGGGTCTGACGCTCTGTGCTGTGTTCTTAGGGCCGGTGTCACCGTTACGGCAAGGCACTCACCGCTCTCAGCCTCAGTTTCCCCATCTGTAAAAGCGCTGCAATAAGAGATGCTCTATTATAGGGCTATTAAAAGATGATAGTTGTTCAGTCGCTCAGTTGTATCCAACTCTTTGCAACCCCATGGACCGCAGCACGCCAGGCTTCCCTGTCCTTTGCCATCTCCTGGAGCTTGCTCAAACTCATGCCCAGTGAGTCCGTGATGCCATCCAACCATCTCGTCCTCTGTTGCCCTCTTCTCCTGCCCTCAATCTTTCCCAGCATCAGGGTCTTTTCCAATGAGTTGGTTCTCAGGTGGCCACAGTTTTGGAGCTTCAGCATCAGGCCGTCCAATGTTAGTGTTAGGAAGGGCACGGGCGCCCTCTCGTGGCGGCATGGAGCTTAGCCCGGCGTCCTGCAGGGCGCAGAGCGGGAGGTCGGCTCTGGGCTTGACAGCTAGGCTCAGGGAGCCCGGAAGGGCAGGCACCCACGGTGCTGGTGAGAGCCAGCATTTGTGGGGCGCTCGGGGCACACCTCCGTGCGCCTTACGGACACTGACTGGATCCTCTTGGCAGCTCTGAGAGGCGGGTCCTTTTGTGTTTCCATTTGAATGGTGCTGTCATTTCCTTAGACACACATGCATTGGACCCACATCCATCTCACACGGAGGCTGTGCCTCCAGCCGGTGAGTCTGGGGCCTATAGCATACACTCAGCTATTACCGCTGGGGGACAATCATGTGGATCATGAATTACGTGTCTATCATTTTTAACTTGCTTTTTCCAAAAACCTTGTCTGAGGCTTCTGGGGGACTTAAGTGGTCCATGGATGGAGTTTGGGAATCCAGACTCCATTTCACAGACATGAAATGCTGTGTGCATTTCTGCACATCTCCCTGGAGAGAGGCCCCGAGCAGCCATGAGATGGGCAGAAGGACTGGGACCCAGAGAAGTCACAGAGCCTCTGTTTCATGTGGTTCTGATGTTGTGCTTACTCCTTTGAGACTTTTGGAGGTGGGTGGGGATGGAACTGATTAGAAGACGTTTGTCTTGTCTGCACCCTAATTGACTTGTGACAGGCTTGGGTCTTGCATAAACTGGCTTTTGTTTAGCTCTGGAAGCATCTTGATTTTGACACCTAGCCAAGGCCTCTCAGAAGCTGAGGAAGGCAAAAACCATTTTTTAAAAATTTTAAATAATTTTGCTGATTTATTTTGGCTGTGCTGGGTCTTCACTGCTACACGGGCTTTTCTCTGGTTGCAGTGGATAGGGGCTCCTCTTCTTTGCGGTGCAGGCTTCTCATTGCAGTGGCTTCTCTTGTTGCGGAGCAAGGCTTCTAGGGCTCAAGGGCTTCGGAATCCGTGGCTCCTGGGATCTAGAGCACAGGATCAATAGCTGTGGTTCACAGGCTTAGTTTCACGGGCGTAGCTGCCTCGCAGCACGTGGGATCTTCCCAGACGAGGGATCGAACTGGTCTCTCATGCATCAGCAGACAGATTCTTTACCACTGAGCCACAAGGGAAGCCCCTAAAATTAAAATTAAAAAAAAATGTAAAGCTAAAAGGGCTATAAGGATTGTGGTCGATTTTAAGTTTTTTGTGTTCAGGTAATGCTTTTCATATAAAGGTCAATGATTACTCATCCAAGATACAGGTACTGTCAGAAGTCTAAATGGGGGTCTTCTATGAGTAAACGGCCCAGACCAGTTGGCCCCCGGCCCGTCTCCCCACACTGTAAAGGGCACCGAGTAGGTGAACTGTGTCAACCCAGATGCCGGCTTTGAGGAGGGCTAACACAGCATCCACTGGTTTTCTAATTTTTGGAGAAGCAAGGCCACCTCCACTCTGGACAAATGAGGTCCCCTGGGTGGGGGCGTCCTGGGACCAGGGCCCAGGTGAGGGTGGGGAAAGTGAGGAGCAGGAAACCGCTCGTCTCCCCACGGAGGATTCTCCACACCTAGCCTCAGAGCTTAGGTTTAGCTTAGTTCCGAGCCCCCGGCCCTCCTTCAAAGGACACGTTGAAGCTCCTTCCAAGACTGGAAGAAATGACTTTGAACCTCCGCCTGTTGGAGCAATGACAGGAGGACTGTGGGCTTTGAATTGGGTTTGGGTTCCTGACGCTCTGGGGCTGCATGACTTTGGGTTAACCTCTTCGAGCTTCTGATTCTTCCCCTTTCTGGCGGGGTTGATAACAGCCCCTGCCCAGGCAGCTGGAGGAGAACGTGGGGTTTGTTCAGCTGGCATTGAGGGTGGGCCTGTGAGCGCCTGGTGCTTGCGACCTGGGGACACTGAGATGCTGGTCCTGACCTCCGGGTCCTAGGGTAATGTAGGTGACACGAGAGGCAGTGGATTTTCTAGGAAGGTGGGAGCGTGGGGTGAGAATAGGGTCGTGGATCCACCACCTGTGGCTCAGTGCACCATCCAGAAAGGGGGAGTGGGACCATGGTGGGTGATCCCCAAAGTCCTTTTTAGGCAGAGGGAGAGAGGCAGTCATAAACAGGGGTGAGGTTTAATGAGATGCATGCAGCTGACCTCACTCCTAAGTGTTAGTCACTCAGTCGTGTCCAACTCTTTGCAACCCCATGGACTGCAGCCAACCAGACTCCTCTGTGCATGGGGTTTCCCAGGCAAGAGTACTGGAGTAGGTAGCCATTTCCTTCTCCCCAGGATCTAGAAAGTCTATTTCCAGCCCCGGTCCGTACCTCAGGAGCCGTGCTGAAGATATTCATCTCAGGACTGTGTGCACACACATGTAATAGGGAAATGCAGTGTCCATCAACGGGAGGACAGGGAAATGCCTTGTGCCCTATCCGCAGTGGAACGGAACCACAGCTATGTTTATGAATACGGACCGATCTCAACCCATCATTTTAGAATGAGAAAGGCATAGTCTTTTATTGTTACTTATGTATACCGTTTATTCATGTGAAGTTCGAAGCTTGAAAAGCAATCGTGTGTCATTTACATACAGGAGCATATGTTTTATAAAGGTAAAGGCAACTATGGGATTGATGGATAATGATTCAGGAGGTGCTACTGACATCTAGTGGCGGGAGGCCAGGGATGCAGCTAAACCTCCTGCCGTGCCCCGGCCAGCTTCCCAGCCAAGGATAGTGAACTCCAACCAAAGGCCCGCAGGGCCGAGCTGGAGGGGGCGCAGGAGGGGCAGGGGCTAGAAACCACTCAGAGAAGCTGACATGTCATTCAGGATGTGCAAATGGGCTGTCACGGATGGGAAGCATCTTCTAAAGGTCAGCTTCCCCGCAGTTCTGTCTGCAGAGATACCTGAGCCCCGCTCCCCTGTTTTTATCAGGGTTGCCATCTCTCAGCCCAGCCGCCTGCCACAGGGTCAGAGCCGGTTGTGGGGGCCAGTCTGGAGCCCCTCCAAGGACTTCCGGGGACAAATTCCATCACTGGCTTTCTCATTCCCCCTGAGGGCTGATTTCATACTTTAGTAAGAAATATCATGTTAGGTCCTTACAGCTGGGCTGGGGAGGAAACCAAGGCGCAAAGAGGCAAGGCTTTAGCTGTAGGATACACCCCAGTAAGAAACGTGAACTTGGGCCTGAGGCTCAGGAGTACTGAGCCGTCTCGACAGACACCACCCCTCAGGCCCGAAATCTCCAGGGTCTGGATAATGGGACAGCATGCTCTGAGCCAGGAGTTAGAGGAAGTGAGAGCAAATGAAAGCTGTTTTTTTTTTGTTTTTTTTTTTTGCATGAGCTGATGTGTGATCCGCACAATCACTCTATTTACAGAATCTGTCTACACATGGGGCATTACTCAGTCCTCCCCAAAACACATGTGAAAAGCTAAGCATCTCTATCTCCGTTTCCCTTAAGGAAATGAGATGGAACCTGCCCCCCGCATGGCCCGAGTAGAAAGGAGCAGAGGCAGGATTCGAACTCGGGGCTCGGGATGTGTCCCTGGCTCTGCCCTACTGCACAACGCTGCCTTCACTTCTCAGCCGTTTCAGTCCCTCTCGTCCTCTCTCTGGCCAGTTCGGACATGGAAATCCTTGCCAATTCATTTTTGATATTTTAGGAAATGGAAGGGCCCAAGAAATCAACTTGAAAATTTCAGACTTTTAGCTGAAAGCATTTCAGAGGAACTGGCTGTGTGTGTGTGTGTGTGTGTGTGTGTGTGTTTAAAGAGAAGAGTTGAAACAGTGTTTGCTCAGAGGGGTGTGGAAATTTTTCCGGCGTTTCCTTGGTTACACACTCTTCTAGGGTGCTAGGGATGGCTCCAGCAAATCCCATTAGAAGTATTTTATAAATCTATGAATCTTTTTTACCTTAAACCCCCTCCACTCAAAAATCCATAGAATTGGAAATTGATCTTTGTTTACGGCAAGACCGTTAACAGCTAATTCCTTCCCACAACCACCGAATCCATCTTCTCTAGAGGCCAGAAATAGCAGCGTCTGGGGTTTTGGTGGGCAGATGGAGGGCAAGCTCCCGCAGACACGCAGGGTCTGGCCCCTCGGGGTTGCCCTCACGTCACATCTCGGACCCCAGCCGCCGTGATGTCACCTGATTCCACGGTGCAGAGCTCCCCTCGCGGTGTCTGTGGTCAGCCCAGGACCCAGAAGTGTCGCCCTTCCCAGGATCTGGTGTCCCGATGAAGTCAGAGTTCCTGGGCTGTGGATTCGGTTACCGATAATTGCCTTGCGAACTGGCAGATGCAAAAATAAACATTTTCTGAGCCTGAAGGACACGGAGCTCTGGGGGTGGCCCACCAGGCGGGGCTGCGAGAGTGCTGCCGTGGAAGCCATCTGGGGGCAGCTGGGGTGCGGGGGATCGGGCCTCGGTCTCTGGGGCTGGAACATTCACGCCCTGGGGAAACCCAGTCCCGGGTGAAGGGTGGTGGGCTCGGTTTTCCCTGACTTTTCGCCTGCGGGGGAAGGAAAGATGCTCTGATGGGGCAGGCCTGGGTCCCCGGGGGGTGCGGGCCTTCCAGAGTCACAGAAAGCAGATACGGCGGTGGGAGGGGCCCTGCCAGGACCCGCCGTGAGTCACTGTTTCCAGCACCACGGTCCCCGCTCCAAGTCTGCTGTCTCACGCTGTGGTTACTCCGAGGGGTGAGGGCAGGGCCTGCCCCGGGGACAGAGGTGCATCCTGAGTTAAAGGGACCCGTGTCCTTCCCATGGGCCAGGTGTGGGGAGCATAGCGAGACCCCCTTCCTGCCCACCCCGCCCCCAGCCCCGCCAAAGAGCTCTGGTTGCATCTGAACGGAGAAGAGAATCCTAATTCCCACAAGGTCCTGCGTCATGTGGGCCTTGCCCAGCACCCCCCACCCCACCCCCGCCTTCTGGGCCCCTCAGCCCTAATATCACCCCTGCTGTGTCCCAGGTCCTCGGGCTCCTTCCCGGCACTGGGCCTCGGGTGTCTGCACTGCCGGGGCCCTGCCTGAAATGTTGGCCTCAGGTCCCTGCCCAGTTGTCACTGCCACAAGGAAGCCCTCCGTGATCACTGCGTCCACAGTGCCATCCCCACAGTTCCGTCCCATCCCTCTTACTCTGTTTTTCCCCTCACAGCCTTTGAAGTTACCTGGTGATGTCATGTGGTGGATGGTTTACTGACAGTCTGTCTCCCCCTCTACAACATCAGCTCGGTGAAGGTGGGGATTTTTGCTTGTCTTGCTCACTAGGGTGTCCTCATGCCAAGAACAAAGCCTGGCAGAGCAAATGCTCCATAAAGAGAGGACAAAGGTGTGAATGAGTGCTGAACGCCTCATGGAGCTCTGATGAGCCGGGCACCAGGGCAGATACAGCTGTGCTTGCCTTGGGTTGGGGAAGCTGCCAAGGGAAGGGGCTGGGGATAGCATGAAGAACCTGGGAGAGCTGTTTCCCACCGCCCCCCTCTGCCCACAGAGGAGGTGATATTTTAGAGGGAAGCGTGAAGAGGGAAGTCTCTGGAGTCTGACCACTCAGGTTTCCATCTCAGCCTTGCTCCTTCTCCGCTGTGTGAGCCTGAGCGAGTCAGACAGCCTCTCGGAGTCTGTTTCCACATTTGAAAATTGGAGCTAAGCGTGCCACCTTACGAGTGGTTTGGGATGCCTCTAATACGATCATACAGTCTGTGCACTTACCCGCGTGCCTGGCAGGTGCCTGAGAAGGCCAAGAAACCCACTTGGGAAATCATCAGCACGGTGGGAGCCTGGGAGCCAAAGTCAGAGCCCGGGTGAGCTTTGCAGAGGGCTGCTTCCAACAGGGCCAGTGACCCAGCTGGAATCTCTTCCAGATCCAGCAATCCTAGAATTGTGTCTACTATCATGCTGGGACGGATTGGGGGCAAGAGGAGAAGGGGACGACAGAGGATGAGATGGCTGGATGGCATCACTGACTTGATGGGACATGAGTCTCGGTGAACTCCGGGAGTTGGTGATGGACAGGGAGGCCTGGCGTGCTGCGATTCATGGGGTCGCAAACAGTCGGACACGACTGAGCGACTGATCTGATCTGATCATGTCTGATCACTAGGAGAGCCAGCGTGAGTGTGCACAGCCTGTGTTCAACAGTGACCCCTAGTGGCAAGAAGAATCAGTGCGTGGAGTGCGTGGCTTCCTCTCACCAGTTCCGTTGTTCACAAGAAGGGCTGGCCCCCTTCGGACCCAGTAAATCCCTGAGTTCTTAGACGATGGGAGTGGTGAGGAAGTCAGAGGCTCACAGGAGCTGTTCGATTTCCTGCTACTGAAGCTCAGTTTATTTACTGAAAACATGAAAGCAATAGAGAAGTATTTGGGTACCTCATTGCTCACAAAGAGTATAGAATAAATCAGAGGTCAGGCAACTTGTATTAAAAGACATCCCTTACATGTGGAATCTAAGAAGAAATGATACAAATGAACTTACAAAACAGAGACTCATGGACTTAGAGAATGAACCTGTGGTTGCTGGGGTTGTGGTTGAGGGGGCAGGGATAGTTGGGGAGTTTGGGATGGACGTGTACTGTATAAATACTGCTGTATTTAAAATGGATAACCAGTGAGGACAGGGAACTCTGCTCCATGTTACATGGCAGCCTGGACAGGAGGAGTGTTTGGGGGAGAAGGAATACACGTATATGTATGGCTGGGTTCCTTCGCTGTTTACCTGAAGCTATCACAATTTCGTTTGTTAATTGTCTATACTTCAATACAAAATAAAGAGCGTTTTCAGAGATTATTTAATAAATATTTCAGCTCTGTTCCAACCAATGGGAGCTCTTTACTCATGATTATCTTCTCCTTGACACTGATGGAAGCCGAATCACGGACGAGGTGAGAGGCGAGAAGCTTCTGCTTCTGTGATTTACACTCAGCTCGGTCCTTTTCATGCCATGTGTGTACACACACGCACAAGCTTAGGAATGTACTATTTGCGGTTGTAAAAATGGGGTTGCTCATCTTCTGCTCTGAGAGCCTGGAAAAGTTTACGGATATCAAATAGTGCCCGCTGGCATTGTCGAGCAAGACACATCACTTCCCAGAGAGCGGGCACTTCCCTTCAGTCTAGCCACGTGCTTACCATCCAGGCTTAAGCTGGCATCAGGATTTTCCACTAGACAGTCCGATTCGCATGCTCCAACAGCCAGCTCAGAGATCCTCCTGCCCTCAAAGCCACAGCCGAGTCCAGGGCCCCCGGGAAAACCACCTAGTGAGTAGGGAGAGGAGTCTGGGTCACAGGCAAGGGAATTCCTCACATCCCAGCCCCCTCCTTCTCTCTGCACAGTCCTGCCCGTTGTCTTGAGTGTCTTTCTTTAAAACTTTAAGCAGAGCTTTTAACCATGATGTGTAACATACGTAGGTATTATTTACATGCTCATAGATTTTGGATATAGGTATTTGCAAACAGTGGAGCTACAAAGATAGGCTTCAATTTTTATATTTTAAAGTATAGAAATGAGAATTAGCCTCCAATTTTGGTATAAGGGCTTCCCAGGTGGCGCTAGTCATAAAGAACCCACCTGCCAATGCAGGAGACTTAAGAGATGAAGGTTCAATCCCTGGGTTGGGAAGATCCCCTAGAAAAGGAAATGGCAACCCTCTGCAGTATTCTTGCCTGGAGTATCCCATGGACAGAGGAGCCTGGCGGGCTGTGGTCCATAGGATCGCAGAGTTGGACATGACTGAAGCAACTTAGCACTCAGTTCAGCTCAATTCAGTCACTCAGTCGTGTCCAACCCTTTGCGACCCCATGAACTGCAGCATGCCAGGCCTCCCTGTCCATCACCAACTCCCAGAGTGCACCCAAACCCATGTCCATCGAGTTGGTGATGCCATCCAACCATCTCATCCTCTATCGTCCTCTTCTCCTCCTGCCCTCAATCTTTCCCAGGGTCTTTTCAAATGAGTCAGCTCTTCACATCAGGTGGCCAAAGTATTGGAGTTTCAGCTTCAACATCAGCCCTTCCAATGAACACCCAGGACTGATCTCCTTTAGGATGGACTGGTTGGATCTCCTTGCAGTCCAAGGGACTCTCAAGAGTCTTCTCCAACACCACAGTTGAAAAGCATCAATTCTTCGGTGCTCAGCTTTCAGTCCAACTCTCACATCCATACGTGACCACTGGAAAAACCATAGTCTTGACTAGATGGACCTTTGTTGACAAAGTAATGTCTCTGCTTTTTAATATGCTGTCAAGGTTGGTCATAACTTTCCTTCCAAGGAGTAAGCGTCTTTTAATTTCATGGCTGCAATAACCATCTGCAGTGATTTTGGAGCCCCCCAAAAATAAAGTCTGTCACTGTTTCCATTGTTTCCCCATCTATTTGCCATGAAGTGATGGGACCGAATGCCACGATCTTAGTTTTCTGAATGTTGAGCTTTAAGCCAACTTTTTCACTCTCCTCTTTCTCTTTTATCAAGAGGCTCTTTAGTTCCTCTTCACTTTCTGCCATAAGGGTGGTGTCATCTGCATATCTGAGGTTATTGATATTTCTCCCGGCAATCTTGATTCCAGCTTGTGCTTCTTCCAGCCCAGCGTTTCTTGTGATGTACTCTGCATATAAGTTAAAGCAGGGTGACAATATACAGCCTTGACATACTCCTTTTCCTATTTGGCACCAGTCTGTTGTTCCATGTCCAGTTCTAACTGACCTGCATACAGGTTTCTCAAGAGGCAGGTAAGGTGGTCTGGTATTCCCATCTCTTTCAGAATTTTCCACAGTTTATTGTGATCCACACAGTCAAAGGCTTTGGCATAGTCAATAAAGCAGAAATAGATGTTTTTCTGGAACTCTCTTGCTTTTTCAATGATCCAGCGGATGTTGGCAATTTGATCTCTGGTTCCTCTCATTTTCTAAAACCAGCTTGAACATCTGGAAGCTCAACACTATAGTATAAGGGTTTAATCAGAGAAAGAAAGTCAATGGGAGAGATTGCCCCTAGGAGTTTGACCCCATGCAAAATGTGAGAGCTGGTTCAGCAGCATATGTGACCTGTTTCTTTCAATGTGAGTCTGGGTGTCAGCAGGGTAGCTGCCACAAAGGAAGGATGGATGAGAATTGGAAGCCCAAGGGGATGAGCCAGAACCCACAGGACAGACTCAAAACTCCACCCAAGTGACCTGCAGGAGAAGGTTCAGTGCAGACAGGCACCTGCCCAGGATTTGGAGAAGCTGAAAGAAGGTGGAGCAGGCGCTGGAGGCAGGGGCTTCCTGCTGGCCCAGGCCAGCCAGGTGAGCCCGCAGAAAAGCGCCTGTGGAGGCGGCCACAACAGCGCTCCCAGCAGCCGCCCTCCGGCCATGAAACCTGCGGCTCTGCTTCTCCACGTCTGTCTTCACATCTTGCCTCAAATGTCTCCTGTGGCCCATGCTAATCACAAACTTTGCAGGGGAAGGAATTCTGGGAATTCCAACCTCGCTGAGTTGACACAATCCAAACCCACAAACAATTATGACATCGAAAAGTATGTGGCGGTGAGTGAGTTGACTTGGGCTTTTATTAGAAATGTCCTTCCCAACTGTCAGTTTAAATGTAGACGTTTACAACATTTATGAGACAGTTCCAGTATCATGGGAAAGGCCCAGAGATCAGAAAGCCTAGTTTCTGTCTTTTAGAGTTACTAGCTGTGTGACCTAGAACAAGTTACTTAACCTCTCTGAAACTGCACTGCTTCCCTTGTAAAATGGGGACTAAAAGTACCTCCTGCAGATAGATGTTATAGACAAGATTTAGTAGATTCTGAATTCATCAGGGCACAGGACAGTATGTCAGAGTGTCTGGTGCTATCTTCAGATTTGTACCGGCCCCTGAGTCTCTCGCTGAACTGTGAATCCATGAAGTCCAGGGTGATAATTAGGCGACCAGCATGAATGAATAAACCTACTATGTCCCTGGGTACTAGGCAGAATAGGTGTAGTTGCTCCCATTTAAAAATAACAAACTGAACTTCAGTAGTTTGTCAATCAAGTGTCTTAGCCAGGACTGGATGTCTGACCTTCTAATATCTAACCCAGCGCCTTTACGACGCAGTCTCATGTCTATCCTGCATACTGGAACCCTCTGGGCATACTGTGAGGAAGTGGCTTTGTGTTCAAACCCTGTTGCTTTGCTTTTTATTTCCCCCTGATTCTGAAGTTGTGGAGAGTGCTTGGAGTCCTTCACAGGCTGCCCAGAGGAAAGGCCTGTTGGAGAGGCCAAGCCCCACCTCCCCGCAGAGGAGCCTGTACATTCTGTTTTGGCTCAGTTCCACCTGGTCCTGTTCATCCACTGACTCAATCATCCAAAAAAATGAATTAAGCCCATCTTATGTGCCAAGCATTGTTCTAGAAAATGAAAACACAGCAGTGAACAAAGCAGATACGATCTCCTGCTATTTACATGCTTCCAGGCTGCGGTAGCCAGCTTCCAGGGGCCCCCGTGATCCTCGCCTCCCCGTGTTCACACCCTGTGCAGTCCCCTCCCACAGTGGACAGGGCTGACTTACGTCACACGCACGCACGCATGCACGCAGAAAGGAGCAATGGCCGTGGCCTCCGAGGTGAGGGTGTGAAAACGTGGTATCTTCCGTCATGCTCCCGCCTGACTTTCTCAGGTGAACCCAAGGGAACCCAACGGCCGTGTTGTGAGGACGCTGAAGCACGTCAGCGTGGCAAGCTCTGCAAAGTGAGGCCCCGAGGCCTCCCACCCTCGGCCGTGGGGGGAGCCAGCTTGGAAACAGACCCTTCGGCCCCAGTCGAGCCTTTGCGTCAAACCAGGGCCCCAGCGACGTCTTGACTGTGACCTTGGAGAGACTGTGAGCCAGAACCACCCAGCTAAGGGGCTCCCATGCTCCTGATCCACAAAAAACCCTAAGATAATCAGTGTTTGTTGTTTTAAGCCATTAAGTTTTTAATTTTTATTTTATGTTTGGCTGCATCGCAGGGCTTGTGGCTCCCTGGTTCCCCAGGGGTCAAACCTGTGCCCCCCTGCTTTTGAAGCGCAGAGTCTTAACCATTCGACCGCCAAGGAAGTCCCAAAGCCATTAAGTTTTGGAGTAATTTGTTATGCAGCAATAGGTAGCTAATACATGGGCCGAGACAGACGATGCCCAAAACAATGCCAAATAAGGTTAAGTGCTATGGAGAAAAATAAAGTGGGCACGAGGACTCCTGAGGCGGAAGGAGTGGCAGTTTTAAAAAAGGTAGGGAAGGAAGATGAGACTATGAAGGTGACAACTGATTGGGGACTGAAAGGAGATGAAGGATTTCACCATGTGGAAGAGTCTTCCAAGCAGAGGGGTCAGCAGGTGCAAAGGCCCTGAGGCAGAGCTCAAGTGTACAGAAGGATCAGCAAGGAGGGTGATGTGGTTGGACCATGTGATGCGAAAAAGATAAGGCCAGAGAGATGATATGGAGCCCAAAGGTGAGGCATGGAAAGCTCTGTGATAAGGTGATGGCCACAGTGGCCTGTGACTCTGGATCTGTCTCAGAGCTAGGCAAGGCACTTCCCATGCATTGCCTCCACCAATCCTCACCACATGGGACTGTCCCCATCTTCATTTGCCAGATGAAGAAACTGAGGCCCACAGAAGTTATATTACTTCCTTAAGGCCCCCCAGTCAAGCTGTGAGAGCCAGGAATCAAACCCAGGTCCTCAAACCCATGGTCTGAATAGCCAGCTAGAATCTGGGTGGGGAGGGAGGAAGAGGGGATCTCTGTCTGTCTCCCTGATGGCTCGCTGCCCCTGTGGTACTCTTTGTCTCCACGGGGGTCTGCCGAATCCGTGTCATGGGAGGTTAAGTGTGCATGTTTCAGGCCCTGGGTTGAGCACAGGCCATAAATGACCCATCGGGGTGGAATCCGGGATGGGCCTGAGGTTCTGAGGCTCAGCAAAGAAGCTTGGAGGGGCTCCAGCCCGGGGGGAGCAGGCCCAGCCGAGGCCCACTTGGCAGCGGGGCGTGCCAGCTTTGGTGCTGGCTGCCCACAGACAGGCGTGAGTCACCACGGGCAGCACCGCGCGGTCTGCCCGGGACGCGCCGTTCTGCGGGGACCTCAGCTCCCGCTGGCAGCCGGGGCCAGGCGGGCAGAGTCCGTGGAAAAATACTGTGGTGGGGTACGCCCTGGCATTCGGTAGTGTTCTGTGCTGCCCCCAGTTTGCCCGTGGCCTCCTGCCAACCACGTGGGATTCAGCACACTGGTTTTCTAAAAAAAAAAAAGGCCAAGAGAGCACTTTTTGAAAAGTCCTAGGCCCAGATGTTGGGCTGTGCTGTTCTCTGTCCGGTTAGAACAGCAGCATTATGTGGACTGAGTGCAACATGCTGGACCGTGATGTATGTTGTTCGATCACATTAAGTCCTCATCCCAGTCTTATGGGGGTGTGCCTTTGTCAGTCCCAAATTCCAAGTGAGGAAATGGAGGTTACAGGGAGGTGAACAAACCTGAGGTTAAGAGAGAGTTTTCATATTGTGTGCTGAGACCCTCCTGGGGACCTCTGAGGTTAATTCAAGGTCACAGTGAGGGGCATGGAAGCAACCAAGGGCACCCACCCCTCACACTTCAGTGTGAGCACTGCGTTCTTATATGTGGGGCTTCTGAT
Organism: Bubalus bubalis; assembly: GCF_019923935.1. NCBI lineage: Eukaryota > Metazoa > Chordata > Mammalia > Artiodactyla > Bovidae > Bubalus > Bubalus bubalis. The sequence continues at coordinate 4,292,993 of NC_059170.1, read as the reverse complement.
TAATAGTATTTGTATAAATAAACAAGCTTTCCCTTGTTTATTTGTCTGTGGGGTCACACAGAGTCGGACACGACTGAAGCGACTTAGCAGCAGCAGCATACAAGGCCAGCTCGTAGTCTGCCTATTCAGTATCCATTTTTCCCTTCTTCACTAACAAGGAAACCCCAGTGTTATTTAGTATGGCATTGGGGCCACATCCCAGCCCTGCTTTATCATAGAGGTAGCCAGTGAGATATAAGCTGAAGTCAACAGATGGGCTTTTAAAAAAGCTCTTAAAAGTTTGCTCATTCACTGGAAGGTGATCCCTTTTGGTCCCACTTCCCTTTGACTTCTTTTTCCTGCATGGAACTCCAACAAAATGGCTGGAGCTCTGGCAGCCACTTTGGACCATGGCTCATCATTGAACATGGAAGCTTGTGCTGAGATGGTTAAGGCAGGAGCCTGGGATGTTAATGGTTCTGTGCCAGCCTTGCTGTGCCAGACCTGTACTGCCCTCTTCATGAAAGAAGAAGGAAACTCACCTTTTAAAGGCTGTATTTGGGCTTCTGTTATATTTAGCTGAAGTTAAACTTGTACAGCAATGTTTTTTGGGTGTTTGCCTTATGCTGGTCGCTGAGCTAAACCTGTATGTGCATAATCTCATTTAACTCTTAAAATAACCTGCTGTGTTAGGTGGGCTATGGACCCAGGTAGCCTGGATTTGAATCCTTACCTCTTTCAACTTACACAAGTGACTCGATCTCTTTGCTTCTCAGTTTTCTTACTTTTAAAATGAGAGTCTCAGCAACATTGCCTACCTTATCAGGTGTTTTGCAGATTAAGTGAGATTATGTACATAAAGTATTAATAATATCTGGCCCATAGTAGGTGTTCAGTGAACGTCAACTATGCTTAAAAATCTGTTTTACTGAAGTGTAGTTGATTTACAATGTTAATTTCTGCTGTACAGCAAAGTGGTGCAGTTATATATATTCTTTTTCACGTTCTTTTCCACCATGGTTTATCACAGCGTATTGGATACAGTTCCCCATGCTCTACAGTAGGGCCTTGGTGTATATCCATCCTATAGATAATGGTTTGCATCCGCTAACCCCAGACTCCCACCTCATCCCTCCCCTACCCTTGGGCAACTGTAAGTGTCTTTTCTGTGTCTGTTTCTGTGTAATCGGTAAATTCATTTGTGTCATATTTTTAATTCCTCATGGAAGTGACATCATATGGTTGCATCCTCCCTGGTCCTGGTCAGGGCTGCAGGGACAAGGAGCAGGAGCAGAGGGGGAGGTTGATGCAGGCCTGCAGGTCAGGGATGGCCTGGACCAGGCTGGCTGGCCAGCCAGAGGAGACACAGCCAGGGCGTCTATTGGAGGCAGAGCCCACGGGGCCTGCCCCTGGATTGGATGTGCGAGTGGACGGAAGTCGGAAGGTCGAAAGACACCATTGTGATCAGAGTGACCTGGTGGATGAGGGTGTTGTTTTTGGTGATAGAAAATATTACAGCCATGACCTTGGGCAGGTCACTTAACCTCTGCCTACCTCAGTCTTGATCATCAGTAAAGTAAGATTAGTAACTTCCTACCTAGGAGGGCTGTTGCAAAAATTAAATGAGATAATAGCTACAGGCACCTGGGAGAAAAAAAGAAGAAAGAATAAAACACACGCATAATTTATATGTAATATTTGATTTATATGGGCTTCCTAGGTGGTGCAATGGTAAAGAATCTGGCTGCCAAGCAGGAGACATGTGTTTGATCTCTTGGATTGGGAAGGTCCCCTGGAGAAGGAAATGGCAATTCCAGTATTCTTGCCTGGGAAATCCCATGGACAGAGGAGCCTGGCGGGCTGCAGTATATGGGGTCACAGAGAGTTGGACATGACTTGGCGACTAAATGGCAGCAGCAACATGATTTATATACTACGTATGTGATTTTCTGAAGTATAGTTGATTTATAGTGTTAGGTTAGTTTCAGGTGTACAACAGAATGATTTGATATTTTTATAGATTATATGCCATTTAAAGTTCTTATAGGATATTGGCTTTGTTCCCCGTGCTTCACATGACATCTTTGTATCTTACTTATTTTGTATTCTATTAAAACCTTGGAGAAGGAGCAGTTTGAAATGACGTAGAGGGCAGCAAAATTTCACTTTGGGAATTTTTTTTCTCCTCTAGTTCTATTGCTGGAAGAAACATGCCTCTCAAAGGAAATAAGAACCCTCTTGATGAAAACTCACTTTTGCCAATTGTGGCAAAGGCAAATGACATTACGTTTTTGCTGTCATCTGCAAAGGGCACCCTCCTGAGAAACGGCCACTTCTCAAACCAGCAGAGCCTCTGAAATAGGACACCTCTTGGAATGGTTAAGTTTGGGCCCACTTGCTTCCTGACATCACTCAGGGTCTGAACGTTCCGTCTCGCCGCTACAGATGTATAGATTTCAGGGTGTCGAGGGCCAACAGGGAATTGTAGCATACTTGTGGGCTCAAGTCATTTCTCAGCTTTCAGGCCCCCCCGTGGTCGCTCACATAACAGATGGTTCCGGAGCTTGACGTAGGTACCAGCCATCCTGTGTGTCAGATATGTGTTATGTCAGCCCCTCTGAGGCTCTCGGTTCCTGAACCTCAGGTGATTATGCCTGTCATCCGTGCAGTCGTTCTAACTCTCCGGATAAGGGTTTTTCCTCCCCAATAACATCTGGCAGTATCCAGAGACATACTTTGGGCTTCCCTGGTGGCTCAGATGGTAAAGAATCTGCCTGCAATGCAGGAGACCTGGGTTCGATCCCTGGGTTGGGAAGATGCCCTGGAGGAGGGCATGGCTATCTTGCCTAGAGAATCCCACAGACAGAGGGCCCTGTCTGTCTGTCTGAGGGCCCTGACTGTCCATGGGGTTATAAAGACTCAGACACGACTGAGCGACTGAGCACAGAGACATTTTTGGTCGTCACAACCATAGAGGTTGGAGTTCAGAGGGGATGCTCCTGTTACCTAATAGATGGAGGCCAGAGATGCTGCTAAACACTCTACGATGCAGAGAACAGCCCTCTCCTCAGGGAGTGATCCAGCCCCAAATGTCAGCAGTAACGAGGCTGAGAACCTCTGCTCTAGAGCTCCTTGTTTGCTAAACAAACGCTGGGTGCCTGCTCTATGCCAGGTCCTGTTCAGCCCTGGAGACAATACTGTGAGTGAGATCCGTGAGCTTCTTCCCCACGTGGAGTGAGCATTCTGCTGGAGAAGGCAGATAAGATACTGGTGTACAAGTTAGTAGGGCTTCCAGGCTGGCTCAGCAGTAAAGAATCTGCCTGCCAATGCAGGACACGCAAGACATGTGGGTTCCATCCCTGGGTCGGGAAGATCCCCTGGAAGAGGGCATGGCAACCCACTCCAGCATTCTGACCTGGAGAATCCCATGGACAGAGGAGCCTGGTGGGCTGCAGTCCCTGGGGTTGCTTAGAGTCGGACACGACTTAGTGACTAAACAGCACCAACTGTACAAATTAGTGTCTTTCCTAAGATAACCTCAGAGGATGAAACCTGCATGAGAACAGGGCCCATGTGTGTTTTGACACACAGTCGTTTCCCTGGTGCCCAGCACTGTGCTCCGTGTGGAGTAGGGCTCAGTGAGCTCTCCCTGATTCCGCAGTGATTAAGACTCTGCACTCTTGGGCAAGGTCATCTCTCTGTGCCTCAGTTTCTTCATCTGTAAGACAGGGATTGTCATAGGACCCACTTTGCAGATTTGTGGGGATCAAATGAGAGGATATATATAAAAGGCCTGGAACATGCCTGGCCCGCAGTAAATGTTCAATAAACGTATATAACCTTCCTTCCTTCCTTCCTTCCTTCCTTTCTTCCTTCATCCTTCCCCCTTGCCATGGATCAACAGAAATACTACTTGCTCTCACTCCTTAGTTTCAAGTCTGCCCTTCATCTTTGGCAACTGTCATTGGTTACAAGTGCCAATACAAGACCCTCCGGCTGGTATGAGAAGGATGGTGACTTAGAGGAAGTGGGCTTGACAGAGTGGTCCGGGTCACCACTGGGGAGGGCACAAACAGAGCTCTGTGTCACCAATGGCCCTTGCAGGGCACCGTGACGAATGGCGATCATTGTTCGTGTACTGGCGCCTTAGTGGCTTACACGGGCCCCCACCTGGCTTCCGGCCTCCTGGTAAGGTTTGCTCCTCTCCCACTGCCAACTTCCACTGCCATCTGTGGCCAGGTCCCCAGGGGAAACTGCTCTAAGGCCTCAGTGCTCTACCTAGGTGAGTCAAGAGCCTTTTGGTCAAAGTCAGAGGAAATCGGTGGAAATGCACTTAAGCCAAAAGAAGAAAACACAGCTGCTCATGTAAGAGAAAAATCAGGGCATGGCAGGATTCAGGATGCAATGTTTCCAGAAATTTCTCTCCCTTGATCTCAGTTCTTCTACCTTGGCTATATTCTCAGGCAAGTACTTCCCAAACACTAGCTCAGACTCCCCTCTCCATCCCTGCCAATGACTCTGGAGTCACATCAAACAAGTTTAGAAACCTCAGCTGGAAGAAAGCATATCTTTCCAAATCTTTCCAGCAAAAGTCCTGAAGTCAAGGGTGACTGGCCCACCCGGGGTCACGGAGACCCCAGTGTAGCCATGGAGAGGTGGTGTTTTGATTGGCCAGGCCTGGGTCACGTGCCTGCCCCCTGGTCTGGAATAAGAGAGACTCCACCCATACAACCTAGGTTGATAAGAAAGGGGAGGTGTCCCCACAAAAGCAAATCAGGGTGCTGTTACAAAAGGTAACACCCAAACAACAGATGCCATCTGCACTGTCTGATTGAGCTTAAAACCCAAAGGCCGGAGTCCCCAGTCCCTCCGGACTTAATCAAATGTTGGGTTAGCGCTGTCAGCCAGCTCTCTTTTTTGGTGAGCAGATGGCAGCACGTGGGCCATTCCCATGAAAAACGGAAGGCTTCAGGAAGGCTGTATCCAGGTGGGCCCAGCAGTCTCTCCAGTGCCAACTGCTTCCTGATACCGACTGGATGTCACACCCCACCCATTGACCTATTCCCTGGAATGACCTCCTGGCCTATCTGTAGAGCAAAAGTTCCATGGATTCCCTTTCTGCATGTAAAACTCACCTTCACTTGGAAACAAACTCATGAAACCAGGTTAATCATAAAGCATACTCAGGGTGAAACCTAATCTCTCTCTCTTTTTTTTTTTTTTTTTTTTTCTTTTAATGAGAGATTTGGACATGCTGGCAACTATTTTGCTGAGTTGTTTTAAAATTTTAAATCCATTTGTATTTGATGTTTTTAAACTTCTTCCAGTGTTATCTGCTTTAAAATAAGAACAGGAGATAGAAATGACTCTCTGAACTTTCTCCTTGTTCAGTTATTTATGGAAGAAATATAATAAAAGTGTGCATACTAAACATCATGCAATTAAAAAAAAAAAAAAACTTTGGGGGAGGACTAACTTGGAATAGGAACTGTGGAATAGGGACATAGAGAGGGTTGTAGGTTCAACCCCTGGTCGAGGAGCTAAGAACCTGTCTGCATCAGGGTCAAAAAACCCAAAACATAAAATAGAAGCAATATTGTAACAGATTCAATAAAGACTTTGAAAATGATCCACATCAAAAAAATCTTTTTTTAAAAAAAAGAAAAAAAAATTGTGGCTAAATAATAATAATTGGTTCATCTCTGTCACATGTCTCCTATGAACTAGGCTGTTCTAAGCAATCTGTCAGTATGTGTCAGCTTCTAATCTTGTTCCCATTTTGTAGATGAGGACACTGAGGCACAGAGAGGTGAAGGGACTTGGCCGGGCTGACAATGGCTGACGGATGATAGGCCAGGGATTTAATACTGGCCGGTCTAATTCCATCACCCACAGGCCTGGGACAGTCTGGTTCCCAGCCATTTCATCTTAAGATGACTTCATTCCTTCTGGATGGCTGAGAGCTCACCCCACTTGAACCTATTTTCAGGTTCATTCAGCAAAGGCTGCATTTTATGACTGCTTGAAGTTTTTGTAGTTAAGGCTAAACCCATATTGGTAAATGGACGCTCTCAAAACTTCTTCCCACCAGAGCTCTGTTAGCCTGCGGCCCTCAAAGCACTTGGTATATACAAACTTCAAAGACAATTACATGCAGCCTGACGTGACCAGAGGATGCCTCCCAAGGCCCTGGCAGAGATGACAACTGGCAATGAACTGTTCTTAATGATGTTTCGTTTTGATTGAACCAGAAAAAATGTGCGAACACTCAAAAGGCTATTTACAAACTCCAGCTATGCCTGCTGATCTGCATCTAATTCTGCTAATCACATAAACACGAATTTTATCCCCACCCATGGAATACATTTCCAGCTCATACCCACCTTATGCCCTCCTCGATCTCCACCCCATCCCCACCCTCAGCCAAGAAACTACTTTTGTTTGTTGCTTACAGTCGCTATAATTAGTATTGTCTACACAGCAATACCAGGCAGGCTCCCTTTCTTGCTCCTTGTCCCAAGATGTGCCATAAGTACAAAGAATGTTAAGTTTGGTAAAATCTAAACAATCCCAAATGTGTAGGGTTGCATTTGTTAAAAAAGTTCAGAGAATGAATCCAACTTCAGACTTCCATCTATAGCCAATTATATGTTAGGATTAGGTTTCACTAAATATAACAGAACCCCCACACCCCACCCCACAATACGTTATGCCTTAAATAAGGTCAAAGTTTATTATTCTTTCATAAAAATATCAGAGATCAAATGACTATCTTTCTGTTCTGCCATCTTCAGCATGTGGCCTCCATCCTCAAGGTCATCTTATGATTCAGAGTGGCTGCTTCAGCTCCAGCCTTCACATCTGCCTTCTAGGAAAACAGCAGAAAAAACTGAGGGACCAAAGGGCCCTCACACCTTCCCTTTTATAGAACCTTTATGGCAAGAACCCCACCCAAGTTCATTTTATGTCTCCTTGGTCAAGTCATGGTCATATGGCCATATCCAGCTGCAAGGGATGCTAAGAAATGTAGTCTTTGGACATTGGCTGGTATTCAACAGTTTCTGTACCATCAGAGATGTAGTGTGACTAGGTCATCCCAAAAGAACTGCAGTTCTGATCCCCCCCAAAACAGTGCTTGGACCAAGGATCGCCTGGTGTTTCTCCCATCATTCACTGACCTGAGTCTTCATTACAGATTTGGAGATGGAAGTGGTTTATTGTTTCTAGTACAGTTGGCTCAGCAAAGCCAAAGGAGCAATCTCCTTGTGTTCTCGGGAGTGTGTCTCCACGCTCCACCCCTGAAGCAGCCGTGGTCTCTGTAGCTGAGAATCTGCCCCTGCTTTTACCATCTACTTGTGTCTGCCCCAACCTCCCCCGATAGAAAAGCATTTCAAGGCTCTGCTTCGCGTTTCTTGCCTCCCTCAAGGAGGCATTACCAAGAATCAGCTTTTCTGCCATCTGTTTTACCTTCTTGTTCTTGTTCTTAATCCGTCATCAGCTCTTTCTAGAAATCCTAGAGGTTTGCTCTAGGGTTATGGGGAAGCTTAGAGGAACTGGGGTCTTCTTTAGTGGGAGCCCAGTGGGATGGGCATGGTGGGGAGTGGGGTGGGCAGTGGAGTTGATCAGGAATCACTGGGACTCAAAGACCAGAGAGAAGAGCTTGGGCTAAGGCAGAGGGTCTCAACCAGGGCGGTTTTGCCGCTAGGGGAAGTTAGGTGATATCTGAAGATGCTTTCAGTGGTCACGGGGGTGTTCCTAATATCTAAAGGGTAGAGGCCGGGATGGTGCCAAACACCCCACCGCGTAGAGCACAGGCCCCCATGACAAGGCATCATATGGCCCAGAGTATTGATTGCATTGAGGCTGAGATATTCTGTCTTAAAGGAAACGGAAGATGTAGCTCAATAGTTAAGAGCATGTGCTCTGATGTCAAAAGCTTGGGCTCAAATCCCAGCTCTGCCACGTGGCAACTTTGTGACTTTAAACAGGCCTCGACCTCTCTGGCTTGTCTGCACATGTGCAGTATTTGAACGACCTCTGGGGCATCCTGAGAGCTGAAGGAGAGAATCCTCACAAAGTGTGTTGTCTGGAACCTGGTGCCTCGACCTCAAACAAGTTTGCAGAGTGGGATCAAGTCAGAAGAATACTTACATACACATTGGGATTGCCAGGCTGAGGTTTATAACATTTACGTCCTGTCCTGCAACTCAGAAGAAAGCAAACGGTTGATTTTAAAGTTGAAAAACAAGGGGGACTTCCCTGGTGGTCCACTGGTAAGGAACCTGCCTTCACAATGCAAGGGACACAGGTTCGATCCCTGGTTGAGGAACTACGATCCCACGTGCTGTGGAGCAACTAAGCCCGTGCACCACAAGGAATGGTCCCAGAGGACACAGCAAAGAGCCTGCCTGCTGCCACTGAGACTGAGCGCAACCACATTAAATAGAAAGTTGAGAAACAAGAAACAGAAATCGAATGGGGTTATGCAGATGCCATTTCAGAATAAACCAAGAGGCAAGAAGAAGATGCCATTCTGTGAAGTGTGTGCAGGAGGACAGTGGGAACGCCGGCCACCCGGACGTTCTTCTGTGCTCACGAATGTTCACAGCGGTGCTCCACGTAGCATCGTTGGAGGTTTGACCCGGCCTTCCGCTCTTCAGACTTCTGGCTGGATTTGGTCTCACTGATCTGGGGCTATTTAAAAGGTGCCTTTTCCTTGAAAGGAAAGCTATGACAAACCTGCTGCTGCTGCTGCTGCTAAGTCGCTTCAGTCGTGTCTGACTCTGTGCGACCCCATAGACGGCAGCCCACCAGCCTCCCCCGTCCCTGGGATTCTCCAGGCAAGAACACTGGAGTGGGTTGCCATTTCCTTCTCCAATGCATGAAAGTGAAAAGTCAAAGTGAAGTCACTCAGTCGTGTCTGACTCTTAGTGACCCCAGGGACTGCAGCCCACCAGGCTCCTCTGTCCATGGGATTTTCCAGGCAAGAGTACTGGAGTGGGGTGCCATTGCCTTCTAGGCAGCATATTAAAAAGCAGAGCCATTACTCTGCCGACAAAGGTCCGTAGAATCAAAGCTATAGTTTTTCCAGTAGTCATGTACAGATATGAGACTTGGACCATAAAGAAGGCTGAGAGCCAAAGAACTGATACATTCAAACTGTGGTGTTGGAGAAGACTCTTGAGAGTCCCTTGGACAGCAAGGAAATCAAACCAGTCAATCCTAAAGGAAATCAACCCTGGATATTCATTGGAAGGACTGATGCTGAAGCTGAAACTCCAATACTTTGGACACCTGATACGAAGAGTTGGCTTATTGGGAAAGACCCTGATGCTGGAAAAGATTGAAGGCAGGAGGAGAAAGGGTGACAGAGGATGAGATGGCATCACAGACTCAATGGACATGAGTTTAAATAAACTCCAGGAGATAGTGAAGGACATGGGAGCCTGGTGTGCTGCAGTTCATGGGATCAAAAAGGGTCGGACGTGACTTAGTGACTGAACCACAGCAATAAAACAAAGACGAGGCAGAGATAGAAATGTCTGAGAAATGTTTCTAGAAAGAGCTATCCAGGCAGAGGGAACAGCAGAAAGAAAGGCCCTGAGTGGAAACGGAGCCTGTGCTGCGGAGCAGCAATGGGGGCTGGAGGAGGGAGCAGAGGGAGGAGAGTGATGGGGGGGAGACCTGGGCCTCCTGGAATGTCATCGGGACCCTTGCCCCTGCTCCTACTTAGATGAGAAGCTACTGCAAAGTTTTGAGCCAACAAGGGCCTTGATTGCCGGGGGTTTGACAGAGCCCTTCTGCTGTCACACTGAGTGCAGACTGAGGGGCCCAGGTGCCCTGAGGAGGCGGCCGTGAGGGCCCAGGTGGGAGTGGGGAGGGAGCAGGGAGTGAAGGAGATATTTGGGGTATATTTTGAAGCTGGGACCAGCAGGGTTGGCTTATGGATTGGAGGTGGGTTATAAGGAAGAGTCCCCATGGAGAGGTCACCATGTTCTGACCTCAGAAACTTGTGTAGTGGGTTCAGTAGGGGCCTCCCAAGAAACATGCTTGCGTCCTAACCCCCTGGAACCAGTGAAAGTGACCTTATTTGAAAAAAAGAGTCTTTGCGGATGTAATTATGGATCTCGTGATGAGATGATCCTAAAATAGGGTGAACCGTAAACCCAATCTCAGAGTCTCTGTGAGAAAAGGGGAAGATGGGAAGACCCACAGAGAAGACAGGCACGGGAAGATGGATGGGGGCAGAGACTAGCGTGATGTGTCTAGTGATCCAGGGAGCATCAGAGATGGCCAGGCAGCCCCGGGAGTTAGGGGGACAGGACACGCTGGATTAGCCTCAGGGCCCCCAGAAGGCATCAACCCTGCAGACGCCTTGATATCAGACTTCCAGCCTCCAGAACTGGGAGAGAATCAATCCCAGTCGTTCTATACCTCTATTTCGGTACCTTGTTGTAGCAGCCACGGGAGGCTCCTAGAAACTAGAAAAGGATTTGCCACTGATTGAGATGGAGGTGCTAGAAGGCAGTTTCTGAAAAAGGGTGGAGGGTGGGGCCTAGTAAACCCTGTGTAGGGAACCTGGAGGCTCAGCAGGTAAAGAATCCACCTGCAGTGCGGGAGACCTGGGTTTGATTCCTGGATTGGGAAGATGCCCTGGAGATGAGAATAGCTACCCACCGCAGTATTGCCTGGAGAATTCCAGGGACAGAGGAGCCTGGCAGGCTACAGTCCATGGGGTCACAAAGAGTCGGACACAACTGAGCAACCAACACTTTCAGCTTCGCTTTTTCAGAGAAGCTGAGAGCGTCCAGTGGGGTGATGTAGGCCACGTGTCCAGCACGCCTGACCCTTGCTGTCGCACTTGGAACCTTCTGCACGGACCGTTCTTGAGCCCAGTCCCCCTCCACTGCACCCCAGAAAGGCCTTCCTCCTCCACTGTCTGAAATGACCCCCTGCCTCTCACTGCGCCCACCATGAGGTCTCATTTCCCTCCTAGCACTGAATACCCTCTACTCTGTTTGCTTTTTGTCATCTATTTCCCCAATACCAAGACACACACGTGCCTTAGACTGAAATTTGCCCAGGGACAGGGCTTTTCTCTGTTTTTATTGCATCTTTCGCCTTTTTGTTTTGCTCTTTAGGCGTTGTTTTCTTTTATGAATCCCCAGGGGTCAGGGCAGTGCCTGGCCCGCAGCTGGCCCCTGGGAAGCAGTCACCCAAGCACTTAGCCAGTGTCTGCTGACTGCACTCCCTTCTGCATCTTCGACTCAGTGCTCAGACACTGAGTCCTGTTTGCAGCCCCATGGACTGTAGCCCACCAGGCTTCTCTGTCCATGAGATTGCCGAGGCAAGAATACTGGAGTGGGTTGCCATTTCCTCCTCCAGGGGATCTTCCCGACCCAGGGACTGAACTGAACTTACGTCACTGGCAGGTGGATTCTTTACCACTAGCACCATCTGGGAAGCCCGCATCTTAGACTAATGGGTGGGCCATAGTGCTGTGCTGAAGCCTCCCCGGGGCGGCTTAGTAAAAATGTGTGACGCTGAGATTTTGATTCACTGGGTCTGCGTTAGGACTTAGAAACCCACATTTTTAACAAGATCCCAGCGTGATGCCTACGCGAGTGGCCCGAAGGGTCTCACGCTTTGTCCAGCACCCCGGTCCAGGCTGCACTGGGAATGGGGCCAGCACACAACTGCTGCTGAGACGCTGCCCTCCTGGGAGGCTCCTGCCTGCTGGGGACCCCACGGTGTTGTGACTGGCTTATGGCTCCTGCCTGCTGGGGACCCCACGGTGTTGTGACTGGCTTATTGCCTCACCAAACTCAGGGTCCCGAGCTTGGGCTCACACTCAGGTTTAGGGCCTTATCCAGAGCCCTGTTGGTGGGGACAGAGCTTCAGATGCACTCAGGGTGTTTCTGCACACGTGTCTATCTGACTCACACCACACGAGGTGGAGCCAGGAGGGAGCCTCCCATCAGGACACCCACTGTAGTGCCAGCGCTGGATAATGTCAGTCCAGATGCCTGTGACTAACCCTTGGCCCCAGGGGCATCCCTGGATGGGAAAGGGAGGAGGCTTGGCATCTCTGGGGTTTAACATCCCCAGACGATTTATGAAAGTGTCCGGTATACTCTGGGGAAACTCAGATAAAGGCTTGTGGAATGGAGGCGAGGAATGGTGGGCAAGAAGGCGACCTGCAAGCCTGACTATTTAAGGGTATGGCCTCCAGAGCCTCGGGCAACAGTCGACCTTCAAAATGATGCTTGACCTTGGAAAGCGATGAGTCACAGGATGAGTTGCCGATGGCAGAGCTTCCAACCTCTGGGAGCCCCAGGACATTTGGGTCCTGGGAAGCCTGTCTGCTTGGCTGATGTCAGCTGCTTCTGCCAAAATGCAGTGAGCCAGTCTTGCTGGGGAGAGCTCAGCTTCCTGGGAGGACGCTGGGCTGATAAACACTTGGAGTCTCAAGGGTCTCATCTGGCCTTAGGGGTGGGTTGACTGTACATGGATCCGTGTTGTTGTTGTCTGGTCGCTAAGTCTAACGGCAGAAAGTGGAGAGGAACTAAAGAGCCCTTTTGATGAGGATGAAAGGGGAGAGTGAAAAAGCTGGCTTAAAACTCACCATTCAAAAAACTAAGATCATGGCATCCGGTCCCATCACTTCATGGCAAATAGAAGGGAAAAAATTGGAAGCAGTGACAGATTTTATTTTCTTGGGCTCCAAAATAACAGCGGATGGTGACTGCTGCCATGAAATTAAAAGACGCTGGCTCCTTGGAAGGGAAGTGGTAACAAACTTAGGGTATTAAAAAACAGAGACATCACTTTGCCGACAAAAGTCCATCTAGTGAAAGCTATGGTTTTTCCAGTAGTCGTGTATGGATGTGAGAGTTGGACCAGAAAGAAGGCTGAGCGCCAAAGAACTGATGCTTACAAACTGTGGTGTTGGAGAAGACTCTTGACAGTCACTTGGACTGCAAGGAGATCAAACCAGTCAATCCTAAAGGAAATCAGTCCTGAATATTCTTTCGAAGGACTGATGCTGAAGCTGAAGCTCCAATACTTTAGCCACCTGATACAAATAGCTGAGTCATTGGAAAAGACCCTGATGGTGGAAAAGACTGAGGGCAAATGGAGAAGAGGGCAGCAGAGGATGAGATGATTGGATGACATCATCAACTCAATGGGCAAGAATTTGAGCAAACTCTGGGAGGTAGTGAAGGACAGGGGAGCGTGGCGTGCTGCAGTCCATGGGGTCGGAAAGAATTAGACTTGACTTAGCAACTGGAGAACAATAGTCGCTCAGTCCTGTCTGACTCTTTGGCAACAGCATGGACTATAGCCGACTTCTGTCCTTAGGATTTCCCAGGCAAGAATACTGGAGTGGGTTGCCATTTCCTCCTCCAGGGGATCTTCCCGACCCAGGGATTGAACCCGAGTCAACCTGCATTGGCAGGTGGATTCTTTACTGCTGAGGTACCAGGGAAGCCCTGCATGGATCCATACATGAGCATAAATTGTGTTGGTTTGTGGAGATAAGGCCAAGGAGAAGTAGAAACCAGAGGGCCGGGGGTGGGTGTGGTGTCTTCTTTCTATCTTAACTTGTACTGGAAAAACAAGGCAGCTAAGATTGACGGGGAGGCCCTGAACGCCAGACTGAGCAGGAAAAAAACCCGGTCCCTGGTTTCTTTCACGTGCTACCTAACGTTGCTGATGCAAGCTGTGTTTCCATGCATCAAGTCCCTCTGCAATGCCGGCTGTGTGTCCTGCCATTCAATTCGATTCTGACACTAACTGGAGTCAGCACAGACCCCGCAGGTTAAGGGCTTAGTCCCACCAGACCGTCCCTTCCTCCACTGCAACACGAATCCAAATCCAGGTTGCTAGCCTGTGCTTCTGACTGACTGGCAATAAATGGGGGGGTTCCCCCAACTCCCTCTTCAGAACCCCGGAAAGCAGTTTGCTTTCCATCATCAGTTTATTATAAAGCAGGAGTCCCCAGCCTCGGGGAACTAATTCCTGCTGATCTGAGCTGATGTAATAATAATGGAAATAAATTGCACAATAAATGTAATGCATTTGAATTATCCCCAAACCATCCCCTGTCCACCCCGGTCTGTGGAAAAACTGTCTTTCCTGAAAACTGGTCCCCGGTGCCGAAAAGGTTGCGGATGCTGTCATAAAGGGTATTTTAAAGGATCCAAATGAACAGCCAGATGAAGATACACATTGGTGTCTAGAAGGGCACCAAGTGCTGGGAGCCTGTCGCGTGGACTTGGGGCCACCCCCTACCCCCCTCCTGGTCTGCGGATGTTTCATCCTCTCCGAAGCTCTCTGAATCCCGTACTCTGGGAAGTTTTATGGAGCTTTATCACATAGCTATGATGGGTCATTGGGCTTCCCAGGTGGCTCAGAGGTAAAGAGTCAGCCTGTCAATGCAGAAGACACAACAGACGTGGGTTTGATCCCTGGGTCAGGAAGATCCCCTGGAGGAGGGCTTGGCAACCCACTCCAGTAGTCTTGCCTAGAGAATCCCATGGACAGAGGAGCCTGGTGGGCTACAGTCCATAGGGTCGCAAAGCGTCGGACATGACTGAGCAACCGAGCGCACACGTGTATACTCAAATAACATATATAATATATATTTATCCATGTATATAAAATAAGCATGGAGCTGGCACTTGGATGTGGCCCAGACCCCACGGGCAGGCTGGGATGACTTGAACTTAGGACGCGCCAGTGTGGGTGGTGCCGCGTCCCCAGCACCGATCCTTTGGGTGGGTTTATAGAAGCGGGCAGCTGAGCGCTGGTTGCAGAGGTTTTTCTAGGGCCCATCGTTGAAAGGTCTCCCCACCAGGAGGTGTTAGAAAAAGGTTATCACAGTCCCGGACCGTCCAGGGAATGGGCACTGTCCCTCTTCGGGCCTGGCTGTCCCTCTGCCATCCCAGGGCCTTTGGACACACTCCCGATTGCTCCCCCCGCCACCCCGAGTGGACATTGCCGTCCCCCCTTGAGGACCTTAGCAGCTCGGGCCACTGTGTTACTCCTCCCTGCACAGACACTCTTGCAGTTTTCTCTCTGAGGGCGGGACAAAATGCCTGGTTTTTGGCAGAAGACTTCACAGAGGCGTCCAGCAGGTGTAACTTATGAGGGGGTCTGCGTTTGGGATGCTTTTAACCCTTTCAAGCCATCGCAGAGCCTTCCAGTGCAGCGCCCTTAGCCAGTCCGTCCGTATGAGCACGTCGTAGTGCAAGACATCTTGAATCGGATTCCCTGCTGGGCCACTGACAGGCTGTGCGGCCTTGAGTGAGTGAGTGTGCACCTCTGGACTTCCATTTCCGTGGGGTGAATGGCAGCAAGAGAGCCAGCCTTCCAGGCGTGCCGTGAGGCTGCGCGGACTCCCACGAAGCCCCTCCCTCACAGCCAGTCCACACAGACGTCCTTCCCGCTGCCCTGCAGCAGGGGGCCAGCCTTCCACCTCCCACCCACCCTGGAAGATGACGGAGGCTGGTGCAGAGAGCTTCAGGCCCACTCCTGCAACCACCCATCCAGGTGAGAAGCAGCAGGCGGGGCTCAGGGGACGCGTGCGGACAGGGGCGCACAGCAGCGGTATTTGCGAGGATGAAAATGCAGAAGCTGTCTAGACGTGGCTTCTCGTAAAATTCACTGAGCAAATCACAGCACCGCCGCAAAGGGGAGCGCGCTTTCTGTGGACGCCTGCCTTTACGGGAACTGTGGGTTGATCGCTCAGCTTTCACCCCTCTTCCCCTTTCTTCTTGGCAGCTCCACCACCTTAGGTGTTGTCCCCTTTCTGATGCGGGTTTCCCAGGTGGCATCCGTGGTGAAGAATCCACCTGCCAATGTGGGAGACACAAGAGGCAAGGATTTGATCCCAGGGTTGGGAAGATCCCCTGGAGGAGGAAATGGCAACCCACTCCAGTATTCTTGCCTGGAAAATTCCATGGACAGAGGAGCCTGGCAGGCCACAGTCTTTGGGGTCACAAAGTCCATGGGGTTGCAGAGTCAGATGTGACTGAGCTCACATGCACCCATGCCTTTCTAATGCAGCCTTGAGACTCCAGATAAGCCGACCCCACCCTGGGTATAGCAGAAAGCTCTAGTTAATTGAACTCAGGGATCAGCAAACATATTCAGTAAAGGACCAGATCAGATCAGATCAGATCAGTCGCTCAGTCGTGTCCGACTCTTTGCGACCCCATGAATCGCAGCACGCCAGGCCTCCCTGTCCATCACCAACTCCCGGAGTTCACTCAGACTCACATCCATCGAGTCAGTGATGCCATCCAGCCATCTCATCCTCTGTCATCCCCTTCTCCTCCTGCCCCCAGTCGCTCCCAGCATCAGAGTCTTTCCCATTGAGTCAACTCTTCGCATGAGGTGGCCAAAGTACTGGAGTTTCAGCTTTAGCATCAGTCCTTCCAAAGAAATCCCAGGGCTGATCTCCTTCAGAATGGACTGGTTGGATCTCCTTGCAGTCCAAGGGACTCTCAAGAGTCTTCTCCAACACCACAGTTCAAAAGCATCAATTCTTCGGCGCTCAGCGTTCTTCACAGTCCAACTCTCACATCCATACATGACCACAGGAAAAACCATAGCCTTGACAAAGGACCAGATAGTAAGTACTTCGCAGGTCACGCTGGGTCACAGCTAACTCTGGTGTGGTAAGAAAGCAGTGCAGACGACCCACGAAGAAGCCGGTCTGTGTCCAGTGACTCTTTACTAACAAAGCCAGCGGGGCGGATGTGGCCCGCGGGCAGGTGCTGCCCACACGGCCTAAGCCAGTGGTGAATGTCTAACCCACACTGTGGCGGGTTCAGTAACTCAAGCTGGTCCCATTGGCACCAAGTGTGACCCTGGTGGGAGTTAAGGGTCTGATCTTGGATGAAGGATGCCGGGGAGGCCCTCTGTGGTCAGAGCAGGGCTCTCAGAGCAGGTGACCATGGATCTGGGACGTGAAGGCTGGAACGTGAAGTCACTCGGAGCGGGGGCTGGGATCCCAGGTGCAGGCGATGCCAGGTGGAAAGCAGAAAGGCTTTGTTCTCAGGAAGAGGCTGGGTACCTGGTGCAGAGTGAGGGAGGGCAGGAGAAAAAGCCAGTTCTGGGCCTGCTGGCCTGGCAGGGGTGTGTGCTGCGGTCTAGTGGGCCAGGAAGCCCCTGAAGAATTCATCAAAGGGTTTCAATAAGTTATCTTGTGTCATAGGCCCCGAGAAACATCCAGAAAGTTACAGGACCAACGTTAATGGTCCTCATTGCGAGGAGATAACTATCCACTTACCAGTGGCTCAGATGGTAAAGAATCTGCCTGCAACGCAGGAGACTCAGGTTCGATCCCTGGGTCGGGAAGATCGTCTGGAGAAGGGAATGGGTACCCACTCCAGTATGCTTGCCTGGAGAATCCCATGGACAGAGGAGCCTGGCAGGGTCCATGGGGTCACAGAAGCCCCTAACTAGGAACACCGGAATGTCCATCAACTAGGGTGCGGAGCAGCCAGATGTGGCAGGTCAGCACAACGGAATGCTTGTTCCTTGTTCAGCCGCCAAGTCAGGGCCAGCTCTTTTTGACCCCACGGTTTGTAGGCTCCTCTGTCCATACGCGTTTGCTATTCCCGGTGATGTCGGAATCCCTGGGCATCCACCACGGGGGGGCAGCTCAGTGAAATTCAAAGCAAGTCCAAGGTGCACGTGTTACCTTCATAACTGAACCTACTGGGAACACTGTCAGTCCCCAGAGACGGGCTTTCTGCCAGGACCAGAGTTTGCTCTGAATGCGGTAAGAAGACACAGACAGAAAGAAACCCGAACGACCACAGAACCCCTTCTTATGTGGGTTACTTCCCTGGATTAGTCAGCTGTTTGCCCTGAAAATGGTGACTTGGAAGGGAAGGGGAAGGTGGGGCGAAGCCTACAGCTCCTTCTCCTGTCAGTGCTCCCCCACTCGCCAGCGAGCGGGAGGCAGAGAGCATGTGCAGACGCGCCAAGCAGGGACTGAGGGACACGCGCCCGGGATCCAGGGCCCACTGGTTCCAGGACTCGCTGTGGGTTCCCAAACCCAGGTCAAGTCCTGCAATCAGCTGTTCTAGCCTTGCTTCTGATTCAGCAGATTCAACCAACTGGGGATAGTGCTCTTTTTATTTGTTTTTTCTAACTGAAAAAAGGTCCATCTAGTCAAAGCTGTGGTTTTTCTAGTGGTCATGTATGGATGTGAGAGTTGGACCATAAAGAAAGCTGAGTGCCAAAGAATTGATGCTTTCAAACTGTAGTGTTGGAGAAAACTCTTAAGAGTCCCTTGGACTGCAAGGAGATCCAACCAGTCCATTCTAAAGGAAATCAACTCTGGATATTCATTGGAAGGATTGATGCTGAAACTGAAGCTCCAATATTTTGGCCACCTGATGCAAAGGACTGATTCATTGGAAAAGACCCCAATGCTGGGAAAGATTGAAGGCAGGAGGAGAAGGGGATGACAGAGGATGAGATGGTTGAATGGCATCACCAACTCAATGGACATGGGTTTGAGGAAAGTGCGGGAGAGAGTGAAGGACAGGGGACCCTGGTGTGCTGCAGTCCGTGGAATCACAGAGTCAGACACAACTTAGCAGCTGAACAACAATAAGTGGACTTGTGCAGTTCAAACCCATGTTGTTCAAGGGTCAGCTCTAAAAGAGTTGAGTTTGTTTTGTAAGATTTTCACTCTTCTGGTCTGGGTGGAATACACATGGTTATATGGGCCAGGAAATAGAAGTTGTGTAGCTTTGGTGATTCTGCTTACGGGGTAAATGCTCTTCTGTCTGTATTTAGAATTGGGATTGTGCCATGTTCAAATGGATGGCAAAAATACACGCCATCTGTGAATTTAATATCATACGAATTTAATATAATTTAATACCATCATTCAAATTAAAATGCTTCCCTGTACTTAGGACATGAAATAGCAAATATAAAACACTCTAACAAGTCAAGAGAGAGACCACAGAAGAAAGGAAAAAACTATATTTAAGTACCTCCAGTACCTGTAGCCGCATTTCTTTTCCTGCTTTTTGAACACGGGCCCTGCGTTCTCACCTTGCACTGGGCCCCGCAGGTTGGGCAGCAAGTCCTGTGTATTGTGGAGAAAGAAAGAAGAGAAGAAGTGGTCAGGGGCAGTGAGCAGTGCTTGGCCGGCAAAGGATTGGCTCTGAGCCCAGGCCTGGCCTCCCCCACCCACGTTTGCAGAGAGGAAGGAGCTGGGAGATTTGTTTGCACTCAACTCACTTAATCAAGTGGCCGGGCAGGCATCAGCAGTAACTTAGACTTTATCACAATATTTTCTTTGGCTCCTGGCTTCACCTTGAAGGTGAAGTTGGGGGGAGAAGGGGTGGCGGCTGCTCTGAGCTCACTCCCTGGGGTCCTTCTGGAGACGTGTGAGCACAAAGAAAGCTCATTCTTCTGCTCTTAAAAACAATCAGGCCCTTTCCCTCTTTTATTTATTTTTTCATTTTAAGTCCAGTTTAGAAAGAGCTGGGGGCCGTGACTCAGTCCTTCCCCGCACCCCTTGGAGAGGCTGCTGTCGGGAGCTCAGGGCCCAGCTAATCTCCGGGAGCAATATTTACGACCCTCGGGGAGGTGGAAGGCAGACACTGCAGCATCACAGCAGCCAGGGGCCGTGGCCCGGGGGTGGCCCAGCACCCTCCTGGAGGGTCAGCCTCACCAGCGCCAGCTCAGCTTCCCTAGAAGGCTCCTCGGCTTCTGGGCCTGGAAGGGCTGGGGAGCTCAGGCGGCAGGTGTCCAGGCCAGGGGTGATGCCGGCAGCACCCTCAAGGCCCTTCTGTGGTGCTCCTTCTCCCAGGACCACGCGGAGCGAGCACACTCTAGAAGGAAGCCTTGCGCCTGGAGAGCCCTCAGGGATCAGGAGGAAAGGAACTGAGAGCAAGACCACGGTCCACTGCAGACAGTGGGATGATGCCACCCTGCAGGGAGCGGGGCTGTGGCGTTTACTCCTTGGGCCATTCTGAAGCTTTGCCATCTCCAGCATGGCCATCCAGCACCCAGACAGGGTAGAGGAGGGAACTTAGCTTTGCCATCCCTAGCAGTGAGCTTGAATGCCAGCCACAGTGTGGGGAGGCCACACAGAGGTGCCATGCATGTTAGTCACACTTACACAAGGTGCCCCATCTGAAATGCCCTCACTTTTAAATGTCAGTCTGTCAGACACTGTGGTTTGCCCCCTAGATTGATTTTCTCCTTCTTCTTTGATGATGGCATTTCTGGGTTTTAGCTGGGCTTGTGATGGTCCTGAATAAACCATACCTTCAGCAGCTTGGCCAAATGACCAAGCTCAGGCCAGTGGGCTGGCTCTGAGCTGAAGTGATGTGGGAAGCTGCCAAGCCTTGCCCTCAAAAACAGAACAAGCCCTCCCCTGCCCACTTGCTGCAGGCTGAATGCGGGCCCAGGTGACGCGGTGGTGAGCCATGGTGGACCTTCTGGAGGGTGATGCTCTGGAATGGAGACAGAGCACCAAGCAGGAGGGAGCCTGGGTCCCCTGGCTCCATGCAGCCTCCATATCCATCTGCTTATTCTTGGACTGTTTTCAGAGAGACAGAAGAAATGATCTCTTCTTTAAGATGCTGTTGTTTGCAGTCTCCAGTCTAGCATCTGGACCTGTATCCTAAGCAATTCCTTTGGCAACCATCTCAAGTTTTAAAATAATTGTGTGGGATGACATAGAACACATCCATGTGTTGGATACTACTGGTGGGACCACTATAGTACAACCTGTGCCTTGGATTTGGAAATCTAACCTGGATCGATAGGACAAGAAAACATCAGTATGGTTAGAGAGGATGAATTCATAAGTATAATAATTAAAAGCCCAATAATCTATTGGGAGCTGTCTATTCCAAGACTGGGCTAGGTCCTTGCCTTGCATTATAACTTTGTTTTCTATGTCTGTGAGTCTTTTTCTGTTTTGTAAAAATAGGTTCATTTGTATCATCTTTTTAGATTCCACATATAAGCGATCTCATAAGTCTTTCTCTTTCTGGCTTACTTCACTTAGTATGATCCATGTTGCAGTTTTTGTCAAAGAGGTTCATCCATGTTGCTGTAAATGGCATTATTTCATTACTTTTATGTAGCTGAGTAATATTCCACTGTGTGGGTATGTATTCTACTATGTGTGTATATTCCACTGTGTGTATATACCACTGTGTGTGTATATTCCACTGTGTGTATATTCCACTGAGTGTGTATATTCCACTGTGTGTATATTCCACTGTGTGTATATTCCACTGTGTGGGTATGTATTCTACTATGTGTGTATATTCCACTGTGTGTGTATATTCCACTGTGTGTATATTCCACTGTGTAGGTATGTATTCTACTATGTGTGTATATTCCACTGAGTGTGTATATTCCACCGTGTGGGTATATTCCACCGTGCGTGTATATTCCATCATTCGTGTATATTCCAGTGTGTGTGTATATTCCAGTGTGTGTGTATTCCACTGTGTGTGTATATTGCACTGTGTATGTATTATACTATGTGTGTATATTCCATTGTGTGTATCTATTCCACCGTGTGTATCTATTCCAATGTGTGTGTATATTCCACCATGTGTATATATTCCACTGTGCATGTATAATCCACTGTGCGTGTATATTCCACCATGTGTGTATATTCCACTGTGTGTGTACATATTCTACTATGTGTGTATATTCCACTGTGTGTGTATATTCCACTGTGTGGGTATGTATTCTACTATGTGTGTATATTCCACTGAGTGTGTATATTCCACTGAGTGTGTATATCCCACTGTGTGTGTATATTCCACCATGCATGTATAATCCACCATGCATGTATATTCCAGTGTGTGTATATATTCTACTGTGTGTGTATATTCCACTGTGTGGGTATATTCCACTGTGTGTGTATTCCACTATGTGTATATTCCACTGTGTATATATTCCACTGTGTGTATATTCCACTGTGTGTATGTATTCTACTATGTGTGTATATTCCACTGAGTGTTTATATTCCACTGTGTGTGTATATTCCACTGTGTGTGTATATTCCACTGTGTGTATATTCCACTGTGTATATATTCCACTGTGTGTATATTCCACTGTGTGTATGTATTCTACTATGTGTGTATATTCCACTGAGTGTTTATATTCCACTGTGTGTATATATTCCACTGTGTGTATATTCCACTGTGTGTATATTCTACTGTGTGTGTATATTCCACAGTGTGTATATATTCCACCGTGTGTATATATTTGACCGTATGTATCTATTCCACCATGCATGTATATTCCACCATGCATGTATACTCCACCATGTGTGTATATTCCAGTGTGTGTGTATATGCTACTGCGTGTGTATATATTCTACTATGTGTGTATATTCCACCGTGCGTGTATATTCTACCATGCATGTATATGCCAATGTGTGTGTATATTCTACTGTGTGTGTATATATTCCACCATGCGTGTATATTCCACTGTGTATGTATTCTACTATGTGTGTATATTCCACTGTGTGTATCTATTCCACCGTGTGTGTATATTCCACCATGTGTATATATTCCACTGTGCATGTATAATCCACCGTGCGTGTATATTACACCATGCGTGTATATTCCCGTGTGTGTATATATTCTACTGTGTGTGTATATTCCACCGAGTGTGTATATTTCACTGTGTGTGTATATTCCACTGTGTGGGTATATTCCACTGTGTGTAAGTTCCACTGTGTGTGTATATATTCTACTATGTGTGTATATTCCACTGTGTGGGTATATTCCACTGTGTGGGTATATTCCACTGTGTGTAAGTTCCACTGTGTGTGTATATATTCTACTATGTGTGTATATTCCACTGTGTGGGTATATTCCACTGTGTGGGTATATTCCACTGTGTGTGTATATTCCACTGTGTGGGCATATTCCACTGTGTGGGTATATTCCACTGTGTGGGTATATTCCACTGTGTGGGTATATTCCACTGTGTGTAAGTTCCACTGTGTGTGTATATATTCTACTATGTGTGTATATTCCACTGTGTGTGTATATTCCACTGTGTGGGCATATTCCACTGTGTGGGTATATTCCACTGTGTGGGTATATTCCACTGTGTGTGTAAGTTCCACTGTGTGGGTATATTCCACTGTGTGTGTATACTCCACTGTGTGGGTATATTCCACTGTGTGTAAGTTCCACTGTGTGTATATATATTCTACTATGTGTGTATATTCCACTGTGTGTGTATAGTCCACTGTGTGGGCATATTCCACTGTGTGGGCATATTCCACTGTGTGGGTATATTCCACTGTGTGTGTATATTCCACTGTGTGGGTATATTCCACTGTGTGTGTATATTCCACTGTGTGGGCATATTCCACTGTGTGGGTATATTCCACTGTGTGGGTATATTCCACTGTGTGGGTATACTCCACTGTGTGTGTATACTCCACTGTGTGTAAGTCCCACTGTGTGTGTATATTCCACTGTGTGGGCATATTCCACTGTGTGTGTACACTCTGCCGCGTGTGCCTCTCCCTCACCCATTCACCTGCTGATGGACACCCAGCTGCTCCCATGTCTTGGCTACTGTAAGTAGTGCTGCGGTGAACACTGGGATGCATGTATCTTTTCAAATTATAGTTTTTGTCTTTTCCAGAATATGCCCAGGAGAGGGATTGCAGGATCACGTGGTAACTCTATTTTTATTTTTTAAGGAATCTCCACACTGTTCTCCATAGCAGCTGCAGCAAATTACATTCCCACCTTTGGTATGGGAGAGTTTTTTTTCTCCACACCCTCTCTAGTATTTGTTACCTGTAGACTTTTTAATGATGGAGTGAGGTGATACATAATTGTCATTTTGATTTGCATTTCTTTAATAATTATGATGTTAAGCATTTTTTTCATGTGCCTGTGCCATCTGTATGTCTTCTTTGCAGAAATATCTGTTTAGGTCTTCTACCCATTTTTTGAGTGGGTAGTTTGTTTTTTGATACTAGTTATATGAGCTGATTAGGGCAAAGACTAATAGAGTTTTGCCAAGAAAATGCACTGGTCATAACAAACACCCTCTTCCAACAACACAAGAGAAGACTCTATACATGGACATCACCAGATGGTCAACACCGAAATCAGATTGATTGTATTCTTTGCAGCCAAAGATGGAGAAGCTCTATACAGTCAGCA
Source organism: Bubalus bubalis (assembly GCF_019923935.1). Classification (NCBI taxonomy): domain Eukaryota; kingdom Metazoa; phylum Chordata; class Mammalia; order Artiodactyla; family Bovidae; genus Bubalus; species Bubalus bubalis. The sequence goes on along the minus strand of NC_059170.1, from coordinate 4,268,805 downwards.
AAGACAAGACTGGGAGCTGACTGTGGCTCAGACCATGAACTCCTTATTGCCAAATTCAGACTTAAATTGAAGAAAGTAGGGAAAACCACTAGAGCATTCAGGTATGACCTAAATCAAATCCCTTATGATTATACAGTGGGAGTGAGAAATAGATTTAAGGGCCTAAATCTGATAGAGTGCCTGATGAACTATGGAATGAGGTTCGTGACATTGTACAGGAGACAGGGATCAAGACCATTCCCATGGAAAAGAAATGCAAAAAAGCAAAATGGCTGTCTGAGGAGGCCTTACAAATAGCTGTGAAAAGAAGAGAAGTGAAAAGCAAAGGAGAAAAGGAAAGATATAAACATCTGAATGCAGAGTTCCAAAGAATAGCAAGAAGAGATAAGAAAGCCTTCTTCAGCGATCAATGCAAAGAAATAGAGAAAAACACCAGAATGGGAAAGACTAGGGATCTCTTCAAGAAAATCAGAGATACCAAAGGAACATTTCATGCAAAGATGAGCTCGATAAAGGACAGAAATGGTATGGACCTAACAGAAGCAGAAGATATTAAGAAGAGATGGCAAGAATACACAGAACTGTACAAAAAAGATCTTCATGACCCAGATAATCATGATGGTGTGATCACTGACCTAGAGCCAGACATGCTGGAATGTGAAGTCAAGTGGGCCTTAGAAAGCATCACTACGAACAAAGCTGGTGGAGGTGATGGAATTCCAGTTGAGCTATTCCAAATCCTGAAAGATGATGCTGTGAAAGTGCTGCACTCAATATGCCAGCAAATTTGGAAAACTCAGCAGTGGCCACAGGACTGGAAAAGGTCAGTTTTCATTCCAATCCCAAAGAAAGGCATGCCAAAGAATGCTCAAATTACCACACAATTGCACTCATCTCACACGCTAGTAAAGTAATGCTCAAAATTCTCCAAGCCAGGCTTCAGCAATATGTGAACCATGAACTTCCTGATGTTCAAGCTGGTTTTAGAAAAGGCAGGGGAACCAGAGATCAAATTGCCAACATCTGCTGGATCATGGAAAAAGCAAGAGAGTTCCAGAAAAACATCTATTTCTGCTTTATTGACTATGCCAAAGCCTTTGACTGTGTGGATCACAATAAACTGTGGAAAATTCTGAAAGAGATGGGAATACCAGACCACCTGACCTGCCTCTTGAGAAATTTGTAAGCATGTCAGGAAGCAACAGTTAGAACTGGACATGGAACAACAGACTGGTTCCAAATAGGAAAAGGAGTTCGTCAAGGCTGTATATTGTCACCCTGTTTATTTAACTTCTATGCAGAGTACATCATGAGAAACGCTGGGCTGGAAGAAACACAAGCTGGAATCAAGATTGCCGGGAGAAATATCAATAACCTCAGATATGCAGATGACACCACCCTTATGGCAGAAAGTGAAGAGGAACTCAAAAGCCTCTTGATGAAAGTGAAAGTGGAGACTGAAAAAGTTGGCTTAAAGCTCAACATTCAGAAAACGAAGATCATGGCATCTGGTCCCACCATTTCATGGGAAATAGATGGGGAAACAGTGGAAACAGTGTCAGACTTTATTTTTCTGGGCCCCAAAATCACTGCAGATGGTGACTGCAGCCATGAAATTAAAAGACGCTTACTCCTTGGAAGGAAAGTTATGACCAACCTAGATAGCATATTCAAAAGCAGAAACATTACTTTGCCAACAAAGGTCCGTCTAGTCAAGGCTATGGTTTTTCCTGTGGTCATGTATGGATGTGAGAGTTGGACTGTGAAGAAGGCTGAGCGCCGAAGAATTGATGCTTTTGAACTGTGGTGTTGGAGAAGACTCCTGAGAGTCCCTTGGACTGCAAGGAGATCCAACCAGTCCATTCTGAAGGAGATCAGCCCTGGGATTTCTTTGGAAGGACTGATGCTAAAGCTGAAACTCCAGTACTTTGGCCACCTCATGCGAAGAGTTGACTCAATGGGAAAGACTCTGATGCTGGGAGCGACTGGGGGCAGGAGGAGAAGGGGATGACAGAGGATGAGATGGCTGGATGGCATCACTGACTCGATGGATGTGAGTCTGAGTGAACTCCGGGAGTTGGTGATGGACAGGGAGGCCTGGCGTGCTGCGATTCATGGGGTCGCAAAGAGTCGGACATGACTGAGCGACTGATCTGATCTGATATGAGCTGATTATATATTTTGAAAATTAATGCCTTATTGGTTGCGTTGTTTGCAAATATTTTCTTCCATTCTGTAGATTCCCTTTTCATTTTATGATTTTCTTGGTTGTGCAAAATCTTTTAAGTTTAATTAGGTCCCATTTGTTTAGTTTTGTTTTTATATCCATTACTCTAGGAGATGGACCTGAAAAGATACTGCTCCACCTTATGTTAAAGAGTGTTCTGCCCATGTTTTCCTCTAGGAATCTTATAGTACCAGTCTTACGTCTAGGTCTTTAATCCATTTTGGGTTTGCTTTTGTAAAGGTGTTAGAGACTAGTCTAATTTCATTGTCTTACGTGTAGTTGTCCAGTTTTTTAGCACCACTTATTGAGGAGACTGCCTTTTCTCCATTGTATATTCTTGCCTTCTTTGTCATAGTTAAATTGACTATACATGTATGGATTTATTTCTGGACAAGGTGGGCCCTTTTAAAGATAAGGGTTTGTGACATTGAGTATGAAGTAAGACATGCTTCACCTGGGGTCACTGAGAACATCTGGGTACCTGGGGCCAACAGGAAGCACGGTGACCTCCAACACAGTGCATTCTAACCGCCTACCTCCTATGTCAGAGATGACTGAGCGGCTGGGATACAGTGAGGGAAGGGGGTCTGCCCCCTGAGCAAACACCCGGTAGTGGCAGCAGCGGGCTTCAGGAGAAGTGTCACTGCAGGTAAAGAAACAGAAAGGAGAGACGTGCAGGGGACCCGGGATCCCCTCACTCATGGGCTGGATATCAGAACTCCCTCCAGCTCCTCTGTAAGCAGCCGTGATGAGGGAGATGCCCAAAGGGTCCCCGGGCATGCTGTGATAGGGTGAGGAACCTGGTCAACACGGCGGAGGGGAGGGGAAAGCACATGCCCTCTTCCTTCCGTGGCTACACCCAGAGGTGGGAGCCTTCACTTCCACCACCATTCCATTAGCTGGAACTTGGCCACATGGGCGCCCCTAGCTGCAAGGAGGGTTGGGTCATGTGGTCCTTCTCGGTGGTCACGTGCCCAGTAAAAGTGGGAGTCCTAGCCCCAAGTCAAGTTCAAGTTCAGTTCAGTCACTCAGTCGTGTCCGACTCTTTGCGACCCCATGAGTTGCAGCACGCCAGGCCTCCCTGTCCATCACCAACTCCCGGAGTTCACCCAAACTCACGTCCATCGAGTCGGTGATGCCATCCAGTCGTCTCATCCTTTGTCGTCCCTTCTCCTCCTGCCCCCAATCCCTTCCAGCATCAGAGTCTTTTCCAATGAGTCAATTCTTCACATGAGGTGGCCAAAGTATTGGAATTTCAGCTTTAGCATCAGTCCTTCCAAAAAGGAAGGCAAATGTTAATATCAGGAGATAAATACCAATTCTGCCACAGGGCTAAGAGAGAAGAGAAAATGGAGACCTCTGTCACAGACATGGGGCTGCAGGTAGAAATAAACAGCCCCTTCTGGGGGAAGATATGAAAACATCCACCATACACACAGTTAATAGCTTCCTCAGTATCTCATCTCCTTCCTCCTTCCTAAGAGGAACCCTCCTTTGGTCAACATCACAAAGTACTTGGCTAAAAACGTCAATCTCCCAGTCTCCCCTTGGGACCATGAATTTGAGCAGAAATCTGCTGGGGATTTCTGGAAGAGCTTTCAACTTTCTGATAGAAACACTCTCCCTTCTTGTTTCTCTGGTCTTCCTCTTCCTACTGGAAGCTCAGGAGTTTCTGCAAGTGCAGCGGCATCTGTCAGTTAGGACAAGCGGGTATCCAGGGGGAGCCTGGCCCTTAATCATAACACTGAGCCCCTGCCATCTGTGGACCGCCTACTGCAGACCTCCTTCTAGCAGAGAAAAGCAAACCCTTTGTTTGTTTAGACCTCTTTGCTCTGGCAGTCTGGGGTCTCCCTGGCCTGCCTGTTTGCTCTGTGCCCTTGTATATTATAGGGAGGCTCACTGGTAGGCGTGCTCTGCCCACATGTACACAGTTCATGGCTGACCCCACCATCCCAAGGAAAGGCCCCTCTAGGGAAGGAAGAAGAAACCCATGTTTCTGACAGTCTTTATCTTGATCCTTTATTTGTAAATGCAAAACAACTTTCAGGGGATCTCAGGACATTTGGAGAAAACAAACATCACAAAAGGGAAGGTTCAAAATGGATAAACTGATTACTTTGAAATAAACAGAGAGTATTCAAAGAGGCAAAGAAGTATTTTCATTCTACTCTGAATCTTAGGAGGATTCAAGAGACTGTTGCATCCACGAGAGCAGGTTGTTATGAAAATGGAGTAATCAGAGAAGTAGGAATCATCTTTGAAAATGAGAAATAGGATTACATTTAAAAATTTCCATGAGTGGACTGAAAAATAAGACATAGCCAATGATGAAGTTAGTGATCTAGAGTACGTAATTGAAAAAATCTCCCTGAATGTAAAGAGACAAAGCTGGAAAATGTAAGAGAAAACTTGAGACAAGGAGGATAAATCCAGGAGTTTCAGCTGCTGTAAAATGGGATTTTCAAAATAAGAGAGAGAGTGGAGGGGAGGAAATAATAAAAGAAATGAAAAGAACATTTCTGGGCGCTCCAGGAAAGACTTGAGTCCTTAGGTTACGTGTTTCACCTGGTTCCGTTTACGATGCATACCTACAGACAAAATTTCCAGGGAAATTTTAAAACATTAAGAATAAAAAGGCTACTCTATGGGCTTTTGGAAATCATAATTTTTAAAGTGATAAGTTACCAAAGATTGAAATCAGATTAGCACCAGATTTGTCATCTACCTGGATGCCAGAAGATGATGGGGATATGAATGCCATGTTCTGAGGGTAAAAGAGTCTCAAAACATGTATATTACCATATGTGAAATAGATGACCAGTCCAAGTTTGATGCATGAAACAAGGCATTCTAAGCCAGTACACTGGGACATCCCAGAGGGATGGGATGAGGAGAGGGGTGGACAGGGAGACACATGTACACCCATGGCTGGTTCATGTCAATGTACGGCAAAAAAAATCACAATATTGTAAAGTAATTAGCATCCAATTAAAACAAATAAATTAAAAAAAAAGAATATTACATGAAAAAAAAGTTCTCAATCTAGGGTTCTTTAAGTAGCCAAACCAAATAAAGATATTCTTAGGCATTCAAGAATTTAAAAATTCACCATCCATGTACTCTATTTGAAAAAGTTATCCAAGGATTTATACCAACCTCCTGAAAAAAAAAATCTAATAAAGAGGAGGGCATATATATTATTTTAAAATGTCAGTTGACAATTATACAGAAGAGTCAAAAAGAATGCTAGAAAGAAACAATAAGACTGGGGGTTAGACCTGACACTTGGAAACTTCTCGTTTGAGCGGTGAACTTTCAGTGACTCGGAATCACATTTGGTTCCTCGTGGATCCCTTCACACTTAATACTATTTACCTGGTGATGTTTCGGTGCTGCTTGTTGGTTCACGGTCTGTGGAGTCAGACTACTGGCAGTTCTACACTTTTCCCAGCTTTCGTTTTTCCAGTAGTTGGATGTGAGTGTTGGACCGTAAAGAACGCTGAGCGCCAAAGAATTGATGCTTTTGAACTGTGGTGCTAGAGAAGATTCTTGAGAGTCCCTTGAACAGCAAGGAGATCCAACCAGTCCATCCTCAAGGAAATCAGCCCTGAATATTCATTGGAAGGACTGATGCTGAAGCTGAAGCTCCAATACTTTGGCCACCTGATGCAAAGAGCTGACTCATTGGAAAAGACCCTGATGCTGGGAAAGATTGAGGGCAGGAGGAGAAGGGGCAGCAGAGGATGAGATGGTTAGATAGCATCGTTGACTCCATGGACATGAGTTTGAGGAAACTCCAGGATATAGTGAAGGACAGGGAAGCCTGGTGTGCTGTAGTCCACGTGGGGCTGCAAAGAGTCAGACACTGCTTAGCGACTGAACAACAGTTGACAGTTTAAAGAAGATTTAGTTCTAAATTCTAGAACAGAATGATGAGAAATAATAGTAACACAGTGAGACAGTATATAGCAGGCACTATTCCAAGCACTTAGCATAAATTAACACTTTTTATCTGCATGAAAACTTTGTGAAGCAAAGATTATCAGTATCCTCATTTTTACCGATGAGGAACCTGGAACACAGAGAGGTTAAGTAACTTGTCCAAAGTCATCTAGCAAAAAGTGGCGGAGGTGGGATTTGAATTCGGACATACTGATCTCAGGGTCTGCGAAGTAAAACTAACGTTAACTAACGTGCTTAGGAGGCAAGAGGTAACAACAGAGTGAAGTCAGAATAACTGCACTAATTTCTTTGTCTTTCAATGGAAGGAATTGATCAATACCATCTAAAAGAATCCGTCTGCAATGCGGGAGACCTGGGTTCAATCCCTGGGTTGGGAAGATCCCCTGGAGAAGGGAATGGCAACCCACTCCAGCCTTCTTGCCTGGAAAATCCCCATGGACAGAGGAGCCTGGTGGGCTGCAATCCATGGGGTCTTGAAGAGTCAGACATGACTGAGTGACTGAGCACAGCAAGGATGAATAATCCAGAAGTAGAAGTAGACATATTGTTAAAGGAAAACCCTCATGGCTCAGATGGTAAAAGCATCTGCTTGCAATGTGGGAGACCCGGGTTCGATCCCTGGGTAGGGAAGATCCTCTGGAGAAGGAAAGGGCAATCCACTCCAGTACTCTTGCCTGGAAAATTCCATGGATGGAGGAGCCTGGTGGGCTACAGTCCATGGGGTCACAAAGAGTTGGACACGACTGAGCGACTTCAATTTCAAAATTTCACCATCAGAAAAACCAGAAAACCTGAGCCAAGAACTGACACTCCTGGGGAGGGGGCGGGAGAGGTCTCTGATGGAAGAAGACTTCTCCTGTTACACTTTACTTTTTGCACCCCCCCACCTCGGATATTTATATCCAGAGATATTACATTTGTCTTCATGTTTGCAGCTAATACTTCTTTTTTATTGTTGAAACAAAATGTTTTATTATGTATTATTGCTATCGTTTTAGAAACAAGTTCAATTTCCCCCCAAATTAATTCTCTCAATGCGTTGCATCATCTTGACTACCCTGAACGGAAGTTGTGCCTTTTGGAGTAATGCTAGTGGGGCGGGGCGCGGTCCGAAGTCCCCCTCTCGCAGCCAGCTCAGCCTGTCCCCTCTGTTGTGTCCCGTCAAGCCTCCCTCCCACTCCCGGGAAAAGTCTGTCTGGCAAAATCTTCCAAGTTCAGAACCTTGGCAGACGCAGTTTTCCAGAAGGAAGCCCACGACTCCCAGCAAACGGGTGTGTTTGTCCCTTCCCCACAGGGCAAGGGTGTCGGAGGCGAGCCTGGGACAATCTTGAGGAGGACGTGCTGGCACTGGGCCTCGAGCCAGCAGCAGGGGCGTTGGGGACATCTGTGACCCCCACCCGGGTCTGGCAGCGTCCTCCAGCTCCCTGGAAGGTATTGGGGGGTGGCGGTCCCTGCAATGTCGGGGTCTCTTCTCGCCACCCCCCAGAGGGTCTGCAACCTCTTGGCCTCCTGTGTCCCCCACTCATCAGCGCCCGGCCCCCAGAGCCCCCTCTGGAGCCGCTGACCCAGCCGCAGGCCCCACGAGGGCTCCAGACTCTGCCCGGAGCGACTGCATCCCTGTGGTTCTCGCCGTGAGTCATGGCGGGTCTGCACCGCCCTCCTATCTGGGGAGCCGGAGATCGCCTTTAATTCCCTCCAGCTGGGCCCTGCAGGGCTGAGGTAATCTGTTCTGGCGCAAGAGGAAAGCAGAGAGTTTGTTGTGTCTTTGTTTCATTCAAATGGTTTGGATGATGACTCACTCGATTTCTTCTTTCTTTCTTTTTAAACCAGGGCACCGTCTAGAAGTCGTTTCTGATTAGAAGTTGACCTCAGAAGTATGCACGCATCATTTTCAAAACATCCACCAGCACCACAGAAACCGACGCAGGATGAGAAGGGTCGCGGCGGACGGAGGCCAGGGCCGGGTCTTTCCGCACGGCCCGCGGGGCGCGGGGGGCGCCGGCCTCAGTCAAAGTTGGGGTGCCGTCCCCCATCCGCTCCCCGGAAAGTGCACTGACCTGGGGCCAGCGGGGGGCGACAGGGACGCTTGTCACCGTCGTGGTCGTCGTCATGCGACGCCGGCCGCTATTACTGAGTCATCACAGACCACGCCGTTCTCACGGAGCTGTCTGTTCTAGCAGCGTCCTGCCAGGCAGGCACCCCTGGAGTTTGTGGTCTGAGCGGCATTGTCGGGTACTTCTCAGGAGCTGGGAGGTCAGAGTGGAAGGTCAAAGCCCCTGACCCACTTGGGCAGGGCTATCTGGTGGCAGAATCGGAGGTCCCGTTAGAAACACAGAGCCCGAGGCAAAGCCTGCTCAGCCCCGTGGGAGAAGCTCTGAGCCGATGAGGTGGCAAAGGGGTGATCAGAGGTGGTGAGCAGGGCGTGAGTGGGGTTCAAGGTCAGCGGTAATAGGAGAGGGGAGAAGGTTGGCTACACGGGCTGGGGAGCAGCAGAAAGCTGAGGCTGACCAAGGTCACTTGCGTGCACACATGCTCAATCATGTCTGACTCTTTGAGACTTCATGGACTGTAGCCCGCCAGGCTCCTCTGTCTGTGGGATTTTTCCATGGTAAAAATACTGGAGTGGGTTGCCATTTCCTTCTCCAGGGGATCTTCCTGACCCAGGGATCAAACCTGTGTCTCCTGCATTGGAAGGCAGATTCTTTACCCCTGAACCCCCGACCACAGTCTTGGTTCTGATTATCTGCTGTCTACTCTGTGCCACGTGGTCTGTGCAGACAGGTGGGCATGAGACCTCCATCCCCCAGGGCCTGCAGGCTGTTGGAAGGGACCAGACCGGGAGCGGTCGCCTCCAACCAGGGGGCTCTGGAAAGCTTCCGGTGAGGGGCGGCCATGGCCTTGGGCAGGGTGGGGGTGGGGGCCTGCACAGGAGTGGGGCAAGCGCCTGTGTGTTTAGCTGAGAGACACACCTGGGGGGAAGACGGTGGCTGCATTTGGCAGGGGTGTGGGCTGAGGGAAAGTGGGGATTCCAGGGGCTCCAAAAGGCGGGATAGAAAATACTGTGAAGGTCTGCTCATGGCAGCAATGGTGAGTGGCACAGCCGGAGAGGCCTGGCGTCCGGCACCCCTGCCCAGGGAGAGGCAAGTGCCCCAGGCCTGGAGCGCTGAGCTGACCGCCCACCTGTGGGAGCAGCTCCTCAGATGGGACCCCTAGTATCTGCATCCTGTGAGGCCTTCCTGTGAGGCGCTTGAGCGTCCATGAACTGGCAGCTAGTGATCAAGAATCCACCTGCCAATGCAGGAGACACAAGAGACGGAGGTTCGATCCCTGGATGGGGAAGATCTCCTGGAGGAGGAGATGGCAACGCACCCCAGTCTTCCTGCCTGGACAGTCCCATTGATGGTGGAGCCTGGCGGGCTTCAGTCTGTGGGCAAAGCGTCGGGCCTGACTTAGCAACTAAACAGCAACCGTGTTTCTTGTGGGTGGCCTGCGTGTTTCTTTCCCGGGGCTGCTATAAAAAATTGCCACAAACTCACTAGCCTAAAACAACCAAAATCTGTTTTCTTTCAGACCTGGAGGCTGGAAATCCAAAATCAAAGTGTCCGCCAGGCCACGGTCCCTCTGGCAGCTGCAGGGGCTCCTTGGCTCGTGGCAGCCCAGCCCTGGTCTCTGCCCCCGTCTTCACGAGGCCGTCTCTGGGTCTCTCTGCCTTTTTCTCCTCTTAGCAGGACACTCGGCACTGGGTTTAGGCCCCACCCACACCCCCAGATAATCCAGGATGACCTTGAGGTCACTGATAATGCCAAGGACGCTTTTTCCAAACAAGGTAACTTTCACAGGTTCCTGGTGGACACTCGTGGGGTCTGAGGCGTGCATGCATGTTAAAGTCACTTCAGTCGTGTCTGACTCTTTGTGGCCCCATGGACTGTAGCCCGCCAGGCTCCTCTCTCCATGGGATTCTCGAGGCAAGAACACTGGAGTGGGTTGCCATCTCCTCCTCCAGGAGACCTTCCCGACCCAGGGATCGAACCCGTGTCTCTTACATCTCCTGCATCGGCGGGCGGGTTCTTTACCTCTAGCACCACCGGGAGGCCGCATTTAACCTGCAACGGTCAGTAAGACCTATCTCCCCCCATTAAGTGGGAGCTTCCTGAGAACGGAAACCGCCTCCCTTCCTTTCTTCCTCCCTCCCTCCCTTCCAGAAATATCAAGGGACCGCCTGCCATGGTCCAGGCACAGTGCTGGGCCCCGGGGAGACTGAAGCAATGCAAACATATCCTTCACAGGGACGACTTTGCAGCGCGGGAGGCAGACCCAGCAGAAACAAACATTCCCGCAGGTTGCAAGTAGAGCTGCAGAGGAAAGCAGGGAGGGGCAAGACCAGCAGGGTTGGGGGCTGGCTAGGGCGGCATGGGTGGACCAGCTTCAACCAGGGAGGTCAGGGAAGGCTTACCGGAAGATGTGACACTTGGGCTGGACCCCAGGTGCTGAGCCGGGCCAGGTTGGAAGCGCGCCCTCGCTCCCTGGCCGAGTGTGATCTTGGCCAGCTGGTGCACCCCTCTGTGCCTCAGTTTCCTCGTAGGTAAAGTGCTGGCAGCAACGACACGGTCTCCGGGAACCACCCCGAGGGTTCGGGGAGTGAACCCGTGAGGTTCCTTCACAACCAAAGGGTTCCTAGAACTTGCTTCAAAAGCCACAGCTAATCCCGAGGAATACTTAAATGTTAACGTTCTTACAAGCAGAGCCATGCACCACAAATTTTTGTTAATAATTTGAGGAATATTTATTTTTAAAAAAAGACCCTAAAAGTAGTCATCATGCAACATCCTGAAACATCTTAGAGCTCCTTGCGTGCGTGCTCAGTCGCTTCAGTCCTGTCCGCCTCTGCCACCCCGTGGACTGTAGCCCGTCAGGCTCCTCTGTCCGTGGGATTCTCCAGGCAAGGATACTGGAGTGGGTCGCCGTTTCCTTCTCCAGGGGATCTTCCCAGCCCAGGGATCGAACTCGAGTCTGTTATGTCTCCTGGCTGGCAGCAGGTTCTTTACCACGAGAGCCACCTGGGGAGCCCCTTAGCGCTCCCTACTCTTTCCGTATCTTACCTCTTAAGAATGGGCTTGTTTGAATCAGGTTGGAGGCTGGGATAAAAACCCTATTTTCTTTAGGGTTGGGGGCTTTAAAATCTTCAGAGAGGCCTGGCCAGTGTCCTGGGGGCCAGTGTTTTGGGCAGAGCGAGCTGAGTCCTTGGGAGCTCGGGACCGGCTAGAGGAGCTGGGGGCTCCTCCTACATCGTATTGACGCAGCAGACGGATGGAGGTCAGGGGAAAGGTGGTCCTGGAGTGAGATGCAGAGGAGGGGCAGAGAGGCGGGGGAGGGGGGCCTTACAGGAGGCCCAGGGGGAGCCCCGGGCCCCAGGGCCAGCATCGCCTCCCGCCTGGGCCTCCGGGACCTGCCCCTCTAGGGGGCAGCAGGGCTCCACCCAGCGTCTCTGCCTCGGGAGACGCTCCTCGTGTTATTAACAGAACGTGCCCCAGTATCCGCATCAGGGAAATTTCTTCACAGACTTGGCCTTGGCTGGGCCCAGAGGATGTCTCTTTTCACCTTCGGACGTTTGAGGGGGAAATGCTCATTAGGAAGAAAAGTATTTAATGTCACGGTAACACGTGAACAGTTCCGAAACACGGAAGCCGACAGCTGTACCCACTTAGGGAGCACGTTGGGGTTCCAGCTGGCAGGAGCTCCCCCCACTCCAGCCTGGCCTGGGAAGGAAGCTGGATTTCTAAGACTCATAATATTCACGGGGAAAAGACGTGCGTTTCCGCACTAGCGTTCGTGGCCAGGTTTGGGTTTTTAGACCCTGCAAACAAACCTCCTTGAGCAGGTCTTCCCCACCCATCTTAGGGGGCACCTCGTCCTCTTCCTCTCTTGCTGGGGGAGCCAGGACGGCCCCCGGCTGTGTTTTGATGAAACCCTGTGACAGTGTTGAGCTGAGGCTCATGGGCAGCACCCCTCACGGTGTGGCCTCATGGTCCCCTCTGGGGGCAGGGGTTACAGGTACCTGTGTGGGGCGCACAGACCTGGTTCAGGTCCTAACTCTGCCACTTCACGCCGTGTGGTCATCAGAGGGGGCCCTGCTGGAGCCTCACATCCGGCCTGAAAAACAAGGAGAGACCTGGCCCACGGTGTGACTGTGGTCCGGGCTTCGTTTGGTTCCAGGCACACCCTAACACTCACCGTCACGCAGCCAGCCACCCTACCAGCTCCCACCCACCTGCCTATCCAGCCCCCTGGCCTGACCAACCGCTTCCCTCTTCCGTGGCTCTTGTCACTTATCTCCATCCCTTCTGTGTCTACGGTTTACAGTCTGTCTCCCGCCAGAATGTGAGCTCTCCTCTGCTATGTCCAGAACACATCCTCAGCATCAGTAAATACCATTGAGTACACGTGTGAGCGAGTAGGAGCTCTCACCCAGCTATCCGGCCTCGGTTTCCCTGGATGGGCAGTGAGGATGGAGCTACTGAGCAAAGTCTCCAGGCGCTTCTGGATGGGCCCTGTGAGCAGACCCGAGTAGAAGCACCTGGCCCAGGCACTCACCAGATTCTGGTTCAACAGAACCAGGCATGTTCACATCCCTGGTTGTCGGATTTCCAATGTTGTGTGCAGCTTTTGAGAAAAATTCTTACTGATGGTTCTTTTTTTCCAAGCCAGTCATTTTATATTTTATTTTATTCATTTATTTGTTTTCGGCTGTGTTGGGGCTTCATCGCTGCACGTGGGCTTTCCACTCACTGTGGCGGGTGGGGGCTACTTGAGTTGCAGCGCCCAGGCTTCTCGTGGCCGTGGCTGCTCTTGTTTGCAGGGCACGGTTCGCATTAAGGTGGGCTCGGTAGTTGTGGCCTCCAGACTCTAGAGCACAGGCTCGGTAGTTGCGGCACACAGCTTGGTTGCTCCGCTGCCTGTGGGATCTTCCCTGATCAGGGATTGAACCCGTCTCCTGCATTGGCAGGCGGATTCTTTGCCTCTGAGCCGCCAGGGAAGAAGCCCCGTCTGTGGCTTTATAATACAGTCAGGAGAATCACTACCCCCCGCCCCCCAAAGGGCGGCCACCATTTATACAGACTCACCCAGTGAGGCCCGCGTGGGGTCCTTGCCCGTCGAGTGTTTCTGCACACTGGCTGGGGGAGGCCCAGGGAGGAGAACCCTGAGGACCAGGGAAGTGTGCCCACAGGCCTGTGGAAGTGACGCATGGAGCGTAGGACTGTGTCCACTCTCCTGAGCGAAGCCGGTGGGGACACTCACTGCGGGAGGAGCTGGCCCATGGCGGGTGACAGGCGCCCCCCATGGTGGCCAAGAGCCTGGGCTCCCGAGGCGCACGCGTGGACATGGCCATGAGCCCCAGCTGGGCGGCCTCAGCAGGCGACTTCACACCTCTGAGCCTCGGTTTCCTGTCAGGAGGGGTGACGGGCGCCGGCCGCCCACAGGGCCGTGGCGAGAGCATCACAGGCACAGCTCTGAGCGCTGGCACTGTGCTGAGTTCAGAGCCGAGCAGAGGAGGCGAGGGAAGCACAGTAACAGCCCCCGAAGACATCCACCTAGAACCTGGAACCCGTGAATGGATGCCACCTCGAGAGGGGGCATTACGGTTGCAGCTGGAATTAAGCTTGCTAGTCAGCTGACCTCATGATCAGGAGACTGGCCTGGGGGACCCGGGTGGGTCCAGTGGAACCACAAGAGCCCGAAAGCGTGGATGAGCGAGGCTGCGAGGAAGGCTGGACCTGCCACCGCTGGTGCTGAAGCCGGAGGAAGGGGCATGAGCCAAGGAGTGTGGGTGGCCCCCAGAAGCTGGAAAAGGCAGGAAAAATCCTTGAGCTTCCAGAAGGAACACAGCCCTGCCAGCACCTTGACTGTAGCCCAGAGGCTTCTGACCTCCCAAACTGTAAGCTGATAACGTCCCGCTGTTTTAAGGCACACGTTTGTGGCAACTTGTCAGTGCAGTGACAGGAATCTCAGAGAAGGGGAAGGAACCATCCCAGGAGGCAGGCTACAGCCAGGCTTCCCTGGGGGCTCAGTGGCAGACGCGACCTGGGTCTCCCTCCTTGGAGCAGAACTTAGCAGTATTAGCATCAGTTGAAGACTGGGGGTGCTGGGGTGGGAGGAGGTTGAAAGCTCGTAGAACCCAGGCCCTTTGTAAATGAAAAGACTGTCCAGATCATCAGCATTTCAGAGTGAGGTGTCCCCAGAGTTAGTCCTGAGCAATGTTCTGCTCCACATGGCCCCGTGGGTCAGCCAGGCAGGAAATGCTGTGGGCACTGCCCACCTTTTAAACAGCCGCGGCACTCTTCGTCTCTGAGAGGTTCTGAGAAGGCCTGCAGCAAAAAAAGCAAGAAAAGCTTTCAAACTCCAACTCAGCGCTTCCAAAGATATCATACCGTAAACCTGCTTCCCCCAGTCTCTTCCCCATGGAACACCTGCTAACAGCTCACGAAGTTTGTGTTTGGTTCGATGGGCTGATCTAATTAAATCTATTCATGAGACAAATGGGGAAATTGAAGCCCAAAGAGGTGGAGGGGCACTGGAGAAGCAGTGCGGCTCAGATGGGAGAACATGGGCTTCGGAGTCAAAGATCCGGGGCTGTTCAGCTGGGCTCTGCTGCAGCCAGTCACGTGGCCCTGGGGAAGTCATGCCACCTCTCGGGGCCTCTGATTCCTGATGAGTAAAATGTAGGTAAGAGAGCCTTCTTGGCAGAATACTGGGAATGACTGTCTCCATCCATTTGGGCTGTTATAACCAAGTACCATGAAGGCGGGGCGGAGTGGGGAGCGGGGAGCGGGGAAGATGCTTGTGAACAATAGGAATTGATTTCTCACAGTTCCAGAGGCTGGGAGTCTCAGAGCAGGATGCCAACATTGGCAGGTCCTGGTGAGGGCCCTCTTGTGGCCTGCAGACTGCCCACGTCTCCCTGTGTCCTCATGGGGTGGAAGGAGAGCTCTCTGGAGCCTCTTTTGTAAGGGCACTAATCCCCTTCACAAGGGCTCCACCCTCAAGACCTAATTACTCCCAAAGGCACCTCCTAACATCATCACATTGAGGGCCAGGATTTTAGCCTGACTTTTTGGTCCATGTTCATGGCCCACTGAAGTGGCTGGTGCCCACCTGGCAGGTTGTTAGGGAAGATTAGCTACTACTATTTCTTACAAGTTTCCTGTTGCCACAACCAGTCACCACAAACTTAATGGCTTACATCACAAATTAATTATCTTACATTTCTGGAGGTCAGGAGTCCTAAAGGCAAGATGTCAGCCGGGCTGCTTCTTCTGGAGGCTCCAGAGCAGAATCTGGCAAAATCTGTTTGCCTTTCCCAGTTTCTGGAAGCTTCCTGTGTTCCTTGGCTCCCATCGCTCTGACTTCTGCTTCTGCCACCACAGCTCCTTCTCTGACCTTCCTGCCTCCCTCCTGTAAAGGACTCTGTGATGGCAGTGAGTCCACCTAGATCGTCCAGGGTTATCTCCCAACCCCCAGATTCTTAACATCATCACAGTTGCAAAGTCCCCTTTGCCTTGTAAGGTGACATAGTCCCAGGTCCCAGGAATCAGGATGTGGACCTCTCTGGGGACCACTGTTCAGCTGACCTCACTCCAGATGCCTGATTTCCTGGCCCTGCACGCCTCCTGCCGCCTCCTTCCCTCTCTCCTTTGCTACAGGCTGGACACCAGAGGAGTGATTTAGTTCTGACCTGGGGTTCTGGTTGAGTCGAGTGCAGGAGGAAGTCTGTGTCCCTCCGAACACCCCCAGCCCTCTCAGGCCATGCTGGTTGCAGTGGAAGAGCATCTCAGGAGGCAGGCTGCAGCCACGGATCCCAGAGAAAACTGACTGCGCGCTGTCTGTTCATCCGTCATACCCTGGAGTGCCCGCCTCGCGCCGGGCCCTTCTCAGAGCTGCAGGCTGGCTGGATGGGGCCCTGCCCTCAGGAAGCTGACCTTCTCATGGGGGAGAAAGGACAGTCAGGGAGGGTCATTTAATAGGCACTAGACCAAAACCAAGGCAGTGGGGTATGGAGATGGGGGTGCCAGGGGGGCACTCCGTTCACCGTATGGGACTGGAGAGGGGGAGGCAGGCTGAAGGCTGGGGTTCCGGGTCTGACAGTGGAGCTGATGGTGATGTCGTCTTCAGAGAGGGGTTCACAGGAGGAGGACGGCGTTTTCAGGGCTGTGGAGAGGTGACAGGCCCCAGGTCCGTTTACTTGGGGTGTCAGTGGGTGAAGAAGAGTCTGAACTGAAGCTAATGAACATAGCTTTTGTTCATCCCAGGATGGGAGTCAAAGCAATGGTGTCCCTGTGGAGGAGAGGACAAGAGGGCCTGGGGGCTGATGCCTGGGGGGCCTCCATTTGGGCTGCGGAGGACAAGGAGCCAATGGGCAGAAGGAGGAAGACAGGTGCACGGATGTCCAGAAAACCAAGAGCGAAGGAGCGGGTTCACATGGTGGAGAGCAGTCAACAGTGTGGAACGCTGCAGAGAAGCCCAGGAAGGGAAGGCTTGAGAAGGACCCATTTGGTTCAGCTGGAGGAGGGCCCCAGTGGCCTTGGTTTTGGCAGCATGCTGGGGGCAGAGGCTGCCAAGGGCAGCAATGGAGGGTGAGCAGGAGGAGAGGACACGGGGACAAGACGCGTGAACAGCTCTTTCCTTGGCTGGGGTGTGCGGAGAGAGCCAGGCCAGGGGCTGGAGAGGGGTGTGGGGGGTAACGACTTTCTCCGTCTTTATTTCTGGTTTATGTAGACAGGGGACACCCAGCTAGTTTAAATGCTGATGCTCGGGACCCAGGAGAGGGGGCCGTGAGGATAAAGGGGAGCGTCTGACCAGGTGTTGAGTGGGCTGGAGGAGGCTCCCCCAGAATCCCCACGATGGGGTGGATGGCCACCTGGGAGGAAGGACCCAGCAGAGGGAGGTCTGTGGATGCGAGCAGGAGGGGTGTGCAGTGAACATGTGGGCACCAGCTCTGGACAGGACGGACGGCAGCCTGAGGACCCCTGGATGGGTTGTCATGGGGCTTTAAATCTATGAGTGATGTGGTCCATTGGTGCCTCAGAACCAACGCCTGGCAGCTGAGTGAGTGGGTGGGAGAAGCATGGAGACCAGTAAGGAGGCCGATGTTCAGACCCATCCCCGTTAGGGCCGGTGCTCTCAGGTGGCCTTCTGCTTTGCAGAGGTGCTGGTGGAAACGTCCATTGTAACTCAAGATGGGGAATGTTCTGAGATGTGGTATGCTTTGAAGTTTATTTTTGTAAAGCTTTTTTTTTTTTTTTTTTTGTGGATGTGGGCCCTTTTTAAAGTCTTCATTGAATTTATTACAATACTGCTTCTGTTTTATGTTTTGGTTTTTAGGGGCCACAAGGCATGTGGGATCTGAGCTCCCTGACCAGGGATTGAACCCACACCCTCTGCATTGGAAGGCAAAGTCCCAACCACTGGACCACCAGGGAAGTCCCTGTTTTGAAATTTAAAAACACAAGGTCTAGGGCGAGTGTCCCCAGCCTCCGTGCCAAGGACCATACTGCCTGTCAGATCAGCAGCGGCATTAGGTTAGAAATAAAGTGAACAATAAATATAATGCACTTGAATAATCCTGAAACCATCCCTCCAAATCCTATTTTTCTGTGGAAAAATGGTCTTCCATGAAATTGGTCTCTGGTGCCAAAAGGTTGTTGTTCAGTCACTAAGTCACGTCCAACTCTTTTGCAACCTCATAGACTGCAGCACGCCAGGCTTCTCTGTCCTTCACTGACTCCTGGACTTTGCTCAAACTCGTGTCCATTGAGTCGGTGATGCCATCCAACCATCTCATCCTCTGTCATCCCCTTATCCAGCCCTCAGTCTATCCCAGCCTGAGAGTCTTTTCTAATGACTTGACCGAAAAGGATGGGGACCCCTGATGTAGGGGATAGACTGGGTTTGGATCCTGACTCCCTTCCAACAGGAGTATGACCTCAGGCTGGTTACTTGACCTCTCTTTAATAGTTAATTGCTTGTAGCTGTGTAACAGATTACCTCAAAACTTAGCAGCTGAAAAGAACACATTTATTATCTCACAGTCTGAGTTGGAAAGCCAGGAGCAGCTTAACTGGGGCCTCTGCTCAGGGTTACTCATGGGGCTGTGATCAAGGAGGCAGCCGAGAGGCTGCTGAAGGCCTGACGGGGTGGGATCCCCTTCCAGGCAAAATCAGCAGCTGTTGGCAGGACTCGGTTCTCCCTGGGCTGTGGACTGAGGACCTCAGGTCCTCACTGTCTGAGGCCAGATGCCACCTTCAGTTCCAAATGGAGTTTATCAAGTAGGCTGGTGGAAAATTGAGTCTGGAATTCAGGGGTAGGATCCAGGGCAGGCAGGTGATATAAACATGGGTGTCCTGGGCACGTAGATAGTATTTAAGTGATTGGGTGTGGTCACCAAGGAAGCCAGGGCAGATGGAAAAGAGGTCCAAGAGCTAAGCCTGAGGGTATCCTAGTGTTGGGAAGATGAGGAGGAACCAGAGATAGATGGTGAGGAGAGGCCAGTGGAAAAGAAGTGACTTGGGGGCCTGGGGCCAGTGAAGGAAGCGTGTCAGGAAAATAGGAAGGCTTAACCCGCTGGTGCTGCTGACCGTTCCAGTGAAATGACCATGGACTATTGACCGCTGATTTAATAAGGACCTGGGGTCACTGATGACTTTGACAGGGTAGCATCGCTGGGCATGAAAGCTGATGGGAGTGAGTTCAAGACAGAATGGGAGGGTAGAGGCATGGGAGAAGGTGGATACATACAGTACTTCAAAGAGTTTCGCTGTAAAGGAAAACAGAAATAAGGCAATCGCTGAAGGGGGAATTGTAGGATTCACAATTATGTTTGAGATAGGAGAAGCAACTGCGTGTTTGTATTTTGATCAGAATTGTCTAGTAGAGAAGGCTGGGTGATGTCTTGAGAAGGTGGGAGGGAATGGAGGGGGTACATCTAAGAAAGGAACAGGGTGGTTTTTGAAGTACCACGAGGCAAAGCCAAGTGAGCACAGGGGCCCTGATGCTGGTGGGGCAGGTGTTGTGGTAAGAGTTCATGGCAGCTCCTTCTAGCTGTTTCTTTGTTTCTCCCCAAATAGGAAGAAAGGCTGGGAGAAGAGAGAGGGTGGCCGGAGGAGGCGCTGGGAGTTTAAGGAGAGAGAGGGCATCTGGAAGAGTCTAGAGTGGAGGACAAGGTGAAATGAACTCTGGCGTCCAGGCAGTGACGGTCATGGTCTGCAGTGCCTGTATGTTTTTCTGTGGCCACATTTGTGGGCATGGAGGAAACAGAGCGTTGGATTTAACCAGCTTGGGTGGGTGGGTGATGCTGGCCTGTGGGATTTAAGCTGGGGAGGGGGAAGAGGGAGCATGTCAAGGGAAAGGCAAAAGTGAAAAAAAAGGTGGAAAGGCAAAGGATCGTGGGTGGCAGGTGGGATGTGGGGTTACTGGAGTCGGAGCTAGAGAAGACAGTGTGAAAAGGGGGTGCCTGAGCCTGAGACAGTGCCGGTGGGAGGCTGGGCTACAGTTACTAGCAGTCGGAGGGCTAAGGGCCATGGTTCCAGGACTGGGCATCACCTGGGCCTGGTCAGACATGCGGGTCTCTGGCCCCACCCGAGACCTGCTGGTCAGAATCTCTGGGGGTGGAGCCAGCAATCTGTGTTCTCATCAGCCCGACCCCCAGCTTTCTGATGAGCACGCAGGTCTGAGAACCACAGCTCTAGGGTAAAATGGCCTGTGGAGGAGGACAGTGTCCCAGGACCAGAAGAGCTGGAGAAACTGAGAAGTCAGCAAGGCCAGAGCACCGTTTGAGGGGGATGAAATTGCTGGAAATGAAGACGGGGTACGGCAGAATAAAGTGCCCAGACTCAAGACCTACAGTTGCGGAGAAATGAGGACAGTGCCTGGGTGGAGAAGAGTCTAGAAGTGGCAAAAAAAAAAAGTAAAGAAGCCCCCTAACCTGGAGCCCAGTGATACAAGGGTGGAGGGAGACAGGCAGCCCCTCTGAGGGGCATCGAGGGCCAGACCACGGCTGCCCACAGAGGTCCACTGACGCCATGGCGCTTGTGCACGTTACCCTACACGGCAGTGGGGGGACTTGCAGGTGTGATCGCTAATCTCTGGGTGGAATGACTAACGTGGGTTGTCCAGGTGGGCCCAATGTAGCCACAAGCGTCCTTTAAAAGGGTGGCCGGAGACGCAGCCCCAGGGAGAGCGCGGCTCTAAGAGGGCGGCTGGCCCACAGGCCTGGAAGCCGGCCCTCCCCACAAGACCGCAGGAGGGACACGGCCCCGCGGGCACCTCGAGTTGAGCTCAGTGACACCATTTTGGACCTCTGACCTCCAGAGCCGTAAGGTAGCGAATTTGAATCACTTTAAGCCACTGCGTTTGGATCATGTACCATGGCCGTCTGTGAGGGAAGCGGGGGCTTTGGGAGGCGGGTGGGTTTCGGGGTAAAAACACCAGGCACTGGGGCGGGAAAGGCTGCCCATGTGGGGTTTTGCTGACGGTGGGCCATGAGGTGTGGAGAGCAGAGACGCCGCGGCCATGCCTGGGGAGCTGGGGTGGCGCAGGAGCGAGAGATGCGGGGGGCTTGACAGCCTGGCGTCAGGAGGGGTGCAGGACGAAACGGTTCGCGCCGAGGCCGAGGCGGAGGATGCTGGGCCCCCGCTCCTCGGCGCTCAGAGGCGCAGACCCGCTCTGGGCGCCGGGGGCCCCGTCGGAGCAGCCGAGGCGTCCGCGGTGCGGAGGCCGGACCCTCCGCGAGGCCGCGGCGCCCACGCGGGGCCCTGGCCCGCTCCGCGGCGTCTGGAGAGCCGCTGAGAAGGTTGGTCCGGGAGCGGCGCGCCGCAGCTGTGTCTGCAGAGGACCAGATGGAGGCGAGCTGCCGGCCAAGCGCGTCAACAGCGTGACTGGCGGAGCGGGAGCGCCTTGCCCAGGCTCACCTTGTCAAACAGGCTCCCCGGGGCGGCCCCGGGTCGCGTTCGGCTTGTAAACGGCAGCTGGCCGGCCGCCCCGCTCTTCCCTGTCCCCAGGGAGCCGTGGAGCCGAAGCAGCCAGCTTTTTTACGGCGGCAGGGCCACGGGTGACGGCAGGGTGCCAGAAGGCAGATAAGAGCCTGGCGGGCTTGGGTTCCTAGGAAGGATGGTCTTGACTGCCGTCTGCAGCACAGGGAGCTGGCTCGCTCTAGGAGCCAGCCTGGAATCATCCCCGGATGTGTCATTAGAAGTGAATAAAGGGAGACATACGGGACAGGAGTCAGATGTTTGGCTTTTTAAAATGTGTTGAATATTAGGAAATGATGAATTTTCCATGCATTCCGGATGAACCCATTGTTCCTCGTGTCACTTGCGTGTGTGAAACGTGGACGTGTTTGTTCATTCTGCACACACTTCCGGAGGGCCTCCTGAGGGCAGGGTCTGGGCACATGGCACGGAGCCAAAACAGACCGTCCTGGCGCTCATGGAATTTACAGGTGTAGGAGGCAGACGGTAAACAAGCCAGTGGTTGGAACAGTCCACGGGGTCGCAGAGAGTCAGACGAGACTGACAGACACGCACTCAGTATCAGCTCCAGTCCGATTCTGCATCTGTTGGGCTGGGGCGGGGGAGGGGGAGACCCCACATTCTGTGAGGTCAGGGAAGCCTTTTGAGGGTGACATGTTTGATTGAGGACCCGAGAGATGAGGGCGAGCAAGTCCAGGAACCTCGGGGTCAGAGCGTTTCGGCTCTTGGCAAAGCTGAGACAGAGGTGAGATGGATTGGGACAGGGTGAGGAACTCAAGACTGGCTGACCGTGTGGCCAGAGGGAGTCTGGTGAAGCGGTGAGCAGGGAAGGTTGTCGCAAGTCTGGACAGAATTCCAGATCATTCTAAACGGGAAGGGAAGGTCTTGGTCCTGTGGCTGGTGGCTGCTAAGCCTCTCAGACCTAAGTGACTGAGCTGCCTGTTATTTTGAATTTAAAAAGTGATACCAGCGAGATGGCAGAGTAGGAGTCTTCTACTGTCCTTCTCCCATGGAACACTGATGTCATCTTCAGCTTTACTGAGGTGTGACAAGTGAAATTGTAAAATATTTAAAGTGTACATCATGATAAGATGATAAAAACTGTGGAAGGACCCCCCATTAAATGACATCCATTACTGTTATTTATTTATCCTTTTATTTTTGGCTGCACCCTGGGTCTTCCTGGCTGCATGCGGTTTTCTCTCACTACAACGAGCAGGGACTACTCTCTAGTCGCCGTGTCCTGCCTTCTCTTGTTACGGAGCACAGCTCTAGGTGCTCAGACTTCAGTAGTCCAGCTCTCGGACTTAGCTTCTCTGAGGCATGTGGGATCTTCCCGGCCCAGGGATCAAACCCATGTCCCCTGCGTTAAGAGGAAGATTCTTTACCATTGGACCACTCAGGAAGTCCCCTCTGCTACTGTTTTTGAATGCTGTACTGTTAGCTTATTTCAGTGATACAATGGTGATATGCTCTTGGGGCTTCCCAGGTGACTTAGTGGTAGAGAATATGCCTGCCAATGCAGGAGAGGAAGGAGACTTGGGTTCGATCCTGGGTTGGGAAGATACCCTGTAGTAGGTAATGGCAGCCTGCTCCCGTATTCTTGCCTGAAAAATTCCATGGACAGAGGAGCCTGGCGGGCTACAGTCCGTGGGGTTGCGGAGTCAGACAGGACGGAGCGTACATGCACTCAGTATTAACTCCAGTCACTGTGTTTTACTTGAGATCCTCAGAACTACAGCTGAAGTTTTGTACCCTTGTACCAACCCCTCACTGTTTCCCTCACCCTCGGAAACCACTTTTTCTGTTTCTAAGATTTTGATTTCATTTTCTTTCATAGATTCCATATGTAAGTAAAACCATGCAATGTATGTGGGTCTCTGTGTTTGTCTTATTTCATCAGCACAATGTCCTCCAGTTTCATAGTTTTATTTTATTTTTATTATTTTTTTAACACCAAAAACATTTTGTATTGAGACATAGCCGATTAACAGGGTTAAGATGGTTTCAGGTGAACAGTGAAGGGACTCAGCCACACATATACATGCATCCATTCTTCTCCAAACCCCCCTCCAGTTCAGGCCGGCACAGAACATCAAGCAGAGTTCATGTGCTCTACAGTAGGTTTTTGTTATCCATTTTAAACAAAGCACTGTGTACATAAGTGATCTTCCCAAAACTAGGAGATAGTTCCCTTAACTATCTCTTCCCCTCCTCCCCACCCCTGCAACCATGAGTTTAGTTTCTAAGTCTATAAGTCCCTTTCTGTTTTGTAAGTAAGTTCATATGTATCATTTCTTTCTAGATTCCTCATATAAAGGATGTCATATGTTTCTCCTTCTCTGACTTGCTTCACACAGTATGACACTCTCTGGGTCCATCCATGTTGCTGCAGATGGACTTACTTCATTCTTTTTGACGGCTGAGTGATATTCCGTTGTCTATATGTGTGTGCATTCATACATATGCACCAGCTCTTCTTTATCCACTCCTGTGCTGATGGAGGTTTGGGTCATTTCCGTGTTTGGACCATTGTAAACAGTGCTTCAGTGAACACTGGAGTGCGTCTGTCTTTTTGGGCCACGTTTTGCTCTGGATACATGCCCAGGAGTGGGATTGCAGGGTCCTATGGTAGCTGTTTTTCGTTTTTCTAAGGAGCCTCCATACTGTTCTGCATAGTGGTTGTACCAATTTACAGTCCCACCCACACACAGGAGGGTTCCCTTCTCTCCATACCCTCTCCAGGGTGTACTGTTTGCGGATGTTCTGATGGTGGCCACGCCGACCGGGGTGAGGTGATCTCCTTGCAGTCGTGAGTCGCGTCTCTGTGATCAGCGACTTTGAGCGTCCCCCCGTGCGCCCATTCGCCGTGTGTGTGTCCTCTTTAGAGAAACGTCTGTTTGCTCTTCTGCCCGTTTCTTTGAGTGGGTTGCTTGTTTTGATGCTATTAAGTGTCATAAGCTGTTTGTAAATTTGAGACTAATCCCTTATCAGTCACATCACATTTGCAGATATTTTCTCCCAATCTGTAGGTTATGTTTTTATTTATGGTTTCCCTTGCTGTGCAAAAGCTTGTAAGTAGGTCCCATTTGTTAGTTTTTGCTTTTATTTCCATTATTCTGGGAGAGGGATTAAAAATGATGTTGCTGTGATTTATGTCAGAGAATACTCTGCCTATGTTTTCCTCTAAGAGTTTTATAGTGTCCAATCTAACATTTAGGTCATTAACCCAATTTGAGCTTGCTTTTGTGTATGGAGTTAAGGCATGATCTAATTTCATTTTTTTACATGTGGCTGTCCAGTTTCCCCAGCAGCATTTGTTAAAGAGACCGTCTTTCCAGCATTCTGTAGTCTTGTCTCCTTTGTTATAGATGAATTGACTAGGTTCATGGGCTTATTTCTGGGTTTTCCATCCTATTCCATTGGTCTATATTTCTATTTTTCTGCCAGCACTATACTGTTTTGATGACTGTAGATTTGTAGTATAGTCTGGGAGCCTGATTCTTCCAGCTCCTTTTTTTTTTTTTTTCTTTTTCAGGATTCCTTTGGCTATTTGGGGTCTTTTATGTCTTCATACAAATTTTGAGATTTTTTTGTTCTAATTCTGTGAAAAATGCTATTGGTAATTTGATAGGGATTGCATTGAATCTGTAGATTACCTGGGTAGCATAGCCATTTTGACAATATTGATTCAATCTGTGAACACAGTATATCTTTCCATCTGTTTGTCTTTAGTTTCTTTCATCAGCATCTTATAGTTTTTGCAGTACAGGTCTTTTGTCTCCTTAGGTAGGTTTATTCCTAGATATTTTATTGTTTTTGATGCAATGGTAAATGGAATTGCATCTTGAATTTCTCTTTATGGTCTTTTATCGTTAGTATATAGAAATGCATTAAACTTCCGTGTTCAGTTCAGTCGCTCAGTTGTGTCCAACTCTTTGCAACCCCATGAACTGCAGCACGCCAGGCCTCCCTGTCCATCACCAACTCCCAGAGTGCACACAAACCCATGTCCATTGAGTAGGTGATGCCATCCAACCATCTCATCTTCTGTTGTCCCCTTCTCCTCCTGCCCTCAATCTTTCCCAGCATCAGGATCTTTTCAAATGAGTCAGCTCTTCACATGAGGTGGCCAAAGTATTGGAGTTTCAGCTTCAACATCAGTCCTTCCAGTGAACACCCAGGACTGATCTCCTTTAGGATGGACTGGTTGGATCTCCTTGAAGTCCAAGAGACTCTCAAGAGTCTTCTCCAACACCACAGTTGAAAAGCATCAATTCTTCGGTGCTCAGCTTTCTTTATAATCTAACTCTCACATCCATACATGACCACTGCAAAAACCATAGCCTTGACTAGACTGACCTTTGTTGGCAAAGTAATGTCTCTGCTTTTTAATATGGTATCTAGGTTGGTCATAACTTTCCTTCCAAGGAGTAAGCATCTTTTAATTTCATGGCTGTGCTCACCATCTGCAGTGATTTTGGAGCCCAGAAAAATAAAGTCAGCCATTATTTCCACTGTTTCCCCATCTATTTCCCATGAAGTGATGGGACCAGATGCCCTGATCTTAGTTTTCTGAATGTTGAGCTTTAAGCCAACTGTTTCACTCTCCTCTTTCACTTTCATCAAGAGGCTCCTTAGTTCCTCTTCACTTTCTGCCATAAGGGTGGTGTCATCTGCATATCTGAAGTTATTGCTATTTCTCCCGGCAATCTTGATTCCAGCTTGTGTTTCTTCCAGCCCAGCATTTCTCATGATGTACTCTGCATAGAAGTTAAGTAAGCAGGGTGACAATATACAGCCTTGACGTACTCCTTTTCCTATTTGGAACCAGTCTGTTGTTCCATGTCCAGTTCTAACTGTTGCTTCCTGACCTGCATACAGGTTTCTCAAGAGGCAGATCAAGTGGTCTGGTATTCCCATCTCTTTCTGAATTTTCCACCGTTTATTGTGATCCACACAGTCAGAGGCTTTGGCACAGTCAGTAAAGCAGAAATAGATGTTTTTCTGGAACTCTCTTGCTTTTTTGATGATCCAGCAGATGTTGGCAATTTGATCTCTGGTTCCTCTGCCTTTTCTAAAACCAGCTTGAACATCAGGAGGTTCACGGTTCACATATTGCTGAAGCCTGGCTTGGAGAATTTTGAGCATTACTTCACTAGCATGTGAGATGAGTGCAATTGTGCGGTAGTTTGAGCATTCTTTGGCATTGCCTTTCTTTGGGATTGGAATGAAAATGGACCTTTTCCAGTCCTGTGGCCACTGCTGAGTTTTCCAAATTTGCTGGCATATTGAGTGCAGCTTCTGTGTATTAACTTTGGAACCTGCAACTTTACCAAATTCATTGCGTTCTGTCCTCAGGTAACTTCACCATTCTTCTCGTGTATTGTTCACCTCTGTTTGTTCTTTAGTTCTTCTGGGTCATTGGTAAACATTTCTTGCATCTTCTCAATCTTGGCCTTTATTCTTTTTCCAAGATCCTGATTCATTTTCACTGTCATTCTGAATTCTTTTTCTGGGAGGTTGCCTATCTCCACTTTGTTTTTCTGGGCATTTATCTGTTCCTTCATCTGGGACATAATCCTATTTCTTTTCATTGGTGTTAGTTCTGGAGGCTTATGGGATTGTAGTTCTTATTCCTTCTGTCTGACCTTTGGTGGATGAGGATAAGAGGCTTGTGCAAGCTTCCTCATGGTAGGGATTGGCTGTGGGGAAAGCTGGGTCTTGCTGTGGTGGGCAGGCCATGCTCAGTAAAACTTGAATTCAGTCCTACGATGGTGGAGGCTGTGCTCCCTCCCTGTTTGGCCTGAGCAACCCAGTCCTGGAGTCTGTCGGCTTCTATAGTAGGGCTATTGGTACCTCCAAGAGGGCACGTGCTGAGACGCATCTCCCACAACTGCCACCGCCAGTGCCCCCACCACTGTGGCAGGCCGCTGCCAGCCCACCCTTCTGCAGGAGACCCTCAGACACTCACAGGTAGGTCTGGCTCAGTCTCCTGTGGGGTCGCTGCTCCTCTCCCCTGGGTCCTCGTGTACACAAGACCCTGTTGGTGCCCTCCAAGAGTCTCTGTTTCCTCTAGTCCCATGGAAGCTCTGCAATCAAATCCCACGGGCCCTCAGTCAGATTCCCTGGGGATTCCCCGTCCCCTGGCTGGGTCCCCAGGCTGGGGAGCCTGATGTGGGGCTAGAATCCTCACGGCAGTGCCAGAACTCCTCTGGTATTACTGTTCTCCAGTTTGTGAGTTGCCCACCCAGCACGTATAGGATTTGATTTTATTATAATTGTTCCCCTCCTACCATTTCGGTGTGGCTTCTCCTTTGTCCTTGGACGTGAGGTATCTTTTTTTCGTGGGTTCCAGTGTCCCTGTCGATGGTCGTTCAGCAGCTCGTTGTGATTCTGGTGCTCTGTCAGGAGAAGATTGCATGCACGCCCTTCTACTCTGCCGTCTTAATCTCCTCCAGTTTCACAGATCTTAATATATCAAGATACCACGTGGTATGTCTTAACTATGCACTTTGTCGATCATGCCTTCATAAATTTGGGGAAAAAATAAATGCAAAGGGAAGCCACTGTGCAGACAGGGAGGGCAGGAATGAACCAGGGCAGCCGGGGGCTAAAGGCAAAGGTGGCCCAGTGGGCCCGAGGCAGAGCTGGGATTCTAGAGATGGAGCCACCAAAGCTTGCTGATGTTGGAGGCCCAGGGACAGTGAGAGATTCAGGGCCACTCCCAGCTGCTTAGATGGTGGTGTCATAAAACAGGGTGTGCTAGAGGGTTGGGGCTAGGCACTGGAGAGAGGAGATTGGAAATTAGGAAGCTTGGGGGTGTGTGGAGCTAGAGATGCCTCCTGATTCTCAGAGTGAAGAAGTCACACAGGCAGGTGCGTGAATCTGGAGCAGGTATGTGAGGGTGTGTGAAATCCGGTGCCAAGATGGTCCTATGAATGCTTTTCCTCAAGAGCTGTCCTGAAGGTATTAATTGCAGAGAGCTCTCGATCAGATCTCCATGGCAGCCCTGACTTTTTGAGAACCAGTGAAAACCAGCAGCCTTGTGATCTGGGGTGTTTCATCAGCAGCTCATAGAAAACCCTCAGCTGCTCCCTCTGACCCCCACTTAAAAAAAAAAAAAGCTAAGATCCGATTATCACCGTACTTTGGAGTTCAATGCAGAGTTTTATTTTTTGGCTGTGCTGGTACTAGGTTGCTGCACGCGGGCTTTCTCGTGCAGCGGTGAGTGGGGGCTGCTGTGTGATCCGGCCCGTGGGCTTCTCATCGCAGTGGCTTCTCTCGCAGCGGAGCACGGGCTCGAAGGCGTGTGGGTTTCCGTAGCTGTGGCGCACCAGTTTAGTCGTCCCAAGGCATGTGGAGTCTTCCAGACCGGGGATCGAACCTGTGTCCTCTGCATTGGCAGGTGGATTGTTTTAAAAAACTTGTGAGTGTGGGTATGTGTGTGTGTTTCTTACTTGTGTCTGACTCGCTGTGACCCCATGGATTGTAGCCCGCCAGGCTCCTCTGTGCATGGAGTTCTCCAGGCAAGAATACTGGAGTGGTTTTTCATTCCCTTCTTCAAGGATCTTCCTGACCTAGGGATCAAACCTGAGTCTCCTGCACTGCGGGCAGATTCTTTACTGTCTGAGCTGCCAGGGAAGCCCTTTTATTTTTAATTGGAGGATAATTACTTTACAGTGTTGTGTTGGTCTCTGCCATATATTAACGTGAATCAGTCAGAGTTATACGTATGTTACCTCCCTCTTGAACCTACCTCCCGCCCCATTCTGCTCCTTTAGGTTGTCACAGAGCACGAGGCTGAGTTCCTGTGTTGTGTAGCAACTTCCCACTAGCTGTCTGTTTTCAATATGGTAATGTATGTATTTCAATGCTACTCTCTCAGTTTGTCCCACTCTCTCCTGGCAGGCAGATTCTTAGCCACTGGACCACCAGGGAAGTCCCAGTGCAGAATTTGAGTTTAAAATCTCTAGTAAACCAAGAATTCCCCAAAATCCTGCAGTGAAGCAAGGGTTTCCATCTCTTTGGTGATAACTCTGTATTAAGCCATTTACCTAGACAGCATATTAAAAAGCAGAGACATTACTTTGCCAACAAAGGTCCATCTAGTCAGGTCAGATCAGATCAGTCGCTCAGTCATGTCCGACTCTTTGCGACCCCATGAATCGCAGCACGCCAGGCCTCCCTGTCCATCACCAACTCCCGGAGTTCACTCAGACTCACATCCATCGAGTCAGTGATGCCATCCAGCCATCTCATCCTCTGTCGTCCCCTTCTCCTCCTGCCCCCAATCCCTCCCAGCATCAGAGTCTTTTCCAATGAGTCAACTCTTCGCATGAGGTGGCCAAAGTACTGGAGTTTCAGCTTTAGCATCAGTCCTTCCAAAGAAATCCCAGGGCTGATCTCCTTCAGAATGGCCTGGTTGGATCTCCTTGCAGTCCAAGGGACTCTCAAGAGTCTTCTCCAACACCACAGTTCAAAAGCATCAATTCTTCGGCGCTCAGCCTTCTTCACAGTCCAACTCTCACATCCATACATGACCACAGGAAAAACCATAGCCTTGACTAGACGAACCTTTGTTGGCAAAGTAATGTCTCTGCTTTTGAATGTGCTATCTAGGTCGGTCATAACTTTCCTTCCAAGGAGTAAGCGTCTTTTAATTTCATGGCTGCAGTCACCATCTGTAGTGATTTTGGAGCCCATCTAGTCAAGGCTATGGTTTTTCCAGTGGTCATGTATGGATGTGAGAGTTGGACTGTGAAGAAAGCTGAGTGCCAAAGAATTGATGCTTTTGAACTGTGGTGTTGGGGAAGACTCTTGAGAGTCCCTTGGACTGCAAGGAGATCCAACCAGTCCATCCTAAAGGACAGATCAGTCCTGGGTGTTCATTGGAAGGAATGATGCTGAAGCTGAAACTCCAATACTTTGGCCACCTGATGTGAAGCGTGGACTCATTGGAAAAGACCCTGATGCTGGGAAAGATTGAGGGCAGGAGGAAAAGTGGACGACAGAGGATGAGATGGTTGGATAGCATCACCAACTCACTGAACATGGGTTTGGGTGGACTCCAGGAGTTGGTGATGGACAGGGAGGCCTGGCATGCTGCAGTTCATGGGGTCACAAAGAGTTGGACATGACTGAGCGACTGAACTGAACTGAAGCCATTTACCAAGCTGGACTTCTGAATTTTACTGGAAAAGTGGAAGCAGAGATAGTTTAGAGTGGGAAGCCCTCTTTGGAGGAAGCTTGGTCCAGTTCATCGCAGCCCCCAGGGCTCCTCAACAAGAGAAACTACTCTGCTTTCGTTTCTTGATGATACCTGTGGTCTGTGCCTCCATCACAAGGTTATTTCATGGTCAACCTGCTCTTGCCAGGAAACCTGTTTCCTTCCCTTCTGTGAACCTGAAGAGGTTGTGTAGGAGTCAGCGTTGTTTTCTCCTGGAAGCCCTGTTCCTTCTTAATCTCCCACGTGTTATAAACTGGTGTTACACTTCTCCTTTTCAGCACAGATGTATGCACCTCTCTGCTGCAGGGAGCAAGGAACATCAGCAGAAGTGCAGAGTCTCCCCCAGGAGGGGAGGTCGGATGCCCCAGGGTGTGTTTCCCTATTGTTTCAGGATTTGAAAGTTGGATAAGTTCAAGATTGCAGCTTGAACTAGTTAACTAGTTGGCTAACTGGCTATCCAGTTAGAAAAATTTAAGACCTGTCGTCAAAGCTCTGAATGCTTCCTGCCAGATATTGGGGAATTGAAGCCCAGCTTTGACTATTAGTTTCCCAATGTTTCAACTAGTAGATGTATTAATAGTTAACAGGTATTAAGCTCTGTCTGTGAAATGGGGACTATTCTTATCTTCATTTTACATCTGGGGAAACTGAGGCACAGGCTGAATTTGTTTACCAAGCATAGCTCACATAAATGTAGAACAGATTTATTTTTTAAAGTCATATAGTTTTATCTATATAGGTTTATATTTTGTTTTCTGCTTCAGGTGATTCTAGGTCCTATTCAGGAAAAGGGGCATGAGGTCTTCAGAAAGTGAGTGAATTTAAAGAGAGCCAAGTATATACAGGCACAGCAAAAATCGTGAGGGGGCCGAGTTGCTGCTAGGGTGAGTGTGTGGGTGGGGGGGGTGTTCCTGGAAAATATTTCTTGTGGGACTCTTGTATTTATAAGTGATTTGAGTCATACTCAAATCAGGATTTCATGGGCTTCTCCAGTGGCTCAGCGGTAAAGAACCTGCCTGCAATGCAGGAGACGCGGGTTTGTTCCTTGGGTCGGGAAGATCCCCTGGAGGAAGGCGTGGCAACTCACTCCAGTAATCTCACTGGGAAAATCCCATGGACAGAGGAGCCTGGCAGGCTATGGTCCATGGGGTTGCAAAGAGTCAAACACAACTGAAGCAGCTGAGCATGTGCACACGCAAATCAATATTTCAGCCCCGTTCTTTTGGCCCAATCCCATACGATCCTGCAAAAACAAAAATCCTGTGCTGGCTGTTAGGAGCAATCTGCTCACCAGGAATCTCTTCTGGAAACTGGCTGGGCCCTCTAGGTGTAGGTCCTGGAGCTCTTTGGGACATCTGGCTAACCTTGGGCCCCAAAGGAAATGGATGAGATGACCTCCCCCCAGAGGGGGGGACTAGGGGCATTTCAAGCCAGTACTCATGCAGGACCCTGTGTATGCTTAGGATGCCCTACCCACGTGGAACAGCTGGTTCCAGGCACTGGCAGGGGCTTGGGAGGTCCCCAAGAAGGTATCCCAAATGCAGGGTATGGTGGGGTGGAGTGGTCCCTGAAGCACAGGGCCTGGGGCAGGGACCCTGTTCCCCTGGGGTTTAGGGGATGTGCTGAAGAGTGGGATGACCTTTGAACTGTATTAAGACTCTCAATAGCAACCTTTCCCAAACTTCATAGATGCTTTAGCTATAAGGAGAAAAAACTGTTATAAAGAGGAAGCCAGCCATAAAATTCTAGTTTTTATAATATCTAATTCTGCTTGTGGGTTTGATGGTAAAAAATAATTTGGGGGAACTTGGGGATTTTGTTCACGCAGGAGACTGTTTTGCTTCCAGGTGACCAGCTCAGCCCAGTTCACGTAAGAGCTGTGGGACCCCCTGCGAGCTGGCCTAAGTGGACACTGAATCTGTTCACCTGGATGCTGCTTCTGGAGGAGTCCAGAGACTCAAGATAGCAGAGCTGCAGTGGGGGAGCAGGGGGGTTAGGACAGACCCGGAGTGAGTGCACGGCTGTGTCACCTTGGACTTCTGATTCAGAGGTCAGTGTTCCTTCCACACAGCCTCCTCAAACCGTCGGCATCTCCAGAGCACTGGGGGTGGTGGTTTAGTCTCCAGGTCGTGTCTGATTCTTAGGACCCCATGGACTATGGCCCACCAGGCTCCGCTGTCCATGGGATTTCCCAGGCAAGAATACTGGAGTGGGTTGTCATCTCCTTCTCCAGGGGATCTTCCGGACCCAGGGATCAAACCTGGGTCTCCTGCAGTGCAAGTGGATTCTTTACCACTGAGCCACCTGGGAAGCCCTCTCCAGAGTGTTAGGAATGTCTTTTGTATGCTAATGAGATGATTGGTGGTTGGGGGCCCCTAGAGAGCTGCCGGAAGGGGGCTGGCTGCTGAAAGAGGCATGATTGGAGGGTTGGAATTGTCAGCCCCAGATTCACCAATGGCCTGTGATTTAATCAATCACATATACATAATGAAACTGCGGGAAAAATTTCTAAAGGACTGGGCGTGGAGAGCTTCTGAGTTGGTGAATCGAGTGCTGGGCAGGGAGGGTGATGAGCCCAGAGAGGGCAGAGAGGCTTCGAGCCCCTTCTCCAATCTTGCCCTATGCATCTCTTCCATCTCTTCATCTACTCCAGAGTTGTATCCTTTATAACAAATCTGTAAATATAAAGTGATTAGGATTTCCCTCTTCCCTCATAGCTCAGTTGGTAAAGAATCTGCCTGCAATGCAGGAGACTCTGGTTCGATTCCTGGATCAGGAAGATCCCCTGGAGAAGGGAAAGGCTACCCACTCCAGTATTCTTGTCTGGAAAATCCCATGGACAGAGGAGGCTGGAAGATGCCCAGTCCATGGGGTCGCAAGAGCTGGACACAACTTAGCGACTAAACCAACTACCACCAGTGGTTAAGAAAGTGCCTGCAATGCGGGGACCTGGGTTCAATTCCTGGTCAGGGAACTAAGACCCCCTGCACCCTGCACTGCAACCACTGAGCCATGAGCCGCAACAGAAGATCCCGCCTGACGCAACGAAAATCCTGCGCGTGGCTACTAGGACCTGACACAGCCTAACAAGTAGTTCTTTAAGTGATAATATCAGAGGTTAGAAGCAAAATGGGTAAGTGCCGATCTCACAGGGCTGAGACGAGCAGGAGAGCCACACACGGTTCATGCACACACACAAAATAGTCCCTGCTGTTACATGAACTCAAAATGGAAAGGGGTATTTGAGCAGCATCTCTAGAGAAGAAGAGACACACCCAAGGAGCCGTTGCTTTCAACAGTTTTATTGCTAAACTATCATGATACAAGCCGTATAAAAATACTTTACATATAGCAAAAATAAACTACATTAAACTGGAGATTAAAAACGTTTTGCATGGGAATGTGATGTATTCAAACTCCTTTTAACAGTCAAGATTTTCAGAATCTTTAAACCTTCCAGCACCACCCCAGGAGAGAGACTTAATTATTTGTTGGAGAGTTAACAAGGATGTTGTCCACATCTTCTCCCCTCTGAGGACGCTAGAGGCAATAGCGGGGAGTGAGGCTCTTTGACAAGCTGTGTGTCAAGGTGCTCAGCTTGTCCCAACCGCAGCCTCCGTGGGTTCAGGTCAGTCAGCGTGCTGAGAGCACCTGATCGCATCATTTGCATCTAAAGCCCGAACTAGGTAGGCGGAGTTTATTCTAATTGGCCAGCAGCCGCTTAAAGGCAGGGTTTTAATCCTTTCTGTCAGCACTCAACACCCCAGCTTGTATTTTTGAGAGGGGAGCTGGCTTAGGGAGCTCAGCTAGCTCACCAGCCACCAGGAAGGTTTGTATTCAAACAGTTAAGACAGTGGTGTTGGCTGTAACTCAAGACACTCATGAAAACAGAGAGAAACTGATGTTTGGGAGGAGTTTCATGTGACGCTTCTTTTTCTTAGGCAATCAGCTGGAATGCAGGAAAACCACTTGCATTGGCTGGTTTGGCTCCATGAGATTTAATGCCCAAGACCCAAGGTTAAGATGTGTTGAGTACGCCCTAAGGGGCTGGCCCTCCAAGACTGAGTTCAGGAAGGTTTACCCCCGCTTGTCAAAAATGTCCCAACCCCATGCCTCTTGTAAACGTAAAGCAAACAGTTGTTAACCAGACCCTGACATTCTTTCAATTCTGAACAAAATAAAAAGCACTTGGAAAGGGTTTGACATGAAAATAAACAAACTCGAGCCTCCCTTTAGTCCAGAGTGACAAATGAGAACACATCGGCTTCCGATCTGTCTGCACATGACAGCTCCCACGCTGGCCAAGGCTGGCTTCCTGAGAGGGTGGCTTGGCCACTGGATGTAAACAAGAAAGGCTGCGTCCGTGCGTCCCCGTTCTTAGAAGGAGTCGCCTCGATTGGTCGGGGTGGTGTCTCTGCTGGAGAACTCTGGGCGTCCCTCGGGTGACGTGTCTGTCTACCAGGATGGAATCGGCTCAGTAAGCCGCAGCCTGCGCTTCTGTTCTGTGGACGTGAGCCTTTTTAGACTCCCCGTTACAACACAGGCAGTTCTGTCACCTCAGAATCACCTCCTGGGTCACTTACTGGGGCCCGAGACACTTCCCAGTTCTCAGTGACAAGAAGGCGGCTCAGAGCCGAAGCTGGCAGCGTCCGCCGGCAGCACACAGGTGCCTCCGCCTCCCACGAAGCCCTCCCTCCCCTGCCTTTGGACGTGGCTTCTTCCAGGAGACAGGAGACGGGCTCTGAGGTGGGCTTTTTTGTTTTGTTCTCCTGGAATGAGTAACACATCTTCAAGAATACATCCTCTCTCTCAAGAAAAAAAAAAAAAAATCCTCAACAGATATGTAAAAAGAGACATTTGAAAAAGATTTTTAACCACTTATAAATATTTTCTAATTCCAACAAGGATGTGATATTTTGAGGACAGATACAAAGCATAAAAATACAGATAAGAAAATAAAATTTAATACCATAGTCATTAATTTGGGGGTGCCATTATATATTATCAAGCAGCAGTTTTTTTGTACAATACAGGAAGACTCGCAAACTTTGGAAATATACTACATTCAGCAACAGGGTAGATTGCTGTTGGAAGGGTTATCTATTTACACGACCTTGGATGTAGCAAGTGCAAACCTCCATGTAACAGATCCTTCTAACACACGTGCAACACACCCATCCTGACAGTTTACCAGTTTACACATCCTTTTTCTCTCTCTCTGAGGCCCTATTGCCTCTTCCCATACTGAAAATATCTCATGAACGGTTTACTCGGCAAAACTTCCCCCGGCCTCTGTCACTGACTGTCTTGATTGCCGTCGCGCCCTATTACACGTTCTCTGGCCTGTTTACGTCTCAAATCTAATGCTTTTGTTTCTCTTTCCTTTGTTATTTGGTATAGCTGTTTATGAAAGTGCTTCCTATAATACCCAGCTAGGATGTCTTAGAAAAAAAAAGGGTTTGTGAGTGTCTTACAGACACAGGCACATACATCTATACGTAGAGAAATTTGAGCTACTAGGAGGCCCTTTGCACTAACATGGTTAGAATAGTGATGGAAAACGCATTAGTCCCTTTTCACCCCATGCACAATGCAGCTGAGCGACTTGGCTACAATAGCAGGAAGGCACTTGGGTAAAACATTCAGATAACCGAGGAAAGGCCAAATTCCCTCATGTGCAAAAAAAAAAAAAAAAAAAAAGGCTCCCAGCCAGGTCAAGTGAGAATAGGTTGCTCACCAAATGCTTGAGCCCCTTCCCCGTGAAGTCAGTATTGCTGGAGAGTTCTTTGGGTAAAGCTGCTTAGATAAGGAACTTTTTATCCATGAGGAAGAATTTTGCATCCCAGGAAGTTTGCATCCTGCAATGGCGGTCAGCTTCTTACTGACACTCTGTTTGTTGAAAAGAATTTTGCTAAACTCTGCTTGGGGTGGGTGGAGAAGTCCCCCTCCTTGGGGGAAAAGAAATGCTAGGTCCTGACTGAAAGGGTGCAGACAGGTGGCTGCAAAGGCATTCTGATCTTTCTCTGGAGCTCCACACACAGCAGGCCTGGGTCACCAGGTCCTGAGTTCTGGTCCAGCTGTCAAAAGGTTTTCTCTCTCTGGGGAGACTTGACAACAAAGCCAGAACTTAGAAAACCCACGGGGAACCCTTAACTGCCACCTGTCTCAGAGTGATTATCTGCTCTTCCAGGCAGAAGGCCTGAGCAAAGCCTTTTGAAGACTGCTAGGAATATTTACACTCCATGCCGCCTGGGGAGAAACAATTAACATCTGAAAAGGAATCCCTGGCTTGTCCTGGGGTCTCTGCAATTAGTGTAAACAAACATCTGTGTGATTAAAAACCCACCTGCCAAGAACTTGGAGGGTTTTATTTGTTTGCAAAAATTGCTCTAGGGGAGACAGACTCTGGTGGGTGCACTCCGCAGAGATAAACAGGGTGGGGGGGATAAGCTGCGCACCCCTTTTGAGTGGTCTGAGCAGAGTGCATTCAAATTGAGGGCTGTGCAGGGAGTGGGTTTGCTTCTATTTAGGTCACTTTCTTGCTGGATGAAGCAGCTAATGTAGATGGGTCTTTGGGGGTGGGGGAGGGGGCGGGTTTCAGTGGGTCCAGGCAAAGGTAACCAGCGAACTCTGGAGCCAAATCCTGAGCTGTGTCCCACTTTGAGTCTAGGCCGGACAGGGGATTCAGCCTTCTTCCTGGAGGAACCCACCCACTGAAACACTTGGACCTGCCAATGACCACACTTCACTTAACAAAGATACTTGCATGGTTATTTTTTAAGGGGGGGGGGGGCGTAGATTGCTTCAGCCCTTCTGCCATTCCTTCTCAAAATTCAATGCACATGCTTGAGATTCTTCTTAACTACATTATGGAAAAGCACTTGGGCTGTTGGAGAAAAGTAAGTGGAAAGAGCAGAGAGTTGTGAAGCTTGTCCGGCCGCAGTGGATGGTGCTTACCCTGCAGCTGGGGTGATGCCCACCAGTCCCATGCAGGGGGGGAAGGCAGCTGGCCGAGAAGGCCCCCCTCCAGCCAGCTTTTTGAAAGCAGAGAAGGTTGGGGGGAAACAGACACATGTCATAACTTAAGGCCAAGAAGTTTTAACAGGTGAGCTTGTATAAGCCAGATCGGGTTTTTTTTTTTTTTTTTTTTGCTTCAGAAGCAGAAAATCTAAAAACCAAGCTTGAGCTGTGGCCCATCCACGGTGAGGCCCACGTGACCGCTAGGTGAGCATGGGCCGAGTTCTCTGTTTCTCTCCAGCCTGTCAGCTAGGCCACGTTCCTTTGGTTGCTCTGTGGGAGAACCTCCTTTCCTTCAAAAGGTACTAGAGTTGTATTGGTGACCCAAGAAAGTGAAGGCGAAGGCTGGGGTTCAGTTGCCACGCCCCCATCTTCTGTTCCAGCGGGCGGTCTTGATCAGAATGTATCTGGGGTCAGCAGGCACTTAAGGCTTGGATGGGACACCGTCAAAGTCAACGGAGATGCTCTTTGGGATTCAGAGCAAGACCCGGGATGCAGAGAGAGAGGAGGCGAGCTCGGGAATGAAGGTTAGCTTTCAGCGGGTACTTGGCCCTGCCCGCAGCCCCGGGGCAGGGTGGATGCTAGGGTGGAGGGCGAGGGGGCCTGGGAGGCTCCGGGGTCAGCGATGTGGACGGTGTCGTACGAATGACTTCTACGTTTGATTTCGGACGGGAGGTCCTGAAAACTCCTTCCTGATAATTTCATTGACTACAAAAGAAAGAGAAGGGGCAAGTGAGATGGCAGGAAAAACACGAATGTGGTCAGCTTTCTAGAACCTAATTCAAGCGGGCTGTTTTTTAAAACAGGTTTTTGTGCTTTGCGATAATACATTCGACAGCTTTTAACATAAGAAATGCCTTCCCACATTGTGACCCCCCCACCCCCTGAAATGATGCCATTTTGTGGTATGGGTTTGTTAGTGAAAATTGCCCAAATGGTAACTTTTAAAAATTGTGGTGGCAGAAATGGAGCTGGGCCACGGGGCATGATTTAGGGAACACACTCTCCTTTTTATTGAATGCACTGAGGTGCTCGACTTATACCAAACTCTGTCTGTTACTAGGACATCCAGAAAACACCCACTCGGTGACCAAAACACAGCTTGACCCACAAAACCTCCAGCTCTCAAGAGAGGCCTTTAAAAGGAGAGTGGGCGGAGCCACCACCAGGACCAGGCCTCAGTGCAAACAAAACCTCCACCTCTTCAGCACAAGCAGGAATTCCACCCCTCCACCCCTCCTCCCGGGTCACACTATGAGCCTTCTCAAGTACCAGCATCCTCCAGGGACCCTGGAAAGTTCCATCACCCCTTGCCCCAGGAGACTGGGGAATCAGCAGGGAACCAAGAAGGCGATGCCACCCACTAGGGTCAAGGAAATAGCCCTCCTCTCCCCTTCTCCCCGCTTCTCTGAGGCACCAGCTCCTAGAATCAGGACAGGAAGGTCTGAAATAGTGGCGATTACAAAAAGCCTGCCTTCAGTGTTCTTGGGGAAGAGTTGCCATCACGGGCAGCCCGGACGCCAGGCAGGGTTGTGCACCGCCTTAAAGGGTGTGCGTGCACCTTCGTTACTGCAGCTGATGGTGTGGACTGGCCCCAGGCGCAGACCCCCCGGATCCCATCAAAGGGAAGTGGATCTCCCCCCTCCCAGTCCAGCATTGAATTTCTTCCCACAGGCTCCTTCTGCTTCGTTTTCTTATCTCAGTCTTATCCTGAAACTGTAGAGACGGGAGATGAGCAGCGAGGGCTAAGTGTTCAGATGGGTCCAGAGTCCCTCCGTGGTCACACTGGCCCTCCTAGGTTCAGGGTGCTTTTCCCTGGAAAACCCCTGCCAGGCAGCGTGCACTGCCCAGAATAAGGAGAGAGCACATGCACTCTGCCCTGATGCCAAATGAGCCGGGTCTAACCCTCAGCCCCCTCACTGAGCGGGCTGCGTGCCCTCACCTCCCCCAGCCTTGGTTTTCTCGTCTACAGAGTGAGACTCCTTATTGTGTGTGCGCTTCAAGATGGTGAGGATGTTGGGTTCTAATGTGCACGCAGGAGCCTCGCAGGATGCCAGGTGCCCAGCACTGCGTGGCTGTAGCTGTCGGCTGTGACGGGCAGTGATTGTTCCTATGCTTCGTGCTGGACAGGAAGCCCAGTGCTTTGCATCAGTGGGCTCTGCTTTGTGGCAGAAGTGAATCGGCACCCTCCCTGTTCTTCAGATGTGTGCTGAGAGCAGGTGCAGGGAGAGGTCGAGGGTTCAGGGTCCAGAGCCAGGTGACCGGGGCTAAACGCCACCTCTGCCGCTCCCTCACTGGGTGAGCCTCGCCTTAGCGATGGAGCTGCTCCGTGCCTCAGTTTCCCCGTCTGCACATTGTATAGACATGCCCTTCTGTCTACAGTTGTTGAGGCGCTTAAATGAGATAACACAAAATCCCAGTCCCCAGGGTATAGCAGATGTTGGTGTGCAGGGTAGTATGTGCAGATGTCCTATAAGAAAGTGACACCGTGCATCAGAGTGACAACTGGTTCTCAAGTGCAGGAATGGACCCATCGATAGGAACTCATGCGTTCAGCTAACCAGCTCTAACTGGGCACTGACCGTGTGCCAGCCGCCAGCTGACTCCCAGGGGCCCCGAACCAGGAGCTGGATGAGGAAGCCCCCCAACCCCCCTCCCCGGCCTCTGGGAAGCCTGAGGGGCTGGGGGTCCTGGGCGGGGCCGCGGGGCAGGAGTGAACGCGCGGTGCCAGGGCGGAGGTGGGGCCCGGTGCGGCTTCACGCGAAGCTTTTCAAAGCCCGGATTCTGAAGGGCTTCCTGTTTTCTCAACCTAGGAAGCCGAGAGGAGTCAATCCTCAATGGAAACTCTCCACGGCCTGTTTTCTAAAAATAACAGCTGGGCAGAACCGCTGGCAGCGCCGCGCTCACCAGAAGGGTCGTTTCCCTCCTCGGGGCTGGGGGGCGGCCAAGCCCCCCGCCCGGTGCACAGGGCCCACCCCGGCCCTCAGCCCGCGGGCGGGCCCCTCGCGCCCACGCCGCTCCTCTGGGGAGAGGAACCTTTCGGAAACCCCAGCGCTCCGCCCCCGCCGTGGCTGAAGCGGCGCGGGGTGGTGCCCGCGGCTGTGGCCTCACGGGCGTCTGGATGAAGCGTGGGCTCCACGTTCCTCGAGGGGGGTCTCGACCGGACCACCTCACCCTGACTTGAGAGGCCCCACCTCTGCGACCTCGAGCCCTGGGGTGGGAGGGGAGAGGGGCCACTGCCCTGCCCTGCCTCTGGACGGATCTCATGATGTCAGCAGGGAGCTGACATCATGTATCCCCCTGGCCCTGCCGCCTCTTCTCTGTCCCATCTCAGCCTCCCTTCCTCACTCCAGCCCACTGCGTGCTTTGCTGTCGCTGTTCAGTCGCTAAGTCATGCCCAACTCTTTGTGACCCCATGGACTGCAGCCCACCAGGCTCCTCCATCCATGGGATTTCCCAGGCAAGAATACTGGGGTGGGTTGCCATTCCCTTCTCCAGGGGATCTTCCAGACCCAGGGATCGAACCCACGTCTGCTGCATTAGAGGCGGATTCTTTACCACTGAGCCCCCAGGGAAGCCCCCACCTCCTGCTAAAGGTCCCCTTTAACCCAGAGCCCTGCCCTGGACCCGTTTCCCCTGGTCTAGTCCCCACTGTGACCTGCCTCCTGTCGCCCTCCCGCACCCCCGCAGCCAACCACAGGCTTCCACTCTGCGTGCTCCCCAGGCCCGGTGCATGCCTCCCGCCTCTGCCGGGTTGCGGGCCTCGGCTTGGCCCCGGCCCTGGGGACAATCAGCAGTGACCCCACCTGGCCCTGGGGACTATCAGCAGAGCCCCCTCCCTGCCTGTGGTGCTCAGCCTCCGCGTCTCCCCCATACAGCAGCTCCCGGCAGTTCACGATCCTAGCTCTTTCGTTTTCTTGTCCCCTCCAGCACCCTGGGCTCATGAAGATGCCCTGGTACGTGGGAAGCTCTCAATAACATATTAATGAAAAAGCAGAGCTTAGCAAGAGGCTCGGCAGCCTCAGGACACACCGTCCACACTGGGATGTGGCTCCAGGTCGGACGCTGAGGTCCGAGTGTGGAAGCCCACTCTTCCAGGTCAGCGGTCAGCGTGTCCTTCTTCCGGTGAGCGTCCTTGGCACCCATCACATGCCACCTCTTCCCAAATCTGGCCACGGGCAGGTCTCCAAATGGCTTCTCTCCCTGTCCATATCCTGACTTCCCTCCTGCCCCCCTTCCTGAGTATTACCTTTGCCCAGAAGCCACCTTACGTTCCTTCCCTGGGGTCCTGACTCCCTCCAGAAGCAAACACTGAGTCCTCCAGGCTCTCTGCCCCTCCTGGGCCACCTTATCCGAGTCACCTGTCTGCTCGCTGAGCCGTGCATGGCAGCACACATCTTAGCCCACCACGAGGACCCCACACCACCAGCCCAGGCCACCTGGTTTTTCTCTTATCCAGCTGACAAATGGGTTGTTGGTAGGTTGTTTGCCTGGAGCTGCTTCTCCATTAAAGAATATAAGCTGTTCACTTTTTTTCAGAGCTGTGTGCCAGACGCTGCACCAAGCTCTCAGTCACTTCTTAGACCACACCTAGCGATACAGTCGTCCTTTTATAGATGGAGAAAGACAGGCAGTCACCTGGCATAGCAGGTGAAGGGGGAGGGATCAGGATTGAACCCACAGCCCATTTTATTAACCTGTACATTAATTATATGGCTTCACCTTACCGGTAAAGAGACTGTGCTGTGACGTTTGCTAGCCATCAGCTTTCTCCTGGGGCCCCGGAACCCTTAGCACCATTTGTGTGAGTCAGGAAAGACCAGGGCAGCCTCTGCTAGGTGAATGAGCAGAGGCGTGTGTGCTGAGCGGTTAAGGTGGTCACTGAGAATCGCTTTCTCGGAACAGAATTGAGGCCAGCAGCGTTCAGTCTGCCACGAGCACCCCTGACCTTTTGTTACCCTTATAGAGAGGGGCCACGATGAAAACACGGATGTCGAACATGGCTACAACCTCAGGGTGACTTCTAAAAGTGACACCCAGGGCTGAAACCAGAAAGAAAAGACAGACAGATGTAAGTATATAAAAATTATACACTTTTCTTTAAAACTCCATAAAAGAAATATGTAATGTTTTCAGGTTACATGAAAAAGGTCATTCATATATAGAGATACTACAAATCAATAACAATCCTAATAGCTACAGACATAAAACGAATATAGCAGGGGTTAACAAACTTTTTCTATAAAGGGCCAGATAAAAATATTTTCAGCTTTATTATAGCCCCTTACTCAACACCTCAGCTCTGCTTAAAAAAAAAAAAAAAAAAAGGCAATATGAAAGCAGCCACATAATATGTGAGCAAATGGGCATGGCTGTGTGCCAATAAAACTTTAACAAAACAGGCCGGGGGCCGCATTTGGCCTGAGAGAGAGTTCCCCAGCTTTAGTAAACACACCAACGGTAAGGAAGAAAAGGAAAGCAGTGTGTGTTTTCTTTCCCTGTTTTTCAGGGGTGCCAGTCGGGGGAATCAATGCCTTTTACTAGTATTGTTCATCAAACAACTCTGGGTCGATTAGTGTTAAATTTCTTGAAACCTATTTCTGCTAGCATCCCACTCCGCCCCAGGAATTTTCCGGTTCACTTGCGGGCCCAGACACCTGCATATTGACTTCCTTCTCCTAACCGAGCTCGGAGGTTCTCCAGCTTCAGCTTGCCGGAGAATGGCCAGAGTTGCACACAGAAACCCACACAGATAGACCAGAGGTGCCACTTAAGACTTTCCAGGGAATTCTGACTATTCTAGGCTTTCTTCCCTTTAACTGCTGACTTTGGAACTTAATCCCCTGAGAAAGAAGCACCGGGAAGGAGGGGACGGGCCTCATCCTGTTTCTCTCCCAAACCTCAGGCATGTTTTCCCAAGTCTGGTCAGACTGTGTGCGGGCCCTCGAGAGCCCAGGGCAGTCAGACAGTGGTTCCCGGAGCAGGGAGGCAGTGCGCTGAGGCCAGAGGCCGAGTCTGCGCGTTTCGCTCGCGGAGCAGGGTGCGCTATCGGGGCGGTCAGCCCCCT
The DNA here is from genome assembly GCF_019923935.1 of Bubalus bubalis. NCBI lineage: Eukaryota > Metazoa > Chordata > Mammalia > Artiodactyla > Bovidae > Bubalus > Bubalus bubalis. The sequence continues at coordinate 4,225,282 of NC_059170.1, read as the reverse complement.
GTGGGCCTGCTCCTGCGCTGGCTGCTCTTCTCCCCACGGGGCCCGCGCGGCGCCAGTGAGGCGGCTGGACACCAGGGGGGCCGAACCAGAAGGCCCGTGATGCACTCTCTGGATGTTTTCCCCCTCTTGCCCTAGCTGCGCTCAGGGAAAGCCACGCTGAAAGCCAGGCGTGAACTCCACAGCTCCTGCTGTGTCCTGAGCACCAGGCCCGACTGCCCCACGAGCCGGTGGAAAGGGGGCCGTTGCCAGCATGGGACGTCGCACCCCTCGGCTTCCCGTGACTGGGGTTTCACAGAGATTTTCACTTGCTAAGTGCCTCCACAGCCTTTTCTCCCCTCCCAGCCATCCCCACGGGCTCTGGAGGCACTGAGAGCTGGAGAAGAGCTTTCTAGCAGGGCCAGGCTTCAGAGGCTCAGTGGAAAGGACAAAAACCCCCTTGACGAGGCCTGTAGCCCAAAGCCATGGGTGGGGTCTGAAGAGTTACGTGATGGTAAGTCCCCTCTGAGGCCATGCAGAGCAGTGGCAGCCTGCCAGCGTTCCCAGGCCCCTGCGAGGTCACAAACATTGCCAAGTTCTAACATCAGGGAGGGAAGAAGCGCATTCAAGAGGCTCTTTGACAACTGGCTGAGTCTGAGCACTGATCGTTCAGCTGCATCTCTGTCATCCTGGCCCCCGGATGCAGACTTCGCGGGTGGGACTCTTAGTCCCTGCTGGGTGTCAGTTAAGGGTCACTGGTGTTAATGTTGCCTCTCCACTGTTGATGGTGTTTGAGAGTCACTGGTGGGGAATGTGCTGGGAAACCCGCCCCCCTGCTAAGGTTCATGCTGCTGTTGGGAAGTTTTGGTACATCTCAGCGGGCATCCTCCTCTGGGAAACAGGGTTTGGGATGTCAGCTCCGCTGTGTGTGCTGACGGAGGTGACATCGGATAGTTATTTTTACTGGGTTTTCAGCGTGGGACGTGTGATGCTACTGAGGCCGCTGGGTCTGGCCTGTGATGGAGTGAACCCGCTGTCCCTGACAAATGGACAATTAGCACATCACTGACCAGGGGATTCCTGCAGAAACTAATGCCCGTGGCGGTGATACGTCTCCGGTCAATAATGTGTTTATAAAGTCACAGCCCAGTAGATCATCAAGAGGCACATAAGCCAGAAATACTGGCATTGGCCGGCCTCTGGCGAGCACTCACCATGTGCCGGGCACGGCACGTGCTCCCTGATTCTAACCACCTGCAGGAGAGTAAAGGGCAGCAGTGGCAGCTGAGGCACGGGAAGGTAGAGGGGACGGTACAGGCGCTGTCTCTACCCCCGAGCCTCCTGCTCCCGGTGCGGTCACCTGGGCTCCTCTGCACAGGCCCAGATTCCACAGTTGGGTGGGGGGGATCGCCTGAGCTCAGTGGGAAAACCACACCCAGCTCTAGCCTAGGTCCAGAGCCTGGTTTCATATCCAGAAGTTGAGTGGTGGGTTAACCCCTTCCAAAGCACGTAAGAAGGCCCCTGGGGGGAGGTGGGGCTTTGAGTTGACGACAGGACTGGAGAGGACCCACGTGCCGGCCTCCAGAGGTTTCTGATCTGCCTGCCCCCTCTCTCATTCCCCAATGCAGAACGCCCCACCACTGACGGAGAACACCTTCCCTCACTGCAGACCCCACGCACGGGGTACAAAACTGCCAGGGAGCTGACTCAGGGCGGGAGCAGAGCTTCCAAAGGCTGGGACCCAGCTCTGCTGCCTCCTCCCTGGAAGAGGGTGCTGGGTCCCCTGGGAGAGCATGCAGGCACCCCACGCCGTGTAGCCACCCCCTACACCCCACCCAGCCGCTGGCTCCAGCCTCCAAGAATCTCAGGTATGTCCCCTGGGGGTGGTGGGGTCTAGCCCTCAAGAGTAGGAAATGCTGGAAAATGAGAGGGCCTTCAGGTGGTAGAGTTTTCCTTTAATTAAAAAAAAAAAAATCAAGGTAAGGAAACACACAGCTGGAAAACAAAAGGAAAGGCAGAAGATATCAATTACCTTTAACTTTGATTTCTCGGATCAAAGATCACAGTCATTCTGTTTCATAATATGTTTTGTATCCAGCTAAGGTGTGTGTCTATCAGCTCTGAAAAAGATTTGCAAAACCATTTTTGAGAAGAAAAAAAAAATCACCTTCGACCTCTATTACACTTCCAACTCATGCTAATATTATCCATTTAATGAGTAGCTGTTGACCCAGGGCCTCTCAGAACCCAGAATAGAACTCAACCCTCTGGCCATAGTTTAAGCCCCAATTCTGTATGGTCTTAACAATCTGTGCCAGAATTCACCCCAAACCAGGGTAATATCACTGAGATGAGGGACTTGGTACAAAGAAACAGGAATCTCTGAAATCAAAGTTCATCAGCAAAGATAAGGGTAGTGTTTTTTTTTCTTTTTTTTCTTTAAAGAGAGACAAAATGACTGTACTGCCGGAATGCCATGCAATTTCAAATCATGGCCAGCTAAAGAGATAACACGGGCAGATCAGAAAATCAGAATCTGATGATGCAGCTACTCAAAATGCAACTAGCCTCCTTCAGGCTTTTCTGCCTGCGCTACATTTGACCCCTGCTTCCTCCGCAAGAGAGAGACAACCTCAGTGGGCATGCAAATTCTCACCACTGTACACTTTCTTCCTGTTTTTCTCTGGTTGACAAGTTACTATTTTTATAGCCCCTGCCCAACTGAAGGTGCTTAGCGAGGAGACGGGAGCTGTGTATTTTACAGGCGTTCGGCTCCATCCCAGTCTCACTTCCCCGCCCCTGCCCAACTGAAGGTGCTCAGCGAGGAGACGGGAGCTGTGTATTCCAACTGAAGGTGCTCAGTGAGGAGACGGGAGCCGTGTATTTTATGGGCGTTCGGCTCCATCCCAGTCTCACTTCCCTGCTCTGTAGCTGTCGCGTGCCTACAGCTTTCAAAGTACCGGTTTTCTCAATCCCTCTTTAAAGTGGCTGAATTAGAAGACCAGGGTGCGTTTTGAGTGCCTGATTCAGAAGTATTTCCTGGGGGTAGTTTCTTGCAGGGATGACCTCACCTCTGCCTAGATGTAGCCTTATTTGAGTCCTTAGGTAAACAAGGACAGTCTCTCAAAAAGGCACGAGCGCCCTGCGTGCTCCTCCGCAAGGCACAGGACACGCAATAGTGAGATCTCGTCTGCAGGTCCAGGCAGTTCCACGTGCTGGGCTCCAGTCAGGGCTGGCCTGATGGGGACTGGCTGGGTTAGGCACAGACTGCTGCTTGTCTCCCCTCTCCTCCTCCGCAGTGGCCGTGAACAGCTTGGACCACGGATTTCAGGCCCTCTCCTGAAGCGGAAAAGCCCACAGGCGGCTCCCTCACCGTATCTCCTGTCTCTACTACTACACGCTGGCTGGTTCCAAATCCAAGGCAGAGGGCTGTCTGACCGTTCACCACTCAGGGCCTTAAAATGACCCAAGGACTGTTTTCAGCCCAGACCTCACCCCTGAACGTCTGACTTAGATAGCAAACTTCCCACGAGCCATTCAAAACCCGTCTCCTGATCGTCACCACCATCGCCCCCGGTACCCCGCTCCACTCCTTCCATCGTAGGAAACGTACCCGCCCTCCTTCCGGTCGTTCAGGTCAATCTTGGTCACAGCCCACATCCTCTCCAGATGCAGATGCTCCTGGATCTGCCCTCAAAGTCTACCCAGAAACTAACAGCCTCCCCCACCTCTTGTCTGGCCCCCAGCACTGGCCCTCCCCTGTCTCCGTGCCTCTGTTCGGGGTTCCTGGTCCTTCCCCCAACCCAGCTGGTCCTCTTGGCATTTAAGGCACAACATATGGCCTTGGTGGTTGCTCCTGGGAAAAAATGGCTCCAAGGTGCTAACATGGCCTAGATGTTTGCACTTTTCCCACCAATTCAAGTGGGCTTCCCTGATGGCCCAGCAGTAAAGAATCCGCCTGCCGATGCAGGAGACACGGGTTTGATCCCTGGGTCGGGAAGATTCCTGGAGAAGGAAATGGCAACCCACTTCAGTATCCTTGCCTGCGAAATCCCATGGACAGAGGGGCCTGGTGAGCTACAGTCCACGGGGTCACAAAAGAGTCGGACACGACTTAGCGACTGAACAACAGCAACCATTCAAGTTGCACTTAGTGGGGACCGGGTACCATGTACATGTCCAAGGTCATACCCTTGGAGCCGCACTTTTGAATCAAGGTGAAACCCCTGCACCAGCAGCGGATCCCCCAGGAGCCCAGGGCTGCTCCAGCTCCGTGCCCGTCCCCCTGTCCAGAGTTCAGCGAGTTCATAAAACATCACACTGATCGGCTTGATTGCAGACTTTTGAGGTGCAACTTCCTGTTCAGTTATGAATTTTCACCTTAGATCGTCTGCTGCCTGGTGGAAGGCTGGCACCAGGAGCCAGAGGTGGGGCCTGTTTCAATTCAGCCCAGACCTTGACCACAGCCCTCCCAACTCTGCAGGGGGCTGCCCACGCCCCTTACTTCCTCCTCAGTTATCTCTGGGGGCTGGGGCTCTGCTGGCCACTTCTCAGGTCACGTTACTGAGGCAGAGAAGGATGGAGTGGGCCATCCAGGAACTGTCCTGGCTCCGCGGGTGCTCGTCCTAGATCAGGACTTCTCACACATGTGAGATCATCGAGCTGCCCTGGGGACGGGTGATCATGCAGTTTTGCAGCAGCTCGACTTGACACGCGAGCACTCAGGCAATGTGCTGCGCAGTCCACAGCCTCTGCCTGGGCCTCCGTGTCCCCCACGGCGGATCAGGACGCCTCCTTGGAGACACTGCTGGGAGACGGAGCTGCCTTAGTCACAGGCAGATGTTCATCAGCTCAGCCACACAGACAGTAAAGAAGCAAGACGGAAGGACGAGAAAAAGCTATGAAGGTTAGCCCGTTCCGTCCTCCCCAGTAACCAAGAACACAGCTCTGTTTCCCTACATGGCTAAAGACGAAGTCCACGCCATTGGTCAGCTGTTAGTAACGTGGACACGGAGAGAGAAGGCAGCATTTAGAGTTACGACCCGCTCCCTCAGCGACACCTGGAAACCCGCCCAAAGGCAGGGAAAGAGGCCGCTGGTCCCCAGTCGCCGCCCCTCTTTGGCGGTCTTCTATGAGGCTACCACTGAGGACCAATAGAATGATGGGCATTTTTCCAGTCCTTGGCATAAATCAGTGAATTGTCCTGCTAGTCTCGTGGATTTAGGATATGGATTAGGAATGGTTCACTGATTATCAGAGATAATTAACATGAAAGTGCAGGGTGTCAGCAGATAAAACACAAACTCACTCTGTCACCTGGCAAGTTCTACACCAAGCTTCCAGCCCCCTGAGAGCACAGCACACGTCTAAAGGGGATGGCGTTCAGTGGGAAGTCCCTGTACCTCTGCGTCAGAGGAGGCAGGCTGCTCTTGGTGGGGGCTGAGTCACTTAAGTCATTTCCAACTCTTTGTGACCCCAGGGACTGTAGCCCTCCAGGCTCCTCTCTCCAGGGAATTTCCCAGGCAAGAATACTGGAGTGGGTTGCTACTTCCTTCTCCAGGGCTCTTTCCAACTCAGGGATTGAAGCTGTGTCTTCTGCATTGGTGGGCAGGTTCTCTATCACTGAGCCACCAGGGAAGCCCAGATTGGTCCTGGGGGTGGTTTAGTCATTAAGTTGTATCCGAGTCTGTGACCCCATGGACTGTGGCCTGCCAGGCTCCTCTGTCCATGGGGCTCTCGAGGCAGACTGGTCTTGGGAACGTTCGGTTTAATGATTTTATAATGGAAACTCTGGGGTCCCTCCCAACCAGTACAGAATGCGATACCGTTTTCTCCATCCCCCGCTTTTTCCATGATTACACATCAACTTACCATCTAGGGAGAAACTTTCTCTAAGCTAGAGAAACTCAGCCTCTCTCTAAGCTACGCAGCCCTACCAGGGAGGCACCAACCAACTGTATCAACTGAGACCTGAGCTGAGCTGAGCTCTTCTGCCCCGTCCTTTCCTCCAATTCAGCAGAATTTCTTCCGATTACACATAGCTAAGAGGCACCTCTCCTCTCAAGCAACCGCACGGCTCCTAAGGTAGCAACCACAGGCAGGAAAGCATTCTGAACAAACCACGCTCGCCTCCTCGTCCCCTGCCACTTCATCACGGCCTTGGCCCCAGAGCTCTGCCGAGCGGCATCAGCCACAAAGCAAGCATTGCACAGTGGGCCATTGCCTTTAAAACAAAAACAAAACAGAAGCAAAAGAGAAGCACTCGTTACTCCATCCAGCTGAGATTCGGGAGAGAGTGATCCAAACCCACAGCTCAGTCTGCAACCACAAATGAGATGATAAAATAAATACCTAATTGTTTGGGAAGCCAGCTTTGTCTCTGGAGGTCAGAGGGATTAGCCAGGCATTTCTGTGAGGATGTGTGTCCTTAGCCTTGCCTGTGCGGAGGAGGGGACTGAGGCGGGTCAGACAGGCCAGGTGGGTGAGCAGGGGAGCGCAGGCAAGAAGAGGCCGCTCCGTCCTGAGCGCTGTTCCTCGTGTCACAGAAGCGCACAGAAGTCCCTTGAGGCCTCTGAGAAAAAGTCCAGGCCTGCCTCATGCCACCTTTCCTTCGAAAACCAGCACGGTTCCTGCTGCTTAGAAAGGATTCACTGGCTATTTGCTGACTCACCCTGTCTCATCTCCACCCTATCCTTCCATCAGTTCACCTTCCAGACTGTTCTGTGTCCTGCCACGTGTCATGACCCGCTGACCACACAGCCCACCCCCCACCCCCCCAACAAGAAGGACACCCTTATATTTATCCATGTGTTTCCAGAGCCCGACCTAAGCCCACCTGCCCAGGGAGGCATCCTGGCCACTTCATGCTCCATCAGGCTTAGGTGTTTGATCCTGAAATTGGCCCCCGAAAGTTTTCAGCCACATCTGTCTCCCTCTCGAGGCCCTCAGCCCAGTTTGGTGTAAGAACTGACGGACCTCACTGTCCATCCAGCGAGTGCTGTCTCCCATGCACCTGGTGAGCCCACACCGTGGAGCCCCCGTGACAGCCTGCCCGCCACCCGCCCGGCGGGGAGGAGGAGGAGAAGGAGGGTGGGTGGGGCCAAGGAGCTGGGCGACCACGAGGTACACCTGGGGCCTGGGCTCCCCAGCCACCCTGTGCAGGCCAAGAAGCCACTGGCTGCCTGGACCAAGCAGGGACCAGACCCTAAACTTTTCCCAGCGAGAGTCACAGCCCCGGGCCTGGCATGGACAGCTCGCACCTCACAGAGCACTTGGGAGTGCCCGGCGAGGACTGTGTGTGTGACATCAGCCCAAGTGTCCCTCAGATACCGTAACTCTCCCAGGACACGTGAACAGAACCCTAACTCCTGACTCAGGCCCCTCGATCAAACCTTCACCTTGCTCGGGGCAGCACAGTTCATGCTGGGGACCCAACTGTGTCCCCCAGCTTGCCATGTGGAAGCCCAGACCCCCAGTGCGATGATGTTTGGAGGTGGGCCTTTCCAGTCTCTGGAATTGTTACGACAGCTGCCCCGCCCGAGACCCCCGCTCTGATGTCCCTGCATGCGCCCCCAGGGCAGGCGTCTGCCAGCATGGCACCCGGGGTCACGGTCAGGGCAAGTGAGCTCACGGGTGTGAGCAAGAAGCAGGCGCTCTGGGGCCCCGGCGTGCTCCCCAGCGCCACACACACCTGTGTGCCGCGCTGCTCTGCCCCAGCGAAGCCGCCTCTCCCTGCCGCACACCCGGCCTCTCTGCACACAGCCAGCCTCGACTGCGGCCCAGTTCCTCTGGCCAACAGCCCCCTTCCCATCCCACCCTGACCTCACCGGTGTGGCCTGTGTCTGGGGTCATACATGTTGAGGGTGGTGACCATGGCCAGCCGGGTGCAGGGGCTGAGTGCTGTGAGGAGGGACCTACACCCCGGGCAGAGCCACAGGGAAGCATGCAGCGGGGAGCCAGGCTGCGGGGTCCAAGTCCAGCCGGCCCGGCACACAGCCAGCCTTGGCTGCGGCCCGGTTCCTCTGGCCAACAGCCCCGTTCCCCTCCCACCCTGACCTCACCGGTGTGGCCTGTGTCTGGGGTCATACATGTTGAGGGTGGTGACCGTGGCTGGCCGGGTGCAGGGGCTGAGCGCCGTGGGGAGGGACCTACACCCAGGGCAGAGCCACAGGGAAGCACGCAGCGGGGAGCCAGGCTGCGGGGTCCAAGTCCGGCCAGCCCGGCCCTGCCGCAAACTTGAGGCAAGCCTTGACCCACTCTGCAGCTGCCCTGCCGAAAGTGGGCGATGCTGGTTCTTAATCTGGGAGGGTACCAGTTTTGGAGGGAATTAATGAGTTGACACAGGTGCTGTAGACAGCATCCAGCATGTGGCAAGCACCCCCCACACACATTCACCATGGAATGGGAGCCAATCCTTTCACTTCTTGGACCTCAGTTTCTTCATCTGTGAAATGGGTGCCTCTTAGAAAGACGTTGGCCAATGCGTACAGTCGGAATGACGCAAGTTAACAGAAAATCCCGTGTTGGCCTCTGTTCCCACTAACATGGTTAGTGTGTACTAGTCTACCTCACAGAAAACACTTGGTTAACAGATTGAAGTGATGGGTGACCAGGCCACCTTCTCTCACCAAAGCACTTTCACCTTGGAAGCTGCTTCTGAGTTTGCAGCGTGGGTGGGTCTGAGGTCAGCCGGGCCCCCAGAGATGCATTTTCACATCCTGCCGACAAGGCCCTCCTGCCCCCACCCAGGCCACCCTCCACCGTGCGCCGGCTGCACTGGGCCAGCGGCACGCACAGCGGCCTCTGAGTCACCAACCTTCTGCAAGCCAGAGGCCCCGGAAGCCAAGCCCCCAGCAGCCCCAGCGTCTCACCAGCAAGACCGCGGGGCCTACGAGAAAAGTGCTCCACCTCGTCCCAAACTGTCCTCAGCTCTCTGGATGAGTAAACACGGTGCTTCTGAGGCTCCGGTTTCTAGTAAGAAGCTGAGGTGCTAACTGGGAGGAGGGCAGGTCGGTGGCTGGCAGCCAAAAAGGTGCCAAGCACTGGGGGGGGGGGTGCCCTGCACTGAGCCAGCCTCCGGGGACACGTGCCAGTGTTCACGGAAGCTTAGCACTAGCTGGGCCAGAGAGAAGCCCGCCTCTCTCTTGCTCACGGTTACCACAGTGACGGCTCCTGACTGGGGGGGAGGGCTCCATGCCTCAGGCTAGAAGAACCCTGTATCTTGAAGCTCAGGACATGGTAGCATCAGCCCCTCGCTGGGTTGTCATCACCCCATGAGAGCAGGGACCTCGTCTCTCACTCACTGCCGTAACCCCAGCACCAAGGACAGAGCCCGGCACACAGCAGGTGCTCAGTAAATGTTCATGCAGAGACAGCTGAGTCAATGAATGAGATACAAACTCCTGATTGTTTCAGATTTAACCAGAATTTGCCCAGTTAATTCTGGTTTTTGATGGCCTCCAGAGGCTGGTCTGAAACCCCAGTTAATGGGAAGGTTGTAGGTCAGCTGTTCTGTTAGTTGCAGATGAAACCTTCTGAAGTGAGAGTTGGCAGGACTTCTCTGGTGGTCCAGTGGTTAAGAATTTGCCTTTCAACACAGTGGAGTAGAATGATAATTTTATGCAGCAGAATAATAATTACCATTATTTTTTAAATTTATATCACACTTTCTACAGAGCACTCCATATATAATTATTTAATTATAATTAAATAGATGAGGGAGATGCCCTCGGTCTGCTCTGGTAATCCTACAGAGTAGGTGCTAACTGTCCCCATTTCACAGGTGATGAAACTGAGGCACAGAGAGATTAAGGGTCATACACAACTTACACAGATGCTAAGTCAGAGAGTCAGAATTTAAACCTACCCGTGTGCGTCAAGCTACTGGAGACGGGAATTCTTTTGTGATTATCATCTGGCAGTCAGAACTTGCTTCTTTGAATGCACCTCTGAGCAGAGACTTGTCCTTGGGAGACCCCAACTTTTATCAGGGTTACACAGTAGAAGTCAGCCATCTAGTATTCAAGGAAAACTGAGAGTGCTCTAACACAGCAAGTTTACTGTAGCTAATCTAGGGGAGGAGCTTTAATAAGCAAAGAGTGGCTTGGCCCCTTTGGGGCCACAAGGCCAAGCCTGGGGTACAAATCTAAAAGGTGAGATGGTGCTGGTTATTCCTAAGACTTAATGTACAGCCAAGGCCTGGGGTTCAGCGAGACATGGCAGGACTGCCTGGTGGTCCAGCGGTTAAGAACCTGCCTTCCAAGGCAGGGGACGCAAGTTCGACCTCTGGTCAAGGAACTAAGATCCCACGTGCCGTGGGGCAGCTAAGCCAGCGTATCGCAACTATTGAGCCCGCGCTCTAGAGCCCACACTCCACAGGAGACGCCCACACGCCACAGTGAAGAGTCCGCGCAGCCAAAACAGAGAGAGATGGCAGCTTCCCAGATGTGACTAGGGCCGTCCCCGCTGACTTCTGTTGGCAATAATCTCCAGCAGAAGAGGGAAGCTGAAGCCCGCTCCCTACAGACCCACACCCAGCCTGTGTGTGCAGACCTGGGAGAGCCTGCGCCCGCCCGTGGTGTCACCCTGGCTCCGGCTCCGGCTCTGGCGACACAGGAGGCACCCTCTCTCCATCTTAGCCTCCCAGGCGGGGGGCCCGTCTGATGGGGAGATCCGGGTGATCCCAGAAGGTGACAGAGGTGAGTGGCTGCCCGGCTGCAGCTCTCCACAGCTGGACACCCACTGGCCTTCCGTAAGAATCCCCTTTGGATGAACTCTCACTAGCCAGCACCAATGCCCTGCTGCGACCCACGGATCCCGCTTGGCCTCGGCCGTCCCTTTAGGATCGAAGCCGATGCACTTCTCTTCCTCACTGTCCTCGGGGCCGCCTCCCAGCCCACCTTCCACACTCCAGATGCACCAAGCATACTCCTGCCCCAGGGCCCTTGCACTTGCTGTTCCCACTTCAGGGGTGCTCTTCCCTTAGCTGCAGACGCCCCTGAGCAGGACTTCTGCTCGTGTCAGCTCTGGGATGCTCCCCTTCTGGAGCAGCAGCCCCCGCCACCACTCTCCACACCCCTCGGCCCTACCTTACCTCTCGACAGAGCACTTGTTCTGCCTGGTGTTACCATGAGACCATGAGCTCAAGGAGAGCAGTGTGTGTTCCCTGCAGAATCCCCAGCAGCGAACAATAAATAGCTGTCTGATGAACGGCCAAGCAAGAGAAGGAACAAACGAATGGACACACTGTGGCTTTTGAGCACTGGCAACCCAGTGTGGACTCCATCGTGGTTAAACGTGGGGTGCCATGATACCCGTCTCTGCAGAGCAGGTGCCAAGAGAAGGAAATCATGTTTTGCTCTCCTAGGGGAAATCCAGGGGCTCTGAGCTGTGGGCCGCGCTCTCTGTCCCCCATGGGCTCCTTATCTGACCGGTGGAGTCCTGGCTCCAGAGTCCCACATGGACCACAGCCCCCAGAGCACCTCGTACCGAGCTCGATACGCAGTCGGCGTGTTAAATGACACCGCGAACAGGCTTAAGACGTGACTGTGGGACCTGGGGCCCTCAACCTTTGTTTTCCACTCGGTCCAGCTTCAAGGAGGAGAAACTGTTTCTCCATTTGTGAGCATCTCTATTCTGAGCGCATTTCATATGCCAGCTGGGATGTGGCTACAAATTGCCCACGAAAAGACCTTAGCAGGAGGCAGGTTTCTAATAGCAGCCTAGCCTCAGGAAACTGGAGACACTTAAAGATACGAGGGTCAGCTTTCCAGCCACAGCCCTCCGTCATCCCAACCCTGGGGACGTGTCCCCTGGGGCCACTGAGCTTCTAGGGGAGGAGGTGGGTGTGGGGACCACAGTGATGAACTTGTGAGGTGCAGCACGGCCCATGTGGCAGGCTCAGGGGCCAGACAGACAGCAAGCCCCTGCGAGGGGGGTGCGCACTTTACTTCTCTTGTAAGAGATGCCCTTGAGCAGGCTTGAGAAGGACCCCATAAACATCAATCCTGTACAGAGTCCATTGTCCCCAAGATGAACGAAGGATTCGATGATCTAAAGTTGACATCAGAATTCAGCGCCATTGTGTCAAGCCTGACAAGCTGGCCTCTTAACGTGTCTGCAGAAAAGCCAAAAGACACTTACTGGGGAACTAAACCTACCAGAAATCAAGAATATCTGCAAGGCGGCTGATTAAGAACTGTCACTGGGACAAACTCTGTGGAGCAAAGCTGAGACCAGGAAGGCGCCTGCACTCACTTGAAAACGCTGACGGGCTGCAGGCCCGCGGGGAAAGGACGGACTTCCCAACGATGAGCTGGGACCACCCCTCGTCCACATGGAAAGCGAGGAAATGAGAACCTTACTCTGTTTTGGACACAACAGTCGAATTCGGGTGGATTACAAACTCACGTGTGAAAGGTAAGACCGTGATGTAAGTGGAAGACAATACGGGAGAAGCATCACTGTCTGTCATCTGGGGAGAAAGGGACTTCCTAGACCGGTTCTTCTGGCTCAAGGAGCTTCACAGCCAGTGGCAGGCTGGTAAAAGCGCTGACTGCTGGGCCCAACCCGCGTGCTTCTGATTCAGCAGGTCTGGGGTGGGCAGAGCCCAAGAATTTGCGCTCTGACACGAGTCACACAGATGCTGTGGGTCCTGTGACACGTTTTCGGTAGCACCGTCCCAGACGATGCTCAGAAAGTGCAAACCTTGTCAAAGGTAAACGTTAACTGTTACAAGTTGCTGTCTGTAGAGAGACAGCATCTCGCCCACGCGAGTTGTGCAAACACTCGCGTAATCGCACAGTATCCAACGGTGGGAGGATGCGGAGCCAGGGAATGACTTCTCCGAGGCTGATGGCAGAATAAACTGGCACAACCACTTCCGAAGACACTTTGGTGCTGTTGACTAACGTGGCAGAAGGGTACGCCCAGTGACCAAGCAATTCCACTTGTGACTACAGCCCCAAAGAAACTCTTGTGTGTGCAGAGAAGGGACATTCTGGAAACCACGGTCTCTACCAGCACAGGGGTCAAAGAAACCAGAAATGACCGAATGTCCACAATCCACGCAGTGGACTGATGAGCTCGACAAGGGACTACGACACGGCAGAGAAGAGGAAGAAGCGCAGCAACGAAAACGACAGCCTCTGAGTGCCACGAACGTCGTGTTGAAGGAAAAGGCAAGGTGCAGAAAGCCAGTTAGAGCAGGACCGCGCTCATGTAAAGTTCACGAGCACTCAGGACTCAGGCAGCCCAACATCTTGCTTAGAGTCAAACAAGGGGTGAAATTAATTTTTTTTTAAAGCAAAGAGACAAACACAAAATTGAGTGAGGATAGCAATAAGTCTAAGGTGGTAGAAAAGAAAAAATACATTCAAAATTCTGTGCTCCAGGAGCTCAACCTGGTGCTGTGTGACCACCCAGGACAAGGCGCATCGGGGGAGTTCAAGAGGGACGGGACACACGTGTGCTTATGGCTGATTCACACTGTTGTCTGGTGGAAGCCAACACGATGTTGTAAAGCAATTATCCTCCAATTCAAAATTAAAAAAAAAATAGTGAAAAAAAAATTCTGTGTTCAATCCAGGCTTGGAGCATCATGGATATGACCACTGCAGAAGAGAGACAGCAGACGCAAGCACCTCTGATGGAGGAGCACACGACTGAGGAGGAGCCTCGCCCAAAGCGTCAAACCCAACCCGATCCAGCGCTCGTTTCACTACTGACTTACAGGAAATGCTGAGGACGGAGCAACAGTGATGGATGGCACCGAGGAGCTGCAGCCAGCAAAGCCCAGGCTACGTGCAAGCCACCTGTCCCTCCAAAGCAAGGACAGCTCGGGGAGAAGATGAGGGGTGCCCGCACAGGCAAAAGAAACGGAAAAACCCATTTCAACAGTCGAGACAGACCGCGGGGAAAGGGCGTTTATGAGGCAGCCAAGAACCTGAGCACTGAGTCTGACAGTGAAGAGTTTAAAATACTATATATAGAAAATGGGTTTCCCAGGTGGCACAGTGGTGAAGAACCCCCTGCCAGTGCAGGAGACTCGGACTCCATCCCTGGGTCAGGAAGATCCCGAAACGGCAACCACTCCAGTGCTCTTGCCTGGGGAATCCCATGGACAGAGGAGCCTGGTGGGCTATGGTCCACGGGTCACAAAGAGCTGGACGCGACTGAGTACGTACACACGCGCACACACACACACACACACATAAAATAGAATATCTGTGTGTGTAATTAAATCACTTTGTTGTATATCTGCAGCTAACACAACATTGTAAATGAACAATACAATTTAAAAAGTTTTTAATAAAAAAATTAGCCAAAAAAAGAGGTTCACTGTTGAGAATGAAAATCAGAGAAAAGTTTTTTTTTAAAAGACTCCTCTTGTAGAGAAACAGAACTGAAAGATTTGCAAATACAAAATGTTTTTAGATGGCAGAAGAGTACAAAGACAATGATAATGCTCTTTTTCTTTACACTTGGGGTAGGTACACAGTATTCATTTGCATTATTTTTTTATATCTTATGTGTATTTAATGAAGGCCATCTGGCATTTAAAGGAAAGAAGGGAGAGAGGGAGAGAGAAGGACAGGAGGAGAGAGGAGGTGGGAGATGTGCAGAGGAGGAGGAGGAGGAGGAGGAGGTGGGGACGGGGATGGAGCGAACCAAGAAGGAAGACGAGACAAGGCAGACTGCCTTGTGCCTCCAACCCAAGAACCAGCCCGGGGAACAGCAGCAGCGTGCCCATGGGGGAGCAGGCGAGGGGGCCTCTGGCACACACGGCACAGGAGAAGGTCACCTCCTCTGAGAGGCCCTCCCAGACGACCCTGTCCGAAGTCTCCTCTCACAGCGTCTGTGTCTCTCCTTCAAAGTGTGTCTCACCATCAGAAACACGTTTCTGTTGTATTTATCATGTCTGCCCCGTTAGACTGTAAGATCCATTGGGCAGGGACCATCCCTCAATCACCCGGCACCTGGCACCTGACCTGGCTGGCCTCAGCTGTCGAGAAGTCGTCCTGTAAGCTGGCACCTTCTGAGAGCTTGCTTGGTGCCGGGTCCTGGTCTAAGGAATCTACATGCATTAACCAGCCGGCATTCACAAGGCTCCCTGAGTAATTCTTCCCATTTTGCAGTTCAGTAAACCAAGAATTCAGCTGAGGGGGCCTTGCTCGGCCCACAGGTGGCCGAGCCAGGACTTAAATGCAGGCGGGAGTCCAGGGCGCAGGCTTGGAACCGCTCTGCCCTGCCTTCCCGCCTCGCCAGTAAACGTTGGTTTAATGGTAAAGACAGAAGCTTTCTGTTCAGACCTGAAATGGCCAGAGTTAACCGTTGAGGTCCAGGGAGGCCCTGGCTGGATCAGCTTGGTTCTCCCGCGGCCCACTGCAGACCTTGTCCTCTGCAGGCCTGATTTTGGACGTGTGCACAGGGGTACACACCACGTGTGGCTGCGTTACAAACCACAACGCAAGTCACCAAATCGGTGCCCTCTGATGTGTTCTCGGCAAAGTGCAGGAGGTGCTCAGCAAAAGCTGGAGGAGAACTGACTGTGTTTCAAGAGCTGAGGCCAGAATGCCGAACCTTCCAGCGCAGAAACTGGAGGTGCCAGCGTCTACGTGGAAACATCCCATCCTCTTTCTCCCCGAGATCCATCCGCCTGAATGAGCGCCCATGGGAATTCAGGGCACCCACAGCGGGGGGCCCTCGTCCTACCAGTCACCAGCACTTCCTTCCTGCCTCGCTACCATCAGCCAAACAGACGGGCCCCTGAAAGTCCAGCAGATCCCTCAAGGCAGCCAGTACCTCTGTACCTCAGGGCTGCAATTTAGAGTTTGGATTTAGGAAACTTCCCAGGGTGGTCCCAGCCATGGCCAGGTGCCCCCCACGGTCTGCACTCTGACATCAGACAGCTAGGGGCTGGGGTGGGGGACGGGCCGGGGCCCAAAGGGGTGGCACCAGGGGACGGGGCTGAAGTCCTTCCCCAGACCCTTCCCCCTCCTCAGAGGAGAACAGGAAGCCGGCGGGCAGAGGGGCGGGTATCCTCTTCTCTGAAAGGGGCCGAGGCTGAGTGGGAGAAGGGGTTTCTGGGCTGAGGTGTGAATTTCTCAGAAGCCTGGCAGCCTGGAAAACACAGGGCTGGTTTCTGTCTTCCGCCCCCAGAAACGCCTGGAGCCTCAGAGGGGAGGGAGTGCCCAGCCAGGCCTGGGTACAAACACGGCGCTGCTCATACAGGGAAGGCCTGTGCCAGCTCAGATGCCCACTGCGGGGCGTCCCCAGGGAACGTGCCTCCAGGAGGACGGGGCGCTGGAAGGCGGCAGTCGGAATCGGGGCACCAGAGGCAGCAGGGCCACCTCTTGGCATGAGAAGGGGGAGCAAGCCTGTGGGTCTCTGCAAAAAGGGTGCCCTGGCTGAGCTCCGTAGGCTCCCACACGGACAGGGGGCAGGTCGAGGCTGCACCGACCCGGCAGCGAACAGCTGCCCGGCCGTGCGGCGGCCGCTCCTGCGATCGCACGATCGTCCCCATGGCGCTCGGCTTTGCTGTCACCACAGCTCCGGGATGGCCCGGCGCTGGGCAGCGCTGCCGGCTGGAGGCAGCAGTGGATTTCCTCGTGGGCCCGGAAGCCAGCACATTTTTGAAGGCCTGCCCCGGCCCACTCTCTGGACTCAGCCTCTGTCAGGGCCACGGGGCAGTCGGGGGCACGGAGAGCATGGCATCGAGGAGGGGCCGGGGGGCCTGCGGGAGCCCCCGTGTGGTCCCCACAGGGATGGGAACCCACACTGCCTCAGCACCAAGGGCCAGTGGGACACTCAAGGCCCCAAACTCCAAGCTGGCCTTCCGACGCCAAGCGGGTGAGACGCCCCCACTGCTCACAGGAAATATAAGTACTGCTGTGAGGTGGAGGGGGGTGCGTGCAGGGCACTTCAGTCGTGCCTGACTCTGTGACCCCATGGACTGTGGCCTGCCAGGCTCCTCTGTCCTTGGGGATTCTCCAGGCAGGGATACTGGAGTGGGTTGCCGTGCCCGCCTCCAGGGGATCTTCCTGAGCCAGGGATCAACCCCGTGTTTTACGTCTCCTGCGTGGGCAGGGGGGCTTCTTGACCACTGGTGCCGCCTGGGAAGGTGACTGCCTGACATCTTAGGCTTACAGACATTTGATTAAACATCTACTACTTCAATTCTGTGGTTCTGCCCGCTACATCTCAAACTTTGTTAATGGCCTTCTGCAAAGCTCACAGCCCTTGGTTCCAAAGCTGTAGTGCTAAGACCTGATTCCAGGACCTGGAGCACAGGTCGTCCCCCGGAGTTTACATGCCGTCACACCTCGCGAGCAGTTGCTCTGGGCTGTGTTTGTGCTCCTGAACTCCCAAAGAAACGTATGGCATCTTTCTCCAAAAAAAAAAAAAACTAGATAAAGAATATCTGTATTCTTTATTCACTGTTCTTCAGTTACTCACTGGCTGTGTGATCTTGGGCCAGTTATTTAACCTCTCTGGACTCGTTTCTTCATTTATAAAACAGGAATAATTATAGTCCGTGCCTCCTGAGGCTGTTGTGAAGATTAAATGAGTTAATATAATGATGTCTTAGAAGAGTGCCTGGAATATAATAAGTGATATCTACGTGTTAGCTTCTATTATTATTAAAAAGAAGCAGTGCCACTGTGGTTTTATGATGAATAGTTGTAAGTCATTTAAGACCCAGGCAGGATATAATCTCCGTTACATTCCGGGATATTCATTCAGTTCCACAAACATGTGGGGAGCATCTCGCGTGCAGGGAGCGGGGCTGGACTTTAGAAAAGGCTGAGGGGCTTACCTACCAAGAGTCAGCCCAAGGGCAGCGGGGGTGCAGACCAGGTAGAGACACTGGTCCTCACCACCCAGAGCCCCGAGCTGAGCGAGAGAGAAAAAACACAGAGCAACACCTGAAAGGTGTATGTAATACACAGCAGCTGCGAGGGGCCAGGTGTGTCTCCAGGACTCGCAGGAACAGAAAAACCCTACGGCTGCAGGGAGCAGAGAGCTTGTCAGAGTCTTAAAATGCTGGTCAGGTTTCAAAAAGCACCAGGGACAGGGGAGGACATTCTAGGCAGAGGTGATGGCTTGGGCACGGGTTCAGAAGCAAGAGAAACTCAACATCGCGACGTGTTCTCCTCCACTCGAAGCCAAGAGCGGTGGACAAGGACAGTAACACATCCAAACAGTGGGAGGTGCATCTGCAGGCATAACCGAAGCTTTCTGTTTCTACATCCCCATTTAAAATATTATTTAATACCTTTTAGGGTCATTGCTGGGACCTGAAATGTGTCCCTTCCTTTTATCTTTTTTTTTTCCTTAATTTTTTTAAACACATGCATATGGCAAAAAAAAAAAAAAAAAAAAATTCCAAACCATAAAAACTAATAGGAAAAGGTCCCTCTTCTACTCTTGTTTCCAGCCGCTCAGTACCCCCTGGTGTGGCTGACTCTCATTATCAGATACTGAGGTTGCTTCTGATCCTCTGCTGGCACGAACAGGGCTGCAGTGGACCTCTCGCACCCTACATGCAGCAGGGTGTCCAGAGGGCCTGGGCCAGCATCCCTGATAGCGAGGCTCACTGTGAGGCCTGCACAGACGGCCTCAACCGCAAGTGCTGATCAGCTAGTAAAGGAGGGTCGGCATGACCCTGGACAGAGCACGATGCTGAAGCTGACAAGTGCCAGCCACGCAGCTGACCCTCCTACATGCACTTTTCATATATCACTTCATTTAAACCTGAAGTACTGCTATTACTCCCATTTTACAGATGGGGAAACCGAGGTCACAGACATTAAGTCACTTGCCTATGGCAACATCTCAGATGCCTTACGACAGATAGGGGAAAGGGGCCAGGAACAGAGTAGTGTCAGGTAATGAGCTCACTTGAGCGCTGACCAAGGCTGGGGTTCCTGCTGGGTGTCCACACAGCGTCCAGGAGGCAGTCAGATCCCCGGGTCTGGAGGGAAAGCTACTTTTCGGATGTCTCATCAGATACACGGAGTGAAAGGCCCAAGATCAAGGCTCCGTTCTGTTTATGAATTGAATCTAGATCACTCTCTTACACGCACGCTTCCAAGAGCTCATCCCCTGAGCCTCGAGCTTTGAGACCTGAGACCAATCACGCCCCACTCCTCAGCCTGGTCTCACAGCCCTGATTTCGGAGATAATTAGTCTCTGCCTTCCAAAGGTGCTTATTAATTGGGAGGGCTTGTTGTTACATTATAATTATTTCCTATACTTGCCAGCCTGTCAAACACACATCCAGACTGCAACCTTCCACCTGCCAGCAGCTTCCCTTCCCTTCAGGAATCAAATCTGAACCTCTTGCTATGGCCTCGGAGGCTGTCTGAGATCTGGCCTGCCCTTAAAATCTCATCTCCTGGTCGTGAATCTCAATTATCCCAGGCCTCTCTTCTCTTCTCCACACAAACCAACACTCAGACAGGCTGTTCCCTCTGTCTGGAATTCCCTGCCGCTACCTCCCCCGTCAGATCAAGGTCACCTCCTCAAGGAGGCTGTCCCTGATGGCTCCATCTGAAGATACACCCTCCTCTACCTTCACTTCTGAGTTTTATTCAGAGCACTGAGCCCATCTGAAATTCGTATTGGCTGTTGTTCAGTCACTCAGTCGTGTCTGACTCTTTGCGACCCCATGGACTGCAGCACGCCAGGCTCCCCTCTCCTTCACAATCTCTTGGAGCTTGCTCAGACACATGTACATTGAGTCGGTGATGCCATCCAACCATCTCATCCTCTGTCCCTTTCTCCTCCTGCCCCCAATCCTTCCCAGCACCAGGGTCTTTTCACATGAGTCAGCTCTCCGCATCAGGTGGCCAAAATATTGGAGTTTCGGCTTCAGCATCAGTCCTTCCAATGAACACCCAGGACTGATCTCCTTTAGGATGGACTGGTTGGATCTCCTTGCAGTCCAAGGGACTCTCAAGAGTCTTCTCCAACACCACAGTTCAAAAGCATCAATTCTTTGGCGCTCATCTTTCTTTATGGTCCAGCTCTCACATCTGGCTTCTGATTAACATCTCCCCTTGAGACCTGGTCCCAGGAGGGCCTTTGTCTACTGCAGTCACTATTTCAGCCCAGCTCCTGGCACAAAGCCCAGGAGACCGTGGGTGCGCAGTGAATGTCCATTCAGAGTAGGAACGAATGAATGGGCAGCAGTTGATTAAAGGTAAACCAAGGAAACAAATGCCCCAGGGAGACGCCTCCTGGCAGTTTCCTGAGGCAGCAGCCTGCCGGCCCCACGCTAGAGGAGGCCTCCCCCGCATCTGTGGGGCACACAACAGTCTATAAATTGCTTCTCACACATGCCTCGCCCAAGGCCACAAGCAAGGAAGAGGCCACGTGGGGCTCCGAGTCAAGCTTCCTCTGGTAACAGCTACTCAGCAACACCTTCTGATCCTGAAGCCACTGTCCTGGGCACTCAGCAGGGAAAACACTGAACGCAGCCAGGAAGGAGGCCCCAGGGGCTTCCCAGACCCCGCAGGAGCCCACAACTCTCCAGTCTACGAAACAGAGCTTTAGAGTCAACACTCAACATTATGAAGCTATTGTTTCCAGCAGAATCAAGCACTGGACCCTTCTGACTGGTGGTTCTTAACTGGGGGCAGTTCTCCTCCCAGACAGTATCTGGCAGTTACCAGAGTCACTGCTGGGGTCCCAGCTGGGGTGTGGGGCGGGGCGGGCTGGGCTGCTACTGGCATCCGGCGAGTGGAGCCCAGGGCTGCTGCTAAGTGTCCTGCAGGGCACCGGGCAGGCCCCAGGACAAATAAGCGGCCCCCAATGTCAACAGCAAGCTAAGAGACCCGTTCCGGGAAAAGGTAACACATGTTTTGGGGTTCCTGGATTGAGTCTGAGGAGAAGGGCTCCCTGAATTTGAGGAGAATTAGCAATAACTGATGGAGAAGGCAGTGGCACCCCACTCCAGTACTCTTGCCTGGAAAATCCCATGGACAGAGGAGCCTGGTGGGCTGCAGTCCATGGGGTCGCGTAGAGTCGGACACGACTGAGCGACTTCACTTTCAGTTTTCACTTTCATGCACTGGACAAGGAAATGGCAACCCACTCAGGTGTTCTTGCCTGGAGAATCCCAGGGTTGGGGGAGCCTGGTGGGCTGCCGTCTATGGGGTCACACAGAGTCGGACACGACTGAAGCGACTTAGCAGCAGCAGCAGCAGCAATAACTGGACTTGAGGCCTCTTCCCTCTGCTGCTGTAGATTTTCTTCATAGACTATAACCACCTGACATTATTAAACACAGTCAGCCCTCCCCATCCACGGTTCCACAGCCATAGAGTCAACCAACCATGGACTGAAATATTTGGGGGAAAAAATTCAGATAGTTCTAAAAGCTAGGCAACTGTTTATAGAATTTACCTTGTATCAGGTATTACAATTAATCTAGAGGTGATTTAAAGCATCTGTGAGGAAATGTATAGGTTACATGCAAATACTACATCATTTTATATATGAGACTTGAGGAGCTGTGGATTTTGGTATTGGCAGTGGGGTCCTGGGACCAAGTCCCTGTAGATAGAGAGAGCCAACTGCATCTTCATTTAGCTATTTGTTTGGGTTTCCTAACCGGGAGGTAAGCTTCTTGAAAGCAGGGACCTTTATTATGCACTGCTGTGTCCCCAGGAGCTAATAACTGCACTTGGCATATAGGAAGTCTTCAATAAATGTTTGTGGAATAGAGAAAGATAACTCCTAAGAATATTAAACAAAACATCCGACCTCCTTTTGTATCTTTTTTCCCGAAATCCATCCTCCCCGTCTTCCACTAGCTCTGCACACGGTTGTGAAGGTGCTCAGTCGTGTCCGACTCTTTGCAACCCTGTGGACCGCAGCCCACCAGGCTCCTCTGTCCATGGGACTCTCCAGGCAAGAATACTGGAGTATTCTTGTTGCCATTCCCTTCTCCAGGGGATCTTTCCCACAGAGGGCTCAAACCCGGGTCTCCTGCATCGCAGGAGGCGCTTTACCCTCTGAACCACCAACACCACCCTCTGCACGCGGTTGTGAAGTCGCTCAGTCGTGTCCGCCTCTTTGCGACCCCATGGACTGTAGCCTACTACGCTCCTCTGTCCATGGGATTTTCCAGGCAATGGTACTGGAGTGGATTGCCATCTCCTTCTCCAGGGGATCTTCCCGACCCAGGGATCGAACCCGGGTCTACTGCATTGCAGACAGCCACTTTACCGTCTGAGCCACCAGGGAAGTTGGTTGGGTAAATATAAAAACTACATTTCCCAGCCTCCTTTGCAGCTCACTGTGGTCATATGATAAGGCCCTGGCCAATGAGGCATCAGATACAGGGATAAATTCAATTTCTAGGTCATGACCTTAAAGGGACGAGACATGCCTTTCTTCTCCCCTTTCCTGGACCCTCTCCTGCATCCAGGAGCCATCTTAGACAGTGCAGATGAGGGTACCCTCCTAAAAATGGCAGAGTGATAAGAAAGAGCCTAGTCTTGGCACCATGGGACCAGAATACCAGCCCTGGATTGCTTATGTCTGTGCTGTTACATGAGAAAGAAATCATCCATCTAGTTCAAGCTATTGTTACTTTGGGTTTCATTTACAGAAGCCCTCTACATTCTCATCAATACATAACTTCCTGCCCTGCAAACCATTTAAACCACACAATGCTGCAAGGAATATCTCAGCCAGCTGGCACTCAAGAGCTATTTTATGATTTTCCCCTTCACACATGTAGGGAATACAACTCTCAGTTTACATATAGAAATCTTTCTTTCCTGATGCCTCAGAATATCTGAGCACATTGCTTCATAGAGCCAGAGGGAGAAAGGAGAAGAAGTCATTATTTAGATCCATCAAATGATAAGGACAAAAGAAACAAGAAAAAAGCCCATTAAAATCTTAAAACATCAATTATGTTTCAATCTATGAGTTCATAACGGTACTTTAAAAAAAAAAAAGTCCTTAATTGATCACCACTGGAGGATGTTAATGAACCAAACCATTATTTAAAAAACTGGTAAATAGAGGAAAAGAATCCAGCATTCATCCTGCTCTTCCTATATGAATTCTACCATTGTTGATGAAGGAAAGTTTCTCTTTATAGAACTTTTCCAGCTAACAGAAAGGAAGGGAAGTCAGAATTAGAACAGAATATAACCACTTTACGGATGTGAGACTTGGACCATAAATTAGGCTGAGAACCAAAGAATCGATGCTTTTCAAACTGTGGTGCTGGAGAAGACTCTCGAGAGTCCCTTGGACTGCAAGGAGATCCAACCAGTCCATCCTAAAGGAACTCAGTCTTGAAAATTCATTGAAAGGACTGATGCTAAAGCTGAAGCTCCAATACTTTGGTCACCTGAGGTCAAGAGCTGACTCATTGGAAAAGACGCTGATGATGGGAAAGATCGAAGGCAGGAGGAGAAGGGGGCGACAGAGGATGAAATGGTTGGATGGCATCACTGACTCAATGGACATGAGTTTGAGCAAACTCCAGGAGATAGTGAAGGACAGGGAAGCCTGGTCTCAAAGAGTCGGACATGACTTAGTGACTGAACAACAACAATCACCACCTTGCAATCACCGCACCACTAAATTAATGCAGTTCAGCACAGACCGTCAGCAGCTGGTATCACGACCAAGAGGATGGCACCCGACACCACGTGCTTCCTGATGGAGACATGCTCCCACCGTGGAGCAGTCTTGCCCAAAACAACTAAACCCGAATCCACGCAAGCACTAGAACTGACTGCTAACTTGCAGGAAATACGGAGGACAGGGGAACAGGCTGAACCTCACCATGGGGACATAACTGGTAAAAGCCGGACTGTGAGAAATTTTATAGGATGAACAATCTGGTCTTTTTCAACAAATAAATTGCTAAATAATAATGATGATGATGATAAAATGAAAAAAAAGGTCCTGCCACTTAATCTACAGGGGGAACCTCTGAATGACAACAGTCTTAGACACTAAAGGCATCCACGGGCACTGTGTGGGCCTGGTCTGAATCCTGATTCAAACTACAGAATAATAAAACAAGGGGAAAACCTTTATGATATGGGTAAGATGACTGGAACTTTATACACCAGCTCTTTCCCGATTTTAAGGAATTTTTGTTAAGTTTCATGCACATTAGTGGTTTATTATGAATATTTTCACAACCCTTTTCTTTTAGATACACATACTGAAGCTTTACACATGAAATGATATGGTTTTGGTATCCAGGATTTTTGATGTAGAGAATTTGCTTCAAATTATTATTGTGAAATGGAGGTGGTTGAAGGTGGATGTATAGAACAAACCAGATTGGCCATGAGTTGACCACAGCTGAAGCTGAGGGGTGGGTAAGTAGGTACATTGTGCTACTCTGCATTTATATATATATTTATAGCATTTTCATCCAAAAAGGTGTGTTTAAATCTCACCTCCAGCCACAAGGAGAGGGAGGGAAGCAAGAGGGAGCTGACACCTCCAAAGTCCCCGCTGCACACCAGGTGCTGGGCTGGCAGCCACAGATGTGAGTGGTAACAAAGGCAAAGGCCAAACAGGTCTGATGGAATCCCCGGCTGGGCGGGGTCGGCCAAGTGTAAGAGGAACGACAATACCGACGTGCTGGTAAAGAGCGGGGGACACTCCATCCACCGTCAGGAGACTGGAGCGGGTGGGGGCAGCTACGGACAAGTGCATGCTCTGTCTAGAGAGGGTCTCTACTTAGCACCAGCCTTGACTTTGACTCCAGGTAGCCGCCATGCAGAATGTGGGGCCTAGGGCGGCCAGATCTTTGGATTTTCCAAGGAAAGCCGGAAATCTGTCTTTTTATATGCAATCTCCTGGTTTTTAAACGCTGGCATCTAATCCAAATATTTTTTTTAAACACTGCGTGGGCCAAACAAAATATGTGCAGGCCCAGTCCGGCCGTGGAGCTCCAGTGGGCGCCCCCGTGCCAAGCCCTGCAGAGACCACAACTCAGTCCAGCTGTGAGGCGTGGAAAGGGTGCATTCATCAACGCTGGGTCAATTCTTTTTTAGGCCTCCAATAAAGCTAAGCATTCAAAAGACACCATCCCCTTCCAGAAATCTATAAGAACCGGCTGCGGAACATTTCAAAGGCGTTCCCCACGTAGTCGGCTTATGCAACAGAACCCCCGCTCTGCCCAGGGTGTTTGGAAACTTAACAACCAGGGAGTGGCCTTTCAACTTTCCCGGGATGGTGGAACTAACGGGCTTCAGATGAAACCCATTTGTTGGTTTGCAGCATGCCTGGGACTTAAGTCCAAACCGCCTGCAACAGACAATCTCGTCATAAAACCGGGTCGGGGTTCTTGGTGCTCACTGTAGAATGACCACGGCACACACTGTTTCGCTCGCCTGGCTGGAGATCTGATTTCATGGCAGCTGAAAGGGATGCCGCGATGTCATCCTGACGCCAGGAAGGGGCAGGGGCTGGATCTGAGGACCTGCCCAGATTCCCTCTTCACACTCCACCCTCAGGGTGCCTTGACTTCCCCTCGAGAGAGAGACACTTGACATCGTGGATGAGCAAACCAGGCTCCAGCCCTGCGCTTACAGCCATGGTCTCAGCTAACCAGATCCCAGGGCCAGTAACAAATTAAAGAGGTGTCAGGAATGCGGTGGAGAAGAGCCAGAGAAATGGTTTCATCATTTCCCAAGAACAAAGCCTTTCTCTCTTTGTTTTTGGAAAGGAATGAAAAGTAAAAGAAAATGGAGCTAAAATAAAGTTGAGTCGGTCCACAGCAAGAAAAGAGAGTCCAGAACTAAGCTCGGGGATGAGAAAAGACAAAATGCACCCAAAGCTCAACTCTGTGGAATGAACAAAACAAGGGCTATTCCATTCAAGAAGGGTGTGTTTTTTTTTCCCCCTATGAAAATAAACTTTACTATTTATCTGAAATAGATCTATTGATACCAGAGAAGGTAGGGAGTACAAAGTAAAAATTTAGTATTAAAATAAGATTTGATTGACTGTCCCCCTCCAATATAGTTCACAGCCTCAAATAACTAAATCGCCTTCCAAGTTCTAACTTTGCTAGAGAGAAATGAATTACAGCTCAAGCGGATACTGGGGAGTTGTGTGTTTTTAAGACACGCATTCTGCACGGTCTTAGGTGAGTACCTGGGAGGAGGCAAGATCCATCAGAAGCACAGTCCTGCATGGAATGACGTCACAATAACCACCCGGTTGCCCACGACCCTGAAACAAGCCACGTCTCCAGCCTGCCCGGCACTTACACTGAAGGAGGAAGTGAGCCCCAGCAACTTCTGCAGGCTGTGCCAGGAAGAATGAAAGGCTAGAAGAGCCTGGAAAAAAAGGTCTGGATGCTCACCTCCTCGTATATCTTGCTTAACTGATCACCTTATTCCTTCACCAGCATGTTCACCTGTTACCACCAGACCATAACCTCATCCTGAAGGTGGAAACGGAACGCAGTGCAGTTAAAACTGGGGGTTTTGGTGGCTGACTGGGGGGCCCTCGGATGACACCAAATTATATCCTTGGTCCTCTTTCTGGGGCCCTGTCTGCTCTTTGTGGGTCAGAGGCTGCTCTGGAAT
This sequence comes from Bubalus bubalis, assembly GCF_019923935.1. Lineage (NCBI taxonomy): Eukaryota > Metazoa > Chordata > Mammalia > Artiodactyla > Bovidae > Bubalus > Bubalus bubalis. The sequence goes on along the minus strand of NC_059170.1, from coordinate 4,198,718 downwards.
GCGGGCTGAGTGGACAGCAAGTCTGAGCATGGACTTTCTTGTGGTTTGGTAGCATCTGACCTCAAAATGCAAGAGCACATTCCTTTGAAAACATCTGCTTTGCAGAATCTCAAAAAGATGGCTGAGCACTTCTGGGTCTGGAGTTAGCTGGAAGGTGGCCTCTTGAATTTTCATAAGCCAGCAATGCAAAGTACGCGTTGATTTGGGATGAAAGGCCAGCTAAGTGCCATCGCTAGAAGCTAGAGGTTCTCACAAAGTGAGGCAACATCAGGAGGGGCAAAATAAAGGTGCCCCTGGGACAGAAGCCTCTCCTGGGGGAGAGGGAGGCAGACACGCCACCGGCTCAGCGATCGTCGACCATGAGTTCTCACAAATTCTGTGGGCTCGTCTCTCTGTTGTTGTCCAGTCCCTAAGTCATGTCCGACTCTGCAACCCCATGGACTGCAGCACTCCAGGCGTCCCTGTCTGTCACTGTCTCCTGGAGTTTGTTCAAACTCGTGCCATTGAGTAGGTGATGCCATCCAACTGTCTCATCCTCTGTCACCCTCTTCTCCTCCTGCCCTCAACCCTTCCCAGCAACAGGGTCTTTTCCAATAAGTTGGCTCTTCGCATCAGGTGGCCAAAGTATTGGAGCTTCAGGGTTGAATATTCATTGGAAGGGCTTCTCTCCAGGCAAGAAGTTTTGTGGACTTCGGCCCTTTCCAGTGAGACTCTGAATTCCCTCTGCTGAATTAACTGGAAGTAGCCCAGCGGGGTGACAAGGACCCAGGCTGAGAGTCAGCCTTGGAGCTCTTCTCCAGAGCCAGCTCTGCCCTCCTCCTCCATCTGTCTTCGTCAGGTCAGGCGGCCATAACAAAACAGTCACTTGGGGGCTGATAAACACAAATATTTGTTTCTCACTGTTCCAGAGGTTGCGAAGTCTAAGATCAAAGTGCCGGCAGATACGGCCTACTTCCTCCAAGACGACTGCTTTCTCATCCCCGCTTCACAGGGCAGAAGGGAACTAGAGGTCTCTTCTCTAAGGGCAGCAACCCCAGTCATGGGGCTCCGTCCTCGGGACCTGAGCACTTCCCAAAAGGCCCATGGCCTAAAGCCATCACACCGGGGGATACACTTTAACTTATAAACTGAGGGGACACAAACACGGAGACCATAGCAATGGCCCAGAATCGATGATGATGGTGGCAGAGAAGAATATGAACCACCGAGCACCCCACGCACACATACGGGTCAGAGTGCTTTCCTTACAGGGATGCTGCCATTTCCCTGCCTGTGGTCACCCTCAGAGTCGGGGGCCGCTGTCAGCAGCCTGAGGTCACAAAGGAGGGAAGCGCTGAGGCCAGCCTGAGAGCCAGGAAGACAATTCCAGAAACTCTACAGCCAGAGGCCCCGAGTCAAAGCTGGACCCTCAGAGCAGACATCCCATTCCTGAGAGCGGGCCCCCGACATGCCCGCCCGTTCCCTGCGTGACGGGTGCCTAAGTGCTGCTTGCGAGAGCGAGAGACGCTCATTCCTGACCGCGGGGGCCTGTGGCATGTTTTGCTCCCTTTGGTAGAACCAAGGGGGAAAAGAAGAAGATATATCTGCTTGTGCTCACGACTACAAACAGAAACCACAGCAGGCATTCCCAATCAGGACGATACACCCCCAAGGGGGAGGACGATCTTACACATCACGATGGTCTGTGGCCCCGCAAGGGCCTGGTACTGGGACTGACAGTTCATGGGGGTGGTGATTAGGAAAAAAATTATTTTAAAAGGGGCCTAAGTGGAAAGGGTGGCATTAGTGATTAAACAAACAAAACAGAACCAAGAAACACTACTCTAGAGGGCTTGAGAAAACTGGTATCAAGGAGCAGGGCAAAAATGGGAGGAAGGCGTCACTGGATATCTTTTTGTATTGTTTTTTTTCAAGCATGTGGACATACTGCCTTTATAAAATACAGATATCTTTTAATGAACTTTAAAAAAGACGGCTGACCAAAGCCTTCAGCAGAAGCCTGGACTCTGTTGGTGCCCACAAAAGGTGTGTGAATTCAACCTGGTCTTGGTGCTTTCTGGTGCCCTGCCCAGCCCCACGCTGCAACACCCAGGTCACACTCTCCACGGTGCCATCAGCCGGGCAACCACTGTGCTCGGTTCTCATCAGAGCAGAGGATCCCTGCATGTCGGCCTCCGTCAGCGCCGCCGCCCCCAGGGAGGCTGCCTGGAAGCCCAGCCCTCCTGAGTCAACGTGGCGGCCAGATGCACGGCCGTCGCCAGCGGCAGGCAGGCTGTTGTGGGCTTCGCCCACTTCTCCAAACAGGAGCTGCTTTGTGACAGCCTTGCCGTGGGCCCTGAGCAGCCCCAGTGAAAGCCCCCCGACCTGCCGGACAAAGCCGTGCCAGGCATGTGTGCCTCCCCACTTCCCACACGCTGGAGGGTGTGCCTGTCTGTCCGTCCACTCTTCCCTGGCCTGGTTCTCACGCTCTGGCACACTGAGCCTCTGGGTAAAAGGCTGGGACCCTCTGCCCATGGCACAACAAGCGGAACTTGGGCCTGACATTCACGCTCCACCGGGCACGCAGAGCAGGACTTCCCAGCTGGCCCTGGGCCCAGGGCATCAGCCCCTTGTGTGGGAAGATGGCCCACGGCCCCCGAGAGAAGCTTGGGAAGGGAACCATGAGCCCGAGTCCTGGGGCTCTGTCCCCCCTACTCCAGCCCACGTGGAAGAGACAGGGCATAAGGGCACATGGGCTCATCACCAAAGACCAGAATAGCTGATTTTTATTCTCTTACGCAGACATACAGTAAAAATTTTGAACCCTGTCCTCCAAGAAGTCAATTAAATTCAGAAACAAAAAGAGCGGCTAACATTTACTGGGGAGTACTTTGGGCAAAGCCCTGTTCCTAAGATATGACACGCCTTAATACACTCTCACCACCGCCTTATGAGGGAGGAGCTGGGGAAACTGAGGCACGGCAAGGCACAAGTAAGTACGAAGCCTGATATTCAAAGCTCCATTCAACGTGTCTTACAGAGACACGGCGAGTAAGTCCTGAGAACCCAGAACAAGGGAAGCGGAAGATTCAAACAAGACCAAACGGAGGTCAGAGTGCTGCGGGCAGACTCCTGTCCTGCAAATGTTTCGTGTGGCCGGCTGCACCCCTGGCTCAACTGCCTGGCAGCCCCAGGCAAGCACCTCCACGGAGGCCCACACACGGGTGGCCAGCTCCTTCCAGTGCACCCGTGCAGTGCCCAAGTTTCAAGGAAAAGCTCCTGGGGGCTGCCTTGCCGCCATGGGCCAGTTTGGGGCTCACTCTAACCTGTCCAGGTCTCTCCTGGGGCAGGAAGAGAGGGGCACCAGGGAACTGAACCTGAGCCGTGTGTGGGCCCCTCGTGGACCCTCTGCTTCTGGGGGCCGGAAGGGCCACCCCCGAGAGTCACAGGTCGGTGCCTTCTCTGGGGCTTTTCCCTACCCTTTGTCCACATGGAGGATTCTCATCGAACAAAAAAGGTCAGAGCATTAAAGTGACCAGAATAAAGGCAAGGCTGCAGAAGGCACCTCAAGAAACCTGAAGGGAAGCAGGCTATCAGGATGACCGTTACTATTAAGGGAGCAAATGATAACTGCTGGACATCTTTTAGGAACCTTATTTACAAGCGCAGATCTTAATGCGTGTTTGGCAGTCCTGAGTATCTGAGCAGGTCAGAGCTGCTATACCCACACAGCCTGCTGCTCCTGGGTCTGAGTCCCCTGTAACTGGGTCTCTTCATCAGAAATGAGAGCTGGTCCCAGAGTCAGAAGATGCAAAGTGAACTACCCTTCAAACCGCTCCACACGACCCCCTGCACCGCAGCGGGCATCGAAACTCGTATGATCACTTTGGAAAACCATCTGGCAAGGGCTCCACTCCTGACCCTCTGTGTGGACGGCCAAAGAAGAGTTCGAGAGTGTTCACACGGCTTCTCCATAAAATGAGGAGCAACCCAGTCCTCTCTATCAATAGGAACATGGACACAGAGGCTGCAGAAAATTCCCTCCATGGACAACAGAATGAATGAACCTCAGCTACACCCAGGATTGCTGGATCTCACAAGCTACTGGTGGTGGAAGGAAGCCAGACACAGGAGAGCGTGGCTGCGTGACTTCTGTTTCTGCAAGAAGGCAAAATGAACTCCCAGGGTTGGAAGGCAGGGCAACGGCTGTGGGGGGCTCCTGGGGTTCTAACCAGATTCGGTGTCCTGCATGGGCCAGGTGGTAACTGCATGGTGGTCCACTTGGTGAAACTCAGCACACACCACTGATTTCTGAGTGTGCCTGCATTTCAATATGTAGAAATAATCAAACTTATTTAATGTATTTCAAGAAATGATTTTTTAGTTCCTATGAAGAATAGAAAAGTAGATTCACAACCAAACTGGTCTGTGCTCTTCTGATATGTATAAACACACAGACACACATACCATCTGCCATCCTTAAAAGCCAATGGCAGAGGCTCTGGTCATCACTGAGACCTCATCCTTCTCCCTAAGATAAGGGGACAGAGGATCTCCTTTGAATCCCAAGCCTCCCCACTGTCCCTGGCGTTCTTGTCTGCCTCAGCGTCTCGAGGCTGCCGGCGCAGGCTCGCCACCCTGAGCCCGTGACGGGACAGCCTGAGGACCTGCGAACCCGCAGCTCTTTGGAGACCATGTCACCAGCGGGACCCCGCAGGCATCTCCTCCGAGGCCCTGCTTCCCGGAGCCTCTCCCGCCCGCCTGCCCCCAGCACGCACACACACTGCCGACGTGCCCCAGGCAGGTGCCCTGGGGGTGCACACGCAGCCGCCCCTCAGTTCTGGGCAGGGGACAGGTCAGAACTCCCTGTAAACTCACCGCATTCTGGCAGTGCTAGTTCTGTCTCAAACCAGCGCGCTGAGGAGAGGACTCGCAAGGCAGCGTTTTGTCAAACGTGCCATCCCCCTGCCCCTGCGCGCTCCCCCACAGCACTGGCCACAGGGCTCACCGCCTTTGTCTCGGGGTTTGTCTAAAAGGAAGCAAAGCCCTTGTTTTCCATCTCTTGCCTCCCTACTGTCCACTGTCCAAAGGCAGCCAGTGACGTCCTCAAAAGGGAAATCAATTCACGGTGCCCTCTTGACGAAAACCCACCAAGAGTAGCCCACGCCTCTGAGCTCACAGCCTCCCGCCGGCTGACTCTGCTTCCTGCAACACCTTCCCTCAGATCTTCCCTGAAGCCCACCTCTCAGGGCCAGCCTTGCTGGACCACCCCCAGCCAGCCACACTCTGGCTTCTGACCTTGTGTGCGTTCCCTCGTGGCTTTCTACCGCCGTCTGCAAGATGCTTGTCTGTTACCTTCTGTGCTAACATCTGCCTCTTTTACCCAGAACACACCCCACGAGAGCAAGGACTTTTGACTTGTCACTAGCGCACCCCTGAGTCCCAGGACTGTGCCTGGTACAGAGAAAGAAAGAAAGTGAAGTCGCTCAGTCAGGTCTGACTCTTGCAACCCCATGGATTGCAAGGAGGCCCTGCCAGCCTCCTCGATCCATGAGATTTTCCAGGCAAGGATTCTGGAGCGGGTTGCCATTTCCTTCTCCAGGGGATCTTCCTGACCCAGGGATGGAACCCGGGTCTCCTGCACTGCAGGCAGACTCGACCATCTGAGTCACCAGGGTACAGAGAAGGTGACCAGTTAAATCAGGATGGAGGAGAGGAGAGTGAAGTCAGGAGAGGAGCCCAACGCGTGGGGGAAGGAAAGGAGGGAGGGAAGGATTTGCTCAGGGGCTCTCAGGATCAGGCTACTGTTTTGAGCTGAAGGTATTTCCCAGGTACAGCCCGGGACTTTAGAGCAAGAAGCCAGTTACAGAAGGGGACAAGTGGGACAGAGGGGGAAAAAAACAGTGAACGTGTGTGCAAAGCACGCATTTCAGAAGAACTGTGAAAGAAAGCCTGGGTCCAGGCAGGCACACAGCAAAGGAGTGAGGATACGCTGGCCCTGGAATATCACTTATTTTGCTAGCTCAGAAAGAGACTTTTGGAAAACGTCTCGAGTCCTTGGAGTGGAGAAAGCAGAAGCTGCATTTTGGAGTTCCAAGGGAAAAAAACAGGGGCCAAGACAGACAGCGTCTGTGTGCAGGAATGCAGCTTGGGAAGGAGAGCGGTGGGACCAGGTGGGACGCAGACCAGACGCGCCGGGTCGTGAGCCAATGGTCGGGGAGAGAGCGCCAAGGGCCGGAGCTTCCCGGGATCACAGCGGGGCGGCGTGGCCACTGCAAGGGTGACGCGTCTGCATTTGGACCCGAGTCCTCCGTGGTGACCCCTTCCCTTTCCAGCTGTGGAACCTTCCTTTGACCCTCAAAGCAAGTCAGCCCAGCTCTCACAAAATAACCAAAGAAAGTCAAGTCTGCCAAAATCCCAAGGCAGAGGAATGGCATCCTTGCCCCCAGGAGCATCTTCTGCTGGAGTCTGGGCAGCCAGAGTATATTTTCTGGGGGGATCTCCACTGGGGAATTGATCAAAGGGATGGAAAAGGACCTAGAAGGCCTCCCAGACAGACTAGAGAGATGACCCCGGGATTTCCAGTTTACTGGTCAGGAAGAAACACCAGAGAGCTGACCAGTCTGAACCCCACCTTCATGAAGTCAACGGCGGAGCCTGAGAACGTTCTGTGAATACACCGGCCAGAAGGCGTCTGCGAGAGGGACCTCAAAGCCAGCAGTTGGCAGACGACGCTGTAGCCCTCTTCCTGGCAGCTACAGCGGTGGGGCAGGCTGGAGTCAGCCCTGAGCACACGACGGGCCACACGGGCACCTTCCCGTTGAAGGGACCGGGGCTGGGCAGAGGCTTGGGGACACCACCAGTCAGGCGCAGAGCATCTCACCAGCGGCCACAGGGCTGCATCTGGGGGCCACACGGGTGGAGACCATCCCCTGCCCTGTGCCCCGCTCTGGCCCCAGGAACGTGAAGCCTGAACACAGCCCACGGGACAGGGCAGGGCTGGCTCTGAACTCTCTGAGATGCCTCCGTGTTACTCTTCCTGAACGTCAGGGGAAAGGGGCCCCAGGCCCGCCAGGCTGTACAGCTGGAAGGGCTCTGTTCACACAGAGTATACTCAATGTCAGCAGCACCCCTGGAGTTGTACAGGTGATGGAGCAATTTTCTCTTGTTTTAGAAGCCGAGAGTATCCATGAGGTCAGTAAAGGTTCTGAGAAGTCCAGCAGTAAACAAGTGCTATAAAAACTTGGTTTTATCAAGTGTTTCTCCCCTTTTCCAGCCACAGAACCCTCGTTTCAGAGAATGCCTCCTAAGATTCCAGGGAACTGGGCTTACGGTTTCTTGTTTTAGTCTCTCAGTCATGTCCGACTCTTTTGCGACCCCATGGACTGTACCCTGCTGGGCTCCTCTGTCCATGGGATTTCCCAGGCAAGAATACTGGAGAGGGTTGCCATTTCCTTCTCCAGGGCATCTTCCGGGACCAGGGACTGAACCTGTGTCTCCTGCATTGGCAGGCGGATTCTTTACCACTGAGCCAGCAGGGAAGCCTGGGCTTACAGACAGCGTACTTAAAAAAGGCTCCACCCGGAGAAGCAGGTTCACTGTATCTGGTTTTCCAAGAAAGCCTTAGAGCTGACTCGTGTTACTGACCCTCTGGGAGGCCATCCTCACTCTGACCTTGAACCTGCCTGTGTTCAGACAGACAGAGGCCCCAAAGGGTCTCCCACGCTCAGCTGCTTCCCCCTTAACACAAGCCTCTATCTGAGCAACAAGAGGCGCTCAGAGCTTACTCATGATCGTGGGTCCTGATGCATTACAGAGAACCAGCGACTGACCCCGTTCTCTTTCCAAGATGCTCGTGTTGGTCTGTGTGGTGGGATGACGGACAGGGTGGGAGGGGCCGGCACATTTCCTACTCCAGAGACCAAAGCAACATGGGACAGAGTCAGGGGAGGACAGTTCCAGCCCCTGCTCCGGCATCACTTATTCATGGAGCGCCTCTGCCTGATCCAGCCCTGAGCAGACGCGTGGAGAGCGGTCGGGTTACAGCCCACTTCATCCATCTCTCAGTCGGGAAGGCACTCCACAGCAGTGCAGTCTCCCACCCCCTTCCAGCTAAGCACCGACACTTGATCTTCGCCAGCCATTTCGGGTATACATTGTTTTGCGAATGGATGGCACCAGGGTCTCTCTCTTTAAAACAGAGCACAGTGCTCCTAACTCGATCTGCTTTTGAATGATCAGGACCAGTCAGCTCAGTGAGTAACTCAGCAGTACTCCGAGGTCACCTTTGTAAGGCACTTGGGGCAGTCTGACTCTAAACTAAGAGGTTCTCAGGACCTTTGCTGGATACACTTGGGGGGGAGTTTTTGAAAGATAGTTTTTACCAGAGAGGGGACGTGGAAACTACAAAACATGGCGGATTGTCAAAACTTTGCATAAAGTAGAAGTCCACAGTCTCTGAGCAAGCGCCCTGCACTCACTGTGTCTGAAGTCTAGCACCTGGTCTCTATGATAACTACCGTGGCTATTTCGAAGCTTTTTCCTTACTTCCTATGCCTTGGGTGCATTCCTGAGAGTAAATCTTCCTGAATAATTGACATTTCAGGGTGTCTCAGATGCTGTTGCCAGTCAAGGGCGAGGCTGGAGCTGCAGATGCCAGCCAGTGGGACAGGCTTTCCTTCTCACTGAGAAATCCAAGCCACCTGTTTCCTTCCTTCCCCAGGGGAAGGCCGCTCTGCCCACCCCGCCCTCTCTGCCCCTGCAGTGGCACCTGGCTGGTCCCAGATGAGTCCTGTCCACACAGCTCACCCTCCGTCGCTGCGATCACAGACCCATGCCATCAACACTGCCACTCCCAACGAGCCTGCCCCCGGCTGGGCCTCGCCACCCGACTCGGGCACCTAGAGACACAAAGCTGCCTCTGCATCTGTCCTTTGGCCCAACCAGCCCATCAGCTGGGCTCACCACAGCGGAAGCTCACTGTTTCCCCGCATCAATGCACGGCTCTGTTCCACGGGCACGTGGTGGAGCCCGCCTGCAGCCTGCCTGCGAGCCCCCATTCATGCGCCCTTCCGAGGCAGCCACCCTTCAAGATCTCCCCTTCCCTCCACCCCACCCCTTCCCCTAAATACACAACAGAAGACTACAGAGTGGGAGGTTTTTTTTTCCCCTTTCTCTCCAGGAATAAAAGGTTAGCTTTCCTTCCTTTCTGTTGCCCTATCCTCGGTCTAAATTTGGCAGATGGAAAGAGAGTGGAAGCAGTTAAACGGACCCGGTTTGTGACCCGGAGCACACTCCTAGGGCCAGAAGTGCCCTCACTTGCTCTTTCTGTTGCCATGGTTTTAGGAGGGGGCAACTAAAACCCCTAATGCCCACCCCAAACTCCTGTTGGGCAATGATTCATGCACAGACTTGGGTGAGGCCTTAAAGATCATCTTATCCAATTCCCTTCATTTAAAGAGGGGGACACCGAGGCCCCAAACAGGTAAAGGAGGCTACCCAGGCCCTACAGTCAGCTTGCTGGGGTGGTGGTGGGGGTTGGCTACAGGGCATGGAACTCACGCGCAATGAGGAAGACGAGCCTCTTACCGTCATCCAAGTAGGTCTGGTCCAAGTTCTGCTCCTGTTTGATCGTCACGCCCGCGGGTAACACTTCCTTTTGGTCACTGACCGGGGGTCCGTTTTTGGCGGCTCTTTGGCTGGGGGCGTTCTGCTGCTGGATGACGGTGGGGTAGGAGCCAGGGCTCAGCCTCTGACCCTGACTGACAGGGGGCGGGCCGGGCCTGGCGGGGCCAGGCGCGAAGTTCTCGCAGTACACGATGTGCTGGAACTCCTGGTGGCTCCCGCAGCGCAGCGGCTGGTTGGTGGGCGAGTAGTGGATGACGGGCGAGGCCTGCTGGTTGGCCGGGCCGGAGTGCAGCAGCGCCGCGCCCTGGCCCTGCGAGCCGGCGTGCACCAGCACGGAGCGGTGGGCGTCCGCCAGCGCCAGCGGGCTGGCCATGAGGGCGGGCTGCTGGTAGCCCAGCAGCCCGGGGCTCAGGCTCTTGCCCCGCTGGTAGAGGACGGCCGCCGGGTTCTGCTGCTGGTAGCGCGCGTCGGGGGATGAGAGCCCCGAGCGGAACTGCTGGCAGGGAGCCATGGTGGCCACGAGGCAGGAGGGGGGCTCGGCCACCATCGGGTGCTGCCCGTAGTACGGCTGGCTCCCCAGGCCCCCGTGGGCGGGGCTGCAGATCAAGGCGGGGTCGTACTCATCAGTGGGCTCCGTCTTGATGGCTGGGACTGCGAGAAGAGAAGAGCACACGGGGCGGACCTCTCTTAGCGCCGCCGGGGGGCATGGAGGAGGGACAGACGGCGGTAGGAGCACAGCCTCGGGAGGCCAGACTGCCGGGATCAAAGATCTGGGCTCGGGCAAGAGGCTCCCCCTGTGCGACTGTCTTAGGTTAGAAGTTTGACCTTGGGTGATGGCCTTGAACTATAGGTCTTTCCGATGGCAGAAAGTGGCGGGGGGTTGCCGTCAGCCCTGGGACATGTGCTGTCTTTTCCCCCAGGGGGAGAGCTCCGACAAGAGCTTGATGTAAAATTATGCCTCCACCTCCTGCCTCTGCCCTGGCAGCTCCCATCCCTTCCCTGCCTGCCGTCCTTCACCACACTCATCATCGTCTGAAATGTCTGTGCCCTCCCTGTGCTCAGTTATATCTCAACCCGCCCCTCCCCCACTAGAATGTGAGCTCCTCCAAGAGAGGATTCTTCTTCTTGGTCTTTTTTGTTCCATGCTGGGACCCCGGCACCCTGAATAGCTGTTACTGTTTAGTTGCTAAGTTGTGTCCGACTCTTTGGCAACCCCATGGACTGTAGCCCGCCGGGCTCCTCTGTCCATGGGATTTCCCAGGCAATGCTTGGGTTGCCATTTCCTTCTCCAGGGGACCTTCCCCACCCAGGGATAGAAGCTGGGTCTTCTGGATCGCAGGCAGATTCTTTACTGTGTGAGCCACCAGGGAAGCCCACCCTAAACAGTACCTGGCACTGAGTGGGCACTCAGATATTTTCTTGACAAAGGAATGAATGAAACATGGCTCTCGTTGCCTGTCTTGGGACTGAAGTGCTTGGTGGGAATGAGGCCTCCTGGCCTGGTGATCCACTCAGTAACTGTTTATCCACCAAGTGACCACCTACTGTGGGGTCCCTAAGGAGCTGGCTTTTAGGGCATATTCACTTTCTGCCTCTATTGTGATCAAATCTACGACAGAGAGAGGAGTCATCAACCTTGCCATCTTCCAGTAAACAAGCCTACATGTGCCCCATTCTTATTCTGCCCTTGCAAAGGAAAATACTAGCAACAGTAGCTAATGTCATTGATGTAGACGGTCCCAAGCACTTTACATGCATTGGATTTCTACAGCTCTCATAAGGAAGGTGCCATCTGACAGAGGAGGAAGCTGAGGCTGAGACAGGGTGAGTCACTTGCCCAAAGTCGCCCAGCAGATCACAGGCGTCCTCACCTGCACACACGGCCGCCTCTTCACGCCCAAGGGGCCTCCAGAGAGAACTCCTTACCTGGATGGTAGGTAAAGTGCTGAGGCTGGCTTCGTTTTCTTTTCCCGTTGATGACGTAAAAGTTCACCTTCACCGAAGTCCGAATGTGCTTGTTCCGATACTCCGGAATCTCAACAAAAAGCATGTTCTGAAAGAAAGTTGTCAGTAATTTAACTGCAACCGCAAGTAAGTTCCTATCCAAGGCCCTAAGCACACTGAGCCAGCCCATCTGAAAGGACTCGGTGGGCAGGGACTCACTGGGGCGTGGGGTTAACGGGTGCACAGTGCTCGCTATAAAACAAACAGGATTTGCTCTATAGCACAGGGAACTGTATTCAATCTCTTGCAATAATCTATAATGGAAAAGAATTTTTAAAAATATGCATATATATGTATACACATACATAACCGAATCACTCTGTTGTGCACCCAAAACCAACAGCATGTTGTGAACCAACTATACTTCAATAAAAATAAAAAGACTCACGACATATCCTGCAGGCTTACAGGCAAAATTCTAATTAAAGGGAGCTTGACTTTTCAGCTGCAGCAAAGATGACTTACTACTTACTCTATCAAAGTATATTAAGATGTCACTGTTACAAATCAGAGGGTCTGATGCTCAGGAAACATGTAATTCACTCGTCACGTCAATACCCACTAAATGCCTATTTGGTCCAAAGCACTGGGACGTTGATGAAGGAAGGAGAAAAAAGAGGGAAAGAGAACACAAGGGTTGGGGGTGGACAGGACAGGTCATCCGGTCAGCGCGTCTGGGTGCTTACAGGCTGGCTCTTGTCTTTATCCACCGTGGCCTCCATCTCCCAAATTTGCTGCCCATCTGGAAAAATTTAGAAATGACAGACTTTGAAGGAATTCTTAGCAACCGAAGATTTAAGACAAAAACTCACCAACTTATACTGATCTTGGCTTCTAGGTTAGATCATTTCAGTCAAGTACACCTGTATGAGTGCATTAGGTATGCACGTATGTATATACACGTATTTTTATTTCTATAAACACATATTTCTTTTTGCAAAGAGAAGGCACATGGACAATAGAAAACTGGGCAACGCTACAAAATCAGGAAAAAATAGAAATTGTCCATCATCCCAAAACCATTATCTTTTTTCTCTATATTTAAATATCTACATCTTTCTTTAAAATACAAAGATTGTTATATGCTTTACTTTATAACATGCTTTGTTCAACCAAAGGCTATTTCCAAAATGCTCTGCATATGCCAAGACTGTCGCAGGGGCCCCATTACAGACCCACGGCTGTCCCAGACATGACTTCTCCATCGTCTGAGAACACAGGTGGCTTGCATATTCTGTCCTCGGAGGTTTAAACAATGTCCTGGCTCGTGAGGCCTTGGAGAGGGAGGGAGCACAGGCGCCCACCCTCCACCTTCTAGTCAACAGAGAGCCTGGCTCCCCCGTGACCCGTCACAACAGGCGTGGACAGGCTTCAGTGGCAAGCCCTCCTTCCCTGAAGCAGGGCTCTGGCTCCCCAGTTTGGGGCCAACAAGTTGGGCCAAACAAAACTCTGCATTTGCAAATAATAGATTTCTTTTGCTGACCACCTACATCGGCCAGTGGGCAGTTTGGGGCTAAAACAAATCATTTCCACAAGTGTTTCCAGGGTGTTTTGTGGAGCACTGGCTCTGAAGAATATTAAATAGGTTTATGAGAAAGGAAAGCAAGCTCTACCAGCTAGTAAGCATTTGGCAAAAGCAGAGTCAGGCAAGTGGATTTCTTTACTGCAGGACTGCTCAGAGCCTTTAATCTGCTCAGGTGTAGCATTACCCCTCCAAGGTGGGCTGGGTATGGACTGTGTCCCGACATTTGGCCAAAGGACGGCCCCACCCTCTTTGCAAGCATGGTGATTAGCGGCTTCTGTGACAGGTCAGATTTGAACCCTGTCGTCTGGGACCAGCAGGTTTACCCAAAGAAACTGAGTTTCCAGGCATTATCTCAACTTGTAGAGGACATATTTCCCAACATAATAAGTAATAAAAAGTCGTGATTGCCACCAAAGCTGATGCAATCAAGACGACCTGCAGGAAGAACAAGCACTAAGCCGGTTGGAGCCGTCTCCAACAAGTCAGCCTGCGTGTCCTGGCCTTGCAGTTCCTGAAATGACGAGGGGAGACGCAGGTTTATGCCCAAAGGGAAGAGATCCCTGCGGAGGGGAGCAAGTTAAGAGTTGCCGCTGCCTCACCAACACCCACCACATGGCAGGTGTCTAGTAAACATTTCATGTCTGAATGTACAAAAGTGTCAGCAGCTCCAAAGGCTGCTGACGGGCAGGGGAAAAACCAGGAGCTGACATCAGCCACTGCTCAAAAGGAAGCAAGGGAGAACAGATGGATAGACGTCAAGGAACCTGAAGTCAAGTCATCAAGACAGGGTACGTCCAGTGTGTGAAACCCCGGATAGAGCTCTTCTGAGAAAATCCTCACTTTTTAAAATCAAAGACAGGTCACAGGTCATTGAAGAGACATGTGTCCGCCTCTTAGAAGGCAGTTTGAGCTAAGCACAGGTCCTCATCAAAAACCATATCCTCACTAGCTGCAGTGTGAGCTATGTCAGAAGATCAAGTAACAAATTAATCCAAGAAAGGGACGATGCTGATGTCTGGTGCCTTGCTTTCCTCCTCAGCCTCTCAGTGGCTGAACTGAGCTCTTCCATCACGTGGCTGCACATTCCCGAGCCCATGCAGCCCCTCCGCCAAGTTAATGGAGGTAGGCGGGCATTGGGGGTGGCTTGGCCTTCAAGACTCAGCTGAAGTCCCCTGTTTTGGACCAAGTTTATCCCCTCTGGGTACCCTCACCATCACCTGTCCTACAGGACACCCTCAGGGGCCATGACTTCATTTCATGCCTCAGGACTAGTCATTTGTTGACATGATCAGAGTTTATTACATCACTGCAGTAAGTAACAGTTATAATCTAAGTGGTGGCTGAAGCAGCAAAGTGCTTCTTTAAGGAAAACAGAGGTCTGTGGGATGGAAACAACCCAAGTGACCACCAGTGGATAAAGGGAAAACCAAAATGTGCTCTATATATACAGTATGAATGTGAGACTTGGACCATAAAGAAAGCTGGAGGATGAGACGGTTGGCTGGCAGCACCCAATCAGCGGACATGAGTCTGAGCAAAGCTCCGGGAGTTGGTGATGGACAGGGAGGCCTGGCGTGTTGCAGTCCGTGGGGTGGCAACGAGTCAGACACGACTGAGTGACTGAACTGAACTGATACATACAGTGGAATATTATTTAGCCTTAAAGGGGGAGCAAATTTTGATATGTGCTATAAGCGCAGACCTTAAAAACATTATTAAATACACCAGGCACAGAAGGACAAAGATGGTTTGATCCCACTCATGAGGCACACGGAACAGACCAATTCATAGAGACAGAAAAGGGACTGCAAGTTACCAGCGGCTGGGGGAGGAGAGAGCTATTATTTAACAGGCACAGATCTCCTGTTTCAGAAACAGGAAATGTCCTGAAAATAGCGCTGTTATACAACACTGTGGCTGCATTTCCATACTACTGAACGACACACCTACACCTGGTTAGAACGATCAGTGTTACGTTATGTGTAGTTTGTATGGTCAGTCATGCCTGACTCTTTGAGACCCCGTGGACTGTAGTATGCCAGGCTCCTCTGTCCATGGGATTCTCTAGGCAAGAATATTGGAGCGGGTTGCCATTCCCTTCTCCAGGCGATCTTTCTGACCCAGGGATGAAACCAGGTTTCTCCCGCACTGCAGGCAGGTTCTTTATGGTCTGAGCCACCTGGAAGCCCAGCTCTCTTTGTTTTTTAAAGCCAACTGGCCTACAGAATGGCTTAGTGGCTTTTTAACTAGCTGCTGCCATTTCAAGATGAAATTTCACCTAAAAAACGAAGATTTTGCCCTTGAAAAAATAATTCTGACAGGTGGCACGGTGCCTGATTTTTCTTTCCTTTCAAATATGGGTCTTTCCACCATTATTTCCATTTTTTTAAGGCCCCAAAGGCAGTTTTAGACATTTGGTCTGGCTGCCTGAATGGAGGGCGGGGACACGCTCCCAGAGAGCAGGGCCACACCACCGACTTGTTCTCTGCTTTCTCCCAGGACGACATGTCTGGCGCTTAATAGATGCTCCACAAACACAGGTGGACTAAATGCACAAACCGACCTCAGGATTCCCCGGCACTCAGCCCATCGCCAGAGCTCAGGAAATGGCCGGCTACTGGCCACTCTGCAAAAAGACCCCACGAAGCAAAATCACCGCCTGTCTGTGAAGAGTCCTTTGAGGGAAGTGACTGCAGGAGCCCGCCATTACAGGTGCAGACAAGGAGTCAAACTCAACCCGAGCCACTCAGCCTGAGTTCTAGATAATTCTAGGTAATCCACCTCCAGATTGCTACCCTAGGTCCGGGACTCGGAAAACCTGCCCAGAACAGAAGAGGCTCGAGAAGACCAAGTCTGCTTCTACTGCTCTGGGCTGAGATGAAATAAAGGACTTCGGTCTCTCGAGCAGATGTTCGGGCAAACTTCCCCTGTCCTAAATTAAGAGGGGCTGGCAGCCAGCACAAAATAGGCTCTTCCAAGTCTTTACTCAGAGGCTAAAAGAGCCAGCTCCTTCGGGCAAAGAGGTTGGGTCTACAGAAGCCTCAGCAAGACTCTGTAAGAGAAACAATGGGGTGGGAAGCACACGGCTCAAGAAATATCCCAGCCTTTGCTCTAACTTGGCACCGCCGCCAGGAGAACACGCGGCCCCGTGGCCAGTGGGTCTGTGGGTGTATGGTCCCGTGGAGCTCTTGCAGGCAGCTCTTGAACCCCCTGATGGAGCAGCGCATCCGGAAGCAGCAAGCAGTCCGGGCTGGAGTCTCCGTAGTCAGCCTCATGTCAACGGTGGGCTCACGTCAGCACCCCCTCAGAAAGGGGCACACTCTCAGAAGAGGGGAAGCAAGCCCGTCTTCACTGAGGCCCATGAGCGTGCCACTGGGCTCCAGGCAAACCGGGAGGAAATCAAAGTGTCAGTTTGGGTTAGGAAACCGCTTGTGATGCTTCCCAGGCCTGGCTCTGCTCTTTAAAATTAGCTCCCTTCTCCATGAAGATGGCTGAAGTCATTTGGGTCTGCTCTTTACGATTGCTTAACTAGCAGAAAAACTCACGCTCCCTGGATGCATGGGCTTAATAAGCCGAGCAGATGCGGGGTGGGGGGGTCAGGAATGGCCCCTTAGGATTTCATCCACCCAGAATGGTACCACTGGGCTCCTCAGGTGGCTCAGTGGTAAAGATCTGCCTGCCAACGCAGGAGACGCAAGTTCGATCCCTGGGTCGGGAAGATCCCCTGGAGAAGGAAATGGCAACACACTCCAGTGTTCTTGCTGGGAAATCCCATGGACAGAGGAAACTGGGAGGGCTAAGGTCCGCAGGGTCGCAGAGTCAGCCACGACTGAGTGGACTAAACAACAACAGAAATGGTGCCACTGCCCTCGACGGGTCTCCTGAGAGCTGGCGAGGAAGAGCCTGACTCCCACACCTCCCGTCTTCCCTTCCGCCTCCCCACGTCCTCGGTAGGCTTACCCCACCCGCCGTGTCCCCATCTGCACAACTGCAGGGACGGCTCCGTCACCCCGCCTCCACCCCGAGCTCCTTCTCCATGCAGATTGCCAAAGCAATCTTAAAAATGTAAATTCGATCATGACATGTCCCTGCTTAAAAGCCTCCAACAGCTACTCGCTTCTGGAAGGAAATGCAAACTCGTCGCCACATCCACACGGCCCAGCCTGACCTGGCCCCTGCCCCCCATGACCTCTCCAGGCTTGATTGCTGTCGCACTTGCCTTGGCCCCGCACCAGCAGCCTGGGTCTGGTTTCGGTTCCCCCAAACACCCCCGGCTCAGCCCCACGCTGGGACCCTGGCCCAGGGCAGTTCCTCTTGCCTGGACACTCTTCCGAGCACCCATCTGGCTCCCTCTTTCCCGCCTTTAGGGCTCTGTGCAAAGGCATGTCCTCAGGGAAGCCCTCCCTGACTACACAGCCCATGCTTGCCAGATATAAGAAACAAAATACGGACTGTGGAGTTAACTGTGAATCTCAGAAAGCAAGGAATACTTCTTAAACTACCGGTATGTTCCAAGCTCTGTGCCACTGCGTGGGACACCCTCATACTAAGAAATCTGGATTCAAGTTAGCATCCTGTATTTTTCTCTTAACCTCCAGACCCTTTGGTCTTGCTCCTAGGCCTGGTTCCCCTGTCCTCACAGCACTCATCCGATCTCAAAGTGACCTCCTTATAGGCAAGTTTGAAACCAGCCATGCCCTGAGGGCAGGGACTTCCTTGGTCATATGCCCCCAGGGCCTGGCACAGAACCTGTGCACACTAGGATTCTAATAAATATCTAGGGAGCAGCCACGGAAATCCCGGGGGCTGCGTGCATGGAGGAGCGAGGCCAGAAGAGCATCAGCACGTCGTCTGCATAGAGGCCAGACTTCAGCTCAGCTTTCATCCCAGCCCAGGGGCACCTCTTCTCAGCGATGGGCCGTCATCCCGAGGTGTCGTCCACCAGCCCCCACAGTCACTCAGGGAGCCAGGAAGTTGGGGTGTGGGGCCCAGCCTTCCTCTGACGTGTGCTGCCAACTCAAGGAAGTCTGCCCACCCCCCTTGGTGAGCTGGCTTCCCATCTGTGAGAGGGGGTAGGCGGCAGGCTGTTCCTCAGTTTCCCTCCATCGCATCGGGCATGACAGCAGGGTCTGATGGCTGGGAGCTGAGAGGAGGGGAAAGGCTCGCCTGTGCCAGGAAGGACCCTTCTCCCAGACAAAAAACCAACCTGGGCCTTACTCATTCAGGTAAGTAAACCGAGCTCCCAGGGGACACGTGACAGTCAGCTGACATTTTCTGGGCACCTACCATGGCCCAGCACTTTGAGATCCTCGATCTCCTTTTACGGCCCAAATACCACCAAACCCCCTTTTACAGATGGGGAAACCAAGTCCCAAAGCACAAAAGATGAGGTCTATCCAGGCTTCAAGCCAAATCTGCTGGATGATCCAAAATCCAGCCTGCTTACCCTTAAACACATAGCACTCTTATTGTTTTTAAAAGTATGCAACCAAAACTGTAGAAAAAAAAAATAACGCAAGAGGGTGTCTAACAGTTTGTTAATAAAAGATATGATTTTCTCGACAGGGGTGGAAATTCCATCCTGCTAATTGCAAATTACAGAAAGTCTGTTGGCACCAAGAACAATTCCTGATGCTGAAAACACCAGGGCCCATGTTAATCAGAAAACTCATGTCCTCTTTTTAAGACACTGAAATAGCAGGATCCTTCAAAGTCTGTTCTTGCACACAAGAGGACTGGAGTTCAGGCAAACAGCCCTCTGAAAAGAAGACCATTTTCTCTATCTCTGGGGGTTGGGGTGGGCTCCTGAGCCGTGATCTGACTTCTGTTGTTGGGGGAACGCTCAAAGCCCCAGCCAGCTGTGTATAAGTGGTGGGCTCTGGCCCAAGGGACCTGTGACACCACGGACATGAGTCACCAAGGGCAAAGGTCTACAGAGCCTTAGTCATGGTCAAGCCCAGCTTGAAGGCTGACCTTTCCCAGAGGCAAGTCCAAGGCAGAGAGACTTCCAGACCAAGTCAATTGTTTCAGAAGACACCAGATGGGGTGAAGCCAAACCCATGGAGAAAAACAGGTGGGAAGAGGAGGTGTCTTCTCTAAGTGAGTTCCAATGTTTCCAGGGGACGAATCCATGGAAAAGTACTTAATTTAGCAAAAAATTTTTATTTTAAGCATATGCATTTATATTTATTAAACAAAGCTCAAAATACAACCTTTGGGAACCTCCAAGTCATAAAATGACTCACATTAGGATGTGATGACTCAGTGGGAAAGAGGGAATTCCAATTCCACCACCCACGCCTTCTTTCTAAAAAATCAATTTGCCCTCTCAACAGGTGATAGGAGCCTCTGCCATCAGACTGGTCCAAGAAACCATCCAGCAAAACAAAACACAAGTTCTCTTCAAACAATTTAAGTTTCAAAGCTGAGTAATCCGACACAGGCACATTTCCAACCTACGCCCCCGCGGGACACAGAGGGCCAGGGAGCTACTTGGCTGGAGCCAGGGGGAGGTGGGGGGGCTGAATTAAGAAAGATTTACCAGCTGAAAAATTCCAAAACCCTGTGTCATGTGGAGGAACCTTCCAAAACATTGGATCCCACCCAGGCGCGGCGAGTCGCTCGGAGCCATGGCAACCCCGTTTCCGCTGCCACATCACTTTTATTTTTGTGTCCTTAGATTTTTTCCTGTTTTGCAATGTTTTGCTGGGACCCCCGACTCCGCCTGAGGCCTGGGTGGCCGGGGGCCAGGGTTACCAGCTGAAGTCAGGAACAGCCTGGACTTCCCAGGGTGAACTTTGCCTGCGGAGGTTACACATTTCTTAAATTTCAGAGAATATAGAAAGGCTTTTCAGCAATTACTGAAAATGGTCAATAGGAAAGCTCCAGATCGTTCTGTGGGGCTCCTCTTTGTCCTCTTGGATGTGACTTGCGAGATCCCTCTAGGGTTGATAAATGTTCCCCAGGATTCCGGCTCTGTCACCAGCTGGGAGCTGACTTGGGGCCCATGGCTTGACCTCTGTGAGCCTCAGTGACCTCATCTGTAAGATGGGAGTAATGCTGCCTGCCTCTCCAGGCTGGTGTGACGATTAAATACATTCACTCAGCAATATGTATAAACACCTGCTTAGCAACTAAACCACCACCACAAACACCTACTAAGTGCCAAGGTCGTTCCAGATGCTGCAGACACAGCAGCAAATGCCACGTTCCAGTCCTCAAGGAACTCTATATGTGAGACTAGATAATAAATGAACAACAACAACAACAAAAATAGACACGATCTCTCCAGTAGATAGGACTTCCCTGGTGGTCCGGGGGCTAGGACCCTGCAGTGCCAATGAAGAGTTCAATCCCTGCTCGGGGAACTAGATCCCACATGCTGTAAATAAGGATCTCAGATGCCACATCAAAGGTTAAAGATCTCATAAGACCTGGTGCAGCCAAAATATTAATAAATAAATGGTTTTTTAAAAAAGGTGATTCTCATAGAGCTAAGAACTTCAGAGGAGGCAGGGCAGGGCAAGGAGGGAGGTCAAGCACCTTCGGAGCAGATGGTCAAGGAGGGGCACCTTAAGGACGTCACCTCTGAGTTGAGCTTTGTAGAAATGGGATGATGCAAGCCATCAGGAAACAGCAAAAGCAAAGCTCCTCTGATGGAAAGGAGAGTGGGGTGTCTGAGGACAGAGTGAAGACAATATAGCTAAGGCCCAAGGAACAAGGGGGCAAGCCCAAAGGGCCGAAATCGGAGAGATGGGCCAGGGCCAGCTCACACGGGCCCCTAGAAGTCCTGCAAATCATTAAAAATAGTAATAAAAACAATATAATAATCATTATTATTACTGCTGCTATAAATAAGATGCCACTTTCCAAAACACCGAGCTTTTCTAACTTAAGAAACACCACGCTCCCCTTCTCCTACTGTTTTTCCACCATCCTCCAATTTGTCATCCTGCTGGAGTGGAAACTGCCAATTCCATTTCAGTCGACAGCTATAAAAAGCATGCTGGAGTTGGTGGTGCCGATGACCCAACGTGGGGGCTAAGATTAGCCCAGGAGGCTGTCACCTTTCCTTAATGTGAGAACCAGCTGGGGTTCCCCTTCCTTGGAAAACTTCAACTGTTCCACTCCGCCCCACCCCGCAGCGGCCCAGCTGGCCAAACTGTCCATGGAGATGGGAACGGGGAGCCGTTTTGGAAAAAAGAAGTTGAGCAACAGGGATTCCCCCTGCAGAAGGCGGTCCCGGGCTGGGTGGCAAGTGCTTGGGGTCAAAAGAGCAGGAGCAGCTCCCTGAGAATACAAGGGCACCCCACAACCTGTCGGAGCCTCTGGGGGCCAGACATCCCTCCAGGGAAGCCCTCCACTCCTCAGGGCCCGGGGGCACCTCGCACACCCCAGCCTGTCTGCTGGCATCGGTCCAGGGACCGCATCCACCCCAGAGTCTTTTTGATCAGACATGGGACAGTCCTAAAGGACCCTCCTGCCCTCAGTGACCCACTGCAGACTTCAAGAGGCTGTCTCACCACGGAACGGTTCAAGTCAGTGTCTCAGAGCAGCTAAAGGACCTTCAGGCAGGCTCCCCTGGTTCTGACCTTTTTCAGAGTAGAACAGCTAATGACCAAGCAAGACTAGCTAACGATCAGGCTTCCTAGGGGCCAGCTCAGCACTGCCATTCACCAGCTGTGTGATCTTTACCAGTCATTTAACATCTCTGTGCTCGGTTTCTCAGCAAAAAAGGGGAAAAAAAAAAAAAAGAATAGTAGCTATCTTCTAGAGCTCTCACGAGGAATCAGATTGTTAATATTAATACCTACCAAGGGCTCCGAATAAGGCCTGGCACCTAGTTCATTATTCCTCGTTCTTGTTTTTCAGTGTCTCCTGGTTCCATGAGATAAAATCATGCTCAGCCTTGTCCTTCCACCGTCTAAATATAATAACAACCACTAACATTTAACAAGCATCTATGCAAGATGCTAACATTAGAGCCTAAAATGCCAAGCTCCATGCAAAGAGCGTAACCTGTATCCTCTCATTTAACTTTCCCGTCTCTCAAGTGAAGTAAGTCATCTGTATTTCACAAAAGAGGAAATGCTGACTTAGGTGAAATGACTTACCCAGGATGGCAAAGCCACCAGATGCAGATCACAGATTCGAACTCAGGCCGTCTGACCTCACAGCTATGCCGGTAACCACTGCAGCTGACAAGCCTCCCAAAGTTTGCCCACGAGGCCTATGCCTGCGGCAGTATGTGTCCAATAAGTGACCTATGGCCTGAACAAGGAAAATGCTGGGGAGACCGTAAAAATAACAAGGGACACTCCTGACGCACTGAGTGCCCACTGCTTGCCGACGCGTTTAACTCTGGGAGGGAAAACTGTTAACTCATTGACGGAAAACGGAGGTCCAGGGAAGCTGAATAACAAGATGATGCTGGATACTATCTGCAGGCGAGTTCCCCAGCTTCTCCAGGCTTAGCCACCTGCCTGTCTGTCAGATGAGACAATGCACGCCCACAGAGAGGAAACTTCATGATTCCTCTTATTAACATGCAGCTTTTCAAAGCTGAAAGAGACTCTGGGTTTTTCTCCCTTCAAGCGGTAAACAAATTTCTTCTGAAACCAAGAGAAGGAAAGCTGGAGAGTAAATGTCTGCCTGCCTTCCATCCTTCCATCCAGCAAATACCTATCTGAGGCCCTTGAGTAGCCTCACAAGTGCGTGCACTCCCAGGACAGTTGAAAGCTGTCTGGCTCCTCGCTCCACAAGGAACTTGGTAGCATCTGGTCTGCAAGCCATCCCTCCATACTTCCAGCAGCCCCCCAAGGAGACTGCTCACCTGGACACGAAGAACAAGATGCCTATGTATTCTCAGCATTTTCCGCTCTGCCAGTAAGGTGCCTTGAAGCCACACACTTCTTGTGGAAGTCAGCACAAGACCAGCAGGATGATTTCCTGGTCCTAGAGACCCATCCAAGCTGAGGAGGCTAATGCTAACTTGGTTATTTACATTTCATGCCACTTTCCTGCTCGAGAACCCACCACGATTCCCACCACGATGCACTATCACCTTACTCACGTACAGACTAAGTCAAGGCTGTGTCTCTACCTGGCATCAGGAGACTTCTCTGGGCTCTGCTCATCAGAACACTTCCTGGTGATAACCAGCCTCTACTCCAGCCACATAGGTCTGCTCTCTGTCTCATGAGAGCCCAGTAACTTCTTGCCATTGAGAATACTGTACACTGTTTCACCGCCTGAAAAATAAAGCCTCCTCCAAAATGTGTCAGGATGCGCAACGCCTTGAAACCCAAGACAGCACATGTCAGCCTCAACCTTAGGAAGGAACAGTAAGAAACGGCATGAGTTAATGCACACTGAGCACTTGCTATAAGCAGCTGGCTCTCTGTATCCGTAGGATCCACATCCATGGATTCAACCAACCACAGACAAAAATACTCAAAACAAAAAACAATTTAAGAACGTTCCAAAAAGCAGAACTTGAACATGCCACTCACTGGCAACTATTAACATAGCGTTTACCTAGTACTAAGTCTTCTCAGTAATCTAGAGCGATTTAAAGTACATGAGAGGAAGTACACAGGTTCTACCAAGTGCTCCACCACCGTACACAAGCGACTTGTGCACGCTCCAAGTCTGGTATCTATCAGGGTCCTGGCACCGATCCACTGCAGACTCCGAGGGACAAGTGAACCGAGCATTTACAACTCTTAACCTCATGACCAC
This sequence comes from Bubalus bubalis, assembly GCF_019923935.1. Taxonomy (NCBI): domain Eukaryota; kingdom Metazoa; phylum Chordata; class Mammalia; order Artiodactyla; family Bovidae; genus Bubalus; species Bubalus bubalis. The sequence goes on along the minus strand of NC_059170.1, from coordinate 4,174,843 downwards.
CCTATAAGGTATGACTGTCACCATCCTCGTTACACAGAGAAGGAAACTGCTGCCCAGAGAGGCTAAGCAGCTTGCCCAAGGTCCCCCAGCTAGGAAGGAGGAGGACTGGGCTTTGAATGCAAGCCGTCCGGCTGGAGCTCGTGAGCCCTTGCCTAGCTGACCAAAGGCACGAACAGGAGGCGTGTCACGGAGTCACTTCAGTTCAGTTCAGTTGCTCAGTCGTCTGCCTCTTTGCGACCCCATGAATCGCAGCACGCCAGGCCTCGCTGTCCATCGCCAGCTCCCGGAGTTCACTCACTTAGAACAGCACAAAGTTGGAAGCAGCCTCAAGCCCAATAGAGAAGGACGGTTCAATAAAGGATTGGCCACCACAGGACAGACGCATCACACCCACCTACACGTCCGCGCTCCTCCTCACGACACCATCACAGCCCCTCACACCCGCAGGGCCTGACGTGAGCCCCACTTCACATCACTTTTCTATTGCAGCGGCGTTGGCAAGCCTCTTTCAAATCATCTGCCTTCTGCCGTGCTTCCAAGATGTGAGGAAGCAGTTCTCACACCCTGGACACGAGGCCAGCCCATCCCAAGAGCAGGCTCTGTGTGAATGTGGGAAGCAGCCCCCCTGTCAGTGACGGCCCCTTTCAGGGCCATCCTCAGGGCAGCAGACAGACAGACATCAACTCGCCTCTGATCTGACCTGAAATCATGTCCATAGGAAAAAAAAAAAAAAGCTCAACCTAGCACCCATAACTATCAAGCCAATTATATAACCTGATATTTTTCCTACTTCAGACCATGGTCTTTTTAACACGTCCTCATTGGTAAACACATTCACAGATGGCCCATATTAAGAAAGGATACACATGTCCATTAAGCCTCTCATAGCAAAGGTGTACAAAAATCAAGTACTAATTCAGTACAATTTTTTAAATTAAAAAACAGGGCATTTCCGGGATGGGTTGAAACCACGACTGGCCCAGTATTGGTGGAAGTTTCCAATTTGTAAGTTTCCGGAAGGTAATTTGAATTCTACAAAGCAATATGTATTTAAAGCTCTCAAAATGACTACCCAAAATCCCACATGGGAATAAACCCAACATAAACAAAAAAGATACTCGTGCAGTTTCATGTGTAAGAAGACTAATTAATTAGTCCTACAAGCACAGCCAGATAAACTGCGGTATTAGTTACAATAAAAATATAAGCTGCCAGTGTTTACTGACTTACAGTATACCTGGTGGTGTCATAATTACTTGACATGTGTTAACTCGTTTAGCCCACGTGACAGCCCTATGGGGTAATAACTCTTGTTATAATCATTCTATTCATAAAGAAACAGAGGCACAGAAAAGTCAGGTAATTTGTCTAAGATCACAGGGCAATCAAGTAGCAAAGGCAGGATGTGAACCCAGGATATCCAGGGCCTGGAGGTATGATGTCAAGCATGTATGATTAATCATTGTGCTCTTACTATTCCCTGTTTGATAAGTCTAAAATCTGAAAGAAAAAAAAAAAAGGTGTCTCCTTATGTATAAAATATAATTAAAAAAAAAAGAGTTGGGGGTGGGAAAAGCCTTCTCATCCAACCAAACCAGCCAGGATGAGTTAAAATACACCATAGGACATTCACGCAGCTGTGGACCATGTCGATATCAAGGTCACTGGACACAAGGAAATTTCCCCGAGTGAGTAAGAAAAACGCTACACAATGGGATCTAACCCCCCAAATTAAGAAGAAAAGATGGTCACTTTCGTATGGCGCTCGGAAGGCGCTCTGACCTGTGGTCTTCTCGGTAAACACAACTTTGGACTCGGCCGTGAAGTTCTGTCCCGTGAGAATCATCTGCTGGCCGCCGTACACCAGGCAGCTGTCGATGTCTTGCCTTTCCACCATGGGCAGCTCGTGGGCGGACCGCTGGGCTGTGGGCGAGAGAAAAAGACGTCGCTGTGATGACGGGAGACACCCACTCGGAACCGTCCCGAGATTTCACGGGACACGACGCACTCTGCCCACCTCTGTCACTTGTTGTCACTGCAAGCGCGGAACCCTCACCCCTGGCAACCAGCGACTCTGCAAATGTTATGTTCTTGTCAACTTGCCTGAAGTCTTTGGGGCTAATTTTCTCCTAACAACAAGTTTCATTTTCATGACTCAAGAGACTGATGCCTGTTCTCCTTTTAGGAAGGAGAGGAGAATACGAATTTGATTTTTTTTTAATAAAAGGATAAGCAAATCCACCTTTTTGTAAGAGGCTTCCTTTGCTAGAGTGCACGCTCTTCTCCTGTGCTTGACGGCAGCCACACACAAAGGGCTCACACACGCAAACTCGAGGACCCAATTCCTGAGTGTAGATGCCTTGGCCTCTGAACTCATTCGCCCCCATCCCATCTCTGACCACATTTTCTAGCACTCCCCCTCGCTCGCTCCCCTCCAATCACACTTCTAGAATGTTCTCACCATCTCTGAAACACACACCGCACACTGCCATCTTTGAATGCTTGCACTTTCAAGCCCTCCTCTCTGGAAGGCTCCTCCCTGCTTGCCAGCACGGCTGCCTTCCTCACTTCTGGCAGGTTTCTACACAGATGTCTCCTCCTCAGAGAGGCTTCCGTGCCCCACCCTTGCACCCTGCCCCTCACAGCTAACACAGCACGACCACCTGTCCATCTGTCTGGCGGTGCCCCCCCCCCACCTCTTTATCCTGCTCCATCCTGCTTAGTTCATCCCCAGAGAGCTTTCCACCTTCAGAAACGCTACCTGTAGCGTTCTTGGTTCCTCCGCATTTCATCTCTTCCCCGCGAGAACATAAGCCCAGAAGAGAGGAGCATCGCTTTACGTATGCTGTGAGCCCAGGGCTGGGCCCAGGGCCCAGGACTTAGCAGGGGGTGCTTAAGAAGGATGTAGGGATGGATGGATGGATGGAGACAGGTGTGGATACAGATGTATCTCAATATATCTTGACACATATTTATCTCAATATCCTCATCTGTATCTGCAGTGAGTAATGGGCCAGGCTGACTGTTTAACTACAATGATATACTTGAATGCTCACCAAAACCTTCTAAGGAAAGAAGTATAATGAAATTATATGCCTTCGGGGAGAAAACGGAAGCCTAAAAGTCAGCTATGGTGATGCTGAGATTTGACCTGAGCCCTAAGAGCTGGCCTGCCCAGCTCCAGAGCCCCGTCCTTTAGCCCCTCCATTCAGCCAGTTCTTCTGGAGGGTGGGCTGCAGGAAAGAGTGAAGACCCTCTCCAGATGCCTGCCCTGGGCAGGGTGGGAAACAGGTCCGGCCGACACAAGGGACCATCCCCTGGGCCTTGCCTTGGCAGCGTGGGCTGTGGAGGCCGGCCCGCCCCCTGGGTGAGTCAGCCTGAGCTCCTGGCATCCTTCCCAGAGCCCGAGGACTGGGCAGAGGGCCAGCCCTCTCTGTGCCAGGGGCCGGCAGACCGCCCCCTCCGGGAGCCATGGACGCAGCCGCGTGAGGCCCTAGGTGCGGGCCTAACCCTGCCCTCCCGGCCGGCCTGGGCCTCCAGGTCCAGCACCCTGTCCCTTCTGCCCTGGAGCCACGTTGAAACCCATGCCTTCAGCGGCAACCGTGCACGCGGCAACCTTTAAGGAGTCTGCTGTGGATAAGACACTCCCAGACGCTGTACATCGAAAACACAGCCCAGGACTCTCAGCGACCTCCCGGCCAGTATCTCCCCATCCCAGGCTCAGCCCAGGCTCTCTGTTCCCAGGGCCCAGCCAGCCAGTGTGGTTCTAAGGGGCTCCCAGTTATGGGCACATATTAAAAAGGCCTCTTGGCAGGAGCTGCTAATTTCTCCCACATGGGCTGGGTTATTAATCCTTTCTTTCAATAGAGGAGTTTTGTGTGACTTCCTAATTGAGCTGCCATCAACGGAGATTTATTAGCAGTGAAAACAGCAGTCACACCGCCTAGAAGAGCAGGTCCCGGCTTTTCGGATCTGCCTTGGATGTGTTTCGGGGGCGAGGAGGGGCTTTTGGTCCCAGGGATGGATGGGTGGGACGGCCTCAAGGCCCATGTCGCCCATTCTGCAGGTGGAACGCCTGAGTCATCACTCTTGGGCGAGCTGGCCAAGGGCTCGCATCCAGCCAGGCCGGGGACTGGACGTGGCCATGAGCTCTCAGCGCCGGGCGGGAGGCTGGCCCGGCCAGCTGCTCTGAGTCACCAAGCACTGCTGCGAACACAGCTTGGCCATTTCCTGGAGCAACATCACTGCTTCTCCCTCCAAAGCCTCATAGGTTCAGGCAACCAACTGATCCTCCTCTGACCAAACCTTCATTTCCCACCCCTTCTCCTTGATGCTTAGTCCTCAGTCGTGTCAGACTCTTTGCAACCCCATGGACTGTAGCCCACCAGGCTCCTCTGTCCATGGGATTCTCCAGGCAAGAATACTGGAGTGGGAGCCGTTCCCTTCTCCACGGGGATCTTCCTAACCCAGGGGTCGAACTCAGGTCTCCCGCATTGCGGGCAGATTCTTTGTCTGAGCCACCAAGGAAACCCCTGCTTCTCCTGACCTGAACGAAAACCATCTTTTCTAAAGAAAATGTACAGACAAGAATCCAGTCTTGCTTCCTGTAAGCTTTTATCTGAACTGTGGTCTTGCAACTCAAAGTGTGGGCTGCATCCCAGGAATGGGGTGGGGGGTGGAAGGTGATATTAGAGATGTAGAACCTTGGGCCCCACCCCAGACCTACTGAACCTTGTTAAGACTCTGCAGCTTAACGAGGAACCCAGCTGACTCTTATGAGCTGTCAAGGGGGAGAAGTACTGCTTAACCCTGGCTACACATGAGCATCACCTGGGGGGTCAAAACAAACATGACATTCCAGCCCTAATGCTACCATTTTACAGACAGACAGACATGCTCAGAACTCGGCTCCATGGAGGGGCAGCCCCTGCCCGGGTGAGGCTGCCGCGTGGGACCGTCCTCGGTCTCAGCTCAAGTCCCCACCAGGTGACCCTTTAGGGGGCTTCCCGACTCGAAACCTCACTTTGCCAAATCGGAAAAACGGGGCCATCGGCAGACGCATGCCACAGGCTGTTTGAGGGTTAAATGGGAGAATTCACAGAAAGCATATTTGATTTAATAAATCCCGGCTGGGAAAGCAAACAACAGGATGCGCTGCAGTTCCTGGGGCGGTTGCCCTGTGTCAACCGATACCTGCGACTGTGCCCGCGTGTTTACACGCAGTACCGCGCTCATCGGCGCGGTTCCTGCTGGATCCCGACCCCAAACCCAGGTGTCTTGGCCCTGAGCCCCAGCATTTTTCAAAGTGGGGTTCCCAGGTCACCTGGTTGGGGGAGGCGCTTAATAAAAATGCAGCCACCCAGGCCACGCCCCTAACCCTGGGCCCCGCCGTCTCTTGGAGGAGGCTGGACATTTGCATTCTTACAATCTTTTCAGGTGACTTGTTGCACATGCTCTGCTTGAGAGCCAAGCCCCACACTTAAAAGGCCACCTGAGGACCAGGGGACCTCCTCCAGGGGAGGCCCTGCACCCTCAGAGAGCCCAGAAGCAAAGCAAACGAATCCCAATTAGCCTCTGAAAGAGGAAATTGAGGAGAGGCAAACAGCAACCAAAAGTGCCCTCCCGGGGTCCACTTCCTTCTCCCTCTCTGAGGGCTACTCACTGGGGTGACACCGTCACAGAGGCAGGGCTCCCCGCAAGCCCACTGGGCCTCTCAGGCCTGCACCACCACCCCCGACGGCCCCCACCAAGTCCCGTTTGGCTCTTCAACCATCAGCGGGGCCAGCCCCCCAAGCCCCCAAGCCCCAGAGTGGTCTAAGCAAGCCGCTGCGGGTCAGCAGCTTAAAGCTAAGCCCACGGCCTACATCTCACCTGTGGGCGGAGGCCAGCCCCTCTGCTCCTGCTGAAGCATCGCGGTGGCCCTCGAAGCCGGGAGATTTCCCCAGGCTTTGCTCCTGCCCCTGGATTCTGGCACGTCATAAAGTGGCTTGGGGCTCCTGGGTTTTACGAGCTCTGAATCAACAGGGTGCCCTTGGTGTAGCCCGTATGGGTGTTTACTTTCACTAGCAACAGTGGCTGACGGGTAGTCGAGCCGCGGCAGCAAAGACTAAGTGAAGGAAATTCACCCCAGGTGGGTCCTCCAGGTCGGCCTGGACAGGGAACACTGCTGTCTGTCTGTCTGCCATTCTCCGTCACGGGGCTGCCTGGCCAAGAATGCTGGCGAACCGCAGGGGAGAGGAGAGGCTGGCCAGGGAGACCAGGTACGCAGGGTAGGTGGCATCTGTTAACAACTGCAAATGGTTATAGCTGCAGCAGAGAGTGCTTTGGATCCCAGAGACTTCTCATACATATTGTTCTTTACATTATAAAGCACACACATAATGAGGTAATTCATGGTCATGGGTCAAATGAGGGATGCCGACAGGTGACCGCCTGAGTCTGAAGCCCAGCTCGCTGATATCTTAGCTTGGGGAACCTTGGGCGAGTCATTTCACCTCTCCGCGCCTCTGTTTTCTCATCTACAAAATGGGAACGCGTCACACACTGCTGACCTCAGAGGGCTGTTTGCAGATTAAATGAGCTGGCGCACGGGAAGTGTGTGGTACCTCATCAGAGCTCTGTGAGCGTCAGTTCTGTTTATTTTTATGGCTGAACTTCATGAGACCACAGAGCAGGAACGATTCCCATTCTGGAGCTGAGGGCGCTGAGCCTCCCGGAGGAGGAGCTCCATGCCTGGGAGCTCACAGCTACGGCAGGCAGGCTGGCAGAGCTTGACCCCAGACTGTGGGATTCCCCCACCCAGAGGGACTCCTTTTTAGTAAAATGGGGAAGACTCAGTGGGAAAGCAGCCAGCCAGCCTGAACCGGGAGGCCCCCCGCCCGCCACGTCAGTCTCACCCGGGCTCCAGCACTGATCATCCCCCAGCCGCACAGCCCTTCTCGTCTGTACTTCGGGCCCCTGGCCTTGGCCGTGAGCCTGGCCTGGCCCGGAATGCGGTGCTTCGGCCTCGCCCGGGAGAGGCGGGGAGCAGGCCTGGCAGACGGCCCCTCAGGCCCCTACCCTGGTGCTGCTGAGTCTTCCCTGGGAAGCGGGAGATGGGGACAGGGGAGCCCAATTCTCCCTGAGTGGGGCTCACCTCTGGAGGGGCCTGCGAGCACCCACAGTACAGGGGTGGGGTCCACGGCACTGAAGACCACCTTCCAGCTCTGGGCCTCAGTGGGTCTCTGCTTTCTCATATGGAAAATGGAACACAAACCCCGGCCCTGCAGGACTGGGACCTCCCCTCCAGACCCCACAGCGCTGTCCTCACAAGGAGCCTCGAAGGATACTCCCACGGGTCTCCAGTAACCAAGACCCTTCCGGGGGCTCTGCGAATCCCCACGTGACTAGTGAGCTCCCTGGCCACTGTGAGACCCAGGCAGCCCCAGCAGAGAACTGGACAAGGGCTTTAACCCCTAGCTCCGCCCTTGCCAGCCATGTGACAAGCAAATCGGTTAGCCCTTCTGAACCTCAGCTCGCTAGATACGAGCTCAGTCTTTAAGATGAGTCTATGAGGCTGGGGGACTTCCCTGGTGGCCCAGTCCAGTGGTTAGACTCCATGCTTCCAACGCAGGGGTGTGGGTCTGATCCCTGGTCAAGGAACCAGGAGCCCACATGCTCCACGGTGTGGCCAAATTTTTTTTTAATGATAAAATTTTTTTTAAAAACTAGAAACATAGGAGAAAATCTTTGTGACGCTGCATCAGGCCAAAAAAAAAAGTGTTCTGAGGCTACGATGAGGATGGAAATGAGTTAACATACATGGCAGCTGGGGGCACACAGCAACTCTTCAATAAAGGGGAGTTTCACCTGCCCCACCCCTGCAAAATGAGCTCAGTAAAAGGCCACAATCCCAGGGTCAGGTAATCCTATCAATCAGCAGAAAAGCCACCCCAATCCTGGGCTCCCCAAAACTGAGCTTTCCTGTAATCGCCACCCAGCCAACCCATAGCAGATAACCATCTGAGCTCTGCCGAGCAGCAGGGTTGCGGCTTGCTGCCAGCTCCCCGAAAACAAAGTGTTTGCTGAGCCCCCGTACCTGCTGCCACCTGGGCTGTGTGCTCTTGGCAGGGGCAGAGAGAGGCAGGTAACATGTGCTTTGCAGAGCGTCGGGGACAGCTGCCGTGGGGGCGGGACGAGCCATACCACGAGACAGATACTGGGGCCATTCTCCTGTACTGATACAGATATCAACATTCTTACCAGCCCCACTTTACAGATGAGAAGACTGAGGCACAGAGCACTAAGTAACTTCCCTGGGACCAAACAGTGAGTGAGCAGCAGAGGCAGGATGTGAACCCGGGTCCCCAGTCCTAACCAGTGGCCTGCTGCTGTTTCCCATCACGTTGGTTTCTGATGTTTCTGAAATGTGGCTCCTTGGTCATTGCTTAAAAGCCACCTCAGGGAGGCGGCCTGGCCTACCTGCCCTCTGCTCCATGCCCTGACGTCCTCCCAGATCTGCTGCTACACCGCCTCGAAGGAGGCGACGCAGTATGGAGCTATGGAAGGGCGCCCACAGCCCCCTGAGGGTCGCTGAGCTGGTCTCCAGTTTCTATGAGAGGATTAATCAATCAATCAGTCACTCCTGATGGAGCTCAGCCTGGATGTCCTGGGATTCAGCAGGACATGGATGTCACAGTTGGCTTGGCCCCTTACTAGCGGTGTGACCATAAGCAATTAGCTTGACCTCTCTGTGCTTTAGTCTTCCCGTCTGTAAAATGGGAGTGGATGCTGAGTTCCTAGAGTTCTCATAAGGATTCAGGAGCAACAGAGAATGCTCGACACACAGGGTGACTAATAATTGTTGTCTGTCCTTCTCTTCCCTGTCTCCCTCATCTCCTTTCTTCCTTTGGTCTTCAAGTATTTATGAGCATCTCCTCTGTGCTAGGCACAGTGCTAAACAAATTTTCCCCGGCGGTCCAGTGGTTAAGACTCCACGCTTCCACTGCAGGGGGTGCAGGTTCGATTCCTGGTCGGGGAACTAAGATCCCACATGCCGCACTGTGCGGCCATAGATAATTAAGTGTGTGTGTGTGCTCAGTCACTCATTCAAGTCTGAATCTGTGACCCCATGGACTATAGCTCACCAGGCTCTCCTGTCCACAGAATTTTCCAGGCAGAATGGAGTGGGCTGCCATGTCCTACTCTAGAGGATCTTCCCAACCCAGGGATCAAACCCACATCTCCCACATTAGCAGACAGATTCTTTACCACTGAGCCACCAGCAAAGCCCATCATGACATTCAGTTCTATTTGAAGTCTTTGCCAGCCTGTTGACTGTGGATTTTCCCCACTAGAATGTGACCTGCGGGATATCCAGAACTTTGTTTTGTTCATTGCTGGATCCCTAGTTCCTAGCACTACATGATATACTCCCAAAGGAGAAGGGGGCAGCAGAGGATGAGATGCTTAAATAGCATCACCAACTCAAAGGACATGAATTTGAGCAAACTCCAGGAGACAGTGAAGGACAGGGCGGCCTGGCATGCTGCAGTTAATGGGGTCACAAAGAGTCAGATGTGACTTAGCGACTGAATAGCAGAAACAACAGAATACGTTTTTAATTGCAAGAATAACATTAAGGAGCCCATAAGAATCATGTGGGTCATTCTGGCTTCGGCAGGAGCAGACGGACAAGAGAGCATCTCTGATTTATGAAGCAAAGCGCGATCAGTTTGCCCGTCTGGTCTCCCTCATTCTAAGGATTTCCACAAAGCGCTGCTGTGCGATCACCCACCTCCCACATCAGACTTCGGGAGTGAAGTGGAGGGGAAGGGAGAGGTGACAAGGGAGGAACAGGCAGGTTTTCTACGCTCTCAATTTCAGAAAACGGCATATGAAATAATTGCATTTCCATATGGAAAATGATGGGACTGGACCTTACTTCACACCCCACACAAAAATAGATCTGAGACGGTTTGTATCCCTAAATCTACTAATAAAAGCCAGAATCAAAAAACTTTTAGAAGAAACCTGAAGAGAGTGTGTCTGCTATCATCAAATGGGCAGAGATTTCCTAGGGGAATGTAAAGAATAGTAATCCCCAAAGAAGAGAATAAATTAAGATTTCATAAAAATAAAATATTGATCCTCTCAACACAGCACAATTGAGAAAATAAATAGGCAAGCTACAGACTGGGGGAAAATACTCATAATACATAAATCTGACAGTGCAGAAATGAAAATACAAGGGACTTCGCTTGTCCAGTGGTTGAGACTCCATTTCCAATGCAGGGGGCATGGGTCCAATCCCTGGGCAGGGAACTAAGATCCCGCAAGCCATGCATCTTGGCACAGTCAAAAACTTAAAAAGTAACAATATGAGTAACCCAATAAAAAAATGAACAAAATCTTTGAACTAACACTTTAGTGAAGAAGACATATGATAACTAATACACACACAGATTAGGGGCCAGCAACATTAGCCTTCAGGGAGATGCAAACGATGGGTTATGCACACTGAGACACCATCTTACACTCACTGGCACGACTGTAATTCCAAAGACCGACAGAGCCAAGTACAGGTGAGCATGTAGAGCAAGTGGAATTCCCAGATGCCCTGGTACGGAGTGTAAAATGATTTGGCAAACACATACGTTGAAACATACACTTTCCCCCGTGACCCAGCAATTCCATTTCTGGGTATTCACCCAAAAGAAAAGAAAGCGTTTGTGCACAAGGGCCTTGTAGGAGAATGTTCATAGCTGCCTCATGCATGATCCTCAAACCCCGGAAAGAACCCAAATGTCTATCAGTGGTAAATAAACAATTGTTATATTCATACAGTTGAATACTGTTCAGCAATTAAAAAAGAGAGAGAGAGAACCACCAAGTCACGCAATAACAGCACCGGATCTCAGAAAACATGCTGCTAAGTAAAACCGACCAGACAGAAGAGGCCACGCTGTACTAGCCCGTGACACGAAGTTCTGGGAGAAGGAAAGCCCATGGAGGTGACGGAAACCACAACAGTGGTTACCTGCGTGGGGGGCTGGGGAGGGGGCGATGGCTGTGGGGGAGGAGGAAGCCTTCAGGGGTGGAGGGAAATGCCCTTGATCTTGCTCAAGTGGCAGTCACAAGGGTATGCACATCTGTCAGAACCCACCACGTCTGCGCCATCTCGTGCATCTGAATTACACCTCAGAGAGAGATATTTGTGCCACAAAAGAGACACTGGAAACAGCGTATGAGAAAAGCCATTTTCTAGTCCACACCTCGTACCCACACCCCCAACTCCTGGAGAATGAGCAAGGGAGCTTGCACTCTGTGCGGGGCGGGCCCGGCCTGGTGGGGATCGCTGCGGTGACCAGAGAGGCCCCTTGGCCCGCAGGGAGAAAACCCGGGGAGGCTCGCATGGGACGCGGGGCGCATCCACTCTGTCTCCTCGCTGCCCTTCTATCCCGCCGGGCAGCCTGGGGATGCTTGTCGTCATGCTTACAATTTTTCAACAAACATTCTAGAGTCAGCTGCTGTATGCCAGGCCCTGACTGACACCCCACTGGTCCCTAACCCTAACTAAGAGACTGACAGGTAAATTAGGTGTCAGCAAATAGAGAGGGGAACCCTGAACCCTGTGGGGTGTGGGCAAGATTCCCCCTTATGGGGGCCCATCTAAACAGGGGCTTTGGATAAACAGGGGTTAACTGAGTAATGGAAGGGTGGGGGAGGGCCACAGCAGTGGGTGTCTAACTTCATGGGGGTGCGGGGTGGAGCGAGTCAGAATCACTGGGCCCCTCTAAAAGTCTCCAGGCCCAGACCTCCCTGCAGACCAACTGAGTCAGAGTTTCTGATTCAGATGTGGGCATCGTATTTTTTCTTACAAGTTCCCAGGTGATTCCAACATGCAGCTAAGACCGAGAACTGGTGTTCTGGACGGAGGGGACAGTGCAGGCAGAAGCCCGGGAGCTGGAGGAAGATCCCGGCGGATCTGGGAACTGCAGAGCAGAGAGGAGAGGGAAGCCGAGAAATTCCACTGAGCAGGTGCAGCAGGTTGAACCGGGCTGCCATCAAGGCTTCCCATCCACCCAGAAGTCAGAATGCGCCCTCGTTTGAAAACAGAGCCTTCCGTGATGTAAACAAGGATGCAGACGAAGTCATCCTGGAGTGGGGATGCTGACACCCAATGACAGTGACCTCACAGGAGTCAGAGAGGCACGCACAGAGGAGGTCCCATGAAGACGGCGGCAGAGACTGCAGTGAGGCGTCTACAAGCCGAGGAACGAGGGTGACCGCTGGCCCCCACCGGAAGCCAGGAGAGGGGCCTAGAACAGTCTCCCCAGAGCCTCCAAGAAGGGACCACCCCTGCCGACACGCTGACTCCAGGCTTGTGTGCTCCGGATCCCTGAGAATCGATGTCTGTTGACGGAAGGCTCCCCGGAGGTGGTATCTGGCTTCACCCGTCCTGGGAACTCACACAGGACGGACAGCATGGGCTCCTCCATCACAGGGAACTTGCAGCTGAAGCTGAGAGCTCGGAGCAACCCGAGGGGAAGGAGAACTGCCCCACGTGAAGGGGCCCGACTCGGGAAGGCTGCCCACAGCTGCGACCGTGTGGAGGCTTACTGCTGGGCAAGGCAGGGCGTTCCCTTCTGACCTCTTCCACGTTCTCCTGTGAGTGCGAGGAGGGTTATCTGCCTGGCGAGGGTGGGGGAGGCCTCCAGAGCTTGGGAGACCCAAGAAGGTTCAAAACAGTCTCTCTGCTGCGAAGAGGGGAGGAAACCCAAAAGACCTCCTTGGCAGCACTGAAGAGCAGGTGGAAATGAGACTAGGGAACAACACGGGCGTCTGTCTGGGCACAGGTGAGACGTGGCCTCAGCCGTGCTGGCCAGAAAAGAGATGGAAGGATCTGCCTTTCCAGCAAGTAACTCCGCTTTCCAAAGAGTGGCCTCCAGGGTCTTGTTCGAGACTTTTCCACTAGATTCTGGGAAATCACCCTTGATCCCTAAGACATCCCATAGTAAAGACTCCTCCAAAGACAGTAAGTTAACCCTGCCAATCAGCAGCAGCCCACTAAGTGTTTTTCTTGCCAGCTCACCTTCCCCGAAGGGTGTCCATGAAATCAATTAGTGAACAAATACTTATAGTACATATACTGTGTCGATACGGGGCTTCGCAGGTGGTGCCAGTGGTGAAGAACCTGCCTGCCAATGCAGCGGCCGTGAGCGATGTGGGTTGGATCCTGGATCAGGAAGATCCCCTGGAGGAGGGTATGGCAACCCACCCCAGTAATCTTGCCTGGACAATCCCATGGACAAAGGAGCCTGGTGGGCTACAGTCCATGGGGTCAGAACGAGTCAGATACGACTGAAGAGAACTGGCATGGACGCATGGTGCTGATACATGTCACGGACTGTTTTGTCAACAAATTTTGTATGCATGCCTAAGAACCAAATGAATGGGGAGCCAATTAGCCCATAAATGTTGGTGAAACTGCCAGGTGCCAATCCAGGAAAACAGAGCAAAGAAGGAGACAGAAACGGCAGAGGATTCTGTCTTCCCTCTGTGAGAGGGGAAAGTGGTCCACCAGTAGCTCTGCTTGGTCTTGCCAGAAGGGCGGGTGTTACAGAAACCCAAAGCAGGTATTTCAGAGAACTAGAAAGCTGGAGACCAAGTAAAAACGAGTGCATCACCTTACCAAGAAAGTCTCGGTTTCTTTATCTGTCAAAGCACAGTAGGTGAATCACTTAAATGCATTTTTATGAGAAAAAAAAATGCTCTGTTCAAAGTTCAAACCACTTTTTAACACCCTGGGGAGGTGCGTGCAGTCATTGATGATCCTTAAAAATCTCAGGCTGATAGGAGATAAAGGGACTGTAAGGACCCAAAGATGGAGAGGGACGGGGCTCCTGTCAATGGTTTCTCCGGCTCCCCACCTTGCTGCAAAACCACAGCCCCATCCTGAAGACTGAGTCATCTGCCAGAAAGGGGAGACCTTATCTTCTCAAAATCCCCCAATCACCGAGGAAGAGCCTAAGTTTCCTTCCCCAAACATCTTGAGATGTTCAAAACCAAGAGCAGGGCGGGGCAGCCACCGTGACCAGCACTTGGGGGCCCAGGGCGGGCTCTGCTGGGGAGAGGAGGGGAATTCCAGGGCTTCTGAGATGATGTTTTTCAAACACTTGTTTTTCCTTGTTGTCTGCCTTTGGGTGGCTCTTCTCTAACATCAGAGCACAGACTCACCACCAGATCCAGCCTGACCCCCACCCTGACTCACCGGCCTGGGGAAAGACCACAGGCCTCCTTCCTCCTCTTCCGAGGACCGATCGAGACCAAGTCCCAGCTTCTCTCTCAAAGCGGGTCCACCCGGTCCCCTTGCTGGCTGAAGGCCAGTCTTCCTCAACGCGTTCTGCACAAAATATTCATACTTTCCCTTTGCTCATGGGTGTTTGATTAAGACTACTTCTGATGAGTCTAAGACATGTGCAGTCCTCAGCTGACCCACAGAGTGTTTTGAATTTGTTGCTGCTTTCAAAATATCAGGGATGAATTGGGAGTGTAGAATTGGCATATATACAGTACTGTGTGTAACAAAGATGGCTTGTGGGAAGATGCCGTGTAACACAGGGAGCTCAGCCCCGTGCTCCATGATGACCTAGAGGTGTGGGAGGAAGCAGGGGGTGGGGGGAGGTTCAAGAGGAGGGGACATATGTACCCCTACCGCTGATTCCCTTTGTTGTTCATCAGAAATGAATACACTGTAAAACAATTATACTCCAGTAATAAAATAAAAATCATGAGATTATAGGTTTATCTTTTTTAAAAAAAAATCAGAAGATTTGGCCACACTGAGTCGACACTCCCCCATGAAAACGCCGGCTGGGTTTGAGTAACAGCAGCCGACTGAGGCGGGGGACGGGCCATCCTGGCCCCCGGTCTCCACCATACCTACTGTTGACCCCACAACCCACCACACTCATGTCCATCACCTCCCTGGTCTCTGTAGGGAGCTGATTTTGTGACACCTAATTATGGTAAAATGTCCAGTAAAAAAGGGGGAGAAAACCCTGAAACATAACTGAATATGGAACATTATTCTAACATAAAAAATTCTCAGAAGAACAAGACTTCAAAAGTTATATAAACAGCTTTTGTTCTGTAACAATGTTTATGTCTTTCCCTCTTTATGCTTTTTAAAATGACTTCTAAACGCTCAGAAGCTGAGCTGACAGTAAGTTTTGTCAGGTCTAACTACAAAATCCAACAACAAACTTGCCCAAAGTACCTAAGAATGAGCTCAAAACAGTTTCATTTTTTGACGCCTGGGGGAGCTGGGCCAGGTCTCTGCTCAGAGCCTTGTCAAACGGCAGATCTTGGCCCCCGTCTCCATAGAGGATTCTGAAAGTCTCCTGCATCTTTGTCTGGGTATCTTTATCTCTACCAGACCACAGGCTCATGAAGGACAGAGACATCACCACACTCATCTGCAGGCCCTCAGCACCGTACGAGACAGTGAGCAGAGTCTCAGGAAACACACGGATGGACTGAGGGTGATGGGGATGCCTGGCTCCTGTATACCAAAGCTCCTGCTCAAAGCCCACTCTGCTGGGACAAGTCACCCAGCCCCTCATCTCCATCCTTCTTCTCTAAAAGGGCACGAGGACATGAAGAGTGCACACTGAGCGCTCAGCCTCGTGGCCGGTGGGGTCACCATTCTGTAAGCGAGAGCCACCGTGATGATGTTATTATTCTACTGAAAGAAGAGAAGAGGACCAGCAAGAGGACCCTCAGTACAGCCAACTCACTCCACCTGCATCTGCCCTTTCTGAGACCAGCCCAACATGTATACACTTCAAATCTTCTCAACCAAGCAGTGGGCTGCTTCTCAACCACATTGTTTTTCACATGGAACCCTCCACAAGTAGAGCAGAGAGAAACCCTGAAATGTGTTCGGCCTCTGGCCCCTTTGGTCAACTTGGGCCGCCGCTCATCCCTGTGGGCCCTGCACAGTCTTGCAGGGCACCGTGCCCAGGCGCCAAGGCCCGGGGTGGAAGGTCGTGTCCACGGCACTTGCCACAGACCCGCCCTGCCCAGCACCCAACTTACAGCACTCGATGGGGTTGGACGCCGTCTGCAAGGAGACGATCCTTCCGCTGGCCTCGGGGATGTGAACCCGGAACACCAGCCTCACGCGCGTGTTCTTCCGCCCGATGTCCGTCTCGCCTTTCCGCAGCTCAATGTCCGCGTTCCTCAGCTTCAGGATCCCGGCGCAGTCGATGCTGCCGGAGAGGAGAGAACCCACTGACCACCGACCATCTCAGGGAGCTGGAGGTCACCCACAGTGGGCGACCGCAATATACGAGTAAGTTGTTCAGCCAGGAATTAAGACCACAATGGGGGGGGTCTTAACACAAAGCAATTAGGGAAACTCCCCAGGGGAAGTTACTTCTCTAGGGAGATTCTGCATGCCAGCTGTTCTCCTCTCAAAAGTATCTGAAAAAACTCAAACACGCAACTGGGGAAAATTGGTTATGGACTACGCGATAGTAAGAACAGTGTATCACCAGCAAACACCTTGAATCTGACACATGCACCTTGGTGTAAAAAAGACATAATGTTTGCAACTAACTCTCAGCCGGTTCCGGAAAAAACGGAGAGATGGGGAGAAAGAGTCATAAAGCAAATGTGGAAAAGGTTAACGATGTAACAGGAGTTCTTCGTAGGCTGCTTGCAGTTCTCAAGTTTGAGATTAGTCTCGAATAAAGTTGTTTACACTCCAACACACGGGTGCAATGCTTCCCACATTTTAGCAACATGCATATTAGCCCTGTGAGGTTAGACCTACCTGCATTATTACTTAATGATTTTTAAGTCAAATAAATACTTTTCATAAAAATAAGTTTAGCCTCATTCCAAACAACATCATCTAAAGGTGTGTAAGCAGCCTTCCTCTCAACACACCTGAAAAATATCAGGATCTAGAGCTTTTCTGGTGGAAACTTTTAAAACAGCAATCTCTGTGGGTCCATCACAGACTGGGGACCCCATCAAGCTGCTCCCATCGATTCCACGGAGTCAAGCCCACACCTCGGCCACGCGGCCCACCCCCTCCCTGTGAGGACCCGGCGCCCTCGCCCCGGCCTTACGTCGCCCTCATGTTGTTTTTCGGCTCCAGCGGAATCTCCAAGACTTTGGTGTTGCCCACGATCTTCTCGTAGCTGGTGGTGGTGACGGTCTTCCCTGTGATTCGATGTACCTGGTAGAATGCATGGGGCTTAAGGATCCGCTCGTCGGCCGTCCCAATGAAGATCTGAAGCCCCAGGGGCTTGTTTTCCATGTAGCCGTGGAGCTGAGGGTGAGAAAACAAAACCAACTGTTACAGCACCATTAACACACGGGGGTAAAGAATCCGCCCGCCAGTGCAGGACATGCAGGTTCGATCCCTGGGCTGGGACGATCCCCCAGAGAAGGGAATGGCAAGCCACTCAAGTACTCTTGCCTGGAGAATCCCCTGGACAGAGGAACCTGGTGGGCTACAGTCCACGAGGTCCAAAGAGTCAGACACGACTGAGCGACTGAACAACAATGGTGGCTGGAGTCCCAACAGACAGAAAAGACCAGAGACGCGCCCGAGTGGCAGAGAGGACACAGGACTGCTGCCGAGTCTAGAGTGACGGAGAACTGGACGCCACCCAGATGCCAGTCAGAGGGGAACACTTGGATCAATTACAGGGACCCTCTCTAAAAATGAATATTAAGCAGCTTGAGAAAGAATCTGATAGATCAGAGCTGCATTTATGGAGAAACAGCCAGAAACTATGCTTCACTGGTGACTGGGGTCACGGAGATGGTAGTGAGAACAGAAAATAATTGGAAAAGATAAACCAGAGCTCTTGACCGTGGTTGCCTGGAAAGATCAGAAGAAGGAACTTTCAACTTTTATATGACTATATTTCAATTAACAAGTCAAATTTCATAGTTTTAAAAAAGAGCAAGGCAAAAGTACTGTCATCGAGGTTAAAAGAGAATTAAAGACTGGAAGAAAATATGTGTAACGTATAATAGGCAAAGGATTAATAGTAGAATATGTAAAGTATGCCTACAGAGGGGACTTCTCTGGTGAGAAGGTCACCAGAGGTGAACCACCCCCCCTTTTCTCCCAGTAATAAGAACACTGAGCATCTGTGGTAGGTGTTAGGGATGAAACAAGGAATAGAGACCTGGTCCCTGCATTTTGGAACTTAGAATCTAGTGCGGAGTGGGGGACAGGAGAAGAAAGAAACAAGCCTAAAACAAGTAAATAAATGAAATCATTAAACACTGTATTAACTCTTAGATGGCAACAAATATTCCCCCTAGATTAATTCGGCTCAGGGACAGCAGTGGTGCCACAGAGGAATGTAGAAGATTAAACTGCAAACTTGTTAAGTTTTAAGAAGTGGGTACTGGACACTTGCAAAACACCATTAGCTCATACAGAGGTTAAGTTTTACAAACGCACCAAAAGGCACAATCATAGCATCTGTGAGTTTCCATAGCCACCTTGGGACGCTACAGAACACCCCTCCAGGAAAGCTTAGCACCAAACAAAAAACAGTTCTAAGTTCCAAAACACAGGGACCAGGTTTATGTTCCTTGTTTTATCCCTAACACCTACCACAGATGCTCAGTGTTCTTATTCCTGGGGGAAAGAAAGGGGGTGGGGTAGTTCACCTCTGGTGACCTTCTCACCAGAGCTCGCCTCTGGAGGGGGTTCACTGGAGGTCCAGCAGTTGAGTCTGCCTTGCAATGCAGGGGAAACCAGTTCAGTCCCTGGTCCTGGATGATCCCGTGTGCCATAGAGTAACTGAGCCCACGGGCTCTGGAACAAGAGAGGCTGCCACAGTGAGGAGTCCCCACGGGGAGAGCCCCACGCGCCACAGCTCCAGGGCAGCCCCCACCCGCCGCAACCAAAGAAACCTGTGAGAAGCAGCGGAGACCCAACAGAGCCATAAACAAATAAGTGAATATTTAAAAAAAAAGAATGACTGCAAATGAGTAAGTAAAGGACCAGATTCCTGGCCATCCTATTTAAAATCGAGTCCTACCCCCAGTGGCTCTCCCTAACTCCTTCCCCTTCTTTTCATCCCATACAACATCCTATTTTCTCAGTTCCTTTTGCCTAGGTCTTTCTCCTACAACTGGACTATCACCTCCTTGCAGGCAGGGATGTCTATTGATTGAACTTGCCACGGAATCCCTAGCACCTGGAATAATGCTTGGCACGTGGCAGGCATTCTAAGACAATTTGCTAAATCAGTTAATAACAACCCAACAGCAAAACAGACAACAGGTTTGAACAGGCGACTCACAGAAAAACGAATGACCATCAGCATAGAAAAGACGTTCAACCTGCCTTGTAAACAGGAAAATACAAATTAAACAACTATGGGGTATCATGTTTCACCCACTAGAGAAGCACCCATGTAGATATTTGATAATATCAGGTATTCTGGAGGCTGTGAGAACACACTCTCCTGAAGCTGATAAGAACATACATGGTTTAACTATTTTTCTTGTAGCAGCTATTAAAATTAAAAATACATATTCCCTATGACCTAATAAATCCACTTCTCAGGATGTACCCTAGATGAAATCTGCATACAAGAGGTAAGCACGAAAATGGTTACTGACATGAACAGAGTAGATGAACCTCGTTTCATCAATTAGGCTTCTGAGTAATATAACATGTCCTGGCTATGAAAGACTGCAACAGTTTAAAAAAACAGTATGGTAGAAATCTATGACCTTGCCCAGGAAGATTGAAGACATACTACTGAAAGAGAAAAGCAACTTGTAAAAAAAAAAAATTTTTTATATGCATAGCAGGATACAACTTATTATTTTTAATGCTGCATGCTTTTGATCCATTCATTTATACTCATGTAAATACAAGAGCAAAAGGTGTGGACGGATGTGCTCCAAACTGACCATACCATGATCACTTCCAGGGATGGAGGAGAAGATCAAGGTTGAGGTCAAGGTCAAAGAGGACTTGAACTTGATCCACAAAGTTACAGGCAGAAGAGCTGCCTGGAAACCTGTGAAATTTAACACTGGTTTTTGAAAATTATACATCAGAAAAGAGAAAAGGATGCTGAGCTAAGAGTTAGAAGCCGGGTTCCTATCTGGCCACTCCACAGCTGAGAGGTGCTGGGAAAATCCCGTACTCTTTCTGCGACTCTGCCCCTTTCTCTGCAACTGGGAGGAAGCGGGGTTATGACAAGTGACAACTCACTCACAACTCCACAGAGTTGTACAAGGGTTCAGTAGGCTGTCTAGTCAACTATAAACCCAAGGCTCCAGGGCAATAGATGATCACACGTGGTCTAGGGTTTTGCTGTTCAAGACAGCAGATAACAAAAATTGAACTGAGAAGTCCGTTTCTCACACAAGCCACACACGACAAGCACCCAGGAGGCACAAGTGCGGCCACCACGGTGGACGGCAAGATGACAGGCGTTTTCATCCTCCAGAAAGTTCTACCAGATGATGCCAGTCCAGAAAGAGGGCATCTCTCGTGCCCCTCTAAACTCTAGACCAAGAGGCAAGCTCAGGGTGGAGCAGGGCCAGATGGCAACCTTCTTCATAAGCTGACAAGCTGACACCCACAATATTTACATACATGTCCGATATACACCCGAGAAGCACCCTTGGGCAAAGGGGGAAATGCAGTCAGTCTTATCTTTCCACCCCCCACCCATGCAAATTGCAGAACAAGGTACTGATGCAGACAAAAATCACAGAAGGGCAGTGTCCAGAAGAGATTTTGCTTTTGTTGATCTTGCCTTGCATTTGGACCCAAGATAAACATCTCGCCTCACCTGCTGTTCTGGATTTCTCAGGAGGTGGTAATTACAGAATCAGTCAGAATCAAGGAGGAAAGTAGGTGGCATAGATAGTGACCCTAATGGTCTGAGGCTCCGTCCGCCTCCCCATGACCTAAGAGCAGAAATCACAGGCTGCGTGCATTCAGGGTAAACAGCCAGAGAACAGTGGGAGATGGAATCTGTCCCAGCCCCAAGGCTCTGAGTCCAGCCACCTCTGGTTCCCCCCCTCCCCAGGGGCATGTTAATCAGGTCACCACCACCCCCTCCCAATGACTGCTGCTCTCTCGATGACCTCCTGCTGGTGTGTAACAGAACCACCCACTGAGCCCTAAAAAAATGCAAATCGGACCAAGACATCCACCGCCCCCCCCCACCCCGGCTTACAACCCTTCAAAGACTTCCTGTGACCTGAGAATAAAATTCAAACTTGATGCCATGGTGTATCTGTAAGGCTGCCAACAGCCCAGCCTCTGTCTTCCTATCTGTCTCCCATTATGCTCCTGCCGACACCAGCCAAGCTTGTGTTCCCTGCGCACACAAGCTCTCTCCAACCTCAGGGCCTTTGCATGGCCATCGTCTCTGCTCGCATACTCTTCTTCCACTGGTACTTTTAGCTCTCAGATCTTCAGGTCTCTCCCAAACCACCACTATTTACATATGCCTAGTGCTGGAGCCAGCTCTTTCAGACTAGCAAGAGTCAGTTGGTTAAACTTCCAGGAATTTTGAAGAGCCACCAGACATCATTTTGATAGCCTGAAACCAACCACGGTGAGGACATCCACAGAAATCAGCAAATGCTAAAAGCCGGGGCTCTTTTTTCCAGAAAAGTGGATCTTAAAGATTCACTAACACACCCTGGAATAGTCCCTTCGTTACCACCTGACGTTGTATTGCTAGTCGTGAGTTTGCTCAGTATCTCTCCTTCCCGCTTGAACAGGAAGTCCTTGGTAGAAGGAAGTGTGCTTGTTTTGCTCAGCGTGATCACTAAGAGTCAATGGCCACCATCAACAACAGTGCGGTGGCTAAGCATACGCTGCCCACAAGGCCAAGGACCAGACTCCACGTTTCACACGTGTGGCAGCAATTCTAGGCAGGACGGGCCCATTCTATACATGAGGGCACTGAGACTGGCGAGGTCCTGGCAGTGCACCTCAGTGGGCACTGTTCGTGCAGGGCAGAGTGCTCTGGACCTCCAGGCTCTAAGTCCATTTCCACAGGGTGCTGTCTCTGTCCTTGCCATCTGGTGGGTTCACAGTTGCTTTATCATCTACAGCTACGGGTCAGAAAGAGCAGACTGGGTTCTCAAAGGAGACACAAGCCAGTGCTAAATGATAAGATCCAGAGTGTTCTTCCTGCTGAACAAGAAGCGGGGGAGGCGGGCGGAGGGAGGGAAGCAGAGAAACGGGCAACAGCAACCAAAACAAATAACGCTGCTTCTTGAGAGAGGAACCTGCTGCTTTCAGCAGGAACTCTCCAGGTCTCGGAGCAGCCTCTGGTTAAGCTGGACTAGCTGATGCCACGTGCGCAGACAGAGCCCACCTCACCCACGTGAGCTCCCCCTCCCAGGGAGGGTGGGAGCAGGGATTTCATGTTTGGTCAGATACACACAGCTCTCCATTCAGGCCCTGCTTCTTACAAGCAGCTGTGTGACCTCAAAGCAGCGACCCCACCTCGCTGAGCCTCCGTTTGCTCCTGTGAAACAGGGACATCACCTCCCACTTCCCAGGGCTCTTTGAAGGCTAAATAAGGTGACCTCTGTAGGGCCCTGAAGCCCAGCACACAGGAGGTGCCCACGAAACAAGACTTCTTGTCATCAGAGGATGATGCAACTCAAAACACGGAGGTGATACGACAGAACTGAATGGAGGAGTGAAGAAAGAATGTGAAAGACTCAACACGTGAAAAGCAACGCGAAACGCTCGCGCATGGTGAAACCCAGGCACTCACCCCCTCGTCTCTGTGGGCAGCTGAAAAGCCCCTGATGTGGAGGGCTGGGAGGACCACACCACCTAACCTCAAAAGACAGCCTCCCCTCCCCTCTCCACCCTCCCCCTCCCCAGAAGGTGGCAGAAGGTGCCCAGAGCATGTGCATTCCGGGGGAGCCTTGCCAGTTCTCTGGAGGTTTGATAAGAACATATAGCGATTTACTTGCTTCTTCAAAAACTGAGTGATTGGGTCTTGCAAACAGAGCTTGATGTCTTGGGAAGGCATGACCCACCCCTGAGGTCCCAAACACCCTGTGGTCCCCCATTAGAGGAAGACCAGGGTCTTGAGGCCTCTTTTCAGGCTTCTCCAAAGATAAGGTCATCGCAGGGGCACTTGGCAAGCAGGGTGGCCTCCCAGCCATAGCCGACGCCTGCCTGCCCGCCCGTGGCAACCCAGAAGCTCAAAGTCAGCGAGCTTCCAAAGCAGAAGAGGCTCCACTCGCTGCAGCCGAGATGAGAGCGAATGTGTACCGCGTCTTGTAATTTCCCAGGCAGTCGACAAGATTCCAGGAAGAAGGGGGTGCTTCTGACCACGAGGGTCTGCTCCACAGGCAGGCGGGCGTCAGAGCTGATTGCACCCGCACAGCAGCGTCCAGCGGGAAAGGCAGGGCCATCTCTTTTGGGGTGAGAGGGCTGAGGCTTAGCGGGATTAAGCCACTTGCTCGTAACCCTACAGCTCCAAAGCCATCGGTGGAACCGCAGGGACGCGGCCAGACCCACCTCCTCTCTGTCAGCCGCCTCCAGATGCTCCCAGATCTCAGACTGTGTCTATTAAGACAGGCGGGTCCATCCCACCTACTCAAAGGAACAAGGAATACAAGGAATGGTGTCTGCATCTCAGAGACCCCCAGTTTCCCAGAGAAAGCTCATAAGACCCACCCTCACCCCCAAATTCAAGCTCTGCCCACTCTTAGCGGCAACTTAACTGTCCTGATGCCCAGATCAAAGGGCACTGGTACATGATGACACGTGCATTGTCTTGTTATGAAAGTAATAAGGGCTCATCATAAACTGTAGGAAAAATGGACAATATAAAAATACATGAATTATAGAAGACGCTTGAGAGTCGCTTCGACAGCAAAGAGATCAAACCAGTCCATCCTAAAGGAAATCAGTCCTGAATGTTCATTGGGAGGTCTGATGCTGAAGCTGAAGCTCCAATATTTTGGCCACCTGATGCAAAGAACTGACTCATTGGAAGAGACCCTGATGCTGGGAAAGATTGAAGGCGGGAAGAGAAGGGGATGACAGAGGATGAGATGGTTGGATGCATCACCGACTTGATGGACATGAGTTTGAGCAAACTCCGTGAGATAGTGAAGAACAGGGGAACCTGGCATGTTGCAGTCCATGGGGTCACAAAGAGTTGTCCATGACTTAGTAATAGAACAACACAGAGAAAATACTCCTGCAAAATAAATATGCATTTTGGTATACGTCTTTCCACACTCTTCTTCTATGTGCTTCTAGGGAAGCACAGCTGGGATTCTATTTTAGATATGGTGTGACCATTGCCCTTTGTCGCTAAATGCTGTTTAATGGGACAATCGCAAATGACTGTATAGAATCTCCCGGGGCTTAGATTGCACAAGACTAGTGAGGTGCCCAGGCACACGATTTAAGGAGGCACTGGCTCTCAGGGCTGTGCAAATGCAAACTGGGTACCTGAGAGTGAGTGCTACCTTAAATTTTGCCCTTCCCTGCACCCCTTGTGTTCATCGTGTGTTTGGACCACAGCTTTAAGCCCCCTGCAGTTGGGCATTTGGGTTGCTCGAGCATTCCCTCTTATATAATGTTGCAATGAGAACTCAGAAATGACACTTCTCTGAAAACCATTCCTCTATCAACTCTGTTCAGAGTTTTTAAATACTCTCAGATGCATGAGGCTGCCATCAAATCTAAAATGTGGGATTGATTTTCAAAATGGCAACTGGCCAAGGAAACTGTTTTGAATTTTACTAAAATCAAATTTTAACAATGTTAAGTAGCATTTTTTTTTTTTTGTCGAATTTGGAATATTAGGAAACTGGTATCATCCTCAAAGATTACATTGTGAAAGAAGGAAAAAGCCCATGGGGATATTTCACTGTAATTCCCAACTGCCACACAGCACGCGGGGCGAAGGTCTGTTACAAACGCACATGGATCCCAAATTCTGCCTTTATTTTTAGATGTAAAAAATTGCAGAACACAGCTGCTACCCCAACCGCACTCCCGTCACACACACACACACACACACACACACACACAGCTGCTACCCCAACCGCACTCCCGTCACACACACACACACACACACCTGCTACCCCAACCACACTCCTATCACACACACACACACACACACACACACACACACCTGCTACCCCAACCGCACTCCCATCACACACACACACACACACACAGCTGCTACCCCAACCACACTCCTATCACACACACACACACACACAGCTGCTACCCCAACCTCACTCCCATCTCTCACACACACACACACACAGCTGCTACCCCAACTGCACTCCCATCACACACACACACACACACACAGCTGCTACCCCAACCACACTCCTATCACACACACACACACAGCTGCTAGCCCAACCTCACTCCCATCACACACACACACACACACACAGCTGCTACCCCAACCGCACTCCTATCACACACACACAGCTGCTACCCCAACCACACTCCCATCACACACACACACACACACACACACACACACACCTGCTACCCCAACCACACTCCCATCACACACACACACACACCAGGAAAACTAGTCCATGAGTGTACTGGTCTCAGTGGTCCCAACAAGCATTACATAGCCACCTAATGAGCACATATTAAAAACATCATTAAAATTCCTAACTCATCCCTCCTCCCTAATCCTCCCTGTGCCTCACCTCCATAGTGGCTCCATCTCAAAGTCCTATCAATGTGATTTCCTGAAGGGCACTCAAATCCATCACCATTTCCCCATGCATCACTTCCATCCACAACACCACTGTTTCTCTCCTAAGGAGTCTCCCTGCATTCTCCCTGGTCCTCACACATCATCTTCTGTTCTGAGGCCAGAATGACTTTTTCTAAACTCCCAGCCCCCACCGGCTGCACCACAACCACGTGCGATCTGGCCCCCCACCCAACATCATGCCCCCAGCCCTCACCACGGGCTCCCTGCGTCTGACCTTTCAGAAACACCCTCTCCCCGAGTTAATTCCGAGTCACAATGCAGTGTGGCTCAAATACTATTTCCCAAGAAAGTCTTTCCTTGCTCCCTGGATGAGGTGGGGGTTCCCAGTAACAGTTTTCTTTGCTGCGTTTCCCATAACTGCAGGATATAATTAGGCCCAATTAATTGTTGCCTGTCCGGTCCCTTTCCATCCTCCTCAAGTTCCATGAACAACTAACTGCCCTTTTACTGAAGAAGAAATGGAGGCTCAGAGATGCCCAACTGAGCAAGCTGCAGTGCAGAGATTTGAACCCACGTCTACGGCAGGAAGGATATTTCCTTCATCTGCTCCATGTCCGACTGACGCAAAAGACGGAACAAGGGTGTCACCCAGGTAAGAGCTGACCTGGTGGAAATGCAGGAACCCAAGAGCAGAGCCCGCAGAAACAGGGTGTGCCCAAACCTGTGGCAGACCATTTTGCAGTTATCTGTCAAAATTACAAATTACTACACTCCCTTGGCTACAGTAATTCTGCTCCTAGTGAGTGGGTTATCCCATGGATGTGCAACAAAAAACTAATGACAAGGTTATTAAATGCAGCGCTCTTTAAACCAGCAAAATACTGGAAGCAACCTAAAGGTCCATCAGAAGAGCACCAGTTACATCAGGAACAGTGCATCATGGTCTATAACGCTGTTAAAAAAAAAAAAAAGAACGAGTATGCTGGGGACCAGCACCACAGTGAATATGAATGGCAACCCCTGGAGTTGTGCAGTGCACAAGCTAGGCAACCATACGGGGCACCCTCAGGAAGCTTTTTATATACGGATATAGAATAGTCTCCAAAATAAAACATCACCGTAAGAACGAATGTATCTGTTGTGTCTCTAGAGTGGAGAAGGGACGTGTGTTTATGTGTATGTGTGGTGTGTAAGTGTATATCCAAAATAAAAGTAGAGAAGAAATCAGGCCTTACTTTACAATGTCTAGTGGGCTTCAGTCGGACCCCATGGTTTTAGCTCCCCTGAACCCAATATGTGGGTTACAGTTCAACACAAAAGAAGGTGTAACATAAGAAGAGAAAAGCCAAAAATCCATTCAGACAAAGTGAGCCCCTCAGCTTTTCCCTTTGTAAACCCGGACATTTCTTTTAAAAGCCACAAAGAAGGAAACAAAAGCGATAAAGGCGTAAAAGCATGTGCCCCGGACCATCCCATCCTGTAAGACAGGACTCAGCACCCACCCACAGAAACCCAGAAGCAGGAGTCCAAGGGGGAGGCCGCCAGCAAAGGAAGGGGCAGGCAGAGGTGCCAGCAGGGCCCCCTCGAGTCTAGGGGAGGGGGCCCACACCAGCAGAGAAGCACCCACACACCACCTCCAGGGGAGCGGCAAGTCTCGGTGGCTCAACGTTGGAAACCCAGTGACTCTCAAGTCCAGTTACCACCAACTTTTGCCCTGACCATTGCGGTAGACTCTTCACTGGGCCCATTTCCTGCCTGGACTGCTACCTTAACCTCCCTCCTGGTCTCTCTGCTTCCATCTTGCCCGTCTCTTCCCCTTTTCACATGATCTCCTGCACAAAGCAGCTAGAATGTACTTTAAAACTGTACATGATGGACTTCCCTGGTGGTCCAGTGGTTAAGACTTCACCTTGAAAAGCGGGGACAAGGGTTCGATCCCCGATCTGGGAACTAAGATCCCACAAGCTGCTTAGCAACGAAGCCCGCACTCTGCTACTGCCTAGCCCATGAGCCGGAACTAGAGTCCGTGCACCAGGACAAAAGATCTCGCGGGACGCAACGAAGGCCCGACATGGCCAAGTAAATAAATATTTGGGGAAAAAAAAACACCACTGTACATTCTATACTGTCGCTTCTCTGCTCAACACCCCCGCCCCACCCCAGCCAAGGGCAAACATCTCGTTCAGATCACAAAGCCAATGTCTTTAACGTGGCTCAGAAGACCCTCTACCTCGGGCCCACCCTCCCGGGTCCTTCCGCTGCAGCCACAGGGGTCTTGCTGCCCTCCAGCAAGCCGGGCAGCACGGGCACACTCCGGCCTCCGGGTCTGGGCACGCAGTGCTCCCTCTGCCTGGGGCGCTCATCCCCCACGCCCACAGGGCTCATCCCCGTGCTCTCTCAAGCCGCTCCCCAGCTGACCTCCCATCAGAGAGGCTTTGCCTGACTGCTCATCCCAACACGGCAGCCCATGCCCATCTCACAGTTCACCCACCCACCCGTGGCTTTGTGTTGCAACAGAGATTCGTCATCGCCAGACGCTCCGAGATGTATTTATGTGATTTTTTTCCCCTCCCCTACTAGGGCATCAGCAACTTCCCTATGTTGCTCACCGAGGCCTCTGCAGGGCCTAGAACAGCACGCAGGTGCTGGACACGCGCACGACCCCGGGAGGGGAGACCCGTGGGAAGAGTTTCAGCGGCTGTCATCCGTCCAGACCTGCCCTCCTTCTCCACGACACAGGGCGGTTCCGCTGCCCACGCGGGCACCACAATTATCTTCCTGGCCCGCAGAGACCATTGTGTCCCGCTCAGTGTGGGCAGGACTCGGCTGGTTGGACAACTGCACCTGGACTCCCCCTGCTCCAAAAAGAGGCGGCAGCATCTCCAGGGTGTGACGGGGCTGAGCCCTCTGTCTTTTCTCAGCCAAGTGGGGGATGCCCCCGGCCAGGGCGGTCTTCAGCCTGGCAGGAGACCTCTGGGGCCAGAGGCCTCTCTGCCAGAGCCACATTCTGTTTTATTTTACTTTATTTCAACCAAGGCATCATTGCTGTACCATGTTACATAAGTCTGAGGTGTACAGTGTAGTGATTCACAAATTTTAAAGGTTATATTCCATTTATAGTTATAAAATATTGGCTCTGTTCCCCATGCTGTACAATCTATCCGTGTAGCTTATTTATTTTGTATGTAGTAGTTTGTACCTCTTAATACCCCGATCCCTATCTGCCCCCCCACTTCCACAGGGCCACGTTTTGAAAAATAGCACACTGAGCCCTAAAAAGAGAATGAGACGTTTTGCACGGGCTCGAAAACAAAACCAGTCAGTCTCTCTCGGTATTCTAAATTAAGAATCAAGTCATTCTATATTTCTCGCATCACTGGAAATTAAAAACAGACACATCTACCGCACAGCAAGCATGCCGACTAAAGAGAGCGGCTCGATGGCCTGGCACACGCTAAATTTGTTTCCAATTACCACGTCCACATTTGAAACCCCGAGGAAGCTGGGGAACACAGTGTGGCGAGATCAGAGGCAGGCACGTGAGCTGAATGGGGTTCAGGACCCAGTGCTCTACCCCACAGCACTCTCCCCAGAGCCCCCCAGGGGTCTTTGAACAAAGAAACTGGATCAGTGTGCACCCCCGCCCCCGCCCACCCAGACACCGACTTTCCCCTCTCTGGCCCCACCCACCCCTCTGTGCACTCAACCCCCAGCTTCTGGTCCACCCAACAGAAACGTCGGCTCAGCCACGGCTCCCCACCGGCACCCCCATCCTGAGCAACTCTCTTTCCTGGCCAAGGAGGACTGAGTCACCTAGGAGATGAGTCTGGAAGTGCTGGACTGAAATATGCAAGCCTTTTCAGAGTCGACCTTTGGAAGGAGCTTTGGGTTTGGGGTTTTTTTTGTTGTTGTTTTGTTTTGTTTTGTTTTTTGCTGCTTTAAGAAGCCAAGCGAGTACTCGTCACATCTCTCTGTTCTCCTCCCTGGGTAGAAGCAGTGTAACCCTGAGATGAAGAGCAGGAACCCTGGAGAAGCCAGACTGTCTGGGGTTACACCCTGGCATGGGTCCCTGACTCCATCACAGCAAAGAAGGACATTTACATCTCAGGGCCCCAGTTTCCTCATCTGTTGATGGGACTAATGATAACACAGCCTCACTAGGTTGCTGGGAGGTTTCAGTGACACACAGAGCGTGTCGCAAGCACTCAATAGATGTCAACTTTCATGAATATCCCTTCACCTACGGCTGGGTGACTTTGGACAATGAAATTCTTCCTTCTAGTCTAAGGTCTTGGAAGAAACCATGAAATTCTTCCTTCTAGTCTAAGGTCTTGGGAGAAACCACCTTGAAAAGTTTTCTTTGGTCTCTAAAATGTAATAACCCCGAGGTGCATTTAGAAAATCCAAAAGCTTCATCACAGTCTACAAAACCCTGCATCATCTGGCCCTTGCCCATGTCACCAACCTCATCTCCCCACTCTGGTCCGGCCACATGGGCCTCCATGCTGCTCCTAAAACACACAGAGTTTACTCCTACCCCAGGGCCTTTGCACTTACACTCCCCCAACCTAGAACGCTCTTCCCCCAGGTCTTCCCATGGCTGGCAACCGAGTCTTTAGGTCTCAGCCTAAATCCAGGGCCTTCTCCGAGCAGCCTTTTTAAAGCAGAGCCTCCTCACTGTCACTCCATCAATCCTGCTGATTTCCTTCGATAAGTGTTATCTTATGCATTGGCTCATTGCTGATTGTCTGTCTGCTAGAATGAAAGCTTATTCATTGCTATGTCCCAACATCTTGAACAGTACCTGGCATATAGCAGATGTTCAATAAATATTTGCTGAGTAAATAAATGAACAGATTAATTCTTAGGTTCCTATGTGGCTCCACATACTGCCAAGTGATTCATCCTCCAGTGACCCTGAGAAAGGAGACTTATTCATGTCTAGAAGAGAATCCCCATGTTTGGAGTCTGCCTGAATTCACTACCACTTGAGCCAGTCTGCAGGAATGTGTCTCACCATGAAAGAGACATATTATACCAGGCCGACTCCATTGGAAGTCAAAGAGGAGACAAACTCAGGCTGGAAAAATTAAGTGTACAATCTCTTTTCCAGTAGCATTTCGAGATGAACATAGGAGAAACTGAATTGAAAGGGCATTGACTTGGTAACCTCTTGGAGATGGTGAGGAAAGGTGAGACACGGGCCTTGGTGTTCACCCAAAGAGCAGACAACAAGCAAGAGCAAGCTTCAAAAACATTTCTCCATGAGCCTCTGGCCCAGGGCATCGACCTGATATTGAGGAACGAAGTGTCTGATGTCTGCAGGGTACCTGGGCTCTGGGAGAAGCAGGGAAGGGGGAGAAATTGAGTGCCCCCTGGAAGGGGCCATGGAGGACTGAAGTAGCTCATGAAGCCCTTGTGCACCTATCTGACCCTGACCAGCAGTACCCAACACAGCTGCATGAACACCCGAGGATGCCGAGACGAGAACCCACAGCCAGCTCTCGGGCAGTCCCTCTGAACACTCTGGTGAAACATCCCAAAGAAAATGCAGCTCAGCTCACATAAACATTCCACTAAAGACAGTGCCATCTGGGCGAGGCATAAACTCTGGCCCCTCCTCTTTCCCTTGGGCCAAAAGCTGAAAAAGAACCCAGAGATGGTGGGGTGGGAAATGCCAGAACTTGTGAAATGCAAGACAGGCAGCTGAGCCAGTCAAGGCACTAAAACAGTGAGTTATTCCCAATCAAATGACACCCCTCCTGCCCCCACCCCAAAGGCCACGCAGGTCTCTCTGGATCCAGACCAAAAACTCTGAGTCACTTTTGCCACAAAGAGGAAAAAAGGAGAAGGCAGACATGATGTGTACCCTTCAGCGCTCTATTTTGGGATTTTAAAGATCCAATTTCTTTCGTTTCAAAGGGTGGGTTTTTGGAGGGCTCTGCATAACCCTAGCACCCTGCGCACGGCGAGACGGCGTGGAGACGGGCCTCTGTCGGTGACCTGGGGAGAGGCAGGGCCCCTTTGGCAGATCAACAGATCGCATCATCCAGGAACAAGGAGCCCGTTCTTGTGTGGAGCCACTCGGGGCCGGCTCTCACATGATGGAAGCATGTGGGCTGACCCAGCCTGACTCACCTCTCTCTGGAGGCAGCCCCGCGCTCATTCACTCATTCATTTATTCGTTCATTCAGCCGACAGCCTCTCAGGGCAGGGCCGTGAAGCTGAAAGTTGTTCTCAGAAGACTGACCGACCACACATGCCCTGGGTGGAGAATCAGGTACCTCTCTGGATGGACGGTAACATCCGAGATTATCACTGTCCCACAATTTACTGAAGATGTGGGGTTTTGAAAAACTGGTGAATCGGGATTTTTCAGCCTCAGCACGATTGACTGAGGTTGGTTTAGGGGCCAGCTCATTCTCTGTGGAGCTTCCCTGGTCGGGGCTCAGCTGGTAAAGAATCCGCCTGTAATACAGGAGACCCCAGTTCAATTCCTGGGTCGGGAAGAGCCACAGGAGAAGGGATAGGCTAACCATTCCAGTATTCTTGGGGTTCCCTGGTGACTCAGCTGGTAAAGAATCCGCCTGAAATGTGGGAGACCTGGGTTCGATTCCTGGGTTGGGTAGACCCCCCGAGAAGGGAACAGGTACCCACTCCAGTATTCTGGCCTGGAGAATCCCATGGACAGAGGAGCCTGGCAGGCTACAGTCCACCAGGTCGCAAAGAGTCAGACACGACTGAGCAACTTTCACTTTTTCAGTCTGGGTGCAGGGATGGGGGGTGGGGCACGCGGGTGGAACTGTCCTGCGCATTATGAAGGTTTAGCGGCATCTCTGGCTCCACCCACAAGATGCTCCCCTGCCCAAGTCAGTTGTGATGACCAAAAATAGTCTCCGGACACTGTCAAATGCCCTCTGAGAACAAAATCACCCCTCTGGGATCATCCATCCTAGACCTTTCCTGCCCTCTCATCAGGAAGCATCCTCCATGGACCCCTCCCAAAGCCCTGTTATTAGCTCTCCGGTGTCCTAGGGTAGCGGTAGTGGTAAAGAACCTGCCTGCCAGTGCAGCAGAGGTAAGAGACGCAGGTTCAAGCCCTCGGTCGGGAAGATCCCCTGGACTAGGAAATGGCAACCTCTTCCAGTATTCTTGCCTGGAGAATATCACAGACAGAGGAGCCTGGCGGGCTACAGTCCGTGGGGTCGCAGAGTCAGACACAACGAACTGACATCCAGTAGCACTCTCTAGGCCTCAGGCTATGGAAAACCAGATAATACAGGAAGGACTCACGTCTCTCAAAAATTTTAAATTGTATTATAAAGGCAGTGTTATAATGTCTTTCTTCAAGGTCATCTGTTGGGGCAGAGACCACTTGCTCTCCACCCATTATCCCTTTCCCCTTCCTCAGTAACAGAATCTCTGTTACCTCAGGTGGCAACAAGCCCATCTGAGACCCACACCTCCCAGCCCCTTTGCAGATTCATGCAGCCACATTACTAGGTATGAGTCAATGAGATGTAAACAAAAGTGTGGAGAGGATTTGCACAAAGGTTCCTGAGAGGAAGCTAACTGGGGAGAGGGCCCCTTTCGTCCTGCCTTCTTTCTTCCTGGAAGTGTGCTGCTTGGGATACGGATGCGACGCAGCAGCTCCAACAATCATCTTGGACTGTGAGGCGACCCTGAGCAGAACAGGAAGGCAGGAGGAGCCTGGATGCCTGATAACTTCCTAGTATTTTGGAGGACCTATCTCTAGACTGTCCCCATAAGAAAACAAGCTTCTGAGTGTTTGAAGCAGCTATTTGGGGTTTCCGGCAGATGTAACCTAAGCCTAATTGAAAGACCCACCGTCCCACCATCCTACCATTTCCTCCACACCTTCACGTCCCCCTCGACTGCCTTTCAATGGGAATAAGATGACCATTCTTAGGTGAACCTCAATTTAAAAAATACTCAAGGTTCAAAGAGTAGACATTTTGGTGCACAAGGCTTCATAAAAATTGATTTGTCTTAAGAGCCAGTACTGAAGTCAATCTGAAAGAAAGTGCCACAGACAGAAAGTCAAAAGATCCAACCGCTCAGAAACCTTTCAGGCAATAACACTCCAGTCTGCTCGCCCTCTTAGGCACAATTGGAATGAGTGTCTAGAGAGGCTGTCTGTCTGACACACACGGGGGTGACGATGGTGTGCGCTAGAAATAAAATCGCTGCTTACTTTCTGTCTGGTTTCCGAATTGCTTTTTCCTGGTTGAAAGGTGCCAGGCCTGGCAGTTTTCTAAAAATTAAAAACTCAAGTCAACAAATATTTGTTGAGCACTCTCTATTCACACACAAACAAAAAAAGCCAGTCTAGGGAAAATTTGTATAATGGGGGATGCTATAATTAATCATCATCCTAATAACAACAGAAGCACCTAATGATGTCCCGAGTGCTCGTTACATACTGGGCATTGTTCAGCAGCTATCAGCCCATCCAGGCCTCGTGGCTACCCTGTGGGGCAGACACTGTTATTTTATGAGGGAGCTGAGGCGCAGAGAGGTTAGGCAGTTTGTTCAAAGTCACACAGTCAGGAAGGGAGAAGCCAGAGTTCCAAGCACACGGGTCTGCGTCCAAGGTCCACCCTTCTGACCCTAGTATGATACTCTGCTCCTGCTGCCTCAGAGCCGGGGAGACCCACAGCAGCCACACAATGTCCCCAGACCTCGCTCACTCTCTGGCCGTGTTCCTAAGCTGTTACTGGGCCGCTAGTTACCGAATCTTTCTCTTTTACAATGTAACTTGCATTTTTACTTGTAGAAACATTTTAAAATACATTTTACATCTTTTGCATAATATGTAGCTATACAAATATTTATAGAAGGCTGCCGTCGCTCAGTCCCTAAGTTGTGTCCGACTCTTTGCCACCCCATGGACTGCAGCATGCCAGGCTCCCCTGTCCTTCACTATCTCCTGGAGTTTGCTCATTCTGTATGTACACCATAAACAGTTATACAAACTATTATGTATAAGAATAAATAAACCAAAAGGTTATCTTGTACAATACAGAGAACAGAGCCAATATTTTATAATAACTATACGTGGAATATAACCTTTAAAAATTATGAATCACTATGCTGTATACCTATAAAGTATATAACATTGTACCTCAAATATATCTCAATTTTAAAATGTTAAAAAAGAATTAATAAACTCAAGTTAAAGCTACTAGAAATATCTGGATATACAATAACGCTCTTCAAAACTCTCCAGTAGAAAATGCTGACAGAATGTTGATAGTTGTTAAGTGATAAGTAGGTAGGGGGTTCATCATACCATTCTCTCTCATTTAATATATATTTCAAATTTTCCACAATTAAAAATTTTTAAAGAATAAAAATTAATTCAACTTTATGTCTCTACCACAAATAGGGAATCAGGATCATCAGTCAGCAATCAAAGGTACACATAAATGCACAGAAAAATAAAGGTGCCAAGAAAACAATTATAAATGTTTTTCTAAAATGCTGATTAAATACCACAGAATTCATTGACTAGGAAGCCCCAGGGAACCCCAGTTTGAAGAACACTAACTGACGTAGAAGTCCATCAGAGGCAGTGCTGGGGAAAGCACAGGCAGACCTGGGAGCCAGGCGATCATCAGGGGACTGGCTAAAGATCTACCTTGATCAGCGCCGGACACAGGAAAGGCTCAGCAAACCTTTTGCTCAAGGAGCTGAGAAGCTCTGCAAGAAGAAAAGGTACCGCTGCCCTGCCTGTGTGCCAGCAGAGGGGTCCCGTGTGCAGAGAAGGAAGTGGAAAAAGAAAACCCACCAAGGCGTAAAACTGACACGTGTTCCTGGAACCAAAAGCGGCCATGTTTTCAGGGAGCCGTGGGACAGCCTGCCCGTCCTCCTTATTCTGTGTGTGCGCCTGTGGGGTCCCCAGAGCTGGGCTAAGTGGTTGACAACCCGCTCTCCATGGGGAAAAGCTCAGTTTGTAGGGTTTGCTGATTTTCATGTTGTAAATATTCCCACCATGGTTGATTTCAGTTGGCAAAGAATCCACCTGCAATATGGGAGACCCCACTTCAATTCCTGGGTCGGAAAGATCCCCTGGAGAAGGGATAGGCTACCCACTCCAATATTCTGGGGCTTCCCTGGCGGCCTCAGCTGGTAAAGAATCCGCCAGCAATGTGGGATACCTGGGTTCGATCCCTGGGTTGGGAAGATCCCCTGGAGAAGGGAAAGGCTACCCACTCCAGTATTCTGACCTGGAGAATTCCATGGAATCGCAGAGAGTCCGACACGACTGAGCGACTTTCACTTATGGAAAGTTACCGGGTTTGGGAAGGGATGTTCAGTGGTGGACCCTACAGATGATTTCCACTGTAGGGAAACATTGGATATAAATAACCTCAGAGGCACAGATTATAGGAAAACATAGCAGAATCCTGAAAACTTCACAGTAGACTCCCATAAACTAGTAGAAACCAGCAGGGGCACCCCCTGGGTAGACACGGGTCTCTACACACATCTGTGAACATGCATACCTGCTCGGGCATCCATCTATCCACTTCTCACTCTTGTCCCACTGATGGGGGGCAAGCACACAGGCCCCGCCCCTCTCTCCAGGAAAGACCTAAGGATCTCTCTAGGTCTGGCCCCATCTCCCCGTGGCCCACCCCTCACACACAGCTCCGGAAACGTCCCTCGGCCGGATCCTGGGCCCCCGAAGCTCCGGGCTCCTTCTCACCCAGCAGGAGCCTGGTCTTTCAATCCGATCACACACATCTTCCTGTCTAGACAAGGCCGCTGGCTGCCAGGGCCCGGAGTGAATGAATTCACAGCCCTCCGCACCCTGGCACCGCCGGGCGCTGGCGGAGCTCCGTGGGGCTAACCCCAGGAGCCCAGGGACCCCCACTTGGACCCAGCACAGCCCTCCCCTCCAGGCTTGTCCAGGAGCCGCAGCAGAGACTCCGGCCACAGCCGGGGGTGGGTTCTCATGAGCGCGGCCGGGCGGGTGGCGTGCCACCCCCAGAGAACCGGGCGCCGGCACCACCAAGAGCCATCCGTCATCCTCGCGCTGAAAAGTGGGAAAACAAACAACAAAACCCCGACCCCGCCTCATTTAATGTGAACCAAATACAAAAGCCACAGGAGAAAGGCTTTCCTCTTTGCGCTTCCCTTTTCCGGCCCAGAAACACCAACAGGCCAAGATAAGGGCGGCGTGGGCCGCCCCCTGGATGGTTTCAAAGGGTTGGCACCCACCCACCCCCAGGCCCACTCCCATGGCTAATGGCCTCCCCCGCCCGCCGGAGCCCTGGGGGCAGGGGGGGGACGGAGAGCAGGGGAGGCTGCCGAGGCCTCACGCCAGGGGCTTGGAAGCGGTTTAAGGCTCGCGCTGCAAAAGGGAGGAAGCGCCGCCTGTCAAGAGGCGTGATAAAGCATCTCCTTATCGGGAACTTTCCTTTTAACTGCATCCAGCCAGCGCCGGGGCTGGGCCCCTGTCAAGGCCGAGCGCCTTCCTTTCATGTCGCCCCGTGTCCTCCGGTCACTGCCGTGTCCGCGGGCCCACGGAGTCGGAGCATTGCGTGCTGGCGTCCTCAGTTTGGGGCCAGCATCTCTGAGAGGCCAGGGTGCTGAGCCTGCAAGCCTGGGTGTCTGGTGGACCATGTGGCATTTGCAAAGTCACCCAAAGCTTCTGGGCCCTGGATTTGTCATCAGGAAACCAGAAGAAGGGATTTCAAAGCAGTGGAAGCCAGCGGTGTAGACCGGGGGCGGGGTTGGGAGCTGGCAGACCCAAGCTCGAGTCTTGGCTGCTGAACTCGCTGGCTGGTAACCTGGGACAAGCCACTCAGACCCTCTAAAAACGTGTCTGCGTGTGTAAAATGGAAACAGTGCCTGCCTATTCCATAGACTCGTGAAGAGGAAATGAGTTGTTACACACGGGCAACTTACAACCACGTCGGCACATAGTAAGGGCTCAATGCACGTTAGCCACCCTCTTCCCTGTGTTTTCACAGGGCTGTTGTGGACACGGGATGAGGTTTAGTGGCATCATGTCATGTCTGAATAATGGGAAATTAATGATGTACCAGAGAAATCGCTTCAGTCTCGCAGACCATTCCGCTCACCTTCCCACTCTGGGGTGACGCCCCAGATGGACCGGTGACGCCTCTCTCGCAGGAGGAGAGATCCTCCCATTATGGCTCTGGACGCAAGCCAGCTCCTCCATCCCAGGCAGCTCTGCAGAAAGAGCCGCCTGGTCCAACACCCTGAGAAGACCCAGCCGAGAGGTCAGCGTGCGGAGGCAGCACCGAGTCCAGCTCAGTCCCCGCACAGCCCCTTCGTCCGTGCTGACGTTGGCACCAGGATGCTCTCCTACCAGGATGGGCAGAAAGACCCAGCAAAGTGCCTGGCCCGGAACCCAGCGTCTCTGACCGTCAGCTTTCTCAGGCCCCATCTGTGTCTCAGGTCTGACACTCACTGGGGCTACAGAGCACCACCCTGTCTGTACAAGGGTAGAAACAGACGCCCACCTCGGGTGTGCTCACTGCCTCGGGGATTAAATAATACACGCAAAGAGGTTTAGAACAGCACCCGGCACATAGTGAGTGCTCCATAAATGTCTGCGTTACCATCACCCATTTCAAGCCTTTCTCTAAGGCAGCTCAGGGTCATCACTCACTCATTTGGCTCATGAGTCCTTAGAACAGAGAGGAAGGGGTGGGGCCCACGCTGCCGCCCAGGCCAAGCCTGGCACCGGGCACTGTGACACCCCCAGACGGTAGCTCAGAGAGGTGAAGTAAGCCGCCCAAGGCACCCAGCTCGGAAGGGTTACAGCTGGGAACCAAAGGCCAGTCCAGAGGCTTCCCCAGCCAGCTGCTCTTCTGCTACAGCGGCTCCTCCCATTTCCTCTTTGTTGAAAAATCCTTTTACTTTCAAGTGGAAATGCAGCACACACCAGCGATTCCCTTCCACTTCACTCTGCAGAGATTTGTTATTTCAGGCCCCAGAGCCCTTTCCTTTGCTACCATTTTCAGACCTCTGCTCGTTCCGGCGGCAGCCCACCCTAGCCAAGAGCTGAACACCGCTCGGCCTGTGTTCAGAGACTGGGGACGGTGAGGGGTGAGGGGCTGGAACTCGGCTGCCAGCGGAGAGGCCCCCCGGGGCCCCCACCCCCGGTCCCCTCACAGCAAGGGCGAGATTCTCACCTCCCTAGACAGGGAGGCGAGAGGCCGAGAAGCCAGAGTTTGCCAAGAAGGGCTTCTGGAAGGAAAGGGAAATGAAGTCTGTTGTAAGAAGGAAACACTCTCCCTCCTCAAGGACTAGCGAGGCCTGGGAGGCTGCCCGGACGCCCAAGTCCTCTGTTCACGGAGAGAGACAATGAGCGAGAAGACGGCCACTCGGCTGGACCGAACGCGACTGCGAACGGGGGTGCCCACCGCCCGCAAGTGTGCCACGCGGGGACAGGAGGCTGCACGGGGACCCGAATGCACCCAGCAGGAGGGTCACAACTGGGGCCCACCAGCAAATTCAGAGGCTTCCCCAGCCTCCTGTCCAGGCACTGGGGTCTCGGAGCTGACCCCCCAGCAGGCAGAACGAGCCCCCGCCCAAGTCTGCAGGGCCAGAACCCCAGCCACCCCAAAGCCTCCTTTCTGATGGGGCTTTGAGTGTGCCTCTCATACGCCGCTCAAAGCGAATGCAGCTTCTCCATCATTTCAGGGGCGAGCAGAGACAAATCCCACCTTCAACGCCCAAGATGAAGCTGGGGGCTGGGTCAGTACCACAGGGCGTGTGGGTCCTGCCGGGTTCAGCCTCATCCGGTTCTGAGCTGGGATTTCCTTTGCTCACTGGCAGAGTGCAGATAAAGCCTGCAGCCCTTGTTTTTAGCAAGAATGGAATTTGGAGGGGCCAAGGGAAGCAAACTGGCTCCCTGTCTTCAATCTGTGGGGTCCAATTCCATTTCTTTCCATTACTTTCTGAGCTTGAAATCCATGATAAACACACTCATCCCTGCTCCCACGTGCAGGAACTCATATCAACCATGCTGGCCAGGCTGACACCCCAGTGTGTCACCTGATAATGAATTTAATTCACATCTCCGTTATCCTTCCTTGATCTCCATGAAAAATCTGTGCAAAAGAACAGACCCCAACCCCTCGCTACTGAAATGAAGGACAACACTGTCATTAACTTTATAATTCAAAGTCTCACTTCTATCTATATATTTTTTTAAAAAGACTTTGGGTAAATCCAAAGTCCTTTCCCCCTGACTATTCATGGAAGGACTGATGCTGAAGCTCCAAAAATTTGGCCACCTATGCTTGGAGCTGACTCACTGGAAAAGACCCTGATGCTGGGAAAGATTGAGGGCAGGAGGAAAAGGGGACGACAGAGGATGAGATGGTTGGATGGCATCACTGGACATGGGTTTGAGCAAGCTCCAGGAGATGAAGGACAGGGGAGCCTGGTGTGCTGCAGTCCATGGGGTTGCAAAAAGTCGGACACGACTGAGGGATTGAACAACAACAAAAATGCTTAGACATGAAAGTCAGTGAGACCTGGGAACTTCTTTCCAAGCATTTCCCACAACCAGTAACAAATCCCCACCCAGGGTTACCATCAAGGCGCCCAGAGGAACCAGGGAAGGACTTGAACAAACACACTAGACGTGGTTACAACTGGGGGCCCCGGGAGCCCAGCTCTGACCTCAACGGAGGGCAGCCCCCCAACCCCTGGGCACTCTTAACACAGAGAACACGGGCCCAGTGTTGCCAGATCTTCTGATTATTAACACCAGCCAGAGATCCAACCTTTTAAGAGAAATCTCCGAATTTGTAAGAGTTGGTAAGTGGTGTCAACTTGATGTCCTGAGCTGCTAAAGCCATCCGCGGACAGACCCGGGCTTAGAGCTCCGAGACCGTGGGCCGTCAGTTCTGCAGGCTTTCTAGGCTGTTCCTGAAGCCTGGAACATTCTTCCCTCACATCTCTCAACACCCCGCTCAAATGTCACCTCCTCCCAGAAGCTGCCCCAGATTTTCTGAGTAGAGTGAGTCGTTCAACCCAGACCCTCACCACCTCCTCCCTCTAGTACATCCATATCTGCTTTATCCTTATCTCCATAAAAAGAACAATAATAATAATAACTAACCTCTATGGGACTCATTCTACCGGGTGCTCTGCTTAATGCTTCTCCGTTGTCATCTCTTTTCCGAGTACCGTCACCATTCCACTTTAGCCACAGAGAGGTTAAGTCACTTGCCCAGAGTCACACAGCCAGTAACTGGCAGAGTCAGGGTACAAACCCAGGGCACCAGGCTCTGTCCCTCCCCCTGCTATTAACTCTGCATTAACCACCTCCCTCAGACCTCCCATATTCCCAAGTCCAGTTCTCCCAGCAGACTGAGCACTCCCTGAAGGCAGAGACTGATTCTCTCTCCACCCTGGGTGCAGAGCTGACACGCGATCAATATTTGCCAACTGAATGAGGGATGCAGCCCAACCTGACCTCCTAGAAACCCCTGGAAGGTTCTGAGGGCGGGTGTTAGGGTGTCGTCCCCTAAGACGTACGTTGTTCTCAGCAGCTAGCTGGGGGTGGGCAGATGGGCCCAAGAGGTAAGGAAACCCCCCCTCCCTGACTGAAGAGTGTTACTCCTGTCCCAGCCCTGAGAGGGGACTCGGGTCTGACCACAGGGCAAGACCCGCAGCCCAGTCCCCAGCGAGTCACAGCCTCCCCAAGCGCACCTGGCACCTGGCGACGCACCTTCCGAGGCTGTGCCTCTGCCCGAGGACAGCGCGACAAACTCGCCCCCAACCTCATCCCCCACTGGGGATCGAATGTCAAGGAGTGATTCTGCTTCCCCAACAAGAGACACAAGTCCACCAAAAAATTAAACACACACCAGCAAAATGCGTAGGAGCAGGACACGGGGGTGCGGGCCCAGCGGGAAGGGTACACGGACTCTCTGGACACACCCCGGCAGCTCCCTGTCTGATCCCCTTTCTGCACAACCAGCCCTTGGTAGAGACGCCTGGCTGAGCCCGAAACCGCCGCTACCCCGAGCCCAGGAGCCCACATTCGACGCCGCCCGCAATGGGCATCCACGCCAAGTTCCCTGCAGCTCCTTCCACCCGCCTGGACCCCTCCCCCTGCAGGGCAGGCTGAGGAGGGGTCATCGGAACAGGAAGATGACGGGGTGAGAGCTGGGAGGCGGCCTGCATGGACAGGGCCCTCGAGGCACAGTGAACAAGCCTGCTGCCTTGTTCCGAGCCGGAGCCCAGGAGGCCCGATCCTAGCACAGCCCTGAAAGCATGCGTTCAAAGTTAAAGTTAGACTCACGCAAAGCTGCAGCCCCTAGGGGAACTTGGGCTCCACACAATCCTCTCTTTGACTAAAAACCACAAGGAAACACCCACGGCATACTTCTCGATTAAAAAAGGAAAGTGAAAAATAAGGTTCTTCTTCTTCTTTTTCATTATAAAACTAACTTGTGCCCATTCCATCAAGTCCGCACTTCTGTTAGCCTCTGGGGAGCCCAAGTCACGCTGGGCAGAGAGGCCAGGGGCGGCGGAAGCCTGGGCACGTCCCAGTGCTCTGAATTGGCCCTTCTTCATCGTTGTCACTTCCTTCCTCCACTTCCTTCAGCAGAGCCACCGAGGGGCCGCCCGGGCCAGCACCCCCGCCCCCCAGGCACCGTCTGTCCATGGGGCCAAGGCGAACTGGGGCTCCCCAAGGCTTCTGAGGGCCAGCGGGGACGGTCCCTCAACTGACGCCTGTGCACATTAGGTGCCTCTGAGCGACAGGCACGGTGCCCAGGCCTGGGATGGAGCCGTAATGCAGGGTGGGCGGGTGGGTAAGCTGGAGGGAGGGGTGGAAGGAGAGGAGGAAGGGAGACTATCTCGGGCTACGAAAACAACACCCGAAGAGAAAGGGAGCAGATGGCAGAGGAAAAAAAGAAAGTGAGGTCACTCGGTTGTGTCCGACTCTTTGCAACCCCATGGACTGTAGCCTACCAGGCTCCTCCAACCATGGGATTCTCCAGACAAGATTAATGGAGTAGACTGCCATTGCTTTCTCCAGGGGATCTTCCCTACCCAGAGACTGAACTGAGGTCTCCCGCCTTGCAGGCAGAGGCTTTACCCTCTGAGCCACCCGGGGTGGCAGAGGACGAGGGCAGCTATTTTGACAGAGAAATCAAGGAAAGCTTCTTTGTGGTATCCATTAAAGTGAGACTTGAGTGAAGCAGAGATGAGGGCCGTGTGGACATCTGGGAACGTGAAGAGCACATGCAGAGGCCCTGAGGCAGGATGCTGAGGGCCGCCAGGACGGTCAGTGAGCGTGGCAGGCGTCGGGACGAGCAGAGAGGCAGGCAGGGACCGGGGGACACAGGGCCCCGCAGTCCACAGTAAGGAATCCGTGTGATCAGGGCGGGAGGGGACACAGCAGGATTCAGAACCAGGGAGGGCTGCGGACCCATCCACGTCTCAGACAGACCCTCTGGCCGCTGTGTGGGGAGCAGACTGGGTGAGGGGCACACGCGGGGGGAGGGACACCAGTAAGGAAGCCGTAGTGCCACCCAGACAAGGGGGGCATGAGAGCCCAGGGGGCAGGGGCGGTGATGAGCATGGTGGGGCCAGGGGCACTGAAGTGCCAGCGTCACCCTCCCTGGCACAGACACACAGGCCCATGACGGATGCCGACAGGCAAGCAGGGTGCCGAGAGACGCGCACAAGGAGAGAAGGATCAGAAATCTGAAACAGTTCCACGTCCTCTCGGCATAAGGCTTACCCTGGGCAAGCCACACGTTTCTTGGGGGCTCAGCTTTCTCATTATAGTACCCAATTCGTAGGGGAACTATGGGTAAGGCAAGGTGATACTTAGTGCCTGGCGTGTTGTACATATTTGATAAAAAATACATTCCCAAGTTCTGCTTTTAACACTCCGAGTGGTAGCTCTGCTGATTTAGTCACTGAATAAACTTTATAATTCATATCATCTCTCTGAGCCTCCATCTGATAAATGTAAACCAATGATGATTGTACCCTCCTCAAGCACTTGGTGTGAGATGGAATGAGACATTAGCTGAGCAAAAAGTCTGGCCCTTGGTAAAACAGCAGCTGAGGCCCTCACTAAAATGGTAGCTGAGG
Source organism: Bubalus bubalis (assembly GCF_019923935.1). Lineage (NCBI taxonomy): Eukaryota > Metazoa > Chordata > Mammalia > Artiodactyla > Bovidae > Bubalus > Bubalus bubalis. Next base: position 4,130,978 of record NC_059170.1, on the reverse strand, counting down.
CCCTCAGTAAAATGGGACCTGAGGCCCTCAGTGAGACAGTAACTAAACCTCTCAGTAAAATGGCATGAAGCCAACACACCAGTCATTCAGCTAGATGATTTCTAAGTCTCCTTCTAGCTCAAGGATCCCCAAACTCTAAACCAGTCAGCTTCAAGTCCATGAATGAGTCAACTCTGGAGGTAGGAAATGATGCAAGTGATGCAGGCCGAGGTGACGAGAAGCTGGAACTCCCACCTCAAAGTGAAGAGAACTAAATGCAGGCATTTCTACTCAGGTGACACCTATTGATCTGAGTCACAGGCTCATGTAAGTGTAGGGGTGGGAGGGTGCTTACAGAGCAGCACCCCCTGTTTCAGAACCAAGGCCCTACCGCTCAGAGAGGAGAAGTGTGAGGCTGGGGCTGCACAGTCAGGCCCGGGCAGAGGTGGAAGCTGATGAGGCTCCGTGCCGGCTGGTGAGAGAGCAGGAAGGACAAAGCACCAGAAACCCCATGGCGAGAAAGAAAGGCCTGGAGAAGGGAGGCCTTTCAGACGAGCAGAACTGCCCTTCTTGCCACCAAGAGGTAAAGTCAAATGTCTAAAGGAGCAGGTAATATATCAATGAGCTAAGCAGCCGGTGCAAAGACTGATGAATGTGCCTAACCTACAGATACTCACACTCAGATTTTTCCTCTTTTTAAGAATTATATCACCAGGGCCATCGCTAAGTTGCCTGGCATTTTTGTACAAATTAGGAAAAGACACCTCTCTGCACCCTTAGAAGGCATGTGTCAGGACACTGTCTTGATAAATATGCCGATGTGAACAGGCGGCCTCGTGAGAGGCAGCAGCCTCGAGCAGGGCACAGCCTGCGCAACTGCACCCAATGACACACAGAAGGCTCCCTGGGCTGCGACGGGGGCCTCGTTCTACATTCCATGGCCATATAGCAGGCACTCAGATGCCACAGCAAAGGTCATGGGGGCAAAAAATCATGTTCACTATTAACACTTAATCCCTAGTCAGAACCCACCTCTGAACTAGTGTCCAAAGTGGACACCAAGAAGGCTGCTGCCTTGGGGCCTTTGCGCTCACCGTTCCCTTCCTACAGCACTTTCCCTCAAGACAGTGACACAACATATTCTCTCCCTGACGCGAAAATCTGGTTAAATCTCACCTCTTCAGAAAGTTCTTCCCTAGACAGCATCCTCACCAACTCACAACGGTCTTCCATCCCCCATCCTGCCTCATTTTTCTCCTTCTTGCTTTTTTTCCACTAGATTTATTGTTTGCTGTGTGTCTCGCTTCATCAGAACACCGACTCTGTGAGAACACAGGATTTTGTCTGTTTTGTTCACTAATCTATCCCCATCTCTAGTCAGCAAACTTTTCCTGAAAGGATATGAATCACCAGGGGATCTTATACAAGGCAGGTTCCAGCTTGGCAGACTGTGGAGAAACCTGGGACTCTGCATTTTGAACAAGCCCCCAGGTTCAGTTCAGTTCAGTCGCTCGGTCGTGTCCGACTCTTTGCGACCCCATGAATCACAGCACACCAGGCCTCCCTGTCCATCACCAACTCCCGGAGTTCACCCAGACTCATGCCCATTGAGTCGCTGATGCCATCCAGCCATCTCATCCTCTGTCGTCCGCTTCTCCTCCTGCCCCCAATCCCTCCCAGCATCAGAGTCTTTTCCAATGAGTCAACTCTCTGCATGAGGTGGCCAATGTACTGGAGTTTCAGCTTTAGCATCATTCCTTCCAAAGAAATCCCAGGGCTGATCTCCTTCAGAATGGACTGGTTGGATCTCCTTGCAGGCCAAGGGACTCTCAAGAGTCTTCTCCAACACCACAGTTCAAAAGCATCAATTCTTCGGCACTCAGCCTTCTTCACAGTCCAACTCTCACATCCATACATGACCACAGGAAAAACCATAGCCTTGACTAGACGGACCTTTGTTGGCAAAGTGATGTCTCTGCTTTTGAATATGTCTGTGCTATTGGTCCATGGACTGAACTGAGGGGGAGACTCCAGCACGGAGCCTGGCAGGTGGTGAAAGCACCATCAATGTTTGTTGGATAAATAAGAGAGAAGCAGGAAAACCACTCAATCCTACTCCAGGCTTTTCTCGCTACTTTTTAATCACACCATCCTGCCCCCAATGATACCATCATGGCTTTTATTGTCAATGTAACATTTTTGGATGGAGAGAGAAAGGATACAGGCATAGATGTGGGCTACAGCCAGTGTAGGCTGATGGATTCTTTTACATCACTATACCTGCTGCTGCTAAGTCGCTCCAGTCGTGTCCGACTCTGTGCGACCCCATAGACGGCAGCCCACCAGGCTCCCCCGTCCCTGGGATTCTCCTAGGGACAGGTAAAGCCAAGGCTTAACAAACCTTTACTTGAGGCAGCTTCCAAAACTATTCATTAGGGCAGTAGTTACAGTTTTACAATAAATGTCAAATTAGGGAGATGGAATTCCCTTAACAGCAACCTAATTTTGAATGAGAGAGTTCCATTTGGTTAAGTAAATGATGCCAAGAAGATCCACTCAGCTCTACTTACTACGTGGAAAATCAAAATGTGATGCCTTTTTAAGCTCCACAGTAATAATGGCCTTGATCGTTTATTGGCAATTTTAAATATGCAGGGCATTCTGCTGAGCCTTTATAAATTACACCACCAGTAATGAAGGCGATGACCAGAATGCACCCAACCACAAGGACAGACACAAACCGCCCCTGAAGGCCTCGAGAAGCTGGTGACGCTGGAGCTTCAGGCAGACGGCGCCCCCGCCCCGAGGGTCTGAGGAGGGAGGTAAGTCTCGGCCTGTGCATCTCTTGTATCTTTCGAATTCTGCATCATGTGAATGCGCTTCCTTCCCCAAAAGTAAGGGGTACAGGAAACCAGAGCTGGCTGTACTCAGCACTGTCTCACATACTCATCCCCTCTAGACCCTAAAAGAGAAGTAACATGCTGTCCAACGCGCCGTGAGGGACCCTGAGGCCCCGGCGGTCAGCTGATCCTTGTTCACAGACATGCCAACTAGTGTGATGAGAACAACTCAGGGTGGGCAGGAACCCAGGTGCGGGCAAGGGCGACGGGCAGCACGAGACTAAGCGCCCTAGCAAGGGGAAGTCTGTCTTGATGTTCAAATAGACGGGAGTTATTTCCTGATTCTTTTTCCCCCAAATACCTAGGCAACAACAGAAGCCCCTAGGAGCAAGCTGGAAAATTACCTCAGGATCATCGGCGATTCCTAAGGGGGCAGGCTTTGGAGCTGGAGCCTCTAGGCTCAGGTCAAGGCTGACCCACTTCCTTAACCTCTCCGTGCCCTCAGGTGTTCCTGGAAATCATGGCAGCATTGCATCCACTCACACACGGAAGGCACACAAAGCAGCTCCCAACCTTAGCTATTTTCCCCGGAAATCATGAAAATAAACACAGACTCAGTAAAGGAAGGGGGCAGGGCAGGAGCTGGGTGCCATGAGCTTACATGTGCAAGCGTGGGGAAAACACCAAAGCAAGGAGATTCGTTCTGTCCAGGTGACAAGGGGGCTGTCTGCTTCCTGTTTTATATACTTTTCAAATGCTGAATACATACTAAGATAAGAAAAACAGAACAAAAATTACATATATATGATCACACATTACACATACCTGATGCACATAAACACACACATATACATACAGTATGTGTTTATACATTTATATTAAAATATTACATATATGTACACACACACACACACACACACAAACTTTTCCAAACCTGAGTCAGAATGTTCAGAATCAGCCAAAAGCAGTGAGCCTGAGGACCATACACAACAGGGGAAACAGTCTGGCCAAGGAGCCCTACAGGTATGCTTTTAAATTCAGCTCCAGGGCTTCCGTGGTGGTCCAGCGGTTAAGAATCCACCTGCCAGTGTAGAGGACACAGGTTCGATCCCCGGTCTAGTCAGATGCCACATGCCGCAGGGCAACTAAGCCTGTGCCACAACCACTGAGCCTGCGTGCCCTAGAACCTGTGCTCGGCAACGAGAGAAGCCGCCTTAGTGAGAAGCCCACGCCCCGCAACTAGACAGGAGCCCCTGCTCACCGCAACTAAGACCCAGCACAGCCACAGATAAACTTGAGTATAAATTCAGCCCCGCCACGTCTCAGCTACGCAACCCTGAGCGAGTCCTCTGACCTCACCCGAGGCACCTGCCAGCAAATGATGGGCACACGTGTCATCATATCATCAGTATTGCGTTCGTGCCCGTCTCAGCGCCAGGGTGACAGCACGAAACCAGACTTCCACGCGGGAAAAAAGGCTCCCTTCTGTACCCTAACAGGATGGTCCAGAGGAAGACAAATAACAACAGGGATCAGGGATGCTGTGCACACGGGGAGCGCTTGGTGCACGCCAGGCCCCGTCCTATGCGCTTTTCCATCTTAAGTCATTTATCTTTGCAAAAACCCTAGGAAGTAGGCATTGGTATCGCCCTCTCTGCTAAGGGGTGTGACCTTGAGCCTCAGTTTCCTCATCTGTAAATGGGGTTAATAGTGCCTCCTGCAGGTGGCACACAGGGGAAGCTTGGTCAGAGTCACTAGTGACCGTCTGCTCCCTGGGGAAGGCACTCAGCGCCCCCGAGCTTTGCTCACAGAGCAGGGACAGCATGCCTGCCTGAGCCCCTCCATGCAACACGCCTGTCACATAGTAAGCGCTCAATAAACAGACACGATTATGGGCAGAACCAGCCCACAGTTCTGGGAGGCTCAGATCAGGCAGCCCTAACCTCCATGCTGTCTCCCAGGATTCAGAGGATGGTTCTTCTTTCAAAAGGCAGCACAGGCCAGTGGTTCAGTGCGGGTTCTGCCTGTACACCTCCTGTGTCCACGTCAGAAACACCACTCACCGGCTGGGTGACATCAGCCAAGTCTACCCTCTCTGTGTCCCAGTGCCCTTGTCTGTAAAACGAGTCTTCCTACCACCCACACTCCACGGCGTGGCTACAAAGATTTAAGCAGCTCACTCGAAGGAGAGTCCCCAGAAGATGCTGAGCACATGTAGCCGCTATTGTTCAATCCCCGCGCCTGGCCCTTAACAGGGACCCACGGATTTGTTTATGAACAAGTGAAGCTTCCTCTCTATGTTCCCACTGGTTGCCAGACGCACTACGAGCACTGTTCTCTTTCTGGAACAGCTCTTCCTTCAAGATCCTAGAGCCTCCGTTCTCTGCTTACCCTCGGGGCGAGGGGTGGGTGAGGTCTGGTGCTCACCCATGGTCATTTCCATTGTCCGGTGAGCACCTCATGCTTCCCTCGCTGTTTCCGGCGTGCAGTCAGGCGAGCACACTGCACCATCCAACCCCGCGCCGCGCGGCCCCGCCCCCGCAACCCGTGCAGGCCCCGCCCCCCATGCAGGCCCCGCCCCCAGGACCCTCTGTTCCCCGCCCCCGCCCCCCCACGGCTCACCTTGAAGGCCAGCACCTGTCTCCCTGCTTTCACAAGGCCTACGTGAGCACTCCAGCCCCAGCCAAGGTCACCCAGGGGGGCTACATCTGGCCCACAGTCTGTACTCTTCTATTAAAAAAAATTTTTTTTTAAATTAGTGGCCAGTGTTACTATCAAAAGAGTGGTATGTAGACAAAGGCAGGGCAGTGAGGACGGCCCCTCCTAAAGCTGGCCTCGGCATCCCCACCCCAGCCCACCCCACCCTCACCTTTAAAGGAAAAGGCCGGGTCAAGCCAGCCCCAGACTGTCGCCCCCCTCTGAAAACAGGAGCATCACAGTGGAGGGGGCAGGCCTGCTCAACCCTCGGGACTCCAGCCTTCCCCAAGACTGCGGCCACACCGTGCCTCCTGCCTGTGACCCGTGTCTCAAAAAAAAAAAAAATTCTGATTAGCCTGAACACAGCAAGAACCCGACCACCTCTCAGGCCTCCCACCCCGCAGTGCCAGTCTGGCCACCGCCTGTGTCGCCCGGACCAGGCGTCTGGTCGAGCCTCCCGCGTCTCGCTGCTCCTCTCCCAGCCCCCCGAAGTCAGTCCTCAGATGCAGCCAGAGGGATCCCGCCGAGACCCGGTGTTCCCGGCCCCCACCTTCCGACGCATGAGTCTGCAGAGCCCAAGGCCCGAGTCTGCGCATCCTCTGGGCCCCGCCCTCTCCTCGCGGGTCCTGACTCAGCCTGCCCTCCCCACGCCTCCTCTCTGCCCCCAGGCCGCACCCAGCGTGGCCCTGGCCCCCCCGGAGCACTCATCCCCAGAAACCTGCACCTTCCGGTCTCCGGGCTCAGATGCTAGCTTCTCAGGAAGGCCTATCCGACCATGCCCACTTCCCCTCCCCCACCCCGGCAGGTTTTCCCACAGCACTTATCACCTTCCAACACACTACTGAATTTTCCTATTTATTAGATGTATTGTTTGTCTCACTGCAGCCAGAAAAGTCAACGCCATGGGGGCAGGAATTTGTCTCTGTTTCGGTCACGGCCGTATTCCCAGCGCCTGGAACAGGGCCGGGCACCTGGAAGGTGCGTAGTGATGAACTCCGAGCCAAGGAAGAAGCAAGATGAGCCCCCGGTGATCAGCGCACATGCCCCTCCCCTGAAGCTGGAGCGTCGTTTCCCGCTCTCTTCCTTCCCCAGAAGGTTTGATGGAACCTCTGTCAAGCAAACGCAGCAGCCCTGATCGAGACCAATTAGCCTCAGCAAGTCCCGCTTCCGTTTCCCCAGCCAGCCTCACGGAGCACAGAGTTTTATGAGTCGACAGAAGCCAACACGCCCAGCCGATTGCCAGAGAAGTGAGGCTCCTTGTCACGACTCCAGTTTCGCCTGGTAAGGAGGAAACCCCATCTGGCTTCTTTCTCCCCTGTCTCAGATGTAATTTAAAGTGAGTCGCAGCAAGGACGAAAGCCCAAATCCAAGAGGATGAAAATCACTGTCCTGTCATCTGTTTACAAGAGGAAAGCTTGGGGACTTGACTGGCCTCCTCTGGGCCGGGAAGGCGGCAACTGGGACAGGTGCGGCCGGCCTCCCGGTTTTCTCCCTGCGAAGCTCGGTCCTGCTACCCAGGACGAAGCTGGGATCAGGTTTCTGCATCTGCCAGGAATTTCTCCTAAAGGAGCTGCCCATGTTGTTTCCAGATGTCTGAACATCTGTCGGAAAGAATCAGGAGTATTGTCTTTGGAGGTGTGTAGTGTGCTTAAACAGCCTTGGATTTTGATTACTTTCTAACAAAAAGGATGGCTTTCCAATCCTTCTTTCAGTTGAAAACACGTCCCAGAGAGTGGTGAAAATAACATTTATCGAAAGCCCCCACACAAGGATGGATGAAGAAACTAACCGAGTGTCCTCTAGGGGAATTTCTAATGCAGGATTAAGGTGAAAGGGTCTGGAAGCAGGCAGGAAAAGGGTAAGTGACAATGGCATTATACAGGCAGCTCTCAACTGGGCTATTATGAGCTCCCATCAGCTAAAGAGCCAGGGAAACACTTAAAGCCCAACCTTACAAAGCTGCCTTTGAATGCCAGTTTTGTCCATCCAAGGACCACTGCTTCCTGCCCTGAAATAGAATGAGGAAATGATGGCCAGGTTCCACCAAAAGGCATGTGGCTCTTTCAAGGTGAATTGAGTGGTTCCCTTTCTCTGATCCCTACAGGTCAAAGTCAGGTCAAAGAGCTAAGATACCCAGACTCCTCAGAAAGAACCATAACCTATTCTTTCCTCAGAAAGAACCATAAACCGGCTCTAGTTCCATGGGATTTAGAGCTTTCTAGGTGAAACTTCCTGGAGAAGGCAATGGCAACCCACTCCAGTACGCCTGCCTGGAAAATCCCATGGACCGAGGAGCCTGGTGGGCTGCAGTCCATGGGGTCGCTAAGAGTTGGACACGACTGAGCGACTTCACTTTCACTTTTCACTTTCATGCATTGGAGAAGGAAATGGCAACCCACTCCAGCGTTCTTGCCTGGAGAATCCCAGGGACGATGGGCTGCCGTCTCTGGGGTCGCACAGAGTCAGACACAACTGAAGCGACTTAGCAGCAGCAGCAGGTGAAACTTCCAGGTTCATACACCCAACCACAGACTTGCCATCATTGCCTGGATGCCTTGCAAGCCCTTCCTAATTCCCTCACCCCACAATGAACTTGTAATCTTCCCCTAAGAAAATGACTTTCACCCCAAGTCTTCCGGAGTGGCAGATGATACTTCCCCTCCACCCACGGCTAAGCCAGCACTGAGTCCTGAACCTCACACCATGGAACCCATTCTCTCCCCTCCCAATGCCACCTCCCCATCCTCACCACCTTGGCCTTCCACCTGGCACTGCCATAGCCTGTCAAATTTGCCTCCCTGCTTCCTCCCTTAGAGGAACCCACTCCTTAGAGGGAAGCCCAAGCGATCCCAAAGTATTCAATCAGAATCACCTTCCTTCCCTGCTCAAAACTCGCCACCTCCCTTCCCCTTGCCCTGAAATAAAACCCTAGTTCCTCATCTTGGCTTATGAGTCCTGCCATCACCCTCCAGGCTAGTCAAGTGATACTGGCCTTCCTTCGGGTCCTCAGAAGTTCTTCCCTGCCTCAGGACCTTTGCATGTGCTGTGTCCTGTACACGGAACACTCCTCCCACCCACCACACCAAAAGAGAAAGAGAGGATGGGCAATACTCCTCTCTTTGCTGGCTCAATCACCTGCTCCAGGCCCCAGGTGATAAGTCACCTCCATAGAGAGATCCTCCGTCTAACGCAGATCATCCAAGTAGTGGTTGCTTGGCACAGCTCGTTCCGTCTCAGCAGTCACCCCCAACTTGCACATCCAGCAGATGAACTCCCAATCAGCTGTCAGTCTACCTTGGAGTCCAGGTATAATCCCAGACGGCCTCATCTGGCCTGCCTGACCCACCCACATCTCAGCGACAGTCACACCAAACCATCCTGGTCTGCTTGGCACATCCTGCCCACCCCCTCGAGTTCCACCAGGGCACAGACCTCATCCATCTCACACCCATCAGTACTTTACCAGCGCCTGGCGCACTGCCTGGCACACAGAAGGTCCTTGACAAAATATTCACCGAGCGAATGAGTCATGAGATCTGAAAAGCATTTAAAGTTTGGAGCAGACTTTCTTCCCAGACCAACTGACATTCAAGAGAAAGAAAAGACAAAAGAAAAAAAACAAACAGCTGAACATGGCATATGCTTAAGATTTGCAATTATATATTTAAAGAAAGAGAAAGAAATGGTCATGTACTCATTTTATTTTCATATAAAGAGGCGCATAAAACCACTAGGCATACAGAAAAAGTGAAGGTTTACAGTGTGGCAAATAAAGAGAAGGGTGGGAGCCAGTCACTGAGAGGGAGAAGAGAGCCAGGGCACAGCACAGAAATAGACACAGATGGAGAGAGGCAGAGATCAGGGGAGAAACCGGCAGGGTGTGAAGCAGGGCTCTTCTGGGACTGGAAGGGCAATCCTCCAGGCTTTGACAGAGGTTTCCACACCTCCTTAAAGGTTGAGAGTCCTTGTCTTCTTAAAGCCCCCTCTTTTTGTCATTTTTCAAAGAGGGTTTTTTTTTTTTTTAATGACTTCCTATGCTAAAACAAATCAGGGGTTAGCACATTTCATTTTGAAGAAAACCCAACTTATTCAAATGATTTAAAAAAAAAAAAAGGCTTCACTTTGTGTCTTTTGAGGATATGGCTATAAATTTTTTAAGTCATACATTGGGTTTTCAAAGTAATGAACCAGAGGAGGGGCAGAGGGCCTTCCCTGGCGGCGCAGGGGCTCCACTGTGGGAGGCGGGGCGGGGGCACAAGTTTGATCCCTGGTTGGGGAACTTATGCTCCTGCGTGTTGCATGTGCAGCCAAAAAAAAAAGAAGAAAAAAGATGGATCCTGGGGAGCTGCTGGAAGGAGAAGCGTGAATGCCAGGCACAGCGCAGAGGACATCTTCAGAACTGCATCTGCAGTCTACTTCCTTTTCTGGAACTTTCCATGGCCCCAGCCCTTGATGAATGGGTGAGCAGAGCCTTGCACTGCACATGGTCTGACCTCTCTGGCCAAGCTAACTGGACAGTGGGTGGCACCCTTCCTAATCAGAGCCAATTAGGATCTCCCTAAAGGTCAGGATTTGGACTCCAACGAGCTGGTGAGGGACTAAAATTAAGACAGCATAGAAAATCTGACAGGCAGGAGGTGCGGGCATCTTTCCACCAGGTCTTCTCTGTCTGCTGAGAATGAGGAGGCAGGGAAAGTTGGTCTGCAGAGAGATGTGGAAGATGAGAAAAGCTGTCTAGCAGGCAAAGCCAGACACCAGAGTCCAAATTCTAAGTCCACCATTCGAGAGCTATGACCTTGAGTAAGGCCCTTGACATCTCCTTGACCTAACTGTAACTACTTCCTTGGGCTTTTCTGAGGATTAAATAAATTTAGCTTAACACAGATCTCACTTGCAAAGGGTCTGACATGAGATAAGTGCTCGCTAAGTGTTAACTATTATTTGCATCATCTTGCTAAACTGTGAGTTCATGGGGGTGAGGGTTTCTGGCTGTTTTGTTCATACCATATCCCAGAGTCTAGAACCATGCCTGGGACAGAGCAGCACTCCACAAATGGTTGCTGAATAATCAGAGACCAAAGATGCCATGTAGCCCCTCGAGGACAGACACCATGGGCAGAGCCCCCCAACTCTTCTTGTTTCTTCCCTGCTTTGCCTGCGCCAGGATGAAAGCCAAATCCTCCCCACTGGTTGGCCAGGCCACCCACGCCCTCCCCCGGCCCTTCATGGTCCAGTTACGTTGGCTTACTCAAGTTCCTCTGCCGTAGTTTGCTTCCTTCTGCCCCCGGGCATTTGCACCTACTGTTCCCACCACGCATCCTCAGCCCTGGTCTCATCGTCAAGGAAATCTTACCAGGGAAACCTTCCCCTGTGTACACTGACCTCCATCTTATGCGCCCAGAGCCTCGTGCATGCTTCCTTCCTGCCACTCACCACAATTTGCAATGTTATTGTTTGCATGATTATTTAAGTCAGCAACTTTATACCCTCAGATCGTGAGCTCCATAGAGAAGAAGACCATAGCTTCTCTCTCAGTCTTTACTGAACCTCAGCATTAAGCAGATGGCAAAGGGCAGGTGCTCAGCAGATTCCTGCAGGACGTGTCTACCTGTTGACTGGATTGACTGAGCAGAGAAATAAATCTTGGACTCGTGACCACCAGCCCAGGTTCTTCTTGAGCTGAAATCTCCTGACCTGATTATATGTAACTCCAGTAGGCTCCTCATACACACCCCCTTTGCTCACTGCCTTTCAATGAGTTTCTCTCTCGGTTACAACCAAAGGCTTTGACTCCAACATACCCTGCCACCACCTCCAGGCCAGGAGGTTCTCATCCTAGAGTACATAAGCCTCACCTGATAACGATATGAAGATTTTCTTTTCTAAAAATCAATTTTCAAGCATGATGGAGCAAATAATATGAGACCAGCCCTACCATCATAAACAATAAAATACAACAACAGTTGATAAGTCCACTGCTTTCGGGGTGGGCGGGTTGGTTAGAAGAAAACGGGCACATGGATACGTGAGGCTGAGCCCCTTCGCTGTCCGCCTGAAAGTACCATAACAGTGTTAACCGGCCACATTCCAATATAAAAGAAAAAGTTAAAACAATGCTGAATATATTTGAGATCGAAGGTCATGAAAGGATAAAGATGGCTGTGCCTTTTCAACCCAGGAAAAAATAAGCCAACTGCTTTCAGGCATTAGACAGCAGGCAGCATACGACTGTGGTCCATGAGGGAAAGGAGACACGCGAGGTGAACCCATGTCCCCTGCAGCCCTCTGCCTGGGGACACTCTCCCTCCCACGTGCAGAGCGTGGAGGTCAAACAGAACACAGAGGTCCTGCTGAGCAAGGGGTGGGGGCAGGGTTCAGAGACCCAGGCTGTGGAAGCAGCTAGAATCTGTGAGTAAAGCATCAGAGAGGGGGAAGGGGCTAGGGGGGTTCCCCAAGTCCGTGACCAAGGGCTGGGCTGAGTAATCACAGGGGAAATGTGCAGGGTTTATCAGAAAGAGGCAGCTACATGGTAAAAAGGGAAACAGAGAAGCTGGAGGTTCAGCAGAGCTGGAATATCAGAATTCTAGCCCATCCGAGAAGAGTGACCTCCCCAAAAAGCATCCGAAAAGACCAGGCCTTAAGAATGAGGTCATGCCTTGGAGTAAAGCCTACTGTGGACCCACCCTTACACAGTCTTAAACCAAGTCTGCAACACCCTGGCTGTCCAGAGGTGGAGAATCTGCCTTTCAACGAAGAAGACACAGGCTCGACCCCTGGTCTGGGCAGACCCCGTATGCCTTGGGGCAATTAGCCCATCCCATAGCTGCTGAGCCCACACTCGAGAACCCTGGAGCCCCAACTACTGGGCCCTCACGCCTCACCTAATGCAACCCACATGCCAGGGAACCCACACATCACCACAAGAGAAGCCACAGCAACGAGACACCCGAGCACTGCAACTCGAGAGTAGCCTCCGCTCTCTGCAACTGGAGAAAAAAGCCCGCACGCAGCAACGAAGGCCCAGTGTAGCCAAAAATAGATAAATAAACAAAAATTTTAAGTAAAACTTTAAAACCAAGCCTCAATTAGATCCACAAAAGAAGGACTTTACTGGCTAACCCTATGAAGTTGAAGGGTACGGGGAACACCTCGGGCTTTGCACAGGTCCCCCGTAACAAAGAGTAAAATCAAACCTATGAAAGTTCAAAGTGACTAGCCAGAAACTGAACTACCTTAAGAGGAAGACAATAAAATCAAGAGTCTCTACAACACCCAGCGCACATCCCCGTCCCAGTATCACCACACAGCCAGCAATTACTAGACGTGCAAAGAAAGAGGAAAACGTGCCGTGCAGTAAACGAAAAGCAATGAATAGAAACAAATCCACCCAAACTTGTGATGTCAGATTTAGAAAAAACAATTAGCAGGGTTTAGAAGTTCCAACTAGTATCACTAAAGTCCTTAACCAGGTGCACACACTCAAAGCAACCTGTGGACATTTTAGGGCTTAAGGTCTGTACGTTTGGATTTCATCTGAATTGTACTCATACCCAGTACTCTTGCCTGGAAAATCCCATGGATGGAGGAGCCTGGTAGGCTGCAGTCCATGGGGTCGCTAAGAGTCGGACACGACTGAGCGACTTCACTTTCACTTTTCACTTTCCTGCATTGGAGAAGGAAATGGCAACCCACTCCAGTGTTCTTGCCTGGAGAATCCCAGGGATGGGGGAGCCTGGTGGCTGCCGTCTATGGGGTCGCACAGAGTCGGACACGACTGAAGCGACTTAGCAGCAGCAGCAGCAGTACTCATATCACACAGCTTCAGCAGATGCTCAAGAATCTGCATTTTTAACAACTACTCTCAAAGGTTCTGATGCACCATCAGATTCTTATCATAGAATATTTTGATAAGTATTTTGCCTTCACTTTATACTTTGCCCTCACTTTATACTTTTAAATTCTTTGCCTTCACTTTAAGGCAAATTAAAAAAAAAAGTTAAATTAATATAAATGTATTAAAGGGCTGGTTAATTGAGTTGGCAGGTAAGCACCAGTCATCAGTTCCTGGTTAACCAGACTATACAATTAAGAATACTTGAACTCTGATCATTTTGGAGGGAAAAAAAAAAAAATTCTCTACTTATTTTGAAAAAAATATCTGAGGTTAAATCAAAAGCCACAGACATAAAAGATAATGATTAAGGAAAAAACAGTAGGAAATGCTCTGGGTATAATGTAAAGAGAAAAAAAAAATCAAAGTACAAGCTACTGTAACATCAAGTATATTAATGTACAGTGATAGACACTGCCATGTCTGTGAATAGAAAACAAGCAACAGGAAGCATCAAAAGGCTATATATATATATATATATATATATATATATATTCTACATAGTTGGACTGTGTATAGTTTTAACTTTTTCCCACTTTTCAGTATGCTGATTTTCCTTAATGGACTCTCACCTAAAATTTAAACACAAAATGATAGCTTCAGAAACCTTCAGTCCAAACACCTCCACCAAACTACAGTAGTTTCTCAATCAGAAAGAGAAGGAAGAAGACAGAGCATGAATATCACTTCGATCCTTATCCAGCTCAGGAAGACTTTTTTCCTGGCCTCTGAGTGGCTTTATTAGCGGCCGACACTCAATCCGAGACTTCCCATCTCTTCGAGGAATAGGAAGCTGAGACACGCACCGCAGTCTAATAAGCACCAAACAGAAGCTCCGCAGCAGTGAGCCGCCCAGTGGCCCACGAGGACACGGGAGGAAGGGAACACGAGTCCATACCTGAACGACAGGGTGGCCGCCCGTCGGGGCCTTGACAGCCCCGCGGCTGCCCTCCGTCTCGTAGTGCGCTCGGTGGTGTGGCTTGGGCTGCACCTCGATCCGCAGCTCGTAGGCGCCTGACTGGTGGGAGAGTGGCCACTCGAGCGGAGGGAGGGAGGCGGTCACTGGGATGCTGGAAGGCAGAGCAGACAGAGCGGTCACGTGCGCAGTGAGCCACCCCCGGTGCCCCGTACAATAAACGTAAACGGCCCCTTCCCTGAAAACCATCCACCCGCACCCGGTAAGATGCAGGCTGCTGGGAGGCACACGTTCCTGAGACATGATTGGCGGGGCTCTTCACGAGGTGGAGATCTTTCTCCTCCTCTGTTTTCTCTTCCATCTTGATAAAGACGGAATGACTGACATCGCAATTTCTGAAGCTCATTTCACATGTTAGTTCTAGCACGTTTCTAACTGCTGCATCTTCTTTTCCTCTGGGAATTTTGAAAAATATCACCTCCCACCTCTAAAGGATAGTCCTTACAGGATGGTTTTTTTCCCCCCCCCAAAGGAGTAAGTGTGGGACAAGGAACTCTGTCACAGAAATCAGGGGTCCCATGGGGTCACTAACCTGCCATGTGACTTTAAGTAAGCAACTTCAACTCTTATTCTCAGTCTCCTATAACCACAAATGGACTAGATGGCATCTGAAGTGTTTTCCCAGCTCTTATTTCTATGTCTGATTATCTCAATTAAAAATAAATTTAGGAAGAGGCCTTTCCCAGTCATAATCATTACTTCTCGGGTCAAGTATAGAACATCTAACCACAGGGAGGTGTCCGGCTTTGGCATGGATGAGCCAAACCACTGAGATTCCCTACAGTTAAATGAGGAATAAAGGTCAAGAGCATGACTGGAGTTACACACCCAAGCTCAAGTCCCAGCTCCATCTCCAAATACCTGTGTGACTTTGAGCAAATACCTCCATCTCCCTAGGCCTTAGCTTCCTCAACTATGAAGTGGAGACACTGAGATCACAGAAAGAGCTTAAGCCAAATAAATGCTCAATAAATACCAGCTATAATTATTTTTCATGTAATGTATATTTCAAATAAATGTTACTTCCTGTTGACAATCTGTATTAATGGTATTGGTAGTGTCAGACAATCTGACTATATTATTAATGATATTGAAAGTTGTAAGATCTTTGAGGTCAAGCCATTAAGTTTAATTTTACTATAAAATCTCAACCCCATCCAGCACACACAACAGGTACTTGATGTGAGCTTGGAATTATGTCATTGAAGAGATAACTGAAGGTTTGACAGTCTATATCTAGAGCATGCACTCAGAGTCCCAGAGAATCTAAAAACCTTTTCCCAAGATCACAGAGGAAGACACAAAGATCCAAATTAAGCCTCTTGCTTCTTCCACCCCTCTTCCTTATGTCTTATCTTACTAATTTATTTAAAATAGGTCCAAGGAAATATTTAATTCATGGAGTGAGTCTAGAGCAATGCCTGGTCTTCCACGAATATTCAGTGGGTGGGCGGATGAACAAATGGAAGGATAAATGAAAGACTGAACAAGCAGTTTTATTTCACGGAACCCTCACGTGTTCAAAGTAGCTTTGAAGCTGCAAATGCATGAATTTGGGTCATTGTGTCCTGATTTTTCACATGCAGGAGGAAACATTAATCTAATCAGGATGGTCTTTCCTGCTAAGTCCAGAACTGCCAGAAGCTACTGGACTTAATTAAGCATTTGCAATGAGGCCAATTCTGTTTCTTCTCTCTTAGAGCAATTCCAAGGGGAGAGGGGAAAACCTCACACACTCCATCAGGGCTGCAGCTTAACCTGAACATACCACTCAACTCATCTTTACATCCTCACTATGCAAGCACATCTCTAGCCACTCTTTATAATGACATTGCCCTGTGAAGTTCCTCTAACCCTGAAATCTCAAGGTGTCCAAAGTGCCTTTATTTCTACCTTGGCTACAGGTCCAAGATGCCTTCAAGCTTCTGCCTACAACCAAGGTGCCCTCTGTGTTATATATTCTTAGTCTCACATTCTCAATTTAAAATTGTTTACAGTTAGCAAATTAAGGCTTATTGAAAAATCACTCCACCCCTGTATTAATCAAAAAATATAGTGAGTAGAAGATTCAATGCAATATCCCTAAGTACCAAATTCTAACTTTGTTTGCTTCTAGAACAACTGGAATACAATCTTAAGACTCAGACCACTGGAGTGAATCTGACATTCTGCACTTGAACTTCAGCCCCTGTAGAGTTACCCACACTCCCTGAGATAAATATCATCATGAGACTTCTTTGAATGACCCATCCTCTCAATCTAATAGAAAACTCTTGGAAATGTCTCATGGGCTGGCACAGATTGGGCACTTGGTAGGGGCAGAAGGACTCTAACCCATCAGAACCTCTCAGATCAAGCCACATAATAGAGAGGAAAGGGTTTCATATACAATAAAGTCTCAGATAAATGCCTCACAATCATGTTTTACATTAATGTTCCTCCTCACTCCCAATCATGACACAAATCATGTTTTGGAGATCAATCCAGGAGTTGATTAGGAAGAACAAGGGGTCAGGAATCTCAAATTCTGGTTTCCAACTTGGTCATGATCTAGCTGGGTACTGACAGGAGTGTTGCTTCACCCCTCTGCGCCCCGGTTTCTCAACCTGCACCAGCTGTTGTTCTTGATTGGCTCCAGGAAACTTGAGCCTCAGAGCTCTGTGGCCAGATGGCCTTTGAAATGACCGCACATTCTGCCCACAGCTGGGAGTAGCCCCTACACAGAGGCAGTCATTGAACCCTATGAAACCCAGAAACTCCTTTTCTCACGGGACACTGGCTGACCTAGTGACTGGCTGACCAGTGACATGGCAATGGTGTTCTCAGAACCTGCCCTGGAGGACACGGCAGACCAGAAGCTCCGTTCAGTCCGCTTCGGTCTGGGGTGCAGGGGAGTAGGGGGATTTTGACAGTCAACATTTTATTTGAAAAAAAAAAAAAAAAAAGACTTGCATTTGCCAAAAGCAAATAACACTTTAAAAACCACTAGAGTAATGGTAACAGCATAAGGCTTCGATTCTTGACCTGATAAAATAGCATCTGCTCCCAATTGCTATGCACCTCATTTTCCTTATCATTGAAATGAAGACAAATATATAAACAAACCAGGTTTGGGGGAGAATTACCTGACATAATCCAGAGAGAGAGCGTATTAGAAGCGTGCCTGGCACACAGCAAGCATCCTGGCATGCTGGTGACTACGATCGCCAGCATCATCCTCTAACAGCTATTGGGAGCTCAGTCTCCTAGCAGCCAGCTCATCAACAAGGAAGCAACGAAGTGCTTCCTCTACAGTGATAAGATTCCCCTGATAACAGTAACAGCTGTCTCTTTCATGAGCTCCTACCTCTGTAGGTTCTATGCTGAGTTTGATATGTATTCTCTCACCTAATCTTCAACAAGAATAAATGAGGTCAGTTCTGTTGTTATCCTCACCTCACAGGTAATGAAGCCAGGCCCAGAGAGGTGCTCAATGAGAATGAAGATTCTGATTGATTAGCAATGTCTGCCTTGGGCATAGCATCGAAAAGGTGCTCAAGGACAGAGAACCCTGCATGACTGGTGATGCCTGACCTGGGCATAGCAGGATGGCAGCGACACTCATGCCCAGGATCACACAGCCTGCAAGGGGCAGAGCCAGGACTCAGGTCCAGACTGGGAGACCCCAAGTCTGCGCAGTGCAGTTTGCCAAGATTTAAAGCTCCTTGAAGATTCTGGCTCCCACATTTTCAGAGGGCCTCTATATCACTGACTGCGGTATCGAAACACACAGTAGATGCCTACTAACTTCAATTCTTCTTATAGAAAAATAGTAAATTCCATGTGTTGAGGCTACCTTTGTGCTTACTAGAATGTCAGCTCCACGAAGGCAGAATCTCTTTCCATTTTGTTCACCCTTTTCTCCCCAACACCTGTTGCTAGTGCCTGGCACGCAGAGGGTGTTTGATAGTGAAGTGAAGTCGCTCAGTCATGTCCGACTCTTTGCAGGCCCCATGGACTGTAGCCTACCAGGCTCCTCTGTCCATGGGATTTTAAACACTTGTTAAATAAGTGAATGAATGAACATGCCAGGTGCCTTAGGAGCAATCACAGGCACCCTAGGACTGCACCCTCCTAAGAGCCATCCAGGAAGTCAGGTACCCTTACACCCACTTTAGAGACGGGAAAACTGCCGCTCAGAGATTCTTTTCCCCAGAGAATTTCGAGATCTGGCAGCCAAGAACAGAGAGAGAGCTAGGATTGAAAATCAGCCCAGCCCACCCCCAGTCCCATGCTCATCACCAGAAAACCTCCTCTTAAAACCGGACCACGGAGTAAATCCCTTCCAAAGCCGGACTCACCTGCAGATAGGAATGGCCGGCACCAGCTGCTTGGGCCAGGTGGGCGGCACCAGCAAGATGGACTCGGGGGCCGAGTTCCGCCTCTCCTCCTGCTCGCAGGGGCCCAGGAACTCCACGGCCGGGTAGAGGTGGCGGGGCAGGCCGGCCTTGGGCGGGGCGGCGGACACCGGCGACGGGTCGGGGCTGGTCTTCCACATCTTGGGGGGGATCCCACAGGGCGAGTCGCCAGCGAGGCTGTTCAAGGCATCCATGAGGGCGGCAGGGCCGGCCGAGGGGGGATACCCGGCGGGGGCGCCGTCGTCCCGGGGCTGCGGCGAGGGGCTCCGCGAGCGCTGGGGTGAGGCTGCGGGCAGCGGGGCAACCGAGGCCCCGGCGCACGAATGCCGCCGCTTGGTACCAGGCGACGAGGAGCGGGAGGCCGGACGGGGCACGGGCGAGTGGCGGCCCAGGCAGCTGTCCTCAGCGAGGCCGGTTCGAGGTGACATTATTGGCGAGGTTCTGGGGGAATAATGAGCAGGGATGTTTTGAAACTGGGGACACAGGTCGTCGGGCCCGCCGTTGTTGGGCGAGACGCAGGGCGAGGTGTAGGGGGAGAAGGTGTCGGAAATGAAGCTGGCAGAGGAGCCGCTGCTAGCGGGGCTCAAGCAAAGCGGCTCGCGGTACCCCTCGAAGCCGGGCACGGGCAGCGTGAACCTTGGGCTGGCCGCCACCCCCGGCGGGGGCGGCTGCTCGCCCAGAAGGCCAGTGTCTCTCACGCGGAAGGGCCCCCCTGCCTGTATCAGTTCGTGGGATGGAGTGATCTCGATCCGAGGGCTCAGGCCCGAAGCCCCCGGTGGCTTGGCCGGGCTCAGAAAGTTCTGGGGCCCCACCCTATCCGGCTCTCGCAGCCGGCCGGGGGGCTCGCCAGAGAGACTGGCCAGGGGGCTGTATGGCTTGAGGCCATAGTCCAGGACATCATCGGGGTAGAGTCCGGAGGGTGGGCTGGCCACCTTATGTGCACTCGGTTCTTCTGGAAAGAGAAGGAGGGAAGGAGGGGTCTTTTTAAGCCTCTAAAACACAAGTCCCGATGCACAACAATCACAGGTTGGGTTTTGCCTCCTGTTTTCTTTTTTTTCAATCCCCACTGTGCCAAACCCAAAGCTAGAACCTCCTCTCACAGAAGGAAATTGAGGTGACTTGATCCCAGATTCCCTGAACAGAGACCAAAGCGGGGAGGATTTAGCGCAGGAGCACAGCTGGCCCGAGCCATGCAGCCTCAGCCAGAGACCTGGAAGGCTGGCCGCCCGAAGGCTTCCAAACTTCTGTCCCTTAGAGGAGGTGCCCTTTTATTTCACAATTCGGTTCACACCATCATACTCACTGGCAACTGAAACGAAAGCTTCCCCAAACAATACTTACCCCATGCACTCTTATCTATCCTCCTGTCTGGGGTTACTTTGTTTAAATGCTGGTCATAACTCATTAAACAGATTTCCTGTCCCATTGGTGGGTCCTGACCCACAGTTCGAAAAACACCGACCGAGGCCATCTGATCATCCTACCCTTGTGATACAGTGACAGGAATGCAAGGGGGTGGCCACACCAGCTCTGGAGGCCGTGGAGCCCTCTCCAGGCTCAAATCCTAGATGTTTGTGCCCACGTGTAAAAAGCGGCTTCATTTCCAGCCCAGACTCCCGAGCCGTTTCTCACCTCATGCCATTTTACAGATGAGGAAACTGAGGTCCAGGGAGGGGAAGGGAGTCACCCAAATACAGAAGGCACAGGACTGGAAATTCCACAGATGAGCTAGCTACTAGGCCCCCAAAAGACAGCCATAACTACAGAGCTCCCAAACTAGTAAAATCAGTGGATACAAAGTGATCCGATTTTTTCTTTAATGGTGGCTGCCTAACTCAGGTTTCAGCTGCCATCTGGAAAGAACCCAGGGCTGGAGGGTGAAATTAGCGAGGGAACTACTGTTTGTTCCACCACCCCATCCTGCCCCTCCTTCAAGCTCCCAGAGTCAACAGAGACCCCCCCCCACCCCCACACACACACACGCCCACCGCCCCCCCCCTTGCTGCTGGGGGCAGCCTCTACTCTTCTCTCATGCCCTTAAGTCCAATCCATCAGCTAAGTCTGACTCCTCTATTAAAAGAGAAACAAATTAATTCTCGTGCCACCCCCTCCCACCACCCTCTCCCACTGAGCCAGTTGCCCCCTCCCTGGTCTCCCCATTTCTACACTCGCCCTCTGGTCTCCTCTCCATGCAGCCGTCTATTGAAATGTCCACTGTAAAGTGAAATCCAGCTTAAAGGCTGTCCCCGGGAGGTCCCCAGGCCAGCCCTCAGCACGGGCTGGCCCCAGCCTGTCTCCCCACCTCCCTCTCCCCACTCTCCCCAGGCTCACCCAGCACCAGCCCTGCTGACTTTGTCCCCCAGTCTTCAAGAAGCTCCTGCTGTGGAGTTCCCTCTCCCCGGAAACTCTCCCCAACCTCCACCTGGCTGCTGCCCTTCACCCGCCTGCTCAGTCCGCAGCTCCTGTGAGCCGCCCATCAAAAAGATCATTCCCAACCCCGTTTCCCAGCCACCTTTTCTCCACTAACCCCTGTTAGCAGCTCATGTCACATCAGATCTTATCTGTTTAGAGAATCACATCCTGCTAAGGGGCAGGCAAACTCCAGTCCATGGACCGAAGCTGGTTGTGTGTGTCCATAAAGCTTTATTGGAACAAAGCTGCCCACTTTGTTCACGCAGAGCCTGTGGCTGGCTTTTGCTCTGTA